>NC_133618.1:313549609-314173359 GCF_048593235.1 Sminthopsis crassicaudata
AACATACAAACAACTATGTGCTAGATAGATAGACAGATGAATGGATAGACAGATAGATAATATAGATTAGATAAATGTGACATGATATGATATGTGATGTCATATGATATATCATATGATATGAAATGATGGATTGGGAGTAGTCTCAGAGAGAAGGAACTAAGATTGAGGAGGACTGGGAAAGACTTCTAGCAGAAGGTGGGACTTGAAGGAAGTCGGGGAAGGTAGGAGACAACAATGAGTAGGAAGAGACTTCGGGGCAAGTATGACAACAAATGAGAATGCTCAGATTTGGGAGACAGAACTGGGCTTCAGACACTTACTAGCTAGGTGATCCTGGGTGAGTCACTTAACCCTGTGGAGAAGGAAATGTCAAACCACTCTAGTATCCTTACCAAGAAAACCTCAAATGGGACCATAAAGAATTGAGTCAACAACCACAAAGCACCTATCAAGTACTTAAACGTTTGTTAACAGGCTGATTTCAGAAAGGCCTGGACAGACTTACATGAACAGATTTTTAAGTGAAGTGAGCAGCACTAAGAGAGCATTGTAAACAGCAACAAAATCATGTGAGGATCAACTGTGATGGCTGTGGCTCTTCTCAATAATGAAATGATTCAGGTCAGTTCCAATAGACTTGTGATGGAGAGAACCATTCATATCCAGAGAGAGAAGATGGAAATTGAATGTGAATCACAACATAGTATTTTCACCTTTTTTGTTGTTATTGTTTGCTTGCTTGTTTTTTCTTTCTCTTTTTTCCTTTTGATCTGATTTTTTTTGAGCAACATGATAAATGTGGAAATATGTTTAGAAGAGTTACACTTCTAACCTATATTGGATTACTTGCTGTCTAGGGAAGGTAGCGAGGAAGGCGGGGAGGGAGTCAGAAAATTTTGGAATACAAGGTTTTGCAAGGGTGAATGTTGAAAACTATCTTTGTGTATTTTTTTTTAAATAAGCTATTTTTTAAAATGTTGATTGAATAACAGAAATTAACAATTGATTGGATTGGGGGAGAGTATTGTTTAAAAAGAGTGAGCAATTGAGAATGACCCCTTAGTCTCAACCTGAGTGAACAGAAAGATGTTAGTACCCTTGACAGTAATAGGGAAGTTAGGAGGGTTTTGAGGAAAGACAATGAGTTCAATGAGAGAGAGGAAGAGTTGTTTGTTTGTTATTGAGACAATGGGGTAAAGTAACTTGCCCAAGATCACATAGCTGGTAAATTTCTGAGGCCATATTTAAACTTAGACCCCCCCCATAACTCCAGAGCCTACAGTCTATCCATCACACCACCTCACCTGGCTGCCCCAGGCATGATGAATTTAAGTTGTCTACAAGACATCCAGTGAGAGAATGCCAAGAGATGGTTCATATTTTCAATATGAAACTGGAGGTCAGGAGAGAGGTTAGGATTGGACCAATACCTCTGAGAGTATTTTTGTGGGAGCTAATGAGATCATTAGTGAAATGGTAGAGAAAAAAGGGCCCAGGACAAAGCCTTAAAAGAGATTCACAATTAACAGGTAGGATCTGGGTGAAGATCCAGCAAAGTAAATAGAGGAGTAGTCAGATGGGCAGGAGAATAAGCAGAAGAGAGAAGTACCAGGAAAATGTAGAGAAAAGTAGCAAGGAGAAGAGGTGATTAACTGTGGAAGGCTACAGAGAAGATTGAGGATTTTTTTAAAGCCCTTTCAATTCAATGATTATGAGATCATCGATAACTTTGGCCAGCTTGGAGGTGCCATAGTGCACAGTGCTGGGTCTGCAGTGAGAGAGATTCATCTTCCTGAGTTCACATCTGGCCTCAGACACTTACAAATTATGTGATCCTCAGCAAGTCATTTATCCCTCGTTTTTTCTCAATTTCCCCATTTGTAAATGAACTGGAGAAGGAAATGGGAAATTCCTTCGGCATCTTTGCCAAGAAAACTACAAATGGAATCACAAAGAATTGGAGGCGACTGAAACAACTCAGCAACTTTGGAGAGAGTAGTTTTAGTTGAATGATGAGGTTGGAACATAAAGTGTAAGAGAGGCAAGAAAGTGGAAGCCTACCTTGTGAGCTTATTTTGCATTTATCTATTTCACACCCTCTGCATTTTAGTCAAATTGGTCCATTTGGTATTCTCTGAATTTGGCACTCTCTTTTTTTCCAAGTCTTTGCTCAGAGTATTCCCTCCTCCTATCCCTGAATCTTTGAGAGTCAGCTCTACTGATTACTTTCTTTAATGATCTCTTTATTTATTCAAGGGTTGTTTTTTTTTTTTTTTTTCATATTCAAACTCTTTTGTAACCCTCAGTACAATGCAAATTTCTTAAAGGCAGGAATTTTTTCCTTTTATTTGTATATTCCCAGTGTCTGGCACAGTACACAACATAAGTTTTTATACAGAAATATATAAGAGCCAAAGCCATTTCCCAATAAGTAATTGGTCAAAGGATATACCACTGGACTTTAATGATTCTGGAGAAGAGCAAACATCTAATGACTCTGTGTAGCTCTGCCCCACTCATATCCAGTTCACAAACAAGTCAACGTGCCACCCTTGTGATGTTCTTGGTCCTCTTTGAGAAGGAAGGACAAGCAGCAACAATGTATAGATTGGGGGAAAGATGAGAGAAAAGATTTCTCTCTCTTGACTTCTGGTCCTGTTCTGGTCACTCTAAGTGTCAGCTCATGAATGATATACATTCAGACAAGCATAATACCTGAAAAGACAATAAGTTATCTATTTTCTTCCCCTGATTCCAGCTCTGACATTATTTTCTTTAAATATGTGGAGGAATATTTCCAACCTCTTGCCCCTAATATTCTGGTTCTAATATTTCACATCTCTTGTAGGTCTTGTATCAGGTAGATCTTCTCAAGATCTAATTTAAATCTCTTTGCTGCCTTTTGACATGATATCTTCATGAGAACAATTCAGAACTCAAGATATACAAAAGTAAGAATAAAGCACTCTCTACAGAATTAAAAGAAGACAAATAATTGGAAAGATCTGTTAGTAATAATTGAAACTACCAATAAAAATAATAATGTCTCAATTAATATTCAGATTTAATGTTCAAATACTTCATTTTATAGATTTAAACAAAATTCAAGGGATAAAAGTCTATAATATCAAAGGGAAAAAATGTTAAAGAAAATAAAGAGAATAGATGTTCCAAAAATTTTTTGAAAAGTAGTAACTTTACAAATTATTTCATATTACATAAAACAGAAAAAATTAGTAGAATAGATTAGTTAAGCAAGAATAAAAAAAATCTAATTTAAGAATCTAGTCTTTGATAAACTACTAAAATATAGACCTTCTATTTAATGAAAACTGTTGGAAAAATTAGAAGCAATTTGGCAAAAATATTTAAATCAGCATTTTGTGTCATATATTACCATAATTTCCAAATAAGAATTTGACCTAAATATAAAAGACTAAAAAAGTTTTTAAATGGAGGAGACTGAATGGCAAAACTTTTGTAACTCTATTTAAGGGAAAGATTCTTTACCAAAGAAGGGATAGAGAAGATCTTAAAAGATAAAATACAGAATTTCAATTACATTAACTAAAAAAATTTCTACATTAACAAAATTAATGTCTCTAGAATAAGCATGGAAATTATCAATTCGGGGGAAATTTTTGTACATACAAAATACATAGAAAAGCTGCAAAAATATATAAAAACATTAAGATCCTTTATTAAGTGGTCAAAATTGTGCACATCTCACAAGTCTGCCCAAATTTAGACACATCTTCACTCTAAATATTAATAGAGAATATTTGTTCCCAACTTGTGGTAAAGTTATTTTGGTCCTCTTAGAAAACAAAGGAAAATAATCAACCAACTACTTAAGTAGTCCAAGGATATAAAGTTTTCAAAAGGAAAATTATACACACTATGAAAGATCACTTCAAATAGCTTATAATCAGAAATGAAAACTGAAAGAACCCAGACATTTCATCTCACACTCAACAAATTGGAAAGATGGTCAAAGACACAAATCTTTCTGACGGACATATTGCTCAAAGAGGTCAGAGAGAGGAAAAGCAGTCTTCTCTGTACCAAACAATTCATAGCACTAATTTTTTTCATACATGAATGTGAATAATAAATCATAAGAAGTGATTACATTTATTTGAAGTTAAAAGTGTGTGAAATGTAGTTATTCATTTCAGCTCAATGTAATTTTCAGTGCAGATTTGAATAATGTGACCCACAACACTCATTCACTCTGATTGAAAACTAGCTGTAAAAAGTGGATGCTTACAAATTGAGCAATGATTGATGGAATTGTGGTATATAGTTATAATAGAATACTGTTGCATTGTAAGAAATGATGATTATGCAGAACGAAAAGAAACATGGAAAGAATTATATGATTTATATGGAGCATAGTAAACAAAACCAAGAAAATAATTTAAATGATTATAATAACATAAATGAAAAAGAGACTAAAAAGAAAAGCTTAATAATCTGTAACTATAATGACCAATCTTAGGACTGAAAAAGAGATGAAGAAATAGACCTCCCTTTTTTTCTGGGATAGTTGGGAAATTATGGGTGCAGCATGTTATCCATTCTGTTTTCTTTGGTTTGATTGATTTTCCTTTTTGTAAAGGGAAATGTTACTCAGGGAGGAGGTGGGGCATATCCTTTAATAATTGTTTTATAAAAACAAAAGGCATTCATAACATTTTAGTTAATTTGGGGGAAAATAATAGATTCGCAACCACTTAAGCCTTCAGCTGATCATTCAGTAGCCATCAATACAGAAAAAAAAAAATTTATTCACTGAAGGCTTGAATGATGGTTAGCATTTTTTTTTTGCAATAAAGCATTTTTTTAATTAAGGTATGTATATCAAAAATTTTTATATATAATACTATTGTATGCTAAGTAACTTTCATATACACTGGGAAACCAAAAACTTCATGTAAAATTTCAATAGATACTTTATTTCAGAACCCACCGAGAGAAATTATTTTTAATAACTAATTTTAATAAAAATGATTTGGGGAGATCCAGAATTCCCTTCTTTTTCTAAAGTCCAGATTTTAAAAGGTCAATTTTCTGAAAGACATTGCTGATAATGAGATTGGACTATTTTTCTTGTTCAGACTATATATCCCAAATATATCCCAAAGAGATACCCCAAAGAGATATATCCCAAGAGATCTTATATCCCAAATATACCCCAAGTATCCCAAAGAATATATCCCAAAGAGATCTTAAAGGAGGGAAAGGGACCCATATGTGCAAAATGTTTGTGGCAGCCCTTTTTGTAGTGGCAAGAAACTGGAAACTGAATGGATGTCCATTGAAGAATGGCTGAATAAATTGTGGTATATGAATGTTATGGAATATTATTATTCTGTAAGAAATGACCAGCAAGATGATTTTAGAAAGGCCTAGAGAGACTTACATGAACTGACGCTTAGTGAAATGAGCAAAACCAGGAGATCATTGTACATGACTATACAATGATCAATTCTTGTGGATATGGCTCTCTTCAACAATAAATTGATTCAGACCAGTTCCAATTGTTCAGTAATGAAGAGAGCCATCTACACCCAGAGAGGACTGTGGGAACTGAATATGGATCACAATATAGCATTTTCACTCTGTTGTTGTTTGCTTGCATTTTTGTTTTCCTTCTCAGTTTTTTTTTTCTTTCTAGATCTGATTTTTCTTGTGCAGCAAGATAACTGTATGGATATGTATGCATATATTGTATTTAACACATATTTTAACATGTATTGGACCACCTGCCATATAAGGGAGGGGATGGGGGGAAGAAGGAGAAAATTTGGAACAGAAGGTTTTGTAAGGGTCAGTATTGAAAAATTATCCATGCATATGTTTTGTAAATAAAAAGCTATAATAAAAAAGAAAACAAAGTCCCACAATATGTTGCTTATAAGAGACACCTAAAAAAGCAAAAATATACACAGAATAAAAATGAGATTTAATAAAGTGTACTATTTATCAAGTGAATTCAACAAACTGAGAGTTGCAATCATATTATGTATGTATATATATATATATATGTATATATATATGTATATATATATATATATATATATATATATATATATATAATCACATCTTTCTAAAAGTATAAGTCTAGACATATCATCCATTCACTCATTTAATTTCATTGAATCCCTTTTGCTTCCAGTATTGAACACAAAACCCGCTATTTGGCATTCAAAGCCCTTTATGACTTAGTCTCTTTCCACTTTTCCAGTTTTCTCCCACTTTAATCCCTGTCACATATTCTTTGATCTGGTGACACTGGTCTCCTTGCTGTTCCACAAACAAGCTACTTCATTGATTGATTCTAAGCATTGTCTCTCTTGTCTCAACACTTCAGTGCCCTCCCTCATCTCTATCTATTGGTTTTCCTGGCCTTCCTTTAAGCCCCAAGTAAAATCTCATCTTCTACAAGAAGCATTTCCCAATCCCTCTTAATTCTAATGCATACCCTCACATTTATTTCCTATTTGATAGATAGATAGATAAATAGATAGATAGATATATACCTTGTGTGTATGTATATATGTTTGTGTGTTATCTATTCCACTAGACTGTAAGCTCCCTGAGAGCAAAGGCTATCTTTTGACTCATGTGATTTCAGTGCTTAGGGCAGAGACATTGCAAATAAATGTAAAAAGGTAGAAATGATAAACACATCTTTTACAGACCATAATGTAATAAAAATATTGTTAGTTCAAAAAGCCTAAACAAAAGATACAAAACCAAAAGAAAGCCTTAACAATGAGTAAGTCTTAAATCAGTCTTTAAAACTATTAATGATTATGTCAAAGAAAATGGCACTGATGAAAGAACATACCAAAAGACACTCTAAGGTACCACTACACACCTCTCAAATTGGCTAGGATGACAGGAAAAAATAATGATAAATGTTGGAGGGATATGGGAAATCTGGTACACTAATACATTATTGGTGGAGTTGTGAACTGATACAATAATTCTGGAGAGCCCAAAGAACTGTCAAATTGTACATACCCTTTGATCCAGTAGTATCTCTACTGGTACTGTATCCCAAAGAGATCATAAAAAAGGGAAAAAGACCCACATGTGCCAAAATGTTTATAGCAGCCCTTTTTGTTATATGGCAAGGAACTGGAATGGTTGAATAAGTTATAGTATATTAATATTATAGAATATTATTATTCTATAAGAAATGATTCTATATGTTATGGGAAACTATTGTTCTACAAGAAATGACCAACAGAATGATTTCAGAAAGGCCTGGAGAGACTTACATGAACTGATGCTGAGTGAAATGAGCAGAACCAGAAGATCGCTGTACACTTCAACAACAATACAATATGATGATCAATTCTGATGGACGTGTCCATCTTCAACAATGAGATGATTCAAACCAGTTCCAATTGTTCAGTGATGAAGATAGCATTTACACCCAAAGAGAGAACTGTGGGAACTGAATGTGGACCACAATATAGCATTTTCACTCTGTTGTTGTTTGCTTGAATTTTTGTTTTCCTTCTCAGTTTTTTTTTTCTTTCTAGATCTGATTTTTCTTGTGCAACAAGATAACTGTATAGATATGTATACATATATTGGATTTAACACATATTTTAACTTGTATTGGACTACCTGCCATCTAGGGGAGAAGGTAGGGAGGAAGGAAGGGAAATTTGGAACAGAAGGTTTTGCAAGGATCAATGTTGAAAAAATTACCCATGCATATGTTTTGTAAATAAAAAGATATAATAAAATAAAATTTAATTTTTAAAAGTATATGATATAATCATATATACTTTATAAGTAAAATAATTAATTAAATTTTATAATAATTGCTCTCTCATTAATTTTTAGCCAGAGTTGATTGCTACCCTAGGGAACATCCTTCTTCCAATGGGCATATAAGCCATGAGCCCATTACCATGATTGTCTTTTATCTAAGAGAGAAATAGCCAAATGACCACCTTTTTATTAATAAACATGCCAGCATTATTAACAAAATAAATTACTCATTAATTATGTCTCTTGAATCTTTTAAACATCACACTGCAATATCTCTGAGATATGCCTGTATTTATGGGTTACAAGAAATTTAAAATAGAATGAACACTCATGGAAAGATTTACATGAACTGATGCAAAGTAAATAGAACCAAAAAACCAATTTACACAATGAATATAATAGCATAAATGGAAAAAAATAACTTCAAAATTATTGAAAAGGAATGTCACAAAATTTTAAAAGAATAATCATGCCCCCAAAAGTAAGAGGGCATCCCATGCATATACGTTCAAAGATGGAAAGTTCGTTAGCATAGAACATTACATGTAATTTCATATTTTTTCAATTTACTGATTGGTTTTGCTAAATATTTTTCTCTACTTTCTCTTTTCTTACTTTCAAATAAAATTCTTTTTTAATCGAGATGGCTTTTGGGGAGAAGGAAGGGGTTATAAGAGGAAATGTATATAAAAAAGATATCCATCAATTTTTATTTTAATACAATAAATGCTTGTCACATTGTATTAGAAGTTATCAGTAATTCAGGCAGTTGAAGTCTTCCCTCCTCACTTCTCACATAAATTATCCTAGGGTCTTTTATCTTCCTCTGACTCAGTTTACTCAACTATAAAATATGGGAATAACAATATCAGCTACCTCTCGGCCTTGTTATAAGGATCAAATGAGATAATATTTATAAGGCATTGCCACTTTGTAGACTCTTTCTAAATGTTTAAATACTTAATTCTTTCCCTCTCTCCTTCTTATAGCTATTTAATACAAGGCCATTAGGAATGCTATATCCTAAAGTAATCAAAGCTCCAGCTCTGAGCTCTGTTATATCTTCAGGTCCAACTGGAAGACAGCATTGACTATGGATTTGTGACGGTGTCTAAATTGACAGTGACAACTCTCACTCAGCTGCAAGCTCTCTCATCTTCTGTAAAACATTTAGTTTTTCCTTCATCATTGGGACTTCAAGTTGTGAAATATGAGAACTATAAGGCAAGTTATTCCTAACCTGTTAAGGACCACACCCCATCATTGTTTTGCAACTCCCCTTCAACTTCCTAAAATTTTATTTTGCAGAATATGTACAAAAATTCTAGAGAACTGATAAGAATAAAAATTTGCATTGGAGTTTCTTATCCTGAGGTCCATGAATTTTTTTTTTAATATCTTGATAATCGTATTTCAATATAATTGGCTTCCTTTGTAAGCCTTTGTATTTTATTTTATGCATTTAAAAAACCTGATTCCTAGAAGCAACCTATAGACTTCACCAAATTGCCCAACGAGTCCAAAATACAAATAAGGGTAAAAGCCTCTAAGCTACAATAACCTGCCTGACTCTTTGAGCAAACAAAATCCAGGGTGTCAAATCAGGACTGGAAATCACTGCTGGAAGGAGATGAATAATGAGGCCCTTAGTCTGGGGGATAGAGGGCTTTAGCAGAACGGTCTAAATCTGGGCTCTCTCCACACCCAGACTGGTGAAATTTCCCTTTATGTGTTCCCCCACCCACATCTATCCACACAGAGACATACATACATCCACAAACAAAAGTAGTTTCTATGCCCCACCCCCATCCTCAGTCTTACTATAAGTTATTTGTGGTACCACCTAGTAGGAGCAGATAGGAAGCCAAGGCACTGGCAGGAAGCCTGATTACAATGGCATTTATCCAAGGCCAGTCACACCCTATCCACAACCTGAGAGGAGGAAGAAATATTCCCACAATCTGTCTCACCTAGGAGCCATAGGATTCCAGGTTTCTTCAGATGGAGGAATAGCCATGAGCCAATCTAATTCTTCCCACCAATTACAAGGAAGCTAGTTTGCAACTGGCCCGGAGCCACAAAGCTAGCAATTGTCCTAGGCCTGACAAGAAACCAACTTCCAGACAAGAACCTCCTTTTTCTCTGTTTCCCTCAAAATTATCCTCCCTTTAAGACCCCTTGGTGACTATTTTCCTTTACATTGCTGCCTTCCTCACACACCTTCTCCCCCAGCTCTGACTGCCATCATTCTCTCCACCATGATCAAATGTCTTTCTTTAACCATTCCTTTGTCTTCTTCAGTTATTATGCCACAGTTTCCTTTGATTGTTCTACCTCAGTTTCCCAGAATTGTTCTGCCTCAGTCCCTCTAGTTGCAAACCTTGCCCTCACCCCTGACCATTAGGACTGATATAACTTAGGGCTGGCTACTCTAAGGTTATAAACCGTAAATGTTTAATCTCAGATAAGGGGAAGATCTATTTTAGACATCCTGGCTCCAGACCTTTCCAACTTATCAGAATGTCCAGTGCTCACTTATGCCCCTCCCCTTCTGTCTTTGTTCTCCCTTATCACTAAAGTCCAATAAAGAATCTCTGGAATTTCACATTTAATGCTGAATACTTTGAGATAGGAGTCTGATCCAGTCAACTTATTAAATTCCCCAATAAATAAAATATTAAAAACTCTAATCTCTATCTTGCCTCAGTTTCTTCAGCATTACACAGTCAGGTTGTAGCTTCTGCTATGGGGTCCCTCAGATACATAATGTAAGGGTATCATCCAGAGTACATGTAACTTCAACCCCCTCTCAGTACACTGAATCAAAGAAGGGTACAGATGGACAGAATCTTCATAATCATCTATCTAACCACTTCACTAAGAAAACAGATACAGAAAGGTAATTTGGAGTAGTGGAAAGAGCATTGGAGGTGAAGTCAGGAAGACTTGAGTTCCAAATCCTTCCTAGAGACCTTACTAGTGATGTGTCTCTAGACAAGCTAGTTACTTAATATCTCTTGTGCCTCAGTTTCCTCATCTGTAAAAAAAAAAAAGAGAGAGAGAGAGAGAGAGAGAGAGAGAGCATTGGATCTTATGACCTCGAAATCCTGAATAGCTCTTTGATACTATATGTAAAAAGTGATTTGACAATTGTCACATAGCTAGCTAGTAGTAGAGATGGGTCTAAAATCAGTATCTCTTGACATATAACCCAGATCTCTATCAATCACACTCCCTTCCCCTCATCTTCGTGAGAGCCCATTTCAAACTTCCTCATCCAACCCGGGGTGGTATTTTCTTGTGAAATTGTTCTGAGGGTGTCATTATTGTGCAAGGCTCTGTTTGATTAAATTGCTGTGCAATTTCCACTCCAGTCCTTATGGCTCTGTCCTCTTCTTCAAGTCTCTTATCCTCTCAAAGAGAAAAGGTAGCCCTTCCTTGCCAAGGCAAGGACTTCTACATACATGAACAGTCCCATTCCATCCTGTCTTCTCCAGCAAATTGTCCCTCTACTATCCCCACTTCTTCACAAATCTTCAATCTCCCTAACCACTGGCCAATTCCCTGCTACTTACAGGCCTATGTCTTCCCTGTCCTCCAAAAGTCCTAATTGGATCCATGCATTCCTGCTATCATCCTATATCTCTTCTTTTGTTTTATTTAAGCTAAACTCCTCGAGAATGTCACCTACAATAGATACTTTCACTTTGTTCTTGTCAATTTTAACTCTAGGAAATCTGGCTTCTGACCTCATCAATTAATTGGAACTGCTTTCTCCAAAGTTACTAATGATCTCTTAATCACTAATGGCTCTTTCTCAATCCTCATCCTTCTTGACCCCTACAGAGGTCTTTGACATTACTGATAACTCCCTTCTCCTTGAAACTATCCTGTTTTCCTGACCCTGCTCATTCCTGCTTCTTCTCCTACCTGTCTGACCTCTCTTTTTCTGTCTCTTAGGCAGGGTTTTTATCCATGTCACACCAAGGTATCCCAGAGGACACGGTCTTTGAGCCTTTCTCTTCTCCTCTGTACTGTTTCACTTGGTGATCTCATCAGCTTCCATGGGTTAAATTATCATCTATATGCTGATGATTCTCAATTCTTTTTAGATGTCCCTAATTTCTCTTCTGACTTCGTCTCACATCTCCAAGTGCCTATGAGACATCTCGATTCAGATGTTCTATAGACATCTTAAACTCAACATGTCCAAAACTGAACTTATTATCTTTTCCTCAAAACTCTCATTTTTCCCCAGCTTCTTTCTTATTGTCCCAGTCACACAGGATCTAAACCAAGAGGTCACCCTTGATACTTCTCTGTCCTTTCTTCCCTCTTTCCCTAGAGATATAATTCTAACTCTACCTCTGACACTAACTCTGAGCAAATCATTTGATCTGTCTCAGTCCCAGTTTCCTCATCTATAGAATGGGGATAATAATAAAACCTCCCTCACTGAGTTGCTGTGAAGAGCAAAAGGGATAACTACAATTTGCAAATCTCACTATAGTATATAAATGACAGCTATTATTGCTGTTGCTCGTATAAGCAATTGTACCTATTTATTTCTATAAGAGCTCATGAAAAACTATGTAATAAGAAGCTCTTCCAAAGTGACCCACGACTAGCCAAGGTCCCAGTTTGAGGCATCTCTAGAAATTCTGAAACTTCGAAGGTTACTCCTTCACTTCTGGACAGCATACCTATATAAATAAATACCTATATAAATATATATAAATATATAAATATATAAATATAAATAAATATATATAAATACCTATATATATAAAGCCAACAAAGGTCCATACTGTTTTTTCCCATTACAATTTATGGCTGTGAGAGTTGGACTAGAAGGAATGCTGAACACCACAAAATTGAAGCTTTCAAATTGAGGGGCTGGAGAAGGCTTTTAAGAGTCCCTTGAACAGCAAGGAGATCAGATCGGTCAATACTTAAAGCATTTACTTCAGACCATTTCCTGAAAGTTCAAATTCTGAAACTGAAATACTTTGGCCACATAATGAGAAAACAGGAGTCATTGGAAAAGACCCCAATGCCAGGAAAAATTGAAGACAAAAGGAGATGGCAGAGGGAAATAACAAGCATGAACTTAGGCTTTAAGAGACAGTGAAGGACAGAAGGCCTATCTATGGTCCATGAGGTAAGGAAGAGTCAGATACTACAGAATTACTGAACAATAAACA
The DNA here is from genome assembly GCF_048593235.1 of Sminthopsis crassicaudata. Taxonomy (NCBI): domain Eukaryota; kingdom Metazoa; phylum Chordata; class Mammalia; order Dasyuromorphia; family Dasyuridae; genus Sminthopsis; species Sminthopsis crassicaudata. Next base: position 313,562,614 of record NC_133618.1, read on the forward strand.
ACTCTCCCTTCTTCCAGCAGGGGTCAGAATTACCACTGCAACATCCAGTATTAAGAACCCTTAGTAAATTAACTAATCATGATGACAAGGAAAAATTCTGGGGCCTCAGATTTTGATAAGAACTGCCCACAGACTCAGACTTGTGGGAAGGGGAGTTGGTTAGGGAAACGTTATGTTTAAGAGGAAGTATTTATTAGGGTCAGACTGGAGAGAAGTCGTGAAAGAATCTTGTCTCACAGAAAAGAGTTATAGACTGTAGAAAACAGCTCCCACCTCCTCCTCCTCTTCCTTCAGGAAAACTTTGCTCCTTGTCTGGGTTTAGCTAAGAAAAAAATAGCAAACAGCTATGAACAAAAAGTGAAAAGTCATTGCGAGCCAGATTAAAGTTGGGGATAACTAGACAGGTCCAGACACCTCAGAGGAATGGAATTTTTCAGAGACTGGAATAAGGCGAACACAAGCCCTTTCTACCTGTGTCTAGAGTACAACCACGAGCTTTACAATGGAGAGTCAGAATGGTATGATAGGATCCTCCCAGCACTGATATGTAGACTTGGATATAAATCCTAGCTCTCCCACATATTCCCTTAGCCTTTCTAGACTTCAGTCTCCTCTTATCTGGCAATAAGTTAGGAAGTTTAGATTAAAATGACCTTTAATATCCTTTTCAGCTCTGAAAATTATGTTCCTAGGATGCTGAGTCAGCCTTCTCTCTAGACAAGGCACATCAAACACTAGTATGGGTACCAGTGGGAAATGCTGAAGGATGCTTGCAGCAAGTTTGACTTAAATAAAAATCCAGCTATTTGAGCAAGAAACCATAGTCCTCATGTCACAAGCATCAAAACTGGTTTAAGAAAGGCCATCAGGAGCAGCTAGACGGCAAAGTGGGTAGAGTCCTAAAGTCAAGAGTGCAAACTAACCTCAGGCATGAACACTTTCTAACTGTGTGCCCATAAACATAAAAAAGAAAAGAAAAAGAAAGGCCATCAGAGCAGAGTGGGAGCAGCCTGGAGTACTGGAAAGGGCTTAGACTTGGTGTTGAAATCAGTCTCTCATGCTCTGTAATCTCAAGTAAGTGACTTCAAGTCTTTGGGTTTCTGTTTCCTCATCTGTACATGTTATATTAAATGATCAGCTTTGAAAGCGTAAGATGCGTTGGGAATAAGAACACGTATATGTGCACAGGATCTCTTAAGTAATCAGAAGCTGATTGTAATTTAAACCAATATTTGGGTTTTCCTTACCCTTACTGGGTCTCATTTCATGGCAGCTATAGAAAGAAGATGTCCTTTGTCATCTCTGTTAGGGCAGTGGCAAAGGAAGACTGCAGATGCTGCAGTGTGCCTGATTGGGGAAGAGGTCTGACACTTCACATGTCCAGCCTCTATTACAAAGCATCACCATGTGCTAGGACAACCAGTCAGGTTGGAGCAGGGATCAGGTGGGGACCACTTACAGAACCACCATGCTAATGAGCATAGGGTACAGCAATGGAGTAGTCAGCCAGCTGCACAGTGTTTCCTCCCTCTGAGAGCATTCTGGAATATGGTTGGATGCCTCCCAAAGATTTTTATAGCACTTTGCATCTGCAAATTGCCTTATCTTCAATGCTTCGTATGGTTCATCAGCACCAGAGTACTTATTCTTAACCTCGGAGATTTGTTAAGATCACAGCTGTGCCTACAGAGGTAGAAGGGGGGGGCCGAGGGAGGGGGGCTTAACCTTGTCTCACACAAGTCAAATTGCTTTGTGACTTCCTTCAGTCAGCCTTACCTCCCTAATCTCGACGGACAATGGGCCAGGATTTGAAACAGGAAGCCAGAAGAGATTGCCCAATATTCAGCCTGAGATGGGGATGTTAAAGGACTGGGCCGAGTCAACTGGCCCAGAGATTACTGAACCCCTGACAGGTCCAAGGCCCAGTGCCCGGTTCTGTAAGTGAGAAATTTTCCACCCTCCAACGAGATTCACAAATCAACAAATAACCAACGGTATGTCACATACCTTAAGGCCATGAAGGTCAAAGCCCCCACCTAGTGAGCTAAATAAAGCAGCATTATTTCTATGGAAACTGAGGTAGGATGTCCTACACAACTTCCCTCTGAGACAACATCCCCAGAGTACAGACCTCTAGGTGAATCATTAGAAAGTAACAATAATGATTATAAACGATGTACTCTGTAATCGAATTTTAATCCTCGCAGCAACTTTGTGAGGTGGGTGCCGTTATTATCTCTATTTTACAGATGAGGAAACTGAGCCTGGAGAAGCTAACTAACTTGCCCACGTCACAGATAACTCCTAGCTGAATCAGCATTTGAACTCCGGTCTTCCCGACTCTTACAGCCGCCAAAATTACTGTGAGCCTCAGTTTCCTCATCTGTGAAATGGGGATAATACGCAACCCTTGCACTACACTCCTCATCTAACTGTTGGGGGGGGATCTTTGTGAACCTTACAGCCCGGGATAAATGTATTTATTGTTATTATTAATCACGGTTATTCTATCTCAGATGCTGTACATATGGAGCCTGAGTTGAGGTAAATTAATCCGAGAGTTAATAAATCGAAGGCCCTATCACTCCCTTCCAGAGTAACGCTGAATGGCTGCGGGCAGGACTAATCAATAATCAATCACATACTTATCAAGTGTCAGATAAGTATGTGATTGATTATTGATTAGGAGAAGAATCGATTGTTATCCAGGACGGAGGGGGAGGCAGTATGGGAGCGTGAAAAAAGCCGAGTGTGCGAGTTAGATTGACGGCCTGCCACCTGCGTGACCTCAGGTGAGCCCCATTCCCTCCTCTGGGTCTCAGTTTTTCCTTTTCTAAAAGGAGGAGTTTCGATTAGAATCCAGTCCATCTAGTCACGAGATGACCTCTAAGGGACCTTCCCGCTCTGAAGTCTTCCCCTCCCCCACAGTCTAGCCCCAGGGGCGGGGAAGGCTGGAGAGCAGCCCGGACCAAAACTGACACCCCCGAGAAAGTGCAAATGCCCAGGTCCCGGGGCTGGGGGAGGGGGGGCATCTCCCAGCGGGCGGGAGACCAAAGAGAGGAATCCCCCTCCTATTCCTCCCCCCCCCCGTGCTGCTGCTCCAAATATGGGCAAAGCGGAAGCGGGCGGGCGGGCGGGGAGGCAGACGTCACGGCGCCGGGTGGGGGCCGCGCTGCGGGGAGGATGACGGGCGGCGCTGACGGCGCCTACGTGTCACCATGGAAACCAAACAGTAAATAGAGGCCGGGCCCAGCCAGACTCCCCAGCTCCCGGCGCCGCCCGAGGGGCTGGGCCTGCAGGGAGGGCCGGAAGCTGGAAAGGGCAGCAGGGAGGAACCTTGGGCCCTACCTATCTACCCAGGTCAGGTAGAACCTGGGGGTGGCCCTGTGCAGGAGAGGTCTGGGCCTGCAGCCTTCCACTTGCGGGAGCAGAGTATCAAAGTCAATCTTGTCTCCCCTTGGACAAGGTTCCAAACATTTTAACCGCCTCCCCTCCCCCCGCCCCGCCAAAAAGATGCTACAGAGTCCTTTCCCTTCTTAGTCAGTAAAATATACATTTCCCAAGTAAACAAACAAAATCCCCGCTGGAAACTGCTGCTCTGCTCCCCGTGCCTCCTCCCTTCCCCCCTCCCCCCTTTATCTCTCAGGTGTACGGGGGCGGTGGGTGATTTCTTCCTGGCTGCCTCCCCCACCTAACTCCTAACAACTCCCTAGTCTGACGTTTCCTCGTTTGTAAATGAGGGAGGGGGCTCGCCTCTGAGGGCCTTGCATCCCTCCATCTGTGTGTGATCCTACGATCCCTGTTCTCTCCGTAAGTTTACAGGTGGGCTGGTCAGCACCTTAGCCCACCTCATTCTAGAGCAGGAGTTTTCTATAAATCCCTTCCAGAACAATGTTTTCTAAATAAAACAGAACAGGATTACAAAAGAAACCAATTATGTCGCAATGTCCACATTTTCTTTTGAAATAGATTGCAGACCCCACGTTAAGAACGTCCCTTCCAGTGCTGGGTTCCTGTTACTGTTTCATATTTGCTGCACAGATGGTCTTTGACTTCTCTCCCATCTCTGCAGTATGGACCCTAGGCCCACTGGGCCAAATACTCTTTTTTTTTTTTTCCTGTTGATTTGATGAACTCGTCTCTTATGTCAATCATGAAGGTTTTACTATATTGACTAAGAGTCTGAAGATGGAGCATTGCCTCCTGTGACCCGATCATAAACGGCACCCCGAAAGCAAACAGGAAGGCAGCTGCAATCTGTGCCACTTACTCTGATTAGGAAGGTGTGTCCCTAAGGCACTAGGCAATTTCTCACGGGGCGCTCCGTTGGGGCCCCACCTGTGACGTAAGAGAAAGGACAGTTGAGAAGTGACTGACTCTCTGTTGGCCTCTTGTACTTCCTAATCACCTTGAACAAGTGGTGGAGCCACATGTAGGTGCCGTGTCAGCATGAACTAAAAATAAAAAGAGCATTTTAACGGAAAGGTCTAGAAACAGAACATCTGACCAGATGTCCACTTAGATTAGGGAACTTCCTTGAGACAATGACCAGATCCCTTTCTTCTCTGCATCTTCTTAGGGAGCTATCCTAATGATTTTTAGGCTAAAGGAAAGCAGCTCTGATTGTTTATTCCAGAGCTGGGGGAGATAAGGAGGAGCCACTGAAATGAATTGGGTTCAACTGAAATTTTATGTTTTGTTAATTTCTCAGATAAGGGAGACCTGTAAAAAAATTTAAAGATAAATGGTCCACGCCTTTCAGATTCCTCGGAATTGCAAGCAGAAAGATTCAATATTCCTTTCACCTGATTTTCCTTAGGCCTATTCACACAGTTGAAAATGCATAATTTAGTCTGATTCTTTTTGTACAGCAAAACAACTGTGTGAACATGTATACATATATTGTATTTAATTTATGCTTTAACATATTTAACATGTATTGGTCAACCTGCCATGGGGGGGGGGGGGAGGAAGGAAGGGAAAAATTGGAACAAAAGGTTTGGCAATTGTCAATGTAAAATTACCATGCATATATCTGGTAAATAAAAACTATTAAAAAAAGAAAGAAAGAAAATGCATAATTTACTCATCCCAGCAAAGCAGTAACTAAGATTTATTTTTTTCAGTGAAAACTTTGGGGATGGGGAGGGAGGGTAGGAAGAAGGACATAGTGCTCAATTTTATATCAGTGTTTAGTTTTATTATGGATTACCACTGTATCAAAAAAAAAAAAAAAAAAAAGAGTAATGGCAAGATAGAGTGATGGGTGGAGATAAGTAGACTGCCAGATTATAGCCAGTAATTTGATTATTTTTTGATGAAAAAGGCATAATGATTGGGAGAGGCAATGACCATTTACCTCACATGATACAATGGACACACATAGTCTCATTACATTAGTAGCCCTGTACAAAAGAGGTAGAAATATGGTGCTGTGGGAAGTTTGGTAGCTCTGGGGTCAACTCCTGCCTCTGACACTCACTATGTGTGTCTCCTCGGGCAAGACACAACCCTAGTTTCCACATCAGTGAAATGAGTGAGATGTTCCTTGGGATTCTTTACAATTCTAGATCTATGGTTCTATTAGGTCTTCAGCAGATCTTTATGATAAATTTATAAAGAAAGAGGAATAAGAATAAAATAAGAATATGTAGAAGGCTTGTAGTCTGTGTTACTGGATTAAATACCATTGATGCCACAGATTTGAGTATTAAAGTATTGAAATAAGTATTGAAGTAAGAAGCACTTAGAACCATTTAAAATTTACTATCATAAAAGAAACAAAATCCAAGTTTTATCAGCAATTAATAGGAATGTAGAGATATCTCCTTTGGTCACTTATTTTATTTTCCTTTATTTTTTCATTTAACAAGTATTTAGTATTTTCTCTTCTTCCCTCTCAGTCCCCGTGTTCCCAACTGAAAAATGAAAGAAAACCTTATATCAAAGATATATAGTCTAGCAAAACCAATCTCCACATTGGTGCCATACAACAATGTAGATCTCATTCTGAACCTTGAATCCATCACCTCACTGTTAAGAGACAGGTAGCATATTTCATCATCAGATCATTGATCAGTGTTCTTAAATTCCAGCTTTTATTTCCTGGTTAATTACAAATTACATTCCTTCACATCAAGCTAAACGAACGCACTTGCCATTCCTACTAGGCAAAATAACATTTCCTATCTCTGAACAAGACACCCTCCAAGCCTGAAACAGTCTCTCTTCTCACCTATACCTCTTGAAACCCTTCATCTCAAGATTCAGTTTAAGTGGCACCTTCTTTCAAGAGGTTTTTTGTTGTTGTTGTTGTTCATTCCTTCACAATTATTTATTTTGGCAATATTCTATATTTATTTATCTATGAACATATATCTTCCCAGTAAATTTTTTGAGGGCAAAGATTCTCACTTCTATATTTGAATTCCCCGATCTATCACAGTACCTGCCACATAATAAGTACTTAATTAATATTGATTGGCTTATTGATTAGTATTTATGTAAATAGCAAACAGAACTTCCCAGGGGATTTCTAGACAAGTGAGATGATGTTCTGCCTGTCTTGCCCAAGAAAAATCGATAGAGCACATCTATCAAATTCACCTTAAAGATCTAATGTGTAATGTAATCTAACTTACAAATCTATGAAAGTTGTCCTTTTAAGGAAAATAACATCCAGATGCCAGTCTAATGGTAAGATAACGTAGTCTTCCATACACTTGATTATTTTTTAGGCTTTTAGTTAAATTGCATACAATTTGCTGGTTGGGTTCCAGTTTTATTTTAGGATGGTAGTGTTTTGTTTTGATTGAGAAACTTTGGTGTTCTCAGGCTTCTCCATCTGTACAATAAGGGAGGGAGTTAGGCTAAATGGTCCCCAGGGTCATTTCAGCTTTAAACTCTTATGAGCCAAGCCTTTGGTTTAGGATAATAATCTGGATGTTTTTATTCAATCTCAATTGCTTCTATATCTGCACTCCAATAAATAAAAGATAACTTAATGGACTTAACTCTGAGTGTTTTCTAATTTTGCTTCAATTAGAATTGAATGAATAAAAGTTATTGTTAAATCTTAATGACTGCTTTTAGGATGATATTATTATCAAATGTTTCCTTTTTTACTTCAATAAATGTTGTGAGTAAAAAGAAATGAAATAGGGATATAGAATCTATCAAAACAATCTCATAATGAACTGAAAATCCAAGAACTCATAATTTTTTTTAATTTTATCTATTTTAGCACTTTCTCCTATAACATTATGGAGAAAGTCAAAGACCTGGGGGAAAGGAAGGGGAAAGAAGCACATCAATATTCTTAAGAAGCTGAGGCAAAAAGTAAAATATCATTACAGTCAAATAAGGCATTTGGGTGGATGGGTGGAAATGGCAAAATGATCACTATGTTGGGACTTCAAACTTTTATTAGCTGTGTGACTCTGGGTAAGTCCCTTAACCCTGTTTGCCTCCACCTGTAAAATGAACTGAAGAAGGAAATGGCAAACTAATCTAGTATCTTTGCCAAGAAAAACCCAAATGGGGTCAGGAAGAATCATGTACAACTAACAGAAACAAAGGATCAAGGGTTTTAGAGTTGAAAGAGGTTTTAAGAAAGTATCTGATCCAACCTCCTCCCTTAAAAGAAAATGAGACCCAGAGAGTTAGTAGAAAAATTAGTGGATTTGGAATCAAGGGATCTATGATTAAATTCTATTTCTTTTAGATTATTTTGGATAAGTCATTTGTCCAAGTCTAGAACTTTTTCTTTAAATGAAAAATGAGGGGCTTGGGCTAAATGATTTCCGAGATCCTTCCAATTTTGAATATTATTTAGCTATATAGTATAACCTAAAACTACTATATGCACACCCACATACATATATGTCTATATATATTTTATATACATACACACAAAGATAGATGATCAATAGATCAATTTATAGATTTAATTAAATGAGTAGCCTGAAAAAGCTAAAACCAATTTCCTTAATTGCTGAGACCTTTAAAGCAGAAAGGAGAGAAAGTATAATTAAGAAAGCATTCTCACTGGAACTGTCATTGTAAATGAAGCCTCCTAGTTTTGCTGAGCATGAAGACCAGTAACAAAACAATGACTTAAATATTTAAATAACCAGAGTCAAGGAGCTGAAATTGAAGCTCTTTGCTTCATATGGACTTGAAAAGAAAGTCAGAGAGAACACAATTGGTTATTCTCAAAGAAGAGGCCATCATTATCATGCCTCCTTTATTTGTGGCTTTGCATGTACACAGGGTTTGATTAACTTGCCACATTGACGATGGTGACAAAGGTCAAGTTCCTCCTTGAGATTATAACCCTTCTGTGCTAAAGCGTTTTTAGAAGCCTGCTGACTTATTCCCTTTTAAGCACTTACATAAAACTTTGCACAACTTAAAGACTCTTCAAATGCTTTGTCACTGTCTAAAGGTGACTCCTAATTCTCAGGAGGGGAAAGGTTTTGGAAGGTCCTACCAAGCTTGAAAAATTTTGAATCCCAACTTGGGGATGGACTCTGATATTTGAGAAAACAACCTAGCTAATTCAAGGAGCTCATTCCCAGAAAGATGACTATCAGGTTGTGAATGGTTTTTGTTTGTTTTTTCTATAGCAGTGTCATTAAGCTTCCTAATAAATATTCCTACTGAGGTGCCCAGATGGCACAGTAGATAGTGCACTAAACCTGAAGTCAGAAAGACTTGAGTTGAAATCCAGACTTAAAAACTGTAAAGCCTGAGAAAATTAACCCCTGTCTACCTCAGTTTCTTCATCTATCAATGGAAGATAACGATAGCACCTGTCTCATGAGGTTATTTTGAGGACCAAATGAAATAATTTTGTAAAATACTTGGTACTGCAGGACTTAGCACATAGCAGGCACTTGATAAATGCTTCTTTAGTAATTCCTATAGACATTTCAGGCTGCTCAATTTTGAGAATACAGAAGAAATCAGATCTTTTGATGCATATTTGCTTAATGTACAACTATTATTTGGCATGTATATATGTATGTGTGTGTGAGAGAAAGAGAGAGACAAACTTTTGGATTTTCAGTTGTAATTTTTCCTTCTTTTTTAGCATAAAGTGAATCTCAACAACCTTTAATAGTTTGTAACCAATTTATAATAGTTGTAATAATGGTCCTAGAAATACTTTCTTTCATGAGTAGAGAAAGACTAAAAGCTTACTATGTGTCAAGACTATTTCATCCTGGGGATAGTAATATAAAATAATAATAACTAGTATTTATGTAGCATTCTTGAGGTTTATGAAGCACTGGGCAAATGTTATTCATAAAAGCAAAGGTGGTACTCGACCTTCAAGGAGATTAGAGTTTATTGGGAGAAACAATGTATATATGGAAATGATGATCAGAGAATTAAAATTTAAAAAGTTACAGGGATGGTGAGTCTCAGGATAGAAAACTGGTACTTCCTTTCCAGTAGCAATGGCATTCTGGATTTGATTATGATTCCAGAACTAAATGTATTGGGATCTAGGATATGCAGAGTCCACAAATGGAGCTGATGAGAAGATGGGCAGGAGATAAAAAATGAAAAGCATATCTACAACTGAATATATTAGTGCATGTGAAGCACTCAGCCAGGGGCTCAAAAGCAGACCTCCAAAGATTTAAGTCTTCTAAGGAGGTCATGATATCTGGTTCCAGTAGATGAGGTAGGTGGCAAAAATATGTATGACCAGGAGAAATCATTGCACCTAATTTTTTTCATCTTTTAAAGGAAGAATCAATGATATCAGCACTTATCCTACCTTATAGGAAGTGAACATACTATGTATGTGTTATCTAAATACTGCACTAAGGTTTATTTTAAGATTGCTAAAAGAATCCTTTAAAATTTAAAATAGCATCTTGTGTTTTCATGCTGTCCAAAATATTAGAAGCAATGTGATAGGATGAATAGGATGCAATACATAAGAGAAAGACTTAGGTTTCCTCATTTAAAAAATAATAATAAAGACGGATTTGATGCTCACTTCAGACAAAAGCTGTGACTCCCAGCCATGACACATACATTATGGGCCTCAGTTTTCTTATGTGTGTGTGTGTGTGTGTGTGTGTGTGTGTGTGTGTGTGTGTGAGAGAGAGAGAGAGAGAGAGAGAGAGAGAGAGACAGACAGACAGACAGACAGACAGACAGACAGACAGACAGAGACAGAGGGAGGAAGAGAGAAAGATTGAAGAAATATATAATCATAATAAAAAAGATCTACCAGCCATGTGGCTAGAGTAAATAAGAGCCAATCAGTACTTCATTGGCACCCATGGAATGTAAAAACATCAAAAGATAAGCCATTGGGTGGGTCACTAAGATGGACAAGAGAGAAGCAGGATAAGGGATATAGCATAGCACAAGAGAACAAATCCCTGGGACTTAATCCACACTGCTGCTTATTATCTAACTTGTCTCGTTGGGCCCAAATTTAAGCTTACTGGGCTGCATTCTCCTTCTTAATAAAAAAGAGGGAATTAAACTAGATCCCTACTATGCTAAGGTATAGATTGAAATTTGCACTAATATACCCATCACAATCTGTTCACATGCTCATGACACAGAGAACTGGCAGAATCCATCCCAGCTCTAAGTATGGAACAATAGCTTTTTTAAGTATATAGAGGACCTGTATAAATCTCTGTTTTCTCTCTTTGATATCATAAAGAGGGATATGTCCTTTCTTTGATAATATGTGACCAGAAAACCCTTCAAAGTGTCACCAGCATCATAGAAAGAGAACTTCACATTTGTCGCATTCAACTTAAATGCTTTTATTGACAATGTCTTTGAACAATAAGCAAACAATGCTTAAAATTTCATTCAAATTCACTTTCCACATGTCAAAAGACCTCAAGGTAGAAAAAAATAAAATAAAAATATAAATATCTGATAATCCATCTTAATAAATAAATTAAAAACACAATAAAAACGTTTTCATGGAAAACTGTTAATGTCAGAACATTCATACCACCTTAACAATGCATGATCAGTAACATTACAATGAACGTTGATGTAGAAGAAAACTACAGTACATGGATATAGCTATTTATTTCTATCTACTAGAAAATAAAGTCATATCTTTTCTTAGTTAACATTGGTCATTCTAATCATCAGAACACACTATTGCCAGGAACACAGTAGTTATTGTTAAAATCAGCTGCACTAGATACAATTTGGAAATATCCAGCACCGGGTTAATTCCAATAATGAACCCAATAGATTAGTTAATGCTATGAGAAGACTAAGGAGAAAGAGAAAGAGACACAGACCCAGGCCTGGCTCAACATGCTACTAACTACCAGCTCTCAGATGTGTCACTGGGAACAATACACACTCCATGCGTTTTGCTACATCTCTGGAAGAGGTAAGGACTCAAGTCCACATATGGGATCATCCATGTCCTTAAAGGCCTATGGCCTGGCTGATTCACGCATTGATAGTCGCCTTCCCAGGGTCTACAGAAACCATTAAGGGGAAGACACATTTCTTGTTTGTGTAATGTGATGCAAAAGCTCCAGCATGATGGTGGTGGCGGCGGCAGCAGAGCCCACAGCTTGGGCTCTTGTCTATGCCTCCTATCCTCACCCTCACCCTCACCTCCTCTGCTCACAAAGCCAGCAGAGTTGGGGAGCTAAGTGAGTCAGAAGAGGGCTCATTGCTGCTGCTGCCCTTCCGGTGAGCCGCTGCACAGCTGGGGAAGGAATCAGCTTCTGGGTAGGTGAAGACGAATGAAGAAGTATAGGTGGTGCAGGTAGGCGTGCAGGTGACTACCGGAGTGCACAGTGGCTCTAGATCAGCTGCTACTCCCATTCCCAAGGAGCTGCTGTGCAGAGGCTCCCAGTCTGCTGCATAGAAGGAACCAGCCAGGTCCATGTCAGGCACTGACCGTGCAGCTGATTCTAAGCCACTGGGCCTGGAGGAAGCTGGAAAGAGGAAGTCATCAAAGGGCTCAGCCTTCAGCTCCAAACTGTTGATGTTCTTGACTGGCTCCACAGAGGGTTTGGGTTCAGGCTCCTGCAAGAGGGGCAAGGAGAAGGCTTCCTCTGATTCTGGGGTTGCAGCCTCAGTCAGACCACCAGTGAGGTCAAGGGAGGCAGCCGTTATTTCTTCTGGGAAGCCCAAGTCATCAGGAATCTTGCAGGCAGGTCGATGGGCCGCCAGGATGAATTCAAGCTTTTCCTTCTCCTTCAGCAGATTGGCTATCTCAGTTTGCAAAGCAGATTTTTCATCTTCTAGTTGGTCTGTCTCCTGTAAAAGATGGAACAAAGGAAAACATGAGACACATTATCCCTAGATCTCTCATGGCAGACAGGCAACTTTTCTCTTCACCTCCCAATATCCTTTAAGGAATGGTCCAAGTAGACACTTACCGCTTGGAGTGTGTCAGTCAGTTCTCGCCTTCTGTTACGACATTTGGCTGCAGCCATCTTATTTCTTTCCCTTCTGATCCTTCTTTTCTCCTCTTCTTCTGGGGAAAGCTAGAAAAACAAATACATGTTCAGTGTCAATCACAGTTTTCTCAGTTGCACCTCCATTCACCATCCCACCTGTTCCTGTGGCTGCCTTTACTCCCCTCCCCCTCAATAGTCTCTTGGGTGAGGCCATTTCTAACCAGCAGTAGCAGACTGGGTGTGACTTGAATGTAAAATAAGATCCTTAAACCAGAGAACAAAGAAAACTCCAGCTTCAGTGACATCAGAGTCCTTCCCTTTTATTAATTTAAAAATGGGCTATATATCCTAATCTGACCATTACATTTTAAATTGTGCTGGGGGAAAAGTGACAGTGGTGGTATGCAAACTAAGAAAGTGTCAGGTGTCTGAGTGCAGGTTTCTGCCTCAGAGTGAAGTCATTCAGAACCAGCCCAAGTTTCCTCAATGTGCCTAACAAGTTTTCATCAGCCAACTCAACCCATTAATCTACTACTGCCCTTTTCCACTTGTATGAAAAGGTTACACAGAAATATATTCACCTGTTCAACTTTGCCCCTCCTGCCAATGCTTTGCCCTCTGCCTCCTGTAGTCTTCACAATACCAGCCCTAGAGTAAACAGCAGCTGAAGGAGTAGAGACTCCATAAGGATGGACTCTGGTCTGGGATGGAGCTACAGAAGAGATGAGGGTGGGCTGAACCAACCACTGCAGGTCTGGGCTTGTCGAGATAGCCGTCACAGTCGGTATAAAGTTGGCACTGGAAACAGACAGATCTGTGCAGAAATCCTAAAACAAAAAGAAAAAAATAACTGACGTTAGTAGGACTCCAAGTTTCGGAAATAAGGGGGATGAGGTGAATTTTCTGCTGCATGCAGCAGTGACTGCAAAGAAAGAATCTCCTCCAGGAACTGTTGCAGTATTCCTCTTAAAATGTTCTATTTCCATTTGAAAGGATCTTTCCATGTCCCCAGAAGTGTTCAGCGAACCACTCTTCTCTATCCCAGCAGCCACAGCTCCCCGTTATCCCCTTAGCATCACTCACATGAAAGGAGGTTTGTTATAAATATCCCTGACGTCTGCACTGACGCAGGCGCCGCTCCGGAGTCTCCTCAATGAACTCGCTTTTTATCAATGAAACTGCTTTACACACCCTCCCGCTTGCACCCTCACTTCCCCCCCCCCCCTTTCCCGCTCCTTTGCTGCGGGGAGTGGTCTATCTAGGCAAAGGGAAAGCTGTTTTTCTGTTGTCTTCCATCCTTTAGGACGATGCTAGCCTTTTTCCGTGACACGTTTCCCCTTTACGCTTATCAGACATAAGCAGTAAATAGAGCAGGGAACATGATGGGAGGGCTGCTGGGAAGTAAAAAGCTACTTTCCCCAGGAGAGGGGCTCGGAAAGAAGAAACAGGTCTACTCTGTAGCCATGAGAGGAAAGCAGTATTTTCCTCCGAAGCGTGCCCTCGGAATTCTAGCCTGAGAATATTCATGATACTGTCAGGTCCTAAGAATAGTAGCAAGCCCCGTTGCACCACTCCTCTCCCCTCTACTCAGTCTACTCCGGTCCGCCCGCCACCCTCATCTGGAGCAGAAGGAAACTCCACAGAGTTGTACGCTCCTCGCATCCCCGAGTCTCTTACCTGTGAGTTGACAGGAGAGCCCATGCTGGAAAAGGAGTCAGCCGGGGAGTGATAATAAGAGAGGCTGTCCCCCGCCGGGGAAGCACTGCTGCATCGGGAGGAGGATGCTTCGTATTCGGCATTGAATCCTTGGTACATCATGTTGAAATTTGTAAAAGCCCGGTGAAGGGTTGTGGGGGGCGGGGACAGATCCGAGCAGTCTGCTTTGCTTTGTATGAGCGCGATCCCCGCTCGGCTGCTCAGTCTCAGTCGCCGTAGCTTGCTGCAGATGCGGTTGGAGTACGAGAGCGGAGCAGCTCCTTTTATAATGGAGTCCCAACATTTCATGAATGAGCTCACGTCATGGGCAGGATCAATTTCTAGAGAGGAGGGGTGACTCTTTACACGCCAGGCTGCTAACTTGGTCTCTTAAAAGTTTCCTTTCAGATTTAACCTCCGATTATTTTTTATATTATTTTAAAATTAAGCAGGATTTTTATAACTGATTTTTGAGAAAAGGCATGGACTCCAAATGATCTATTTCTGGAAAAAATCTCCCCTAAACTCAAAATTCAGTGTTCCTAGGCCTGGAAACCTGCTGACGCAGATGTCCTAATATGGGAAACATCCTGTGTAAAGTAGGAGGGACTGACGGGAATTGCTAGGAGGCTGAAGCCAACTAGTTGAAGGGTAGGGTAGACCAAAGAGCTGGGGGGGGGGGGAGGGGAAGGAGGAAGGGGGAAGGGAAACAAAGTGATTAAACTTTCTATTGACAAGTGGTTCTATGACCCCCAGATATATAGGCTCTGGAAGATATCTCAGGTTTTTCTGGATGTTGACAAAAGAGCTGCGCCCCCAGATTTTAGAACTGTGTCCCTTGACGCACAGGAAGGCTTCCTCCCCTATTTTCAGTAATTCCCCCAGTTTTGCTCAGGATCTGAACTCAGGTCCCTTCCCTGTTCCCATGCTTTAAGTATCGGGATGGTCACTAAATTTGCACAAGAACGTCAGAAAATACAAAAGTTTTAGAAAGGAAGCCAGCTTTACCTATGATGCTAAGATGAGGGGAAGGTTGTGCTGAAAAGGCGATCCCCTCTCCTCTTCAGAGGCTTTCTGCGTTTGTATTTATTTTGTTGATAATTGAAGGGGGAGGGGAAATAAATTAATAGATGTTTGTGGTGCAAACCACAATGTATAGAGGAATTTGCCACTTTATAACTTTATTTTACATGACTGAGGAGAGAAGGGGGTATTGAACGAGTAAGGGGATGGGGAATGGAGCTCAGCTCCGCGTGGGCAAGGCAAAGCCAGATACGAGTGGGGAAGCCCCCTCCCCTCCAAGAAGAAAAAAGAGTTTTTTCACATTACGAAGTTGGGTTCACAAAATGAGCAATCTATAGGTGCTTCCAGTTTGGGGATGGGAACCGTGGGTGGAATAGGGACTCTAGGCTAAGGAAGACGTTAAGCTCAGTAGGCTGTTTTTTTTCAAATGGTCCGGAAAAATACAAGAAGCCCAGAAGTATCTCCGCAGTCCGGAAGACATGAAGTTTCTATTGCGAGAGAGTTGTCTGGAGCAAGCAGTCTGCTCGTGCCAAAACCGTCTAAAACACCGAGTACCGACATCCCTGCTCTAGAAGCAGCCCCCACAACAACCTCTGACTTTCGCCTGGGGAAACCGAGGCTCAGCTTGGAGACCTTTGAATCACAGAACAGTGGCGTTTGCTGCAGTGTAACGCAAAGGGGAGGGGGCGTCTAAAAAGGAGGAAGGTCCCTGTACCCCCAATTCTATATAAGAAACAGCTGCAATATTGCTGGCTACAAAGAAATCTGAAAACGCCCCTGGACTGCTCTGGTGTGGTGGGAGAGCGGGATATCACGCAGGTCCCCAGGCACGCGTTAGGTCACTGCCTGGTTGTTTAGGGCTGTGCCTGGAGTCTGACAGCCGATTTGCTTCCCAGTCAGCTTCACACAGAAGCCAAAAAGATCCTGGCTATAGATAGTAACAGGGAAGCTGCTGTTTACAGCAACAAACAGGAGCCTCCAGTTCAAGTAACCAAGCGACCGCTGCAGGGAGCAGCGAGCCAGGCGCTAGGGAGAACGCAATGCCAGATCCCTTCTGGGAAGGATGATGGGATCCGTTGGTGCTGAGGCTGCTTCCCGGGGCTTGAGATCATTTGCTAAGTTCAGTGACTGATTTTGTTGTTGTTGTTCCTGCGGCTGCTGCCGCCGGCGGTACCGAGGCAGCTGCTGTGCGGTAACCTCCATTCTTAGAGATCTGAACCAAAAGGGAGGGGAGGGGGAGAATTCTGAGAGAGGGGGGAAGAGAAAGGAGGAGATTCGTGGAAATGGGCCATGTGCTATTTTTGTGATACTCTGTCAGAGCAAAGGTGAAAACAGGATTTCATTATTTTATGTCACTGTTTGGCTTCTGTTACTGATGCTTTAAGCACAGGAATCGTCATTTCCCCACCCCCTTCTTCCCAATTTAAAAAAAAAAAAAAAACCCTTAGAGCAGCTCTGAATGCTAAAAAGATCTTGCTCTCTTCTCTAAATCTGTCTTCTCGATTTTTCTGTATTTTACTGCCCTTGGCCTGTTAAAAAAAAAAAAAAAAGGTAAGTTATGAAAGCAAATGTACCGTTGATAAAAAGCAGTATTCTTTCCCTTCATCCTTCACTCCTTTTCTTTATCAGATCTGGAAAAAATAGGTCAATGTTCCAAATTCCTTGAGTCTGACCTCCCTTTTGATTCCTAGCTTGGTCTCTCAGATAGTTAAGAGAAAATATATAATATTTTCATTCAATTTCCCTTCAAGGCCTCTAGAATCAACACAAGTGAAGAACTGTGTCAAGATTTCCTCTCCAGAATTTGTGTTCCCTTTCCTTTTTCCCATCATTAAAAAAAAAAAAAAAAAAAAAAAAAAAAGATGGCAAAAAAGAGTCCTTAGATTCTCTTATGTCTATCTTCTCTAGAACCTCATCATGTAATCATTAGAGCTTAGTGTCATCAAATCCATCCCTCTGCCTCCAAATAGAAAAACCTCAAGACAAAAATATAACTATCTCTTGGGGATTTTAAAAATGTTTTTTATATCTTTAGTTTTGAAATCAGCTTCATTTACAAATATATCCGTCCTTACTCCCCTTTTCCTGAAAGCTATCCCTCTTTAACAAAGAAAAAGATAAAGAAGGAGAAAAGCAAGAACTCTCAGAAGCTTTTTCTTGCTTTAGAATGTCACTTTTCAGAGTCTAGGCTCTATGAGTACTCCATCTCCAAAAAAAATAGTTCTCACCATTACTGCCAAGATTTTCAGGATATAGAGTAGTCCCAGCCTAGTAGTACCCACAGACTTATCTGTTTGTTTAATCTTGACTTCTTGTTAACTAAGGGCAGGGTTTCCATTAGAAGTCTCCTCTGACTTGGGGTTAGAAATTCATTGTGGTTCCCTATCTAGCTGCCAAACTGTAGCTTATCAACATTAACATTAGAAGCTGTCTTTCCATCAACCTGCCAAGGGCTTTCTGTTTTGAAGGCCTCTCAGTATTCTCAACTCCAAGGTTCTTTTGGCCATCCACGAAAATGGAAAGGAGAAAAGAAAAGACCCTGGAACAAAACTCATCATAGGCAAATATTTCTCTTACCTGCCTGCATCCTTAATTTTAAATCTTTACAATTTAGTATGACTTGCCAGAGATTTTGTTGTTGTTGTTGTTGGAATAGCTTAGGGTCACTTCTGTACCATTACAGGGCAGCAGAGTAAGACTTTGATGCAAATAAAAGAGGATTATCTGTTAAAAATGAAAATTCATTTTTATTGTAGAATCACATTAGATATCATTTGATTTGAATATAGTCTTACACTCAAGCATAATCTCCTCAATGACAAGAATAGAGTGTCTGACACTTTCCTAGAATACAACACATAATATACCAAAACATCTTGGCCACATGATCAAAAAAATAACAATGATACCTGAATTTTATAAAGCACTTGACAAGCATTATCACACTTAATCCTCACAACAACACAATATAGGGCAGTTATTATTTCCCACATTTCACGGGTGAAGAAATTGAGGTAGAGACTTTTTTAGTGAAATGCCAGGGTATTTGAGATAAGATTTTACTTTTACTTTATTTTACTTTTGAGGCAGGATCTCCTTATCTGTCCAAGGCTGGAACTGTGCCAGCCTTTCTGGGCCTGATACCAATATTGCCTAGCTTGGAAGTTTTAACCCACTCAGTTTTTCCTGACCTCAGCTGGTTCACCCATTCTTAGGCAGTCTGGTAGCTCTCCATTTCCAAGAGCTTACTATATTTTGTGTAGACTTATTAAGGATGCCTGATTGTCTTAAGTCCTATTGCAGCTCAGAACTCTTGAATTCAAGTGATCTCTCTCATGAGGTAGGATTTTCAAATAGGTTCTTCCTCATAGTGAGATCCATACTCTATTCACTATATTATACTACAATGTCACTTCAATATTTGGAGGTAGAATTCTTCATCTTTTTTTTTTTTTAACTCAAATGGAAATCTTACTTTTTCCTTATTAGTCTTTCCTAAGTATATATTTTCCTGTTGTTTCTAATCCTTTGTGGCATTTGAATTAAAGTTACCACACAAAATCAAACTGTTGGTTCAAAAGGCTTTCTGGGGTGATGGGAAATGTTAAGTGAAGTCAGTATTTTTTAGCTTACTGTTGCTACATTAAGTGAAAGGCTGCTATCCTCACCTCCTACGTAAATGTCTCTGCGCACAGTCTGCACACAAGATGCAGAAGTATTTATTTATTTAGGGAAGTGTGGTCTGGTGGTAAAGTGCTGTGGTCTGAGCACGAGACCTGCAGTCAGAAAGCCTCCTTCTTCCACCTTGGAAGTTACTTTTCATCAAGCCAAATGGAATGGTAACAGGGATGAGCCTACCTGGGTTGCCCAAATAAATCAAGTCCAACTCTTCATGACCCCATTTGGGGGTTTCTTGGCAAAGATACTGGAGTGATTTACCGTTTCCTTCTCCAGTTCATTTTACAGATGAGAAAAATGAGGCCAACAAAGTTAAGTGACTTGTCCAGTTACACATAGCTAGTAAATGTCTAAACTAGATTTGAACTCAAGAAGTGAAGTCTTCTCTACTCCAAGCCTGGCACTCTCTTCACTGGACAAAACAGTCCTTGCCCTCAAAGAACTCACCCTAAAAGAATATAACAACATATCAATAGCTATGTATAAACAATGTAGATACAAATCAGTCAACAGTTATTAATCATCTACACTGTGCTAAGTGCTGAGGATACAAAAAGCGGCAAAGGCAGTCCTTGCTCTCAAAGAGTTTGCAATCTAATGGCCATACAGGATATGTTGAATTATACAGTACAAATTATAGGTAATTTCTGAGGAAGGGGAATAAAATGAATGATAACAATTAATATATCATTCTTAAAACCGGAAGCCAGAAAGAACAATGGATCCATAGTAAGAAGACCTGCTATATTCAAATCTCAGCATGGTTACTTGAGAGTTGTGTGGCTTAGAACAAAACAGGTAACCTGTGTGGGCCTCTGTTTCCTCATCTGTGAAGAAGGAATTGGACTAAATGAGCTCTAAAATTTCTTCCAATTCTAAATAAATGGTCCTATTATTGAAAGGTATGCAAGGAAGTGAGTGTGTGTGTGTGTGTGTGTGTGTGTGTGTGTGTGTGTGTGTGTGAAAACTGCAAAATATAAAATAACAAGAAATTGGGGCTACTTCTTAGTAATTCGATACAAAATCAAAAAGAAAATCTCCAGTACTGAATGAGGAAGGATAGAACAAATGCCTATTAATGAGCCAAATGAGGAAGATAGTCAGCCCCATTCTATGAAAGCCACATTGTCTTTCTGGAGATGACTATTTGTTACCACACTAACTTATCCAGGCCAAATACCCGGAGATGGCCAGCAGAATTAGCAATACCCAGTTTTTGCCTTCCACACATGCATTAGGACAATGGAGGTTATGGGGGCAAAGTTACTCATCTGGTGGCTCAGAGGGAGAGCACAAGGATAGTCCATGCTTAAAATACTCTCTCCATAGAATTCCCTCCCCCTCAGATTAATTAAGGCTGAGGATTTCGGCACTTTGGACACAAATGTGTTTTCATTCTGAAATACTCTTGGCATCAAGACAAGAGATGATGATTCAATTGGATTCTTCTCCTTCTGCTTGTGTAGTCCCTTTAATGAAGCTTTATATGGCCCTTGGAATATACTCCAGCTGGTTCCAAAGATGCCAGGATGCTGTTTCTGTTGCTAAGACCCATAAATTTTCCCTGGGTGTCACAGCATCTTGCAACGTAACTGGCAGGACTGAACAAGAATCTTGTCAGTCAAACCTAACCTCACTGACCTATATTTCATATTATGATGAGAACAGCAATGGACAGGTAACTTGCTGACAATGACCTATCCTGGAATGACGTTTTATAACTAGTGGATTTTTCTATCAGAATTAAAAAAAAATTCTATCCGCGTCAATAAACCTAGAGGCTAGCAACACACCCTAACTGGGATACCACAACTTTAGAGCTCTTTTATAGTATGAAAATCCTTTCATAATCATTCTGGGCAGGGCAGAGGATAGATCATAGTTGCTCACATTACATACTCTAGAGTGGTAGATATCTCAAATATAATTTATCCTGGTTGCTTATGTTACACAACAAATTTTAAAAATAATTAATGAAATGACATTGCTTTTTTATTCCTAAGGCAGAAAAATCCCCATCCAAAACATAGTGTTCTAGATGATGGCTCAGTCCTCACAGAATGATCAAAATGCCCTGTTTGGTTCCAATTCATTTGGAGCCTTGATGAGCCTACTTATGAGTATGACAGAAAGGTCTTCTCCCCTTCAAAGCATGTGTAGGTATCTTATGACTTTCCTGCAGATTTAGTGCATGATGAGAAAAATCCTTTTAATTGGCTGTTAGACCGAAATGAGTTATATATACAAAAGTAGGTTCAAGTAAATGATCTTTTAGCTCTATCTCTGAAAACTTCTAAGTGAGGAAGATTTCTGAATGCTGCTACTTAGGGATGGGGACAAATTGTTATATTGCTTACCAAGATTGTATATGTCCACAATGTTCATTTATTTTTATTTGGGGAGGGGGGAGAAGAATTTATTTTGTTTTTATACTTTCTTGATTGTAGTTAAATGTCTTTCTTGAGAAGAAAGTATCTAATTGACCAGTAAGATCAGGAAATACAATAAAGCTATTCGAGGTCCCACTAACTTCAGATTCCAGGGTGTAGTAGCTGAGCCCACTAAGAAGGAACCAGTATAGTTTTGAGGAGCAATCTGTTTGACTCAATCCAGCAATGAATCTACCCAGCAGCCAAGACCAGTCAAACAAAGGAGCAACATATCCATCAGTTACACCATATGCAGAAGTGAATTTGATGAGGACTCGAAAGAAGGAAGCACTCCCAGAGCCAGAAGGTACACACACACACATACAGGCAGGGTTGACTGACAGGGAAGATTTTTTGTCAACCACTTTCATTTTGAGTTCCCTCTCCTCAGGGATTGAATATGCACAGAAGGGAAGAGGTATTTCCATATTTAAGGAAAGGTTCTCTTCTATCCTTTATGATAATTTCTCAGTTATTCTTTAGTTGTTATAACACTGATGCCATTTGGCTAATTGATATTGAAGGATTATTTTATATAGAGGATCATGAGTGATAGTCTCTCAGAACCTTGAGGTCCCTCAGGACCCCCTAGAGCCTTGAAGGGAAGAAAGAAGTCATTTACCTTCCGAGGACCCTACCAACAATGCAATTGTAGGCTGGAGATAATTATCTGAGGGAATTGCTATAATAGACTAAAAAAAAAATCATAGATATAGAATTGGAGGGATCTTAGAGATTATCTAATTCACAGATGAGATCACACAAGTAATAAGAACAAAGGAAAAGCCAGGATAAAACTATTCCCAGAAGAATGTAAGCTCCAAGAAGGCAGGAATTACATTACATTTCAACCCTATCACTTTCTGATTTGCCTAGAAAATATAAATTGGTCTTCAATTACAGATCTAGAAGCTCCCTCATTTTACAAGTGAGAAAACTGAGACCTAGATAAGCTGCTGACCTTCTCAAAGTCACATAGATAGTAATCACCAAAGGTAGAATTTGAAAACAGATCTGCTTCCATAATCAGTTATATCAGTATAATTCAGTCATCCTAACTAAAATGTTTTATAGTAGGGGTAGCATGACATTTTCTACTATTCTAACAATAAGTTGAAACTCTCTTTTCAGAGCTAGATTTCCAGCCTCAAGCACTACCAATAACAATAACCCATAGTTATAAAGCTCATTAAAGTTCACCTAGGATTTTACGTGCATGATCTCATTTAATTTGCATAATAACCTTCTAAGGTAAATGCTATTGCTATTCCTGTTTTACACATGAAGAGACTGAGGCTCACAGGAGTCAAACTACTTGCCCAAGATCACAGATCCAGAAAAACCTAAGTACAATTTTAACTTGGGTCTTTGTAAATCCAAATCCAGCACTATATCCATTTTGCTATATAAAGTGCATAGCAAAGTTTCTCTGAAGACACAGAGATCACATACAAGGCAATATGTTCTGTAAACAAGAATCATTAGAGTTTACACCTGGAGTAATGATAAAGATTAGTGCTGACCAAAAATTTACTAGACACTTGAGACATGCAAGGCACTATTCTAGACTCTGAGATACAAAAGTTAAATGAAATGTAATTCCTGTCCTCATGAAGATCACATTCTTCTGGGTATATTTTTATTCTGTTTCATTTGGGAGATATTTTGTATGACCTCTTAATTTGGCTAAAATGCCTTCATTATCTCTGAAACAGAAAGTAGGCTATTTGGAAATCAATATTAAAATGTTTGTCTGATATATGTGCCAATGTTTGTGGCAGCTCTTTTTGTTGTAGCTAGAAACAGGAAGATGAATGGATGTCCATCAGTTGGAGAATGGTTGGGTAAATTGTGGTATATGAAGGTTATGGAATATTATTGTTCTGTAAGAAATGACCAGCAGGAGGAATACAGAGAGGCTTGGAGAGACTTACATCAACTGATGCTGAGTGAAATGAGCAGAACCAGAAGATCACTATACACTTCAACAACAATACTATATGAGGATGTATGCTGATGGAAGTGGAAATCTTCAACATAAAGAAGATCCAACTCACTTCCAGTTGATCAATGATGGACAGAAATAACTATACCCAGAGAAGGAACACTGGGAAATGAATGTAAATTGTTAACACTAATATCTGTCTGCCCAGGTTACATGTACCTTCGGAATCTAATGCTTATTGTGCAACAAGAAAATGGTATTTACACACATGTATTGTATCTAGGTTATATTGTAACACAAGTAAAATGTATGGGATTGCCTGTCATCGGGGGGAAGGAGTAGAGGGAGGGGGGGATAATTTGGAAAAATGAATACAAGGGATAATGTTATAAAAAATATATATAATAAAAAAATTATTTAAAAAAATGTTTGTCTGGGGTACACACACACACACACACACGCACGCTAAACGATAGGTATACAGAATGGTGAAAATTTGATTAAAAATCCTCTTTTTAGGCAGTCATTTAGAAGGTTATTAGTCAATGGTATGCTGGTAAATATTTAACAACCTGCTTTGCAAGGGGTGGGGGAGATGAAATGTACGATACACTTTTAAGTTTAATTTGCATTATTAATATTTTCTCTAAGTCTAGACAATTAACAGAACAATAAATCAAGACCTGACATGGAGCATTTGCTGATTTCCAATATATAAATGCTCACATTGAAAACTGAACATTCACCTTTCTCAAGTCCAGTTCTAGCTAACTCCAGCACAACCTTGAGAGAGCCTGTGGGGTTAATAAATTCTTAAAATTGAACAGATCCATTTCTCCTCATTCATCCCTTGCCAAACAACCTAATTACCAGTTTGAATAGGAATTCTGGTCAGGAAGAAGACATCTCCCAAGATTCATTCGTTCTGTAATTCACTAAGAAAATTAAATGCCTACAATAACAATTTTCTATTAAGAGAAAAAAATTCCCATACGAAATTAATATTCTGACTGATTTTTTCAGTTTAATAGTGTTGGGCACTTCATTGATGCTTAATAGGTATTTGCTGATTGATTGAATCTATAAGACAATCAGCATAAATGAATAAATACAATGAATAAAATAAATATCTATCAATCAATAAATCAACAAATGATCAATCACTGGAACTATATCCAAAGGGTATAGAACTGTGCATACCCTTTGGCACAATAGTGCCATTACTGGATCTGTATCCCAAAGAAATCATAAAGGAGGGGAAAGGTCCCATATTTGCAAAAATGTTTGCAGCTCTTTTTGTGGTAACAAAGAACTGGAAAATGAGTAGATTCCCATCAGTTGGGGAATGGCTGAACAAGTTGTGGTATTTGAAGATAATGGAATATTATTATTCTATAAAAAATGACGAACAAGCTGATTTTAGAAAGATCTAGAAAGATTTACATGAACCGATGCTGAGCAAAATAAGCAGAACCAGGAATACATTGCACATAATAACAGCAAGAATGTGCAAAGATCAATTATGAAAGGCTTGGTTCTTCTCAGTGGTTCAGTGATCTAAAGCAATCCTAGTGGATTTTGGACAGAAAATACCCTCTGCATCCAGAAAAAGAACTAAGGAGACTGAATGTAAATCAACACAGACTATGTTCATTTCTTTTTTTTTCTCTGGTCTTTTATTTCTCCTTTGGTTTTTCCCTTTTGCTCTCATTTTTCTCTCCCAATATGATTCATAAAGCAATGTGTATTAAAAATAAATAAATTTACCAGAAAAAAACAAATAATCATTTGACCTAAATATAGGAAGATTTTAAAAATACATTTCTCCTCTTAATGTTCTACTTTTCAGACAAACTAGATTCCTAACTATTCTCCATCTAAACCTACCATCACCTATCTCCAAGTCTTCACAGATCATGAAATGCATTTTCTCTTGAACTTTAATGAGACAGTTCTTTTCCTTTGGGTTTTGTTTTGGCTCCTCCATGAATCCTTCCTTGATCCTCCCTTACTAAGTGTTTTTTACCTCAGATTTTCATAGGAATACTTTGTCTAGATCTCACTTCTGCTTACAACAGTCTATCTCTACCATTAGATAAGGAAGTAGAATGCTATAATGTTTAGACTCAAGAGACCTGGATCAGAATACTGGAACACCTATCTCTCAGGGATCAATTGCACAGTGCCTACATCATAGTGGGTGCTTGATAAATTCTCATTTCCTTCCTTCCTCTTGGACTCTAATTTCCTCATCTGTATTTAGTTTTTATTTATCCTCTTTGGCAAGGACATGGACATTTGGGAACAAATGTTCTGCTGTCTGAGATGGGATTTCCTAGGTCTTTTATGTTTCTCCTCCTGAAAGGTTGTAGGGGAAGGAAGGAAAGCAAATACAAGGTTGGCAAAATATCTTATCAGGATCAAGAAGTGAGCGAGTACACTGAGTTTATACCACATTTCTTCACAATGTAATGGTTACAATAGAGAAGGAGTGGAAGGGATATTTCACCATGGACATGGCTGCTGCATCTGTTGCTGCCATACACGTCTAGGATTAGAAAGAAAGATGCTAAGCTCACTGCTTAACTGGAGCTGGTAGAACAAGAACAAGAAACAAGAAGAGTAGAGATATTGAGGAGTCAGAAAGGGGAAGCTGGCTATCAACCACCAAGACCAGATAGGACAGCTGAAGTCCCAGAGAGAGGCAAGTCCAATCGTTAAGGGAAAATTCATACAGATGATATCTCTCCCCACTCTCTTCCTGTCCCAAAGAGTCAATGTCTCATCTGCTTTTTCCATTCTTTAAGTTTGTTCATAATTCCTGATTTAATTGGTACTTTAATGCTCACTTACTGTAGATAAAATATGATCAATCATAACTTTTTTTGATTTGTGTGTTTCATTATTTGCGAACAAGGAGCTGCAGAGGAGACTTCCTTAGTATAGGCAATACCAGCTGGGGACTTGAGACTTATATGAAAAAGAATAATATTGATTTATTAAGTTTAATAAATGACTCAACATGTGTAGAACTGGGGCCTGGAGTTTTTGTCCATAGGCAGAAGCAGATCAATCAATATTGTTAGCTGTGGGTCTTAATGCTTTCTCCATTTTCTTGAGCATCCTATCTTTACTCTCTCTCTCTCTCTCTCTCTCTCTCTCTCTCTCTCTCTCTCTCTCTCTCTCTCTCTCTCTCCTATATATACACAAATTGAGCAGTCCCAGCATAAGAATGGAGTTGATAATGATAATTAGAAAACAAGGCTATGCCTGATGGAAGGAAAAAAGGAGTTTCTGGATCAGGCCTTCTAAGGGTAGGGAACTGAGAAGGGAGGAATAAGTCCTTCTTTTCATTTTTATCTTCCAACTTCCAAACCTACAAGCTTTCAAAGACAAAAGCTACATGCAGTTGGATGAACTGATCTCTCAGACCATCTCTGTCTAAATCTTTGATCCTGTCTTGGAATTGTGTGTGTGTGTGTGTGTGTGTGTGTGTGTGTGTGTGTGTGTGTGTGTAACCCTTCTATTATTCTGGAAGCACCTTGAGAAAAGAAACAATTGCTCTTCATAAAGAGCCCTAAATATGATACAATACTATAGACAATGTCCCAAAAGTCTTGGTGACATTTTAAATTTACCAAGTGCTTCTACACTACCAAGACTTTTAAGACACCCTGCATAATGCATAATTGGTACTTGAATGCTCATGTGATTGAGTAATGTGATTGCACATAAGTCTATTGATACTTATGCATTCAAAATCATTTATTAAATACCTACTAGGTTCCAGGAATTGTGATAAGCACTGTGATAAGCAAAGAGAAATAAGGCAGTCGGCCCCCAAAGCGTTTTAGTTTAATTGAAGAGATAATATATAGATAAATATATACATATATATACTAAAAAACTATATACAACATAAATAGGAAGTAATTATTTAAGATGGAGAATTAATTAAGAAAGTAAAAGCACTAGAACTAAAAGGGGTTAGAAAAGATTTTAGTTGGGACTTAAAGGAAACCAGGGAGATCAGTAGTTGGAATGCAGAACGAAGAGAATTCTAGGAATTTAAAGAAGGCATTTAAAGAATTTTATTTTCAGCATAATCAGAGGCCTGAGTTTGATATTAACACCCAACTGATTCCTGGGCAAAGTCAAAAATTGTACCTCTCCCAAATACTATTCATTCGAAGCTGGATACCATTGTGGAGACATGTTTAGTGAAACCATATTCCTAGTCTGCATATTTATCAGCAAGATTCAGCAACATTTTAACAACATTGTTGTCATCTCTGGATAACCAGATACCTTAGAATACCTTGACCACCTGCCAAAATGGGAGTGTTAACAAAAAAAAAAAAAAAAAAAAAAAAAATCATGTGATTTTACTCTGTCCAATGAATATAGCAAGCCTTCCAATCAGATCGACATTTTGGAATGCAGATCTGCTTGCCAAGGATAATTTTTCCTTTGATGTTCATCTGTGAAACACTGTGATATGGTGGGGAAAGCACCAGACTTGGAGTCAAATGATCTAAGAGACTGCTCTTTCATATGCTGAAGTAACTCACTTCATCTTTCTCTGAAACTTGATTTCTTCATCTGTCAAATAGAGATAATAATACTGACTCAATTTCATACAGTAATTAAGAGAAAAACTACTCCATAAACCATAGGGCTCTGTATGAATATGAATTATTATTATTATCTTATTCCAGTTAAGTTACTATATCTTAACTCAATAAATATCTGAGCTTAGAATTGGAAGGAAAATGAAATAAACATAATAGTGCCTGAAAGTTAATCCTATCATATTGACTGGAGTTGAGGAAACCTTAAAGAGAACAGGAAATTCTTCATTCAACATTCAGGAAACATTTATTTAGTACCAATAACAATAATCATTTCATAAATGTATACAACACTTTAAGGATTACAGAGAACTTTGTAATAATAATAATAAGTATTTATATAGTACTTTAAAGTGTCCAAAGTATATAAATTATCCCATTTGACTATTGAGATTATTACCATCATTTGTTCTTCATTTTATAGCTGCAATTTTGTTGGTATAGGAACTTTCAGCATGGAAACTTCCTCCACTAATGTAGAACAATAATTTACCTGTAACTTAGATGGTAAAAATTCATTATTGCTGATCTAAAATGATTCCAAAGATCATTTAAGACCATCTCTCCTCTCACTCCCCACAACATGAGGAAACTGGATCCCAGAAAAGTTAAGTGACTTGCCTATGGTCAAACAGATGTTAAGTGGCAGAGCCAAGGTCTTTTGAGAGTTTCCCAGAGCACTAGAAGATTAAATGAATTGCTCATATTCATCAAGCCTTTCAGACCCAACGGGCAATCCTTTTGCTAGTACACCATATTCTTATCTCAATTTGTCAATAAGGAACCTGAGACCCAAAGGGTCATATAGGTGTATCCAATGCACTGCACACATAATCAGATTCATCCAGGTGCTCTAGGCATCCTCCTGCCAAAACAACAGAACATTGATGCCATATCACCTAAAAGCAGTTCCAAAGCACAATTATCTCATTTCTACTACTTCACTTTTGACCTGTTTAGATAAACAGGCTCCAAAATCCATTTTAAAAATCAATGCATATTTTCTGGTGTAGATAAAATATATTTAAATTAAGTGAATCTTCAATTAGCTTATTTTTAAATTAGATGTTAGGCAAGAAAAATCCTGAGTTGCTGAAATGGGATTAATTTATAAGCATTTTTATCAGACAGTCACACCCTGCTTGCTACTTTTCCATTGGTGCAGAATTATGCTTTAGGGAAGAAAGAATTTTCTCATGCTTCAAAATATTATTGTCTTGGGTAATAACCATCACCTACAGGAGCTCAGATTGATATGGTACAATTAGTACAATTTTCCATCATCTCAAATGACACAGATGAGTCAATTACCTTATTCTCTTTAATGCAACAGATCAGAGTGAGAGATGGTATGATATAACCCACAGCTCCAAACGCAAATCTAACATTGTTCAGACCACAATACAATATACCTATTTCTTATCTATCCCCATCCCCTGCAAATTGCAGATTACAATTTTCTAGTTGACGTGGCCAAATTTGAGAGATTATACCCAGAATTCAAATTGCTCTTAATTTATCACCACTACTCCAAGAGTGTCAGTCAGTCAACAAGAATTTATTAAGCTCTTATTAAGCCTTAGAGGTCCTAGAGTCAAACATCTTAATTTTATAATTAAGGAAATTGAATCAAAAAGGCTAATGACTTAACCACAGTCACACAAATAGTAAATGATAGAGCTGGAATTCAAATATCATCCTCTAGAGTCTAATAACTCCCATGCTAGTGCCTATCCCAGTGCACCAAGAATTCCTGACATCAAAACCAGTCACACATGATTAGCCTTTTTCTTGTTTTGGTCTATGATGAAAAACACCAAAAAATAAATATGTACATACTCATAAGTCAGACTTTTCAAAGCCCAATTCATATGCTGTCTCCTTTATCAAGCCTTCCTTTAGTCCAAGCCAGAAATGATCTCTATGTCTTCCAGCCTTTCACTGACATTTTCCTTATTTCATTTTTATAACCTAATTTATATTATAGTTAATTGTGTATGTGTCTTCTACTCTGTGCTCACAAATAATAAAAGAGTTGTTTGGATAAAAGAGTATGGATTGTTCCTTAAAGTCTTTGGTCCTCAAATTGTGATTTGCATTATGGAGAACCTGGTAGTTGATTAATTTGGCCCATTTAAGATTGTAGAGAGCTAATTGTAGAGTCTAATGATGGAATCTCTCCTTCTAAAGAAATGCATCTTAAAATCCAATAATGGTTGCAGAGAAAAGATCATGAAATATCTTCCTCCTCTCAGCAAAGAAGCAGGGGGCTACTAGGGCAGGATACACGTGCACACACACACATATATATCTATATATACACACATACTTTTAAAAAGTTTAAAAAAAAAAGACATCCTACTATTTTATAGAAACTTTTCTTTAAAAAGAGGATGCTATAGAATTAAAATCCATGTCATAAATTGCATACCTAAATATATTCTTTTTCTGGACTTCAAAAAGACTTGGTAAGAGAGAGACTGAGAATAACAGAGAATTCAGCCTTAGGAACTTTAGGAAAAGACAGCAGAATAAGAAACAGACTACTTGCTTTCTTTAATGACAACACTTCTCCCCCAGTTTCCATTGATGTCAGGAGAATGTTCAAGGAAGTGAATGCTGCATAATTATGAGGCCCTAGCTTCACACAAACATTTCTTTCTTCAATGCTTTGCTCTTTTGACTCTACTTGAGGCTATTCTACAAGCCATATCAGCATCTGCCTACCTTTGGTTCTTGTAAATATTATGTCTATGCAAAACTATGTGAACTATTTCTTTGTTAATATAATCAAGTACATGAACAGAATGGTATGACTGATGAGAATTAGAGGGGAAGATTTTTTTTTTTAAATCAACTAAAGAAAATTCAGAAACAAAAGGAATAAGAAGTCAAAGAATTAGGAAACCGGACTTTAATTCTCTGAAGATTAATTGTTCAGGCCTCAAAACAAATCTATACTGGCATATTTCTAAAAGTCCTTTGGTGAATTCCATTGTTATGAGAATGAGAGGTTAGAGTTCAGTTCACAGAGAACAGATAGTTTATATCCTAGTTGGTACTGATTGTTCCAGGGAGTGAAAAAACAAGTGAACTTGAAACTCACAAGTCAATAAATAAAGCTAATCTCAATAATTTCTGGAATGAGAGTCAACCGTAGTTATTACAAAAAGTGTTAATTTGGTTAAATATCAACAAGTTAATGCCATATTATCTAATTCCTTTGAATATAACTCACTATTTGTTGTTATATATTTTGAATCCTCCCTGATGTTCTACTGAGCACATGACAATGTTCTCTTTTACTTTGTACTGCTTTTCTATTTTTCTTTTTTCTTACTCTGTTTTTTTTTTCAGATAAAATAAGTTATAAAAATATATATGTAACTTATTAGACTGTAAACTTCTTGAGGGTAGGGTCAATGCCTTCTACCTCCCAGGCTTTCAGAATTAGTGTGAGATAGTAGGAAGAGTATTATACTTAGCCAGATGATCTATGTTCAAATCCTAGACCTGAAATCTATTAGTTGCTACAGTTTCTCATTTGCAAAATGGAGATTTATTGAACAATTAAGTGACTAGCTAGTGTGTGACACCAGGGTAGGTGATATGGAGAATGAAGAGGAACAATTAGATTCAGTTCCCTGCCCTGGAGTAGTATGCAATACAGTAAAGGAGAGTAAATAACAATAAATTAAAATCAAATATTTTTATAGAATTTAATTTTTTCAAACTCTTGTGTATATAGTATCTCATTTGAGTCACACAATAAATTTGTGAGAGAACTAAAAGTATTATTGCCTCTCTTTTTCAGATAAGGAAACTGAGATTCAGAGTTTCAAAATAACTTTGCAAGAATCACACAGCTGATAATAAATATCAGAGTCAGAACTTGAATATCTTCTACAACAATGTGAAAGCATAATAATATAAGCACTACTAAAGCGTTATGTAAGTTCAGATGAAAGGAAGGATTTCTTGTGATCATCGAGGAAGACAACACCACTTGAAATGGATCTGGAAGAATGGGTTTAATTTTTATAGGCAAAAATTAGGGGAAGAGCATGCCAGGAATAAAAAATAGAATGAAGAAAGGTGTGGAAGTGGAAAAATTAGAACACTCTCAGAGAGAGGATGATACTTGACTTTCCCTGCCTTGCCTCATCATGTTGTTGTGAGGATGAAAGGACATAAAATAGAGGATGTCCCCAAAGTGTTGCTTTAGGAACACCCAGTACATGGAAGCATAAGATATGATAATCTTTGTAACCTTAGCTCATAGAACCTTGTACATCATGTGTATTCAATGAATGTTTGGTTACCATGATTATTTATCATTATACTTTAGCAATGGATTTTTTCTCCTCAGTAAAGCAAATGGTCTCCATACTCACAATAAGTGAATCCTGTAACTCCTAGTTTAGCTGTCAAGGAACATAAGAGAGAATTTGCCTCAAGAATCCCCATTATGCAGCTACTGATTGAATTCTATCTTGAGCTTTTATACAGTTTTTGTTACCATATCCTATGAGCTGATTGCATTGAATCCACATGTCTTTTTTCTGTTCAAATACAGCACTTCTACTTCTGATAAGATAAATTATTATCAGCCAAAAGAACAAGAATGGACCAAATATTACCCAAGATGCTAGTTAAACTTGTTTTTCTACTACATATTTTCAACTGCCTTAGACACAAGTTGGAAGATACAGTTGTTCCCTCCTCTGGGAGCAGAGCCAATCTCGGTCTTATAAGCCTTTCTGTTTCAGTCAAGTCAAGAATAGGTCATTCGGTGAACCCATCCTTAGGCCAAACAGGAATTGATTGGGGTAGGTAGAGCAATGGTCCAAGGAAAGAAAGGACATGCCATCTGGGGGGAAAAATTTATATGCCTGAATAAATGGAGCTAATTCATAGGGAATTATATAAAGCATTATCTTCATGTCACCAAGAAAGCATCCTGGTGAGATTATTATTATCTACCAATCATTCAGAAAATGTTGATGAACAGGTGAACAATTTAACATGATCAGTCTGATTTGGAATAATAAAAGAAAAAAATTTAGCAAGACAAACTAAATGGTAAGGTTAGAGCTGATAGAGGAAGGAGAGAAAAGACTTACAAAGGAGTCTTAGCTAAGAAAAAAAAAAAAAAAAAAAAATCTTCTGCAAGAGACCTTTCCCATTTCCCCTCAATGCTAGTGCTTTCTCTCTATTGATTACTTTCAGTTTCTCTTATATATCTCCTATCTGTATCTGGTTATTTGCATGTTATCTCTCCCATTCAACCATGAGCTCTGGAGAATAGGGACTAGTTTTTTGCTTTTCTTTATGTCTGTGCATTTAGCACAGTGCCAGATAAGTAATAAATGCTTAATAAATCCAAGTTGACTATGGAGTTTATATAAGGGCAAATTTGATTTTTAAAAATAATCTTAATTTACACGTAGGTAGAATAACTGCCTACTTGGCAAGGCCATTCCAACCAGACTTGGACAGAAGGAAATCTGTGAAGTCAGTGAAGTTTATCATTGATGTGCTTCTACCTCCTCTTTTTATTTATTTATTTTTAAATCTTCCTACACCCTTTAAGAATCTTTTATCTCAAACACAATCAGACATCCAGTCTTACCATGCTGCCCAATCTTTTACCAGTATCTAGCAGAGAGCCTTGAATATAGGAGACATGTTGCTGGATAAATTTATGAATGGGAAAGCAATTGATCTATCTAATTCATATTAAATGTTAGAGACTAAATATGTCACTTTAATTAATGTTTTCCAAGTTCATAATAATAGAAAAATAATTTTTTCTGCTAATTTCTTTTTTTTCCTCCAGTAGTATTTTATTTTTCCAAATACACATATAGTTTTCAACATTCATTTTTGTAAAACTTTGTATTCCAAATTTTTCTTTTTCTTTCCCTTAACTCCCTCCTCCCTAAGACAATAAGCAATCTTATATAGGTTAAATACATGCAACTCTTTTAAACACAGGAAAATGAAGTAATGGTTACTCTTTCTAAGAATGTTAATAAATTAATTTATTTATTTGACAATTGTTTACATTTTAAAATAAGCATTATAAGGGGAAATAAATATATTATCAATAAGATCATTGCAGAAAACAGTAAAAGAAATTTTCATTAATGGGCCCCAGAGGATTCTTCCCCAAATTTCTTGTCACCCCACAATAGGTACTCATGTGTTTTTCATACGAGTAAATGCCTGACTCTAAATTTGCACTCCCTTAACACTAGACACAAAATTCCTTGAGAAAAATTGTTATTGGGTTTGTTTGGTTTGTTTGGTATTCCTAGCTCTTAGCACAGTGTCTGACACATAATAGGTGCTTGATAAGTGTTAGCTGACTGGCTCCCTTCGAAATTTCATAATTAAAAAAATAATCCTTTGCACTATTCATATGGTCAAAAGCTCCATACCCCCAAATTCCTGAAACAAACCAAAAAAATTACTCTGTCAGGGGCTTCAAGGGTCCAGGCTATCTCTGCATTGGGAGCTCACCTGGGCCTGGCATTTAAGGTCCTCCACAATCTGGTTCCTCCTTGTTCTTCTAATCATTTCATACCACTTCCCTTCTATAATCAAAAGACTTCCCACTGTGTCTTGAACTCAACACTTCATTTCTCATCACACAATAGTCCCCATGGCAAAATACTCCACATAATTTCCAGCTTTCAGAATTCTTGTTTTTTTCAAGATCCAGCTCAGGCCTATTTCTTGTCTGTGGAGTTTTCTGTGATCTGTTCCCTCAAATCTCAGTGTTCTCTTCTCAATTTACCTTGTTTATTACCTTATTTATACACATGGTGTATCTCCCCATGAAAAAGAGAGCTCCTCAAGAAGGCTTTAATGTGAATGAGCTTTTCTATGTGTGTAAGTTGTTTGTTTGTTTTAGGCAATCAGAATTAAGTGATTTGCCCAGAATCACACAGCTAGTCAGTGTCTGAGGTTGCATTCCTGACTCTATAACTGATGCTCTATCCACTATGCCATCAAGAAGCTCCCAGTATAAACACTTATTAAATGTCTTTTCATTCATTCATGTTTTATTCCTTCAGTAGAATGTGAGCTCCTTGAGGAGCTAGTTTTCATCTTTGTATACTCAGTCTCTCTTTTACAGACCCATTTTACAGATGAAGAAATTCAAGTACAGAGAGTAATGTTGAAAGTCACATAATAAATTGCAGAGACAGAATTTGAACATAGGTCACTAGGATCTAATATAACTGGGTTCTAAAATAACTAGACTTTCCTTTTTCCATTCCCCCCAGGCTACATTCCAGGTTTTCTCTGCCGTGAACCAGAAACCTATTCATCCAGTTGCTCTAGTCCTGAAATTCATGCTTAGGAAGTACCCTCAGTGCTTTGGGCCTTTCCTTCTTATTGGAAAACTCTTCCCAGAAAGTCCATTTAAGGAAAACCTCCAGGCCCTCCAGGAATTCCTACTCCATAAAGAGTCTTCTTTACTTCTACCCTCAAAGCCTTTTTCTCCATAACTACCCTCTTTTTAATTTCCATTTATGTATTGTCTACCCTAGTTAGAATGTAAATTCCTTGAGAACAGGGACTGTCTTTCTTTTTGCTTGTATGTGTATTTCCAATTTAGCACAATCCCTGGTAGGTTAGCATTTAACACTTTTTGACAGATACCTCATTACTTCTAAAAGTATGGCAGGGAGTAAGTTATGGTCCATATATCCTCGAGGTACTTACAACCTGGTTGAATTTAGTATAACACTGAGAACCATTTCTAGGCCCAAGGGTTCAGATACTGCACTAACTCCCTCTCCCAAAGGGACCCCTCTGTTCTAGACCCACACATAAGGTCTGTAGTTTCACCTACAAAGGACATCTAAGGGGATGTAGTTCTCCTTTTTCTCATATTGTTTGGCTCTTTAACTCCTCTATCCTAGCCCGGGCCCTGGTGATGATTCACTTTTACTGCTCTTTTTCTTATCAATAGTTTTCTTTTCTTGATGTAGAAATTTCCTTTGCAATAGATAGCTCTACTCATCAGACTCAAGACCTTAGAACCTCTGGAACTCAGCAGATCACACCTGAACCTGCCCATTTCCACTTCATGAATCATTTGAGAAGGGAAGCACAAAGCAAGAAAGTGAACTAAGTGAAGTTCATTTAATTGAGTCCATGTTCTATGTGGGAATATCTGTGGGTTGGGGAGAAAGGGCACCGTCCATCCTCTTCAACTTGACAAGGCAGAGAGTGCTATTTGCCACATTTGTTGTTGCTGTTTGTCTCTCATTCTCAAAAATGACCATGACTTCAGGGAAATAATACAATGGCATGCAAGTGAAATAGATTTAAGAGAGGGTGAGCTTGTACAAAGTCACCAGTCTCAATTTTTCTTCCAGGGCCATCTGGGTCCAGTGGCCAAATACAGATTAGGACAACTAGAGATGGCTCCCGATGCAGTGGAAGATCTTGGCCTTTTTAAGCTAAGGCTTTAACAGGTCCCGGGCTGATTGAAGCTCTCATTGACTGGCCAACAAAAGGTCCCAGATTTGGTCTTTTGGTTTTGATTGCCTCAGAGTGAATGTAAATTTGCATGTTACATGGAACAGCTGGAGGAAGAGAGCAAGCTAGAAGCAGTCTGTCCTTTAAACTGCCATGGGAAGTAGGAATGACCAAGGGACCACTTGAAGTTTTCAGTGTCAACATTAATCTTCCATGTGATAAGATGCAACTAAAACATGCAAAAGACCCAAGTATTGAGTTATCCCTGTGATGGACCAGAGAAAGGCAGGGAATGGCTGTACCTACCCTATACAAGCACTTTACAACTAGCATAGTGTCTTCCACATGGCAGATATGTAATGTTTATTGAATTGAATGTTTCCTAGATGTAGTGTTGGAAGGAACTAAAAAATTATCTAATGCAACTTCCTCACTTTTCAGATGAGAAAACTGGGACTAAAATGGTGAAGAAGCATGCAAAATCAAATGATGAATGAATGAATGGAGGTTTCTAACAGAGATTTCTAAAATAAAAAGTTGAGCATTTGGAATTTCCTAAGTACTTCACAATTATTAGTAGTTCTAATGACAACAATCCTAGTAGGATTCTATGTCTTCCTTTCCCCTTATTTTACAGATGAGAAAATAGGTTAGGGAAGTTAACTGACTTAACCAAGTATTTACTAAGGCAAGAAACAGTAAAACTGCAAGATTTAGTCCCCATAATATCAGTCAATTCTAAGTTGACAAAATTTAAATTGCCCTGCAAAAAAACCTCCACAATAAAAAGACACAAAGGGACAGAAAAGTATGTACTAGATCTTTTAATATAATTAAAAAGCATATCAACTAGTCATGGATTTGAAATTAGGAAGACTAAGCTCAATTCTTGCCTCAAACACTTTATAGCTGTGATCTAGAGCCCAGCTTCTTAAACTATGGGTTGAGACCTCATATAGGGTCTTGTAACTTAGTGTGGAGATTGCAAAATTATGATTTATTATCAGTAAATCAGTTGATGTGTATACATGATGCACATGTATGTGTATGTATATGTACATATGATATACATGTACCCAGGATCACATAAAAATTTCTCAGACAAAAGGGGGTAATGAGTGGAAAAAGTTTAGAAGTTTTGATCCAGAGCAAGTTAACAATTTCTCTGCATCTCAGTTTTCACATATGTAAAAGGGAATAAATAATACTAGTTGTACTTAGCTTACAGGATGGTCAAAGGAGATTAAAATATGTAGCCCCTTCATAAACTTTGAAGCATTATCTAAATGTCAGTGGGTTATGTGAGACTAACATGTTATTCTCTAGTCTAAAAACTGTTGCAAATGAACATTAATAGGACAAGGAGCAGACAAAATTTCAGCCTAGGAACTTTTATTAGGTAGTACAGAAAAAAAAGGAGATGTAATGGATGCCTTCAACAGCTTTTATTGAAGGATGGGGAAAGCTCAGTGCCCATTTAGCTCAATAACCATATAACCCGCCAATATAAATGCATACTTATATATATGTGCGTATATTGTTCCATGTGTGTGACTTTAAGCCACCCCATAGACACTGTATTATTTCAGAAGGACCTAATTTCAAATATAGCCTCAGGCACTTGTTAGCTGGATAGCCCTGGGCAAGTTCATTTTACCCTGTCTGCCTCAATTCCCTCACCTATAAAATGAGCTGCATAAGGAAATTGCAATTCTTTGCCAAGGAAAACTCCAAATATACAGAGCTTCTGAAACAATTCACAACAAATAACAAATATATCTCACACAGTACATAGAGACTGGTCTTAGAGTAAGGAAGATCTGAATTGAAATCCTATCTTTTATACATTTTGACTATATCAAAGTGGGAAGGTCATTTAACTTCTCAGGACCCCAAGCATTTCTCTAAATCTAAAAAAAGGAAAACTTGGGGAAATTTTGCAAACAATAACAACTGCAGTAATGTGATATGTAGGCTGCCTTAGGAGGTAAGATTGCCCTTTGTTGGTTGGTTAGCTGTCCTTCCTTCTCAAAGAGGACCAGAATAATATCTCTATGTTAGAAGGTACACTGTGTCCAACCCTGGTTGCTCAGACCAATATGAGCTCAAATGCTCCACCACAGGTCAGACATAAGCTGTCCATATGAACATTTGGATGGATTTTCTAAATTTGCGTATCTTACATTTCCTTTGAGTTACTTCAATTCTGCTTTGCTGATAGAGCCCAGAACCATCTCTAATGAGGGCACCCATGTCTAAGTTATTTCCTGTTAGGGACAGTGGATGGTATGACATGCATTGCTTCTTTTTGTCAGATGTATTTCATATTCCATTAATGAATAATAGGAAAAAAATTAATGTACCATCCAACTGCCCAGAACAAAAGAGAAGACTACTTCTCCTTATTGTCCTAGAAAGGCTGACAAATCACTGCTACAAACCAGTGAGGGAGACTGAGAGGCACAAGAAACAAAAGGAAGCGGGCTGACTCAGCAGTGTCAGAGCTTTCTGCCTGGGATCAGGTACACTTGTTATCAGTAGGGTTTTCCTCATACCATAGAGTACTGGAAACTGAGCCTCAGGATATTTTATGCTAAATGAGGGTACTTTTTAAAGCTAACAGGAAAGGTCTGTCATGCTGATGATTTCAAGCTTGAGTCTCTATCTCCTTCAATAAACATCTCCAGCATTTACATTGTCTTATAATTTGAATCTGATGCATGGGTTGGCTGGTCCATTAGGCTGAAACTCTCATAATATGTAGGAGACGTGTCATAGTTGAGAGTGTTGAGGCATGAGACACCCCAATAATGTTAGGGTCCCCAGTTGGAGGTCACAGGTATGGTGAAAGAATTTGCAAACTCAGTTTGTCTCCAAGTTAAGGGGCAAAGATGTATTATGCTGCTAACAGAGGGTTAAGTTCCAAAAGAATTTAACAAAGAACCAAGAGCAAGAAGATAAATTTATAGGAAAAAGAAAGTTCAGTCTTTCATGAGACCAATATGCTAATTTTATGGCTTTGAAGTAGAATTGAGGAGTGGTCTTAGAAGCAGAGTTGAGGAGTGGTCGGGTATGCACCCATTATTGAATTCTGTGGCTTAGATTGTCTCAGACTTTTTTTTTTTATTATTACTGACCAACAGATTGTTATCTAACAACCAGCATTGTTTGTGGAACTACAGCACCCTCAAGGCCAGGTGGCTTTAGGATTATTGCTACATCCTCCCTAGGAGCTACACTACATCAAGGGGAAGAAAGAGTTCTGGACTTGGAACTGGGAAGACCTGAATTTGAATATTGTCTGTCTTATTTGTAGGTCAACAAGTTGCTAAACCTTTTCCTGGATCTATATAACATAGAAATAGCAATACCTATAGCTCCAAACTCATATTATTGTAAATAAGATTACAAACTATATGTAAAATGCTCTGTAATTTTTCAAGTGTTATAGAAATGCCAGTTATTATTATCACTATTGCCCTAATTATTCTACTTCCAAGGACTATGGGGCTGAGGCACCCTCTCTTTCTCTACTAAATGTGCGCCCAACTCCTTTACACTGTGTGTAATCCCAACCTAGTCCCCCCCCAGGGAAGATTTCTTTAAAGTTTAGATTTTCCCAACAGGATGATTTCAGAAAGGCCTGGAGAGACTTACATGAACTGATGCTGTGTGAAATGAGCAGGACCTGGGGATCGTTGTAGCTAGACCCCAAGGCCCATCTTAGAGACTGGAAGCAATGTAAAGCAACCAGAGCTTTCGTCCCCAAAGCTCCCAAGAATTAAGCTAGCGCACAAGAGAAGCCTGCTGGAAGTAGGCAAGTTCTCTGTTCAGTTAAATCCGGTCTCTCTCCTCCATATCGCCAGTCCCAAAAGCTCTTTGAGAAAATGTACACTTAATCATCTTAATTGTCTTTTTAAATCTAATTGAATGAAAAATGTAAATTTTAAAAATGATTCCTCTTTCTGAGAAACCCAGATGCTTTGGGGTTCAATGCCTGAAGCATTCTGTTTGGAGGAAAACATGAAGGAGGCTGATAGAATTAAAGAGAACTATTCGATCATCTTTGACTGTACTTTGAAATGCTGCTTGGTAGCATAAGAATAGAAGCTAGACTCGCCTGATGACTGACTATATTTACCTGGCAAACAATAAGTACTGGCTGTTTCTCTTCCTTAATCAGAATGAAGTGTATTGTGATAAGGGACAGTCAGTGCCTTTTGGTCCCACTTATTTATAGCAAAAGCCCAGCTCCATTTAATTTCATCCACAGCTAAATTAAAATATGCCTGTACGTGTTGTCCGGCTCTGTTTTAACTCCTCCCTCCCCCGATTCTGAAGGGCAGAAATTGATTCATCCTTTTCTTCATCCTCAACGTCTAGAAAAGTGCTGGGCGCACAGTAGGTACTTAAAGAGCGCTTGTTGATTGACTGATCCAGACAAATCTATTAAAAACTGCTACTTTGTATCAACATTATTTTCCTAATTAAAAGAAACGGGGCCGGTAACCAGGAAAGAGACGCGAGAAATGTGTGGAGCGCATACACATACCTAGATGTAATACACAGAGAAGTGTCTGTATTTGCTTTTTTTAAAAAGCGTTATCGGGTCATCTAAACCTTTAGGCTTGCACATGCACCACCTAGAGCTTTGCTACATCTTTTGGCACTATTAGCAGAGGTCATTAGTAAGGATTCTAGAGTAAATATTCTTTTAATTATGATTCATTTGAAAGCCGAGGTCAAATCCATGGTAGGGGGGAGGAACATGTATTTGGCAGATACTAAATGTTTCAGAGAACTTGCTGTAACAGAAGGATATTAACATAGCAATCCTTAATAACAACAAAGAGCATTAGGGCTGTAACTCTGCTTTTGTATTTCTGTATCCAAGAAATTTCTAGAATTCTCTGGAGAAAGAAGTCTCACCCTGTTATTTTAACTAGAATGATGAGGGTCCAAGAAAAAAGATGCTCCAGCTGTAAACCTGAAGTGACAACCCCCTTCCCCCGCCTTGAGTTTCTTTGGTTTGTGAACGTTCGGAGGGAAAGAAAGTAAGGGTGAAAGACGTACAGAAGAACTCCTTCACCTCTGCGGGATTGTCCAGATCCCGGCCGCATTTTTAAGAGTACTAGCTAGGGCTTAATTCTGGATCTGGCAGTGCATGTAATCCTAGGGCGTGTTTGCGGGGAGCTAACACCAAATTCTGGGGTGTGACTGAAGCCTGGGGGCTCGAGAGACAGCTAAAACCCACAGTGTGGCTGGTCAGTGAGGGACGTGCCGTATACTGAGGTGGAATCTAGGTGTAAGTCTAGACTGTACTCTGGGCACGTTTTCTCCTGGATCCCACACTTGGCACCCTGTCCAGACCTCAGCTTCCAAGATCTTTTTCGAGAAATAAACAAGTGGGAGAAAAACAACCAAAACAGCAACACGGTAGAGAAGGAAACGAAGCTCCGCCCTTGTAGGCTTCTGACCAATCAGAAACCTGTTGCTGGGGCCCGGAGTCCAACCACCTGACGTTGCCATGGAGCCTGGGAACGTTACACACTAAACACGGGGAGACGTTGACGTCTATGCGTTATCTCCAAGGAGATGGATTAAGCAAACGTCATCTCCCTCCCCTCCTCCTCTCAAATCGCCGAGGGAGCGACGCAGGCGGCGGCCGCCGTCACGTGCTTAGGAGACTGGGAGAAAGGGGCCGGGAGGCGGGGCCTGTTGCTATGACAGCTGCTAGGGCTGTTGTTGTTTGGAGCCGGAATTAGAAAGTGCTGAGGCGGCAGGGAGGCTAGACCTGATTTTGGAACAGTTTCTCCCGCCCCCAGGACATCGAGGGTTCCCCGGCCCCTAGAAAGTTAGGACACCCCCAAGGCAGTTACAGCCACGCCCTGGCCCAGGCTCCGGGAGCCAAATGCTTTCCCAGCTACGGGAAGCCAGCCCTGGACCTGGGGAACCCTCCAGACCACCCCTGGTTGCTAGGCAACACCTCCTCCCCTCCCCTCCCCCAGCCTTCCAGACCCGTTTTCCCTGAACAAGGGTAGGTAGTGCAATGCATTTGGAGTTGAAATGAGAAGAATGGCCTTGCGTTCAACCTGGGTGACCTCAAGGCCAGTCACCTAACTTTTCTGACATAGGCTGCCCGTCTGTAAGATGGGCGGGTGTGGATCTCCCTCCTGCTCCAAACTTGTGTAAGAGACCCATTCTACCTGTCAATCTGCCTGAATAAAGAAACTTAGTTACCCAGGGAATGCAGGGGGCGTGAGCCTCATTGCAGTGTTGCAAGGATGTACGATCGATTACAGGATAGTCCACTTGTAACATCGGGAGGAGTTCGTCATCTAAAGCCGGGTTCTTTCGTGTCACGGACCCCTTGGGCAGTCAGGACAGCCCATGGAGTCCTCAAAATAATGTTTTAATATGCATACAATAAAATACATAGCATTACAAAGGAAATTAATTTTATTTAAATTTTGATCTATCCCTATTATCTCAAAAGTTACCAATCTATCAAATATGCATCCTACATGCATCATTCAGGAGCTCTGGGTAGCTCAGTGGAGTCAGGCTTGGAATCAGGAAGCTTCATTTCATAAGTTCAAATAAGGCCTCAGACACTAAGCAATTCACATAACCTCTGCTTTAATCCATGGAGAGAGAAGGCAAACCTTTGCCAAAAACCCCCAGGAACAGAACTCGTTTGATATGGTCCATGTTATGAACAACAACAACTCAGTGTCATGGAAAGAGCTTGTGATCTGGAGTCAAAGGACCTCGCTCATATTTTGGTCCTGCTACTTGCTGACTATGAAACTTGCAGCAAGTATCCATCTTGGGGGTTTAATTTTCTTTATCTGCTTCCACCTCTAAATTGATGATACCAAGACTCAGAAATTCCCTCCCAGAACCATGGCAGTGCGTTTCAAAGCATTGCAGAAGTTAGGAATGAAAGGGATCCCAAACCCTTCGGTGGCAGGCCTAGATTCAGAATGTCTCAGGGCTTCACTATGGGTGTGCACTTTCCACTGTACCACACACCGAAAACAAACCATAGCTGAAACCTCAATTTGAGGGCACAGTTTTCTTCAAACAACTCTGGAAATAAATATGAAACCCATCATTTGTTAGTGGGAGATTACAGTGGCAGATAATATATAACAAAGCCAACTAGGAAGTAGAGACATATGATGACCATATTAAGGTGATAAGACAGTCCTACTCTGACCTTTCATCAAATATTATAATCTTCATGTAGGAGATTTAAGTTCCTGACTTCAAATCCCGAGAAAGAACTGATAAATAGAAGCATGTGTAGAACAATTTTACATATGTGTGTGTGTGTGTGTGTGTGTGTGTGTCTAATGGCAGCCATCTTTCAGGCAGAAAGAGAAGGCAAAAAAGAAATTTACATGATAATTTTGTTGTATATTTGAAAGGAAGAGCAAGTTGTGCATAATAGATTCGCAGTTTCTTGCACAATTTTCTTTTGTACTATGCATGGAAATGCTTGTTTTATTCCATAAATTAAAAATACAATTTAATAATGAAAAAAATTCTGACTCTAACATCACATCAATGTTGAAAGATTTGTTCCCAATTAATAACAGTCAATAGGAAGTTTAGGGTAGGAACATAGGGATTGGGGAAGGAGGGGGTTGAAACTTAAAATGAGATATAAAAGCTGCTGAAATAGAGGCTTTTCCAGATGGCAAGGAACTGTAGAGATAAAGGCTTTCCTACTGACAGTTAAAATTCTATAAAGGAATCAGCTGCTAGATTTGAATTACATCTGACTTCAGCTCCTTCCTAGTTAGTACTCACGTAGCTTAACCCAATTCCATTCCCTCATTCCAACACATAATAATGCCTATTTCCTTCTGGTTTTTCATCAATCCCTCCCTTTCTTATTCCTACAATTCAACCCTCCCAGTGGTACTATTTCTATTTTTCACCACTAATCTAGCTCCTTCTCTTTCAACATTCCGTTGCTTCATCCTCTCTGACCTATCTATTACTCACTTCCCTGATATCTGTCTTCTGAAATAGTTCTCCCCTAACCCTCTTTCTATTGTACTGCCACTCCCCAATATTCTGGTCAATATGCCAATTCAATTCAATTCAACTTGCATATATTAAGTATGCTGTGCCAGGTACAATGCTATTTCCTGCCCTCAGAGAATTTATATTCTATTGCCAATAGTCCTTTGCCAATCAGCCCTTCTTCATCATGATTTTTGATTGACTGATTGAGACCTTATGAAATACTTAATAACCTTTAGGTAACACAGGCTAACAGTTTTAAAGTTGTGTATCCCCCTAGAAGACGTTCCAGATTCAAATCACATGCCCAGTGCCCAAGGGCCAAAGCTCTCCCAGACCTTTGTTAAGGCTGTTGGGAGAGGAGAGAACCCTGGTAAAGAAGACAGAGATTTTTCCTTGTGTTTTGAATCCAGTAGTCATTTTAATTGTTAAAATGGACTACATAGAAAACAGTCAATTAAAAATCCTTACATCTTGGAAGGATTAATAATAAATAGCTAACATTTCCATGTACTGGATGTTTGGCAATTATTATCACAT
Source organism: Sminthopsis crassicaudata (assembly GCF_048593235.1). Classification (NCBI taxonomy): domain Eukaryota; kingdom Metazoa; phylum Chordata; class Mammalia; order Dasyuromorphia; family Dasyuridae; genus Sminthopsis; species Sminthopsis crassicaudata. The sequence continues at coordinate 313,607,516 of NC_133618.1, forward strand.
TTGATAATCACAACAACTCTAGGAGATAGGTACTATTATTATCCTCACTTTACAGATAAGGAAATTGAGGCAAACAGATTACTTGATTTGCCCAAAGTCACACAACTACTAAGTGTCTCAGGCCAGATTTAAACTCAAGTTTTCCTTATGAGTAGTGGATAAAATACCAGGCCTATGGTCAGGAAGACTCATTTTTCTTAGTTCAAAACTGACTCCAGACACTTACCATCTACATAACCCTGGTTAAGTCATTTAACTTTTTCTCAGTTTCCTTATCTATACAATGTATAGATTCCAATATCTTTGCCAAGAAAACCCCCAAGAAAGGGTCACAAAGAATCAGGCACTAAAAAAACAATTGAACTTCCTGATTCTAAACCCAGATCTTTATCTATTAAACTACCTTGTAATAATAATCTCCCTTTCTCTTTCTATCAGGATAATTGTAAAGGATGACGCCTTTGGGTGGTTCTTACTACATGATATACAGCATCTCTCAAATAAAAAGACAGAGGGTTTCCAAATAGGCTCCCAAAATAAGAAAAACTCATATATATTATTGTCGATGAGACCCCCTTGCTATAATTGGCAGCTTTGATTGGCAGTGTTTGGAGTGAAGACTGGGGAGATGATTTTTCCAGAGCATAGATTTAGCTTAGTCAACTATAGAAAAAAAGTTTAACCAAAAGAGAAATGGCACAGCATTCTCCCTCATCCCACTTTAAGCTTGGGTTGTTAAAGAGAAAACATTTTTGTTCCTTTGTTTTGATAGATACAGTCTTTCCATTAAAGGTTCCATCCCTTATTCTTTGTCTGCCAATCAAGAATGATTTCTCAAGCAAACAAGAATATAGTGTGAAAGCATAGAATCCTCATTTTGTCTTACTTTCCATAGGTTGATTCTGGTCCTATTCCACCATGCCCATCAGAAACTAAAATCTTAAAAGATAATTATCCATTCTTTGTGAGTTCATATTTGACTTAGGTTTGGTTAATGGTGGTTTGATTGGTAAATCTAATTGAGAAGGTTATAGTTCAGGTCATAGTGATCTGTTAGAATGTTATTAAAAGATACTGAAAAGGAAGGAAGGAAGGAAGGAAGGAAGGAAGGAAGGAAGGAAGGAAGGAAGGAAGGAAGGAAGGAAGGAAGGAAGGAAGGAAGGAAGGAAGGAAGGAAGGAAGGAAGGAAGGAAGGAAGGAAGGAAGGAAGGAAGGAAGGAAGGAAGGAAGGAAGGAAGGAAGGAAGGAAGGAAGGAAGGAAGGAAGGAAGGAAGGAAGGAAGGAAGGAAGGAAGGAAGGAAGGAAGGAAGGAAAAAGAGCACATGGACTCAATCCTGTCTCCTGGGATTAAACTGGAGATTTCTTCATTGACCCATAATACCTTGAGGCAATGAGAGACATGGCCCAGAGTACACCAAGTGAACCAATTTCTGGAAGGTTTGAACAGCTGAGGTTTGGGAAGGTACTACTGCCAAAGTTCTCTGGCTACCTTCACTTCTTTACCCAGATTTACTTAAAACTGCTGCTCAATGCTGGCCCCTCCTTCAGTCCCTCCTTCCCCATCTCAGGCCTTGGGAAGAAACACGTTTTGCACGAATTCCTAGTAGCTTCAAATGTCTTTAGGTGGGTCTGTGTGTTTTATTAAAAATGTGAGCTCAAGAGTTCCATTCCTGACAAGCAGTATTAGTCAGTTCCCATGGGCGTGTAGAGAGCATTTTCAGGTGATTCCAGGCCCTGGAAGACTGGGAAGACCTCCTTCTTCCTCTTTACCCCCCTCACTCCTTGCAGGCAGTTCCCAAGGAGGACCATGTGAGTAGCTATACGTTTAGACCTGCCGGAGGGTTTCTTGTTGGACAGGAATGCCCAGGGGCCACACCTCTCCCAGCCCTTTGAGTACACCATCTAGTCTGAACTTGCAAAGGCGTAGGTTGCAGTGCCAGGGAGGGGGCTCTTCTGTGTCTGGCTCCAACAACTAGTTTATTATGGTGATTCTATTTGTGTTCCCTTTGCTCTATTTAACTTGGCAGCCGGGAAGGGAAAGGGCAGCAGGTTCACTCTGGTTTGTACCAGGTGGTTCCTGTAGCCACACCCATCCATTAATGCAAGTAGCTTACATGTGGGGATGCCTTTACCTGAGGGCTCTTAGTATGCTGAGGCAAGATGTAGGAAGCATTTCCTTTTCACTGGCCAGCCAGGTGTGGCTTACATTTCACCTATTTCTATATTACTAATATCATTCGAGATATAGGGGAAAAGGTGAGTTTGGCCAATCTCTAACTTCCTGGGGTCAATATTAGGGCAATATTAGGATAATGTTAGCCCCTACTATCTATGGACCAATTACACCAGGAAAGATAGAAACGTGGGGATTGTTCCACATTTTTTTTTTCACTAACAATATTCTGAGTTTAATTTTGGAAGAAGCTGTCTTCTAGCTCTAGATACTCCCAAGTTATAAACTGGAACTCATCTAGAACGAGGATGAATTTATACTGCTGTTAGTTGAAGACACTGTCTATAATCTATGAGAAGATAAGCTTTGAGACAGAATTCTTGTCCTTAAGTATTTAAAGGGCTATTTGTTTTACAGAAGAATTGAATTTATTCTTATTCCGTGTACCTTTCCAACAATGAAAGTTAGAGGGAAGCATATTTAGTCTCAAAATAAGAGAGCTCCCTAACAATTAGAGCCCTTTGAAAATAAAATGAGTTGCCTTTGGGAGTAGTGAGGTTCCTTTTCCCCTGGGGATATTCAAACAGAAGCAGTACAAACTTGTGGCTACTGTTGGTGAGAGGATTCATCTAGTGGGGACAAGAGTCAAGGAGATGACCACTAGAATTCCTTCTATTCTAAGGTTCTATAATTAGCAACAGTAGCAATTTCTTAAGTTTCTACTATTTACAAGACACTTTCCCTAAAGTCCTTCATTGATACTTTGTCACAACAATGAGGGTGACCTTGAGTTCTCAAAAGGTTGTCTCAGGAGAGTAGAAGTTTGGGTAGAATAATTTAACAAACACTTATTAAATGCCTACTATGTGAAAACCTAAAGGAGTTTAGGCAGGATGTTCTTTACCTGGGCTCCAGAACCTTAAGGAAAAATTTAATAACTATATTTCAATATATATAATTTCCTTATAATTCCATTTTATTTAATATATTTTAAAACATTGTTCTGAGAAAGGGTCCATAAGCTTCACCAGACTGCTCAAGAGTCATGAAACAAAAAAGCTGGGAGCCCCAGACTTAGCGAATAAAACCTTTACACAGATAAGTAAACACAGTCATTTGAAAAGGCAGAGAGTAAAAATGGATTGTGGAGAGGAGGTTCTATCAAAAGATCCAACTGAGTTGAAAAGTGGACTCCATTTGTGCCGTCCAAAGCCCAGTCTGGCCAAGTTTGAAGAGAGTTATCTCCAGACAGATGAATTTTTGGTTAAAGCTATTCTCAAAGAAAGACCTTCTACCAAGTCACAGAGAAGTTATGATCTGTGCTGTGGAGGGATGGGGGAGAAGGCACAAATCATTACAGAAGTGAAGCAGGCTTGAGGCCTTGGATTAGATGCTGAGGGAGATACAGAGATAAACATCTCTTTCAGGAAGGAGTTTGTAATCTAAAAGGGGATAGAAAAGGTACATAGGCACTTGCTCTTAGCCCAAAGGCTGAGATTCTGTAGATGTACATAAATCCCTGCGATAACAAGATAAAATAAAAGTGTACAAAGGAGTGATGAGAGGCAGCCTGTGCTGACATATACCAGTTATATGTCCCACGATAAATCATTTAACTTTTCAATTTCCCTCTAAGGCTGTACGGTAAGATTTCCTTTTGTATTGGTAGAAGTTTCTTTACCTGAGTTTTATATGCAGTCAAATCATATATTTTGATTTTTAAAAGAGCAATAAACTGCTATGAGAGCTCAGGAAAAAATAAATGAGAGATGTCAATTTCAACTGAGGGGATATGAAAATCTTAGAGAAGGAGTTATTTTAGCTGAACCTTGAGGGACATAGGTTTTCAGAGATCTAGATGAGGGAGTAGAGGAGAACATTCAGGACTTAAAGAACAGTTTGGAAGCAAGAAACATTAAGGAACTGCCTGGACAGGCAGTTTCACTAAAGTATTAGTTAAGTGAGGGAACAAGTAGGCAGGAAGGTGGAGTAAAAGGGAGAAGAATAGGAAATAACTGGAAAAAGAAGCCGGAAAAAAGTAGACTATGACTCTATAAACTATTGTGGTCAAATATTTTCCTCTCCTTAAGGGTTGCTTAGTCCTTAGCGACACCTATGTCTACCAAGTAAAGTTAGAAATAAAACATCTAGAAACACACTGGGCTCTGTAGATCCTTATTTTCCTTGAGGGCAAGAACAAATGACCAGGTGTGCTGATGCTCATGTCCTATGATGAAACAGCATACTGTATAGGGTGTGTACTTCCTTCAATACATTGTCATACCAAAGACTAGCATAGCCATGCTAGAGGTTCTGGGTGTAACTAACCACATAGAACAATCAAGGCCTTAGCTCTCCTTCCCCAAGAAGGTAATCCTGCCCTAGCCAAGCATATGTTGAAACTTCTAAGAAGAAAGATACTCCTGAGATTTGTGCTCATGGCTGCTGGGGCTGATAAATCCTCAGCTTTGTTACTTGGCCACTCTCCATGTATCAGAATATAATGCATAACTAGCAAGCGCTCTGGACTACTCCCCAAACTTGTATTCATATTTACAGGTTGGATCCCCAGAGGGTGACTGCTACTTAGGGTTATAAGAATAACTCTGTGAGTGTCTAGTTCTAAAATTATATCGCTTGCAAGCCCCTACCAGTGTGCTTCTTGTTAAGTTATGTGTCTGTGTGAAGAGTGGACTCCCATTTAGAGTATAATGGTATGAAGCATGTGTGTAGGGCAAAAATGTGGCAAAGGAAATCCACAAATTCTGGTACTGAAAGGCCTGAAAGTAAGTTCTTCCTCTCTGTATAGAGTTCTCATACTGGGTTGCCAGGGTCTGTCCTCCCTCATAACTTAGCTCTTTCTTACCCAGGGCTAGCAACATCCATGTCTAACTTAATGTATGTTTCTACTCTTTACTGTCTTTAATGATCCTGTGTCTTTAATGATCAAGTAGCTCCCATTCAAAGCAATCTGGCCCCTGGGAGGAAAAGAGAGAAAAACCCATCTTCCTTTTGGTGAGATCATAAGCAACTTGTATTCCATAATCTCTCCTACTCTCAAGCTTTTTGATGGAGTAAGAGGGTAGCTAAATAGCTCAGTGGATCTTTCTGAGCTCAAATCCAGCCTCAGCTACTTATTAGCTGTGTGACTCTGGGCAAGTCATTTAACTCTGTTCCTCACTTGAAAAATGAGCTGGAGAAGAAAAAATGTCTAATCACTTTAGTATTTTTGCCAAGAAGACCCCAAATGGGATCATAAATTTTCAAAAATCCCAGGGATATGAACACAGTGAATGGTGAATGAAAAAGTAAGATTCTGAAGGAATGTTAACAGGTTAGCCTCCTTTGGCAAACCTGATGAGGCCTATGGATCTCTTCTCAAAATCATATTTTTAAATGTACAAAATAAAATATATGGAATTACAAATGAAATCAATAATATTGAAATAAACATGTATTTTTGCCATTCAAGTTCATGGAGCCCCTGAATCTATCCACAGACACTTTGGAGAGGGTGTCCCAGATTAAGAATCCCCCTGAGCATTGGGTCAAATCTAATAAAATGAACCTAAATAGACACAAATGTAAAATATTGCATTTTGTAGGGAAAAAAAATCAACTTCACAAATACAAAATGGAAAGACATGAATAGCTGGCTATTATTTTACAAAAGACCTGGAAGTTTTAGTTAGTTTCAAGCTCAAAATGAAACAGCAATGCAATCTTGGGCTGCATTAAGAAGGGCCTAGCATCCTGATACAGGCATTGGTTGTTCCCTTGTATGCTGCCCTTATCAGAATTTATCTGTCAATTCTGAGCACTACACTTTAAGAAGGACATTGATAAACTAGAATCCAGTATACAGAAAAGATGAAGGATCTTGAATCTATAACATCTGAAGGCTAGTTGAAAGAACTGAGCAAGTTTAGCCTGGAAGAAAAAAAGAATTCAGGAGCACATGACAAAAAGGAACAAATATGAACATGATAGATATGTTATGTCAAAGGTGGATTAGACCTATATTATTTGGCTCTAGAGTACTTAAAAGAGGACAGTTTTTGGCTTGATGTTCCAGAACACCGCTTAAGAACTAGAGCTGTTTAAAGTGAGATACACTTCCTTGAGAAGCAATGAATTCCTCTTCCCCAGAGAGATTCCAAAAGAATCTGGATGGGAGGTTTTATAATAATGGGGATTCCTCTGGTTTTTGAATTGCATTAGCTGGCCATTAAAGTCCCTTCCAACTTTCCAGTTCTATGAGTTTGCTTTCTCCTTCTCTGCAGCTGGATGCCCCAAGGGATGGAAATAGAGGCAGAGAAAGAAATCTCCACCCCACCTCCTGGGTATCTCTCTCCACAACTACTCTAATAGTTCCCAGGGTTTCCCTTTTAAACCCCCACAAGCATGGCTAATTCATTTACTCTGCCAATAGAATTGTTCCCTTCTTGACTCAAAAAGGGGGGGGGGGATAAGAATGTAGATGCATTTTAAAAATTATTTAAATTATTTTTTGGTTATACATGTGCATTTATTTTTAACATAATTCCATATGAATCTTGTTGGAAGAGAAATCAGAACAAAAGGGGAAAAACCACAAGAAAGAAAAAAACAAAAAAAAAAAAAAAATGAAAATAGTATGCTTCAATCTGCATTCAGTTTCCATCGCTCTCTTTCTGGATGTGAATGACATTTTCCATCCAAAATTTATTGGAATTGCCTTGGAGCATGATTGTTAGAAGAGCTAAATCTATCATAGTTGATGGATATAGAAGCATTTTGATTACACATTAAAAACAACATACTGGACTTCTGCGACTATATGAGCTGAGGTTGGAGGAGGGTTGGACTAGGAAGGAGAATTTTATTTCCATCTCTCATACATGTATTACAAGCATCAGAGGAATAGAATTGCTTTCTCATGGGTATATATGTGGTAGAGATAGTGAAGAAAGTTGATTATTGAAATAAAGTGAATAACGTGAATTTATCCAGTGGCCAGACTCTCTACGGGAAAAGTTCAATCCAAACTAGTGTTTATTTGGTTAGATTTTACAGGGCCTCTTTATTTAGGATTCTCCAAAGTTGGTATTTAGATAACTGTATTTCAATATAATAGGTATTTTACTTTATGCATTTAAGAACATTATTCTGAGAACTGGATTATAGGCTTCATCAGATTGCCCAAAAGGTTTCAAGTTCATTCTAGAATCTAATGATCTAAGTCCAAGTCTAGAACAGTGAGATTTGGAGCAAGTTACTTTGACTTTTATGGGCCTCAGTTTCCTCAGCTGTAAAATTAAAAGATTGGACACATGATCTCTAAGGTAGCTCTAAAATGAAATCTTCGATTCTAACTTGGCAAACTAAAAGACAGAGTAGAATATTGAGCTAGGGATCCTTGGGAAATTATGTCAAGCTAATTTTACTAAGGGAGAGAGTTTTAGTGAGTAAGACTGGGAGATGAGCCAGAATTATTAATTTGGTCACAGCTAAAAATAAATTGCTGTCAATGTTTCAAATAACCTTTAATATTGAATACAGAATCCATTCAAAATCATGAAAATTAAAATAAGAATTGAATAACAGAATTGAGTCTATCATCAAGGGAAGGGAGAAATATAGCTCCCTTCCTTTTGTTTACTTAAAATTTGTACCTCCTTTAGCATTGTCTTTCAGCCTAACTAGAAACTACATCATATTTGTTTTAATTTTTATATGATTTCTAAGACAGAATAACACAAACTCACATATCTAGTAAATATAAACTAACAATAATGTTAGCTAAAGATAGAATACTAGGAATTTTGAGTAAAAGAGGAGAAAGAAAAAAGGATAATAAAGGTGAAAGGTTATCTTGTCTTAAATTTTTAAAAAGCCATGTGTATTTCCTTTGAAATCTTGGGGAAAAACCCTTGAGTGTCACCCACAAGAAAAAGTCTGATTAATATATAACTAATTAATATGGTTGCCATGTTATAGGATTCTAATGAATTGAGCAATCCATTCATAGTTAGGGTGCCTTTTTTTTGTATCTCTAGTACTTAGCCTGGCATACAATAGATGCTAGCTGAATGAATATGTGTTTGTTATTTTCTGGGTCTACTATGTTACTTTGAGCTTGTGGTTTATTACAGCATTTCCTCTGGCTGTCTCTATCTCTTTTTCTCTGTATTTGTCTCTGTCTCTCTCTTTTTTTCCTTTGCCTCTATTATTTCTTTCCTCTTTTTCTCTTTTTCTTTTGTTATAGTGTCAGTAACAGCAAAACTTATTCACATTCTCTCCAAAAAGTGAAAAAGTTAAATTGGGCTCACATTCCTTACCATCCCCACCATTTCCAAACCCCCACAAAAATGAAAATAAACCCACCACTAAATCCATTCCCACTTCTTGTCTTTTTTATACTTGCACTATGCCCCCTGGTTATCTAAACGTTACCTAATTTTTAAGCCCTGACTGAATTTTTTCATAAAGTTGCCACTGAAGCCCATGTTGATCTCCACTTCATCTGAACTATAGCACATGTGATCTGGACCCTTTTCTTATCAATATATTAGATAACTCATTTGTATTTTTATTCAAATGTTTTTCCTATCTAACTATCTAGCCACATATATGTATTATCTGCCAACTTCAGGGTAAGAATTTTTTTTTGTTATCTCCCATGATTTCTGAGATTGTTATGTAAATAATATTTAATTTTTAAAATTGTTGAAAGATAACGGAATGAAAATCAGAAATAGTCATTCCAAGTTTGGCTTCCAAACAGAGATCCTTTTCAGGAATGTGATAAAATAAAAGTCTAGTCAATTTTAAATACAATCATTTTAAAGCTTCCATAAAAAAGGTTCATTATGATTATTCACAATAAGTTCCCTTTCACAGTGCAAGAATTCAACATTTGATCAGGGTTTTATTAAGGTAAAATAATGTTGTATGAAATGATTGAGAGAACATTAAATAGCCAGCAGCCTGCAGCTGTTTACACATCTCTTTTTGCCCTATTATGGGGTTAAGTTTTGTTTTCACTTGTGGCCAGGTTGGAACCCCCATGGCGTCTTCCTATGGAACTCAGAGTACCATTGCGGGGGCTCTCTTTTCCTTTCTTTATTGAGAAAAGGAAACAGGAAATAAAATGTAAAACCCTCCAACCGTTAGTGTCACACCAAGGTTGTGAATTTAACCGCACCCAAGTCAGGAAATTAAAGTACGGTTCTCACATTGACGTTCCCCTCTCCTTTCATTGCCCACGCAATGTTTTTCAGATTTTGGTTAGATAGTGTACATGAAAGAAAGGCCTGAACTCTGAGAAATGGTTTGACTCCTCTGCTACTTGATTCTAACACAAATCAACAAGCAAATTTAGCATTAAACTAATATATTCATCATTTATACCACAACAGGAGTTTTTAACCTATTATCTATGAACTTTTAAAAATATATATTTGCATAAAATATATAAGATTTCAAAGGAAACCAATTATTGAAATTCAGTGTATATATTACATATGCATGTGTATGTGTGTATATTTGTGGGCAGCAGGAAGAGACCTTAAACATTATATAATCCAACCCTCTTATTTCCACTATATAGATGAGGAAACTGAGGCTTAGGAAAGTTAAATGCTCACATTTACAGAGATTTAATAAGAAACAAATGAAATTTAGTACACCTCTGCCTAAAAAGCCATTGATGGTTCCCCATTGCTTGTAGAATAAAATCCAAATTTAGTTTAATACTCTCTATCTCCTAACCCACCCTACTTTTCCAGTGTTGTCTTCCACTTCTGCTATTTTCCTTCATATACTACAAATTGTACTAGTCAGCATTCCTTGAACATCATAGGTTTTCCCATCTCTGCACCTTTGATCATTCAAAAACATTTATGAAGCACATACTATGTGCAAAGCATTGTACTATCTACTGCGGATGCTACATATATATATGTATATATATATATATATACATGCATATATACGTTTATATAATGGTGATGACAGTTAACATTTATAGAGAGGATACTATGTGACAGGTACTGTGGGACTTTACAAATATTATCACAACAACTATGTGAAACAGATAGTGTTATTATCCCCATTTTACAGATGAGATAACTGAGATGGGCAGAGGTTAAATGATTTGCTCAGGGTTATACACAGTCAGCCTAAGGACAAATTTTAACCCAGCTCTTCCCAAATCCCAGTACAACATTTTAACCACCATACAAACTAGTGAATATATAGATACATACACATACATCTGTATGTACATGCATAGATACATATATATATTTTAAATCTGTACACGTAGGTATATAACTCATGACTCAAAGTCCATTTGCAAAAATTTCTCCTTGGTAGTGAAAATGTATTAATTCAGTACTCCAGGACTGTCATTAGAAGAGATTGATTATTCAATGCTTCATGTTCAGGTGAAGGGCAGATTATTAAAGATCAGTCTCCACCTATGAAGAAAGTCTTATGCAAATGGCTTTGAACCTCAGATTAGATATGGATAAAGAAATATATAGAGAACAATTACATTGTAAAGATACACATATACATGTGTACGCATGTAGAAAGAGACGAATTTTTAAAAAAGATAGTACCTACCCTCAAGATAATTATATTCTATTTTTCTCTTAATCTGGTATGTCCTTTCCTCTCCTTTTTACATGTCAAAGGCCTACTGGTTTTTATAAATAAAATTCAAAATGTGACCTCTTCCCAACATGGCCTCTTCCATGAAGAAGTATTACAATTTTCAAGCTAGAAATCATTGCTCTTTTCTGAAAATGAGGAATATTTTGTACTTTTCCTATAGAATTTTTTAGCACACATTTGTCTTATACCATAGTTATTTTTTTAATCATAGTAAAGAAATTAGATCAAAATTTGTAGAATTAGAGGACAATTTATTAATTAGCCAAGATCAGCCATGCCCCTGGTAATCCTTTTAAAAAATAAAATATATTATCAAAGGCACACATCAGTTGAAGAAGCATCCTGAAGTTCTGAAGAGTGGGATATCTGGAAGAGGAAAGCCAGCTCTGAAAGAACCCAACCTTAAGAGAGAATCATTCTTTGCCTGGGATAGTTTGATTTCCCCCTTCCCATCCTCCACCCTCACCCTACACCCCAACACTTTGACTATGATATTTTATAGTGCAGCTCCTGGCAGGAGACTATATTCAGCAAGCAACAAACCCAGGAATTAAGATAGGAAACCTTTTTAAGGAGTGTGAGCTTTGTGAATCAAGAACAGAGCTAGCTCTGCCTGTTGGGAGTTGAATTGTAAATGGTATCAGGTCCAGAATCCATCTGACAATCTGCTTAGCAAAGATGCTGTACCCAGGGAAGTAGCCTGAGGATACTGTATGAAAGGGAAGGGAATCAGTGCCATAGATGTGAGTTACCTGGGCCATGTTCCCTACATATACATCTCTTTATGTGTGTGTGTATAGTTGTGGAGCGTATTCCACAAGTTTATGAGGGGAATGTTTTGTTTTTATGATGCCATATCAGTAAATGCCTTTGTTTTGAGTTAATTGTATCCACTGGCTGATAATTAAAGATACACATACTAGATGGGGATCTTGAATCAGAAGTAGTTGTTCCCCAGGTAACCTCACCAACAAGTGTGAGCTAGAGGGGACAGATAATATCCAGAAGGGATGTCAAACTTCATAAAAAGAGATGGCATCTGACCTGAGCCTTAAATAAAGGCAATCTTAACAATTACAAAAGACAAAGAAGGAGTGTATTCCATGTACAGTAAAGGACCTGTACAAAGTTCAGAGAATAGCTTCAGTTTTGTGTGAAAAAATAGAATGAATGAAGGATAACCACATGAAATAAGGCTAGAGAAAGACCAGCTTTCATTAAAGTAATTTATCATAATATGTCTATATTCATCTATAACTTGACAACATGATATTCCCTAAGTTTTGTATTTTGCTAGCTATTACTTAGTGAAATCTTTAAAAACAGAATCCAAAATTATATCTCTGTCTTGAGTGGACAAAAGGGATGAAAGCTTCCATGCCCAGGCTAGGCAAGGACTGGGAACAGGATAGAGAGACACAAAAGGGGACCCTCAGCGGAGCTGGTATAGTGTTAGTGGGTAAAGGAAGAAAACTCTTAAGTGTGGCTTCTGGAGCTGGTCCCATTCCTGTTGATAGTGATTTCTTTATATATGCTACTAAAATTTTTTTGTAATATTTTACATGATAAATACAGACCTTAAATACTATCTTAATTTTTCCTATCTCTGTGACCTGCTTCAAAATACATGTTTCTGAGTCCTTTTAAGCACACACAAAAAAATACACATGATCTCTTTAATATACATGCTTTAGAGAGTCTTCCCCATGATCTAAAATATATCGATCCTTGTTCTATATCATGGCCATCAGATAATTTTTTCCCCTCTTCCCTAAATGGGACAGCGTCATCTCTTTCAAAGGAGCTGCTTGCTTGCACTCATTGCAGCTGTTCTGGAATTGTTAGAATTCCAACTTGAATCAATAGCCTTACACACTGTTATTGGACTCTTCTGCCTCACGTTTATGCATGCTCTCTTCCTGAGGACATGCAAGTCAGTATCCATTAACCTGAAAAAGAGCACAATTTGGTTTGAGCTGTTTGAAATTCTGAATTCTGCTTTTATTTTTCTGGTTTCCTCATAATAAGTTTCATAATCTGGAATCACTGACAATGTCTAAAAACAACAGACAACAGAATTAAGATTTTAAAAAGGAGGGAAGAAAAAAGCTTATGTCTCTTTAGAGAGTATGATCAGCCCATAGAATTTGTTGCCTTAGCTTTTAGTGTGGTAGTAAAAACATTCATCACTGGAACAATCTAAGAAAGTAAAGAATAACCTAGATTCAAATGCTGGCTTTGATGCTTCTTTCCCTGTGGTACTAGGCAAATCACTTTGTCAAGCTAGGTCTCAGTTTCCCTATTTATAAAATGAAGAGGTTGTATTAATTGATCACTGAGGCCCTTTCAAGTTTTAAATCTATTATGATGTGGTACAGATTTGCTCCCATTTTAATAAAACTAATATTTGAACATCTGAACTCTAAAACAAATATATTATGGAATGATCATTCTTATTCTGAGAAGGACTATTATGGCATGATAGGATTCACATATGAATTCAATTAAAAATAATATGTTTCCCTAGTATGTTTACTATAGATATGTTTTTTTTTTTTTTTTTTTTAACAGGCCTATTTAGGATCATGAAAAGCTGGATGACACACTGGATAGAGTGCCAGGCCCTACAATCAGGAAAGGTTCTCTTCTTGAATTCTAATTTGACTTCAGTCACTTACTAGATATGTGACCCTGAGAAAGTCACTTAATTCTGTTTGCCTCAATTTCCTTATCTGTAAAATAGTCTGGACAAGGAAATGGCAAACCATTTCAGCATCTTTGCCAAGAAAACACCAAATGGAGTTACACAAAGAGATGACCTGAAAAGAGATGATCTGAAAAGAGATGATTGAACAACAATATTAAGGACCACATCTATTATGTAAAGTAAGATATAACTCCATTGCTTTCTCAGGTAATCATGAGGAGACTAAGGAAATCACAGACCCTCTAAGTTGGGCTTTGTCACTTGTCCATTTTTGTCTTCCAGCACTTGGCATGGTACTTTGCATATTGTTGTTCTGTCATTTTTTCAGTCATGTCTAACTCTTTGTGATTCCATTTGAATTTTTCTTAAAAAATGACCTGCCACTTCTTTCTCCAACTCATTTTCCAGATACAAAGACAGGGTTAAATGACTTGCCCAGAGTTACACAACTAGTAAGAATCCTCAGAGATCATCTAGTAACCTTTACTCGATCAGCAACATTCACAAGGAATCTCCTGGAAACAAGGCCAAAGAACAGTAAACAAGCACTGCAGGATCAATTTATTCAAGGAAAGAAGGAGTTTTTCCCATTTTCTGTTCCTCTTGCATAGCTTTTTATGATGTTTCTTTTAGGACTTTCTTAGATTTCCTCTGAAGTATTATTAAATATTGGCTTTACTCAAGGGTTACAACTTGATCAGAATGATCTGTGATGACTGGTTCTGCTATGGTAAAAAAATTTTATATTGAGTTTCCCAGGTTCTGATCTGTCCTTAAATCATTCCAGTATCTAACATTATTCAGAGTGTGACCGGGGCACAGGAAAGATTTAGTCTAGGAAGTTTCCATAATAAATCCATGGAGCTACTAGTATCATGGTAACAATACAAAAGCTTGAAGAGAAATATGAGTGATGAATGGAAGTCTTTTCTTCTGCTTGTGTCTTCTCCATATCTTCCAATTGGGTTGTTTGTCTAGAAATTGGAGTCACAGCTTTCTTCTTTTCCTCTCCTGTCTGGTTCTGCCATCTCTCTATATTTTTTCACATTTATTTCACACGTTTTTTAGTTACAAAGTCTATTACTGAGATATGAATTTTAATGGGGAAGATGGCTAGAATAATGCCAGTGTCAGTTTTGCTTTCCTATTCTCCTAACTGGTAGTGTTACATTGACAAAAGCCTAAAGGAAAGAAAATCAGAATAGTGAAAGGCTTGGAGATTATGCTATACAAGGAGTGCTTGGGAAGAATTCAGAATATTTAGCTTAGAGAAGAGAATTGTATGTGTCTTTACATGTTGACTTCAGTCACTTACTATATATGTGACCCTGAGAAAGTCACTTAATTCTGTTTGCCTCAATTTCCTTATCTGTAAAATAGTCTGGACAAGGAAATGGCAAACCATTTCAGCATCTTTGCCAAAAAAACACCAAATGGAGTTACACAAAGAGATAACTTAGTAGTCATATAAAAGAAGGATTAGATACATTCTGTTTGACTCCTAAATCTAAACTAGGAGTCATGGGTGGAAGTTGCAAGAAAACATATTTAAACTTTATTTAAGAAAAGCTTTCTAACTATTAATGCTACCCAAAAGTGTAATTGACTGCTTTGGGAGGTAATAGGTTTCCCCTGACCAGAGATCTTTAAGTGTAGGTCAAATTAATATTTGTTGGGAATATTGAAGGAATTCCTTTTTAAGTACAAATTACACTGGATGACTTCAGAAGTCCCTTCTACCAGCTCTGGATACTAGGATTCCACATGTATCATACTAATGTAATATATTCAAAATAATCTGTATAAACCTCTATCTTATGCCCCATACAAAAACAAGTTCAAAATAGGGATATGATTTGTGTGTAAAGAGTGATGCCATAAGCAAATTAAGAGCATGAGGGATAATTTACCTATCAGATCTTTGGAGAAGGGAGGAATTTATGACCAAAGAAAACCTAGAGAACATTATGAAATGCAAAATGGACAACTTTGATTACATTATATTAAAAAGATTTTGCACAAACAAAACTAACATAAACAAGATTAAAAGGGAAGTACTAAAGCTGGGAAAAATTTTTTACAGCTAATGTTTTTGATAAAGATCTTGTTTCTAAAATCTATAAAGAATTATGTCAAATTTATAAGAACACAAGTCATTCCCCAATTGATATATGGTCAAAGGATATGTAAACAGACAATTTTCAGATGATGAAATGGAATTGGAAAATAAGTAGATGCTCATCAGCTGGGAAATGGCTGAAGAAGTTGTGGTATATGGAGGTAATAGAATATTATTGTTCTATAAAAAAATGATGAACAAGCTAATCTTAGAAAGGCCTGGAAAGATTTACATAAACTAATATTGAGTAAAACAAGAAAAACCAAGAATTCATTGTACACAATAACAGCAAGATTATGTGATGATTAAATATGAAAAATTTGGTTCTTCTCAGTGGTTCAGTGATCCAAGAAAATCCCAATAAGCCTTGAATAGAAAATGCCATTTGCATCCAGAAAGAGAAGTATGGAGATTGAATATAAATCAATACATGTTATGTTTACTTCTTTTTCCTGTTTTTTTTCCTCTCCTTTGGTTTTTCCTTTTTGTCCTTATTTTTTCTTTCCCAACATTATTCATGAAGAAATGTGCATTAAAAATTAATATGCATGTATGACCAGAAAAAATAAAACAATTCTAAAAAAAAGTTCTGTATTGATGAGGGCACGGGCAGTGAGGCCAAGGGCAATAATGTGGTCAGACCTCAAGTTATATCCTTCTTCTGTCTATTCTGGCCTCTGGAAAACAATAAAGTGCAAATCTATCTGTGTCCTCTGAAGAACCAGACTATCTGCGGACTGGGATTTGTTGTTGTTTTTCAAAATTCCTTTTCTGCCTGGAACTTAGAATCATCAAGTAAAAAGTGTTACTTCTGTCAAAATACCTCTGGGAGCAGTTATTTATAAAAAATAATATGAAAAAATACCCAGATATGAGTGATTCATTTACATCAGCAATTCTCAAACTTTTTTGGTCTTAGATCCCTTTTGTGCTCTTAAAAATTATTGAGGAAATAATTGTATGGACATGTATACATATATTGTATTTAATTTACACTTTAACATATGTAACATGTAATGGTCAATCTGCCATCTGGGGGAAGGGGTGGGAGGAAGGAGGAGAAAAGTTGGAACAAAAGGTTTTGCAAATGTCAATGCTGAAAAATTGCCCATGAACATATCTTGTAAATAGAAAGCTATAATAAAAAATATTGAGGAGTTTATATAGATTATATTTATTGATATTTGCTGTATAGATAGTAAAACATCTTATTATTATGAAAATAGTTTTCATCTTACAGACCTCCTGAAAGGGACTTGAGGATGCCCAGGACTGACATTTTGCTAGGCTCTCCCTGCTTCTTGGCTACCGCCTTTAATTCCAAGCTGAAAATTGATGCCATTCAGTGGCAAAATTGTTTGTGTATAATTTATGAAACCTTTTACAATAAAAGACATTACAGATATATTGTCACACCAACAATAGAACCAAAACATCAAATGCCAAAGCATTGAACACTTCTAGAACTGCTGATCTATGCTTTCCTCTTGTTCATTTTCATTTCTCTATCCTGTCCTTTTCCCCTTTCCACTAGTTGTCCATTTTTTGACCTCTAAAAAGCCTCCATTTTTTTAGTTGTCCCTAAGTGATGGGTTCCCATTTTTTCTTTCTTTTGTTTGTTTGTTTGTTTTTGGTCTTACCCGACATAAAATCCCTGATTGATTCTTTTCTCTGAAACCCCCTGGGAGTTTTCATATAGAAAAAGAGAGAGGGAAAGTATAACCTTTAATGACCCCTTGGAAATAGCTAAATAAGAAATGGCATAAGGACAATCTGATAGTGAAATTTCTAGAACCCCGTCTAGTACCAAATATAGTGTCTTACATGGGAGTAAAAGGCCAAATCCAAAACATGAGCAATATATCCAGTTTCCTTACTATTAGACCACTAACGAAGGCTGAACCAAATCTAACATTTTCTAGAATTTCATTTTATAGAGAATAAATATGCTCTGTTTTATAATTCAAAATATGCAGGATGAGCAGATTATATGTGAGTGAGGTTTATGCTTTTGAGAGGAGGCACTGATGGATTTGGGAATTCTTCCAGGTGACTTTCAGTCTCAGAGAATGGCCTGAGGCACTGGCCTGCCTTCCTGTGAATCTGAGTTCTAACTGTCAGTAGCAAGGAAGACCTTACTCTAAGGATGATCCTCGGTCCTCTCCCCTGACAGCCTTTTTATGACTGTCCTTCCACTGCACCAGTATCAGTGTTGGGTGACAGGACTAATTTTACATGGAGACCCCATTATATTAAGCTTTTATCAGATACAGTTCTGTTTTCATAGGCATATGAATTTCTCAGGTCTTGTAATAAGGAGCTGTATTATACTGGGAATCTTATTACACATGATTGACTTTAGCACAGCATCTTTCCAGCACAATTGTCAATACACCAGAGGCAGAAGATCTAAGGGTTGACTGTTCCATGAGGATAAGCCTCATAGTTCAGTGCTTAGGAGGGAGATTTGCCCCAGTGACGTCTGAAATACCATCTCCCCCTCACTCAACCCACAGCCAAACACAGGCTTTCGCATATTTGGTGCATGCTCCTTGCTGCCTGGCTCTGCTCTTCATTCCAGACAGAAACTGATGCTGTTCAATGCAAAGCTGCTTGTGCATAATTGATGAAATCCTTAGGGATGAAAAGAGCTCCCAAAATAGACATTCATATGTCACACCAACGGTAGACTCACAACAGCAACTGCTGAGCATTATCTAGCTACTGTAACAGACATATATATGTAAACCTTTCCTCCTCCTTCACACACATATTCCCATGCCCCCCACTTTTTCAGAATCCCCCATGTTGCACTCCTTCTTTAGCAACCCCATAGACCTGGGTTTATCTAAATGTATACAGAGGACCATCATTATCCTGCTTCCTTCACCCCCCATCTCCATCCCACTTCTCCTTATACTCATTACCACCTTCATTCTCCCAGAGAAAAGAGTAGGAAGGTCTGAACAGATGACATATTGTGACAGAGAGCGCAAGAGTGAGGCAGAGCTACAAAGCAATGCAGGTCATGGCAATAAGCTTTATATAACCCAGAGCCAGAGAAAGAACCAAAATAGCAGCTTCCCTGCTGCTCAGTTAGTCTCCTCCATCAAACAGGGATAAAATTAGAGCAGGCGGTGACGTGCACCTGCGTCTGCAGAGGGACTCCAGGGAGACAGCAAGAGCTGGGCTCACAGCTCTGCCATGGACAGCACAGACTGCCAGATTTTTCAGATCAAATCTGTCAAGAGAGCTCTGTGCGTGTGTGAGCAGTGGGGGCAAGGGGAGGGGGGCTGTCTACGTGTGTGAACCCCATCCAGTAGGAAAGTAGAGCAAGGTAGTGAAGAGGGAATCAGTGGTAGTATTCAACTTCCTGATGCTCTGAAAATGATGCTTTTGAATTCTTTGGCTCCTCAAAAATCAGACAGAGCTGGCTCATCTATGAGCTTCCTCTTCGCATCTTATTCAATGCCTTTATCCTGAACTTCATACCCTAGATCTGTACCCATACATATAATTCTCAGAATCCATAAATTGGAAGGGATTGATGAATATTGAAAAGTGTCCATTTAAAGCCACACAACGGCATATCCCACCCATTCCTGAAATTCCTTCTTCTCTCTCAAAACAAAATGAAGGGCACTCCCATGAAATTCTGGGGACATAGGTTTCTCCAAAGGAGCAAAGTGAAAGACAAGGCCAAATGAGTATGAACTCACAGTTCTCTTGCCCATGTCAACATCCTAGTTTATCAGTCTTACTCAAAGATGTGTTAAAGAAAGTCATGTCTCAGCTGATTTTATGAGTCAGTCAACAAATATTTGGTCACCTATGAAATTCTGAACATTGTGCTTAAGTGATGGGGATATTAAAAAAGGGGAATAAAGAGTCTCTGCTCTCAAAAATTCAGTCTAATGGGGGAAACCACATACAAACAACCAAGTACAAACAAGTCATATACAGGACAAACTGGAGATAATCTTAGCAGGAAGGCACTAAGATTTGAAAGGATTAAAAGAGTCTTTTGCAGAAGGTGGGACTTTAGTTGAAAGTTTATGGAAGCCAGGAAAGTTTAAGGCATGGGGCATAAATAGCCCTTGATGATGCTTAGAGACAGGAGATAGAGTGTCTTATTCAAGTAACAGAAAGAAGACCAATGTCACTGGATATCAGAATGTGAAGATAGGAATGAGGTGTGAGAAGATTGGAAAGGTAGGAAAAGACCAATTTATAAATGTTTAGATTCAGATTAGTCTTTCTCTATGGGGAAGGGGAGAGCACATCCCTGGGGGAAAAATACTCCAACTAGGATGAAGATTTCTCAAATTTATTCTTATATACCAGATATGAATTCTAGGGGAGGGCTGACAAGTCACTTATTGTCTAGGGAAATGATTTAAAAGAAAAGTTCCCACCCACATATCAATTTCTGAAATTTCTGAAATTTCCTCATTAGAAATGAATTATTTTGAATTTGTTTCCCTATCTATGAGATAGGTAACACAGAGCAAACTGTGAGGATCAATAAAGGAGATAGATTGATAAAGACCATCTTTTAAAACCCCCAAACTCCTGAAATGGTAAATCATTTAAGCTAGATTATAATCTAGTGAAAGCAATTTACTAAATATCTTTTACCCCAAAGACAGGTATGAGGCTTTGATAAGGAACAAGAAGGGGAAGAAAGAGAATAAATATTTCTGTAGTGCCTACTATGTGCCAGATACCTTGCTAAGAACTTTACAAATGTTATTATCTCATGTGATCTTTACAGTAATCCTCTGAGGCAGATATTATTATTATACCCATTTTACAAAGGAAGAACTGAAGTAAAGAGAGGTTGTAATTTCCATAGTCACATGACTAGTATCTAAGGTGGAATTGGAACTCAAGTCTTCCTGACTGCAAGCCCAGTACTCTATAGCTAACTCCCTCCTGAAAGGAAAAGAGAGTACTAGGGACCCCAGAGGACTATTAAACTTGCTTAGTCATCAAGTAATCACTGAAATCAAGTAAAAAGGGGAGCTGAGAGACCTCTAAGAATAATAACAATAAATACAGTGCATTCAATTTATAAAAAAACTTTCCATTCAATTACCCTATGAGATGGGCAATACAACTTTTTATCACCATCTCAACTAAGAATGGAGGGATCATGTGAAGCATTGGAGCCAAGTTTCCTGAGTTCAAAATTAGCTCTCTTTTACTTTCCAAATTGCTTTACAATTTTACTATGATCACCCTAAGTAGAAACTCCTCAGTTATTTGTCTCTTCACAAAGGTTATGAATATTCACAGCCAAGGAATATTTCACACAAAACTTCTCCAGACTCCATTCTAAAAACCTCTGTCTTTGTTATCACATTGGAGTTTTCTGATCTGGTTTGCTAATTCTCAGATTTTGTATATACATCTATAATCACAAGATCAAATGGAATAGTCTATATGTAAGTGCTTTTAAAATTAGAAAATATTGTATAACTGAAATGTATTATTATTAACATTAATAATAACAATAAATTCAAACCAACTAGCAAAGGTAACATCATAACACTACAGATTCAGAGATGAAAGAAAGATTATTTAGCCTAATAGTGTCAAACTCAAATAGAAATGGGGGGGCCAACTAACCTATAAATAAGAGCCCTCATATTGACTTAGTTTTAAGATGTGATATTACCTCCACCAACTTCTGGATGATTTTCATAAGTTTGAGATGGCTTCCTTGAATTGATCCCCTTCCCCATTTCTGTCCTTTAAAAAAATTAATTATTTTTAACATTTAAAAAAAATTTTAAGTTCTAGTTCTCTCCTTCTTTTCTACTCCTCATCAAGAAATCAAACAATATATCAATTATACATATGAAATCTTGTAAAACACATTTCCATATTAGCCATATAGCATAAAAAAGCAAAAATAATAATAGTAAAGTGAAAAAATTATATTTAAATTTGTATTCGAGTTCATCAGTTCCCTCTGAAGGTGAATAGTATTTTTTCCTTATGACTCTATTGGAATTGTCTTAGATCATTATATTGATTGGAGTAACCAAGTCTTTCACAGTTGATCATGATTATAACACTATTGTTACTGTGCATAATTATCTTCAGTTCTTCTCTTTTCACTTTGCCTCAGTTCATATAGGTCTTGTCATGTTTTTTCTGAAACACTTTTCTCATCATTTCTTAAAGCACAATAGTACTTAAGCATAATGATATGCTGGAACCTGTTCAGCCGTTCCCTAATTGATGAGCATCCCCTCAATTTTTAATTTTTTCCCATCACAAAAAGACCTATCATAAATATTTTGATATTTTGACATAAAGATCCTTTTCTTTTTTCTTTGATCTCTTTGGGGAACAGAAAATCTTGCAAAACACATTTCCATATTAGCCATATAGCATAAAAAAGCAAAAATAATAATAGTAAAGTGAAAAAATTATATTTAAATTTGTATTCGAGTTCATCAGTTCCCTCTGAAGGTGAATAGTATCCATTGGCTAGATCTAAGGGTATAGAGAACTTCCAGGAAGCTACAAACTTTGGTAACTGGGATATTCCCCTCCTCTTAAGAGTAATCAAGGGTATATTTAAGCTTGAAATCATGAGACAATATAAGGTCCTGGCACAATTACTGGAGCATTGTGAACTTTATATAAGACTGAATCCCTAGAAACTAACAACATGCTTCAAAGAGTTAGATCATAGAAAACAGAAACCAGAGTCAGCCACAGAACAATGCGTTTCATAATAGCATATGGTTTTAAGATATAAAAGCAGCACAATTTCTCATAATAAATGGTTCTGTTGAATTATCAGCAACTCTGTCTCCTTATTTTCAACTGCCACTAGCCCATTTGTATTATGCTGGTCACAAGAAAAAGGTATGCTCGGTTTTATAATCCTTTGGGCATAATTCTAAATTGTTCTCCAGAATGGTTGGATCATTTAGTTCATTGATCCATTTTCCCTCATCCCCTCCAGCATTTGTCACTTCTGATAAGTATGTTGCTTCCCAGTTGTTTGAATTTGCCTTTCTCTAAACAAAGAAAATTTTTTCATGTGACTATAGATAGGTTTGGTTTCTTCTTTTAAAAACTGCCTATTCATATCCTTTGAACATTTATCAACTGGGGAATGGCTCTTGTTTTTTATAAAATTGGCTTAGTTCCTTATGTATTTATCAAAGAAACTTGCTGCAAAATTTTTTTATATTATTTCATTATCTATGATATATATATATACATATATATATACATATATATATATATATATTTTAGCAAAATATAGCTTCCCTGATTATCTCTTCTAATTGGTCTATTATTTCTTTTGCTTTGTCTGAGATCATGATTGCTACCCCTGACTTTTTTTACTTCAGCTAAAGCATAAGATTCTGCTCCAGCCCTTTATTTTAACTCTGTCAGTGTTTTTCCATTTCAAGTATATCTTTTGGAAATTACATCCTGAATTCTGGTTTCTAATTCATTCTGTTATCCACTTCTGCTTTGTGGGTTAACTCATCTCATTTATATTCACAATAATGGTTGCTGTCCATTTCCTCCCACCTTGTTTTCTTTTGTTTATCCCCATTTCTGTTTTCCATGTTTCCCTACCTATTGTGATCTTCCCTAGGAAAATCTCTCAACCCACATGTTCTGGCTCTGGCAAACTTTTTATGGAGATTTAGGCTGAATGAGAGAGTTTAATTCTGATTCTTAACAGGTTTTTTTTTTTTAATTTAATTTACTGGGTCCTTTTTAGGTAGCTTTTTTTGGTTTTAGATAGAAGATCTTACATATGAGAAAACTGAAAATTTAAAAATTTAAGGAACTTGCTCATAGACATAAAATTAACTTTCACAGTTGATCAAGATTACAATATTGTTGTTATTTCATCACTCAATGGCTTCATCATATATTTAAATGTTCTTGCAAATAGCCTGATGTCCCCATTCATTTACCTTCTATCTCCTAATGGTTTTTCCTTTATGATCCATAACTTCTTTCTGATCATAAATTTCACTTTTTATAAATTTCCTTCTAGCTCACTCCCTCTTAATCCTATTTTTTCACCTATCCCCTCTCTACTATCCTAATCTTTCACTCCTAGTCTGATCTTTCTTCTCTTGACAGTCTTGATTCCTTAAGTTTTTTAATTTGACATTTTCCCTTATCCTTGAATTTCTTTATCTTACTTATTATCTCTTTATCTTATAAAGAAGGTTGCCAAACTCCTTACCCCTTTCTCTCCCTCCTAGATAGGCCATATGGTAGCTGCAGCACAGGGCTTAGGTTTAGGAAGACCTTAGTTCAACTCAAGCCTCTGGCTCTCACTAGCTATGTGACCCTTCACCACTTCTGCCTCAGTTTCCTCAATTATAAATTGGGGATCATAAGAGAATGTACCTCCCAGGTATAAAATAATATTTGTAAAGCCCTTAACACAGTACAGGCACATGGTAGGTACCTAGTACATGCTTGTTCTTTCTTTCCTTCTGCCCCAACTCCTATTTTTGTTTTCTCCACTCCTACTTACACAGCCCAATAAAGATTCAAGTCAACTATAAATTTATGTTTTCTAATTTCAATTGGGTCTTTGTTGTTATAACAAAATCCTTATAATCTCCTCTAAATGACTCTTTATCACACGCCCCACAGGGTATGTTCTAAATCTCTTCTCAAACCATCTATATACTTTTCTCTCTCCCCTTTTCTCCATTCTTTTGCTATCTCTGAAGAAAGTGGCTATTATCCTGGTCAAGACCAACCCCCTCAATTTGTATCCTTAATGCCATTCCAATGAACCCTATTTTCTCTGGCAGCTTGCTATTTCAATCATCTCCCTTTTCTCTCCCATCTTAATCTTTTTCTTCTGGCTTTTTCCCCTACTACTATCTAACATGAAGAGCTCCTTTACCTTAAAAAAAAAAAAAAATCCTTTTACCTGGTCCCATTGTCCTCTCAAATTATTATTCTATAAGGTTCATCCTTCTCAAAACCAAACTCCCAGAAAAAAGAGTCAACATTTAGTGTTTTCTGCTTCTGGTACAGAGCTATTCTCACTGAAATTACTCCCTTCAAGGCCAAAAACAGACTGTTATCTGCTAAAATCAATTGGCCTTTTTTCAGTGCTCATCAGTCTTGACCTTTTTGCATCTGTTGACAGTATAGACCTCCCTCAGCTTTCACATTTTCTCCTCTCTTGAATTTTATGATAATATCCTTTTCTGTTTTGCCCCTTAACTTATTGGACCACTCCTTCTTAGTCTCCTTTTCTGGAACACCATACATTTCCTGCTCTCTAACTTAGTCTAACTTGGTTTTATCATAGGCCCTCTTTTCTCTAAAATCTGTTTGCTCTCATGAGTTCAATTATCATATCTATGCAAATGACTCCTAAACTATGTGTCCCCAATATCTTTCCCAGAATTTCTACTGGTTTGTGAGCTTCTTGTGGACAGGAGCTTCTTTTACCTTTTTTTTTTTTTCTTTTTCTTTTTTTTGATCTAGTATGTGACATAGTGCCTCACATGTGGTATATTTATTTAATATTTTTTGACTGACTGAACTTCAGTCTTCCATCACCAACAGTATCAGGTTTTATCAGAAGACTTTCCTTATTCCTTTGTTAATGCTTTCTCCCTTCTCAAATTATTTCATATATGTTAATCTGGGTACTTGTATTTGTTCCTTTACTAAGATCCTTGAGAATAAGAACAGTTTGTCATTTTTGCCTTTGCAGTCCTTGCACTTAAATGTTTTTTGAATGATATGGAGTCAAGCTAAATTTTCTAAGGATTTTGGATGAGTGATTAGGGGAAATTGTGATATAAGTCAAGGTTACAATCTGAATCAGCAAGTGAGAGAAGAAGCTTTGAAAGGAAGATTAAAAACAGGAGTTTGTAATCTGAAGTCTTTTTTGAAAAAAACAAAAACAAAATACTTTTTTGATAACCGTATTATAATACAATTGATTTCCTTTGTCAAAGAAAAACATAAATACTAATATAGTGCTCTTTTATATAGGCCAATCTATCCCTCAAATGTACTTTAATAATTATTATAATAATTAATTTAATTGAACCATATCTAAGTTATTTCTAGTTTAGAGGGAAAGATGACCAACCTGGAGTTGGGCTATCTGTTATTTCAGCTAACATTTATAGGAATTATGAACAAGGAAAAATATCTTGAAATACAATCTGGATTAACATTCTATATTAAGAAAACAAAATCTGTCAGGGAGGCAGGAGACTGATATTAGAAGGGAGAGTAATCAAACTACTTCATTATCAGTAAACAAAAATTAAATTGGTAATCACTCAATCCATTCATCTAGAGAAAAGTTGCTTTTTTTTTTTTTTAACTTTTTAAAATGTTTAACCTATTCCAGACAGCCGTCTCAACTCAATCTCCCAACCAGACTTACTCCTTGCCCTACTGCCTTCCTCTTTTATCCTAGCAGAGAATGGGCTAGTGAGAACTCAATGGGGCTTGTGAGAAATACTTCAACCAATGAACTTGCTCCTCTTAAAGGTGCAAACTCTTCTAAACATGTAAACTCTCCCCCAGAAGTCCAAAGGAGTAAACTTCCTTCAAAGGCCTGAACCAAAGGTGTGAATTCTGAGCCAGAGAATTGTTTAGACAACCTGAGTTCTCACCTTATAATCCTAACACTTGCTGTCTAGGAGAGGGAAAGAGGAAGAAAGAAAAATTTTGAACACAAGTTTTTACATGGGTAAATGTTGAAAACTATCTTTGCATGTATTTAGAAAAATAAAAAGCTATTACAAAAAAATTAAAATTTCATTTTTATTTATTCCATTTTCCAATGGTCTTTTCCCAAAAGTCTAAAAATAAATTTTAAAAAATTATTTTGATTATTATTTTAAAATGTTATTAGAAGAAAATATTATTTTTTGGTCCTGGCCAACACTCTGTGATCCCATTTGATGTTTTTTTGATAAAGATACTAGAATGGTTTTCCATTTCCTTTTCCAGTTTATTTACAGGTGAGGAAACTGAGGCAAACAGGGTGAAATGATTTGCCCAGGATAACACAGCTAGTAAATATATGAGATCAGATTTGTATACAGGAAGAGGAGTCTTCCTGACTCCAGGCACAGTGCTCTATCTACTGTACCATCTAGTTGCCCCTCAGGGCTTAGCACCATACCTGGTACATAATAGGCACTTAATAAATGTTGATTGATTGATTAATTGGGGAAAAAATTAAAAGAATCTAGCAAAGCAGATGACCTCAGATAGTCCAGCATATTTTAAGAAAGGAGGGTATTGAAAAATAGCCTCTTCTTCTCTAACCAGCGTCAGGTTATGATAAGGAATCTCCAAGAAGCCCTTGGGACCCTAGAGTTTTATAGAAGCAAGCAGCCCCTCTTCTAAGGAGAAATTAAAATTCTTTTATTACTCATTACTACATCCCTCTTAGGGGCTTTGTGAGGCAAATAGAAATAGTCTAGACCATTCATATTTTTCTTCTCTCTCAGACACCAGAGTTGGGAGGGGCAAAGAGCAAGTCTAGCAAGAAAATCAGGAGTTAGATAATAAGTATGAATGGTGATACAGGAAGTCTAGACCATAAAAGTTCCAAAGGCCTCTGACTTATAACATTTTGTTTTATGATCCTCAATAGGGATATAATCCGGCAGGGTAAACCAGGATCACAGCGGGGATGTTTTTCCGCTCAAGCTTCAGCAACATAGTAAACAAGAGCTTAGTGAGACTAGGAAGAGTAAATAAAATGTGATTAGGTCCTTCGTTTTTAAATGCTCATGTCCCATATTCCTTGTTGCTTACATCTCCGGACCCCCTCTCCCCCTTCCTCTGTTTCTTAATTGAAATCTTTTTGAGTTTCTGCCAAGGGATGAAGTTGACTCATGGTTACTTGATATGACTACACACCTTGCCTTATCTCATGTTATTGGTAATCAAATTGACTACACCTGGCTGGTCTTCCGGTCGGAATACTTCCCCTGACGTAGGTATGCTCAATTAGACTTTTTGCCAATCATTGCATCCCCAACCTCAGCGCAAATCCTGGCCTGTAGCAAGTGTTTAATGAATGCTTTCTTGATTGGCTGAAAATAATGCTTATACTTAATAATCTGGTATAATTGATCCTGACATTTCAAAATATTAGTGAAATGGGATTTTGCAGCATTCCTACATCACCTAACATGGAGGTACCCTGAAGGGGCATTCCCAGATCTCCAAAGTGGGATATAAGTTATTTTAGGATACTGGAGAATCCTGGAGGAGAAATGAAATGCAGCACTCCTGGCCTTCTAGGGAATGTGGACCAGGGTCATCATTAAATTTACTATTAATTAGTGGTGGTGGTGGTAGTAACAATAGTTCCAGTTTCATGTAGTATCACATTTTACATAGCACTTGCCTATTCTATGCAGCCAGAAGTAAAAGTATTATTATCCCCATTTTCATTATAGTAATAATAATAGCACTTAAATAGGACTTTCCAAATAGGGGCAGCTAAATGACTAGAGCAACAGGCCTAGAGTCAGAAAGACCTGTTTAAATCTTGCTCCAGACACTGTGTGACCCTGGATGAGTCACTTCACCCTGTTTGCCTCAGTTTCCTCATCTGTAAAATGAGCTGGAGAAGAAAATGGCAAACTACTACAGTGTCTTTGCCAAGAAAACCTCAAATGGGGTGATGGAAACTTGGGACATGACTGGAAAATGATGGAACAACAAACAACAGGCAAGAGAGAATCCTTGCTCGGGATCATAGTATAAGTATCTGAGGAAGGACTGGAAGTTAGATTTTCCTGACTCCAGGTCCAATGTTGTACTCCCTGTGAGTCATTTGGTTGCCTTTTACAGATGAGAAAACTGAGGCCCGAAGAAGTGACTTGCCCATGGTTAAATAGCTATGAAGCTGTGGAACCAAGACCCACAGCCCAGATCTCCTGATTCTAGATACGATGCTCTTTCTTTTAGACCCCACTTATAGTAAGGCTTCAGGCAAGTAATCCCCCCCCTTTTCCTTTCCCCTACTGAAAAATGAGTTGTTTTATCACTTGATAAAGGGTATCCCTTTATTGGAAGCCAGATTTTTGGCTAGGGAAGCTAAGAACAGGAAAGTGGGTTTCACGAAAGATCTTGTCATTCACTAATAAAGTTGCTCGTCCTGTTAATTTGTACGGCTGGTCTTACTCATAGGCAGATGAGATGACTGATTTCAGCTGGGAAGTCCCATTCTCACTTTTCCCTACTCTTGTCCCAGTGTTTGCTTTTATCTCTAATTCCAGACATTCTTTTCAGTTTCACCCCACAGTTTGGAGGAAGATTTAAAATGTGCATTCCTTTTGGAGAGGAAATCAACTGACTTAGGAATAACATCATATCCATTCATGAGAACAGGTAGCAAGGAGCAAGATGGAACTTGAGCACCTGGAAAAGGGAAGGAAGAGGCTGCCTTCCTGATTCAGCCCAAGATCACCTTCTCTTTACTGGCTTAAGATGGTACGTCCATAAGTGTCTGGTGAACCAGTTGGAGTGACACAGACCCTACTGAAAGTTTGACTCACTCTGCTACAAAATTCTTTTACTTTTCGTTTTTCTATCAGATAGAAATGGGACAACTGAAACAATATTATCATAAGGTCAGTTTAAGGGGATTTGGGGCCCGGAAGTCCTTGAAGACGCAGATTTTCCCATTTGGTGAAGGTTAAGGAGATGTATGGCAAAATTATCTTTGAGGGAAATCATGATTGCTATGATTCTCCCCAGCCCAATTAAGTAGCTTCCACTAGGACTTCCTGTAAACACTTTCAAATCCATCCTGTTCTTGTTATTGTAAATATTTTCCTGTTAATTTGGCCAAAGAAAGGGATTTAAGGTACTTGAATCTTCTCATCATCTGGGCAAACGCATCCTAAACTTTTCTCAGGCAAGCTGGTGTACAGTGGATAGAGCTTTGGTCAGGAAGACCTGAATTCCAATTCAACTTCAAACACTGTGACCCTGGGAAAAGAAAGCACTTAACCTCTGATTGTTTCGGTTTCCTCAAATATAAAATGGAGATCATAATAGCATCTATCTCCTAGATTTGTTGTGAAGATAAATCAAATGAGATAACATCATAAACTGTTTAGCACAGTGACTGCACCATAGAAGGAAGTTTCCTTCCTTCCAGTGTATACCAAAATCCCATATTAGTTTGCTAATTTTGTTGATATTGCAGAATTTGCCTCGACACTTTAGGCCAATAAGTAACAATGATTGTAGTTCTAGGTCCATTTTATATCGCCAAATTGTCACAAAGGGGTGGTCCAGAGTGAGAGAGATCACAACCCCACAGCTATTTTTAATGCCATTTTAAAGATGAGAAAATAGTTCAGAGACATTATGGCAACTGAAGTTAGAAAGTGATGGTGGGGTTTAGATTACAACTGAGTTCTGACTTCCAGTTCAGTAGTTATTTGTCCTATCCAACCAGACTGTCTCTTGTAAATACTAAAAGAGTTTAGAAGAATTTCAATTTGTGTCAAAAAATATTTTCCTAATTTCATCAAAATGTATTTAGCCCTTTAATGTATCAGAGGGAGCAATGAACTTGGAAGTCAAGAAATCTAGATTCACATATTTCTGAGACATCTGTAACTTTTATGAGTCTTTGTCTTATCATCTGCAAAATAAGGCTAAATAATACCTAATTCAAGTTTTGCTTATTTCTTAAGAAAGCACTTGTAAACTCTGTAAAGAAATGGATGGGATAGTAATAGGTATTATCACTAGGTAGAAAAGAAGGAAAACAAACATTTATTAAGAAGCTACTACGTGCTAGTCACTATGCTAAGCACTTTAGAAATGTTCTAATTTGATCCTCTTGATAAGACTGGCTGGTAGATACAATTGTTATCTCCATTTTACAGTTAAGGGACCTGAGGCAAATAGAGGTCAAATGATTTGCCTAGATTCACGCAACCAGTAAATGCCTAAGGTTGGATTTGAAGTCAGGTCCTCCTGACTCAAGTTCCAGACTCTATCCATTTATGAAACCATTAAGGACTTGGATAGGTTATAGTCACATTTATAGAGTGAATATTCACATGAAATCCTTTCTCCTTAAAAAAAAAAAAAATCCTTTGAATACCCTAGACCAATTATTATTATTTGACTTAATTATTTTAGTTTTTTATTTTTTCCATTCATTTTCTAATGAATAGGGCTTTTTACCCTTTTTTGTGTTATGGTCTGGTAAGGCCTCAGACTGTTTTTAGATGCATAAAATAAAATACATAGAATTACCAAGGAAACCAATTATATTGAAACATAGTTATCAAAATATTTTCTAAAAAAACAAATTTCTAGACCTTATGTTAAGAACCTCTTCTCTGGGGTAATACCAAGGAAAATTGTGATCATACTTTATGCTTCCTAAAATCACCTTTAACTGAAAATTTGCTTCAGTTACAGTTCATGTCTTTTCCACCCCCAACTTCATATAATATTCATACAAAATGGTACCTCAACCCAAAAATAAATTTCTGGGGTGCTTCCTCTCCAAAGGAAAAGCAGAAGCTCCCAGTGAATATAGAAGGAAGGGTGAGCTCCCTGTCTAGACCATCATCCAAGGGGAATTCTACCCCCACAGTTCCCCATGGAAATCCCCTAAGTCCAAAGTAACTGCTGAGTCAGGCTACCCATTTTAATGACCAACTCAACATTGCTACTTAGTAGCTCAGGCCTCATTCCCCTTTCTATTTTCCCTCTGGAAATGAGAAAAAGACAAATTCTAACTGGAGTTTCATTGGAAAGTCGAAATAGCCTAGAGGCAGTTTCAAGGCTTTAAACTTCTGAAATTCCTGTGGGAATTGGCCCAGATAAGGTACTGATTTTTGCTGAGTTTCTATGATAGGCAGAAATGTCCTTTTATAGGATTAAACGATTTAGAGCTGGAAGGGACCTTAGAGATAATGTAGCTTTAGAATAATAGATCATGGACCCATAGATAATAGAACTACAAGGGACCTTGGTGGTCATACATACATAGATCATGCATACAAACATATGTATGTATAATATAGAAGCAGCTATCTGGCACAGTGAATAGAATACCAGACCCTAGAGTCAGGAAGATTCCCCTTCCTAGCTGTGGGATCCTGGGCAAGTCACTTAACTTTATTTGCCTCAGTTTCCTCACCTATAAAATGAGCTGGAGGAGGAAATGACAAACCATTCTAGTATCTTTGCCAAGAAAATTCCAAACTGGGTCTTGAACAGTCCGACATGACTAAAGAACAACTGAACAACAACTGTAGATATGTATGTAAAATTTTCCTAACCCCATTTAATGTAAGTCCTTTCCCTCTGAGATGATCCCTTCCAATTTGTGTGTGTGTATATATGTATGCATGTGAATATATATATATATACACCCACATATATATAATATGCACACATAACTATAAATGAACATTATATAAACTAATATTTAACATAATCACACAAAAAAATTAGAATTAGAAAAAGTTTTTTGTAGAAGGTAGGATCTTAATGGCGCCTTGAAGGAAACGAGGAAGGGAAGACAGATATTTCTAGGCATGGGGAACTATGGTCAGTGAAAATGGTTGGAATTAATAGATGGACTGTCTTGTTGGAGGAATAGCAAGGAGAGTAATGTGGCTGGATTCTAGTGTACCTGAAGGAGTAAAGTGTAAAGAGTAAAGACTGGAAAGATAAGAAGAGGCCAGGTTATGAAGGACTTTAAAAAGTCAAACAGCAGATTTTATATATAATCCTGAGGGTAATAGGGAGCCACTGAAGTTTATTGAAGAAGACAGGGATGACATGGGGGAAACCTGCACTTTAGGAAAATACTTTTGTAGCTGAGTGGAAGACTGACTGGAGAGGAGTGAAATTTGAAACAACCAATGCAAAGCTATTATAACCATCCAAGTATGAGATGACTAGGTCCTGTAACTGGGTGGCAATGTCAGATTAGAGAAGAGGATTTATATAAGAGAGAGATACAGAGTAGTTGGTAGGCAGAGGTGGGATTTAAATGCAAGTCTTTACTTTATACATCATCATTCTTCTCTATACAGCAAACTGTCTCTAATGTCCTCATTTGAGACTAAACAGGTTCAGGGTGGTGACTGACTCATGCATACAAGTGGTCTTCTTGTTGTTTCTGTTGAGCTGTTTTATTCAGTCATATCTGATTCTTTGTGACCCCATTTGGGGTTTTCTTGACCAAGATATTGGAGTGGTGGGCCACTGTCTTTATGAGAACAAAAATTGAACCCAGCTCTTTTGACTCAGCATGCTAAGCAGTCTCATTCTAGAGATTTTAATCTTTGTATATACTAGTCAGTGGAGATCATCTAAGGAATTTGCTGGAAAAGATTGAAAGACAAGAGTTAATAACCGAAATAGCTGAGCAATCTAAGAACTGGTATGGCATTTCAACAATGTGAGTAGGAAGATCTTCATGTGAGCTTTATTTTCATTCATGAGAAAAATTATATGGTCCCTAGAAAACATGGTGGCAAATAAAACAGCTTATCTAGAATAACTAAAATTTGTATCCCTTTCACCTTACCCCCTACTCACAAAAAAGTAACCATACCTGGAAGGGAATTTTCCCTAACAGGTAAAGTTATGTGAAGACAAAAGCTGTTCCCTCATCATCTTTCTACCCTTAGAGACTATCATAGTATATTGTTCAAGGTAGGTGCTTAATAAATATTTGTTTAATTGAATTGAAAGACTAAAGTCATTGTCTTATAAGTACTTGTGGGGGCTCCTAGACTATAAGTAGAACTCTGGCCTGGGAACTAGGAAAACTTAAGTTCAAATCTCACCCCAGACACTTAACCAGCTATGCAAGATTGGGTAAGTCACTTCACCTCTGTCTCAACCCCAGAAAAATGGTGATAATAATAATAACCACCTCACAGAGTTGTTGTGAGGATCAGATGAGACAATCTTTGCAAAGCAATTTTCAAATTTTAAAGATAATATAAGTGTAGTTATTATCAGCATTGCTCTAATCCTGTGCTTGATGACTAAAAACACATTCTACTGCCAATAATTCAGCAAATATATATTCCAGACAATTATCTATCAGTGTATTATAGGTATTTCTAATATACCCAACAAACAAATTTATTATGTTAACACACTAGATGTCTATCATCATGCATGTCTAACAGACATACATTAGATTGTGTCCAACCACCACAATTGAAGTGCCAAATGGTAATTTTCTGGTTCAAGAAACATTTATCATTTATACAGAATTCTGGGCTAGTTTCTGGGAGAAATACAGGTATTAGATACAATACTATCCTTGTCTTCATAAAATTCTCAAGCTAGACTGGAGGTATGATAGATGCCACAGATAACACAAATGTGTTACAAAGTCTGCCTAAATTGATGGTTCCTGCCCTTAACTTTACATACTAATCATCTTCTTGCCAGAAGCTCTTCTGCCACTTCCTCTCCCCACATTCCCATATTTCAGTTTTGGAACCACAATCAAATCACTACTATCATTGCTACTGGAAAATGCATGCTAATCTACTCTCCTGTGCCTCTATTCACCATTCCTATAACTTCCTTGGTTTTTCTCCTGCCACTGGTATTTGATGACTCTGGAAAAGAGAATAAGGCTGCATAATATAAGTGCTTAATGAGGATGCCAAGTCAGGAACTCTTCATGAGTTCAAATCCAGCTTCAGACACTAGTTGTATGACTCTGAGCAAGTCCCTTAATCCTGTTTGCTTTAGTTTCCTTATCTGTAAAATAAATTGTAAAAGAAAATGGCAAATCATTAGCCAACAAACCATTGGCAAGCCATTTGCCAAATGAGCCATTAAGAATCAGACACTGATTGAAAAACAACTAAACAACAATAACAAGAAGTTATAAATGTTTTTCATTCATTCAATAATCTCACCAATGCGATCATTCCTTTCAACATGCAGATTGCAATCTATCCATACCTATATACCCTGTGGGACTATTGTTTATGGTCTCAAACAAATCCATCGTGGGGGCCTTCCCAGGGTGATGAGAACTTTCCTTAATTACTCCTAATATCATGAGCATGACCTATGTTAGCTATTCCTTGTTTATTTCTTATTCATAGCACATGACCAGTTCATCTTTCCTTCCCTACTCATACATTTCTTTGATGATCCATTTATCGCAACTTTTCCTTTATAATTCTTGTTGGTAATACATTGCAGTCTGCTCACATCCCCCATGTGTCTCACATTGACCTTTCGGTGATTCTCAATTTCAATTTTTCAATGACTATATTGAGATTTTACATATATATATATATATATATATATATATACACATATATATTAATAATAGCGGAAGAATGTGGATATTTAAAAGATGGGCCATTGTTTCTGGCAGAAATTTGGAGTCATTGAAAAATTTTTGCAAATTCCTTAAAGCAACCATCCCACCCTTCTTCTGTTACATTCCTGGTCCATTTCATTGCTCATTTGCAGTGCCTGTCCAAAATATATAGATGTTTGTACATATGTGCACATATGCATGTATGTGTGATATTATTTTATTTAATTTTATTTTTTATTATAATTTTTTGTTGACAAAACATATGCATGGGTAATTTTTCAACATTGACCTTTGCAAAAACTTCTGTTCCAACTTTTCCCCTCCTTCCCCCCACCCCCTCCCCCAGATGGCAGGTAGTCTCATACAATACATGTGTGGCATTAGACAAGCTCATTGGGTTATCCTGGGTAGGTTAACTTTGTATAATTGGATAATAAACATTCTTCATCTACTTGCTTTTTCCTGTGTAGATGAAAGAATCTCTTTTGAGTGATTATAAATCACTATTTAGAATGTTCTAGGGCTTTATGAAATTGGCACAATGGAGCATCTATAGAATCTCACTTACCATTAGAAACCCCTTCAATTTGTATGCTACATTGTATTACCTACTTGACAGTAAAGACCATCTATGGTTAGCATATATTTTTATGTTTTATAGCTTGCTTGATATACACAATGAATAAAAATCCTTCCTGAATCTGTGCTGTATCAATATTTGTCATCAATTTTTCATTATTATTATTTTTCATAAAACTTGTAAAGTTGGGGGTCTCTGGCTGTGAGACCATCCAGATGGTAGAACAATAAATTCCCCAGGGGTAATTCTATACAGAAAAAATTGAGCTTTGGAAAACATTTGCATTTATTGTATAGTAATGGGAAGAGAAAGAAGAAAAAGAGAATAAGTTAGAATGGGAGAAAAACCAGAAAGATAGTACTATGGTGAAGGAATACTATGGTGAAGGAATCTTCAGAAACAAGGCAGGGGCTATCAGTAACAAATGCAATAGAGGGGTTGATGAAAATGGAGACTGAGAAAAGGATACTGGATATGCAAAAAACATGATCCTAAAGGGAAATGTGGTCTAGTGGAAAGGACAGTAGCTTTGGAGGGAGGATCTTGAAGTTCCAATGCAAGCTCTGCTTCTTGTAATCCATAGGACTTTGGGAAAAATCATTCACTCTTTCTGGGCCTTTGCTTTGTCATCTATAAAATTAGGAGGTCAGATTAGATAACATTAGCTAAAGTTCTTTTCCAGCTCCAAATCTATGCTCCCATGAAACAGAAAAGAGTGATACAGGCAATTCATAACTCCTACCCTTCCCTCAAGACCCTCTGTACTCTTGCATATATGAAGCCTAAAGTTACTAAGGTGCTCCCATTGTGATGTCTGAAAAGCTTTAATCTCTCACTGGAGGATTCTGGTTTGCGATATGTGGGTGCTGAAAAACATTTCCTCTCATGAAATTTGCCTTCACACAAGTGTTCTGGGGTCTAGGGTTATCCCTGAACGGGTGAAGGGTGTCATTTTTCTTCTAGAGTTCATAAGATCCCAACTAGTAATATTTCCACAATATCTTCTAGCCATTGATTGCTGCCCCAATGTTAATAAACCAGTTACCATCTCCTTAATACCAACGAACAAATGATACTGCCTCAATCTCATTTTGACTAGTTGATCTCTCTTCAATATCAATTAAACAATTAATATGCATTAGCTTTTACAAAGGATATTTACTGAAATAATATAGTAAGAACCAAAGAACAGAAATCTCCAAACTGAGTCCATTCTCTTTTACTGCTTTGTTCTTTGGGAATTCAAGCTTAAAGTATTCATTACAATATACCCACACTATTTCTTGGCAAATACAACCAGAACCTCCAGTGAAAGATTAAAATTCTCATCTGGGTGTGGCACAGCCAATAAATTCGTATTTTCCTTACTTCCTTACTTACAGGACACAGTGTTCTCAACAGCTAAATTAATTTACTACTGGTCATGGTGAAGCACATTGTTTTTCAGAACTGATTTCTTACTAGACTCAGTTTCTATGACTTGACAAACTCTGCTATGGACCCTACTTGTTGGATCTCCGGTGGCTCTTCCAGCTTTTCAAAGTTCACAAGGTTATATAACTTGTTCATTCTATTTTCAATATTCACTTGCCTAAAATTATGACAGATTAGACAAAACATGGACAGAAGAAATATAGGGGCTATGAACCCATAGATTTATGGTCCGCTGCTATCATTGCCTCTCTCTCTATTCCCCACTCAGAGATCTACAATATTTCTTTCTCTTCACTCAAAAGCCATCAGAGAAACAGAGTTCTGTTTTGCAGAGTCTTTTATATATATACTGTGCTCTAACTCAGAAGTCAATTAAAAGGTTTTCACAAAAAAAAAAAAAAAGGCAACAGGAAACAAAATACCTGTGTAATCTCTGAACTGGATAAAGGTTTTTAGGGAAAGGGTCATACATTTCTAGAAACAGGTTTACCAAGCTTCTTTAAAGACTGGTACTAAGCAGAACATATTATATATTATTTAAAAATGAGGCCTATATTACACATATTTCAATAATCTATGGTTTAATTGGTTTAGCTATTTTCCCACAAAACAGTAATAGGTAAAGACTTATGCAAGTCACAACCTTTCAATGCCTTAGTAGATGAACTTCATTAGTTGCTATGGCTGCAAAATTAATCACTTGGTAGTCAATTAATCAATGATGAACTTCTCTGAAGTTCACAGATGGTCCACAAATAACAAATATGCATTTTATTATCAGACCTGTATCCACAATCTTTCTAGCTTTTTGGAGTCTGAGTTTATATATCACTAACATGGCCTTCAAGAATAAATGAGCATCCCTGTGCTATGATGCTGCACTGGAAAGGACTTAATTTTAAAGGAAGTGATTATAGTCATTGGGTGAACAAGATATGACTGGGAGCATTTTCATAAAAAGGCAAAAAATAAAAGCAACTATATTCATTGAAATGTCTAGCAGGAAATTAAAGAGGAAAAATGAGCTTATTTCACAAGCAAAGCTAGAGATCTAGTTTTGAGGAAGCTACACAATTTGAGGAACTAAGAAATAATTCCTCCCACAATGTCTAGAAACTCATGACTTTTTTGAAGATAAAAAAGGAAAATGTTGGATTTGAAAAAAATCTTATTTTTTAATTGATGTATTTTTTTAAAAATATCACCTTCATTTCTGAATACATCCCCTTCCCTTTCTCAGCAAGCTATCTTGAGTTTTGTCATTTTTTTTTAAAGGAGGTGGGGAAAGCACATTAGCAAAACTAATCAATGCCTTAATCAAAGCACAATATCTTTGTCTATGGTCATATCAAAGTTCTCTCTCCTGTAGTACTTTCTGACCCTTGAGTGGTGGGTGCTAATGTTTCTTTTATCCACAGTTCTTGTTTGTCATTTTTGCATTCTTAGCACCTAGCCCAGGGTTGCATTAAATAATGATGATGATGATAGCTAATATTTATATAATTTCTGTAGGCATTATGCTAAGCACTTTATAAATGTTATTTCTTTTGATCCTCATAACAACTCTAGAAGGTGAGTGCTATTATTACTTGCATTGTGCAGATGAGGAAACTGAAACTAACTGAAGTTAAGTGACTGGCCCAGATTGACTATTTTAGTGTCTGAAGCCAAATTTGAACTCTGGTCAATGACCTTAGGCCTGGCCACTCAATCCACTATATCATGCTGGAAACTGATACCACTAAAATTATAGGGAAAACATAAAACTTGGGGTGGGGAATTGCAACAAGTATCTCTGATAAAAGCCTCATTTCTGAAATATATAGAGAATTGAGTCAAATTTGTAAAAATACAAGTCACTCCTCAATTGATAAATGGTTAAAAGATATGAACAAGAAGTTTTCAAAGAAATCAAAGTCATCCATAGTCATATGAAAAAAATGTTCTCAATCCCCAATGATTAGAGAAATGCAAATTAAAACAATTCTGAGACATTTTAGATCGACTAATATGACAAAAAAAGGAAAATGATAGATGTTGGAGAAGATGTGGAGGAAATTGGAACACTGATGCATTGTTGGTGGAGCTGTGAACTGATCCAGTTATTCTGGAGAGCAATTTGGAGCCATGCCCAGAGGGCTATCAAACTGTGCATTCCCTTTGAACCAATAATAGTAAAATTTATATTCAAAAGATATTTTTAAATTGGAATTCCCCTTTTTAAATTGGAATAAAATTCCCTTTCCAAATTTCTAAGGGCATTTCCTATATAGAATCTTAGCTATGTGACTACTTGTTCTCTTCTCTAGCCTCTATAGGATTGTAAATTCTTTAGATCCAAGGCCTAGGTCATATTTATCTTTACATAATAGAAGCACACTGTAGGCACTACACTTGTTCAAGCCCACTTTTATTATGCCACCACAGAGTGATACTGCAGCCCAGGGTCCCTGTATGCTCTAAGTATCCAAACAAAATGAAAGGGAGATAATAAGCCATGGCCACCAAGATACAAATGCTCAAGAATAGGGTAGATAACAAAGAGAGCTAGTGGCAAAGGGAAAAGGTTTACCAAAGAAGAACAGAGACATAATTTATTGGTTATTACATTAAACTATTTCTTGAAAAAAAATTCCCCCATGTATAATTGAAGTCAATGGGAATATAGGATTTGCTTTTATTTTATTACAATTATTTTATAAAGTGAGGCACAGCTGTATTTCAACTCCTGATTATTCAGTTTTGGAGCATCCATGCCTCTTTTCCTCCCTCTGGTTGATTTCCTTTTACACATTTCACAGCTCATTAGCACCTCCACTAGAGTGTGAGTAAGGGGAGGAAGAAGTTGAGACATATCATTCAAATATATTTATTGTTCCATGTCAAGCTGCTCAGTTAGTTAGAACATGCTGTTAATGAGGCCAAGGTCACAGGTTTGAGTTCAGTATACAAGTTGGTTATCTTTATGAATAGGAAAAAAAAATCTTTAATAGCCACAGAACACCTGGAGGGTAAAACAAAATGGGCTATTATTGCTCCAGCTCCACACACCTACCAGAAAAACAACTGAAGTTTCATAACTTAGACAATGAGTGAAAGCATACTCTGCATAGCAGAGCATAAGAATTTACAGTTTCCGTGTTACAAAGTACTTTATATAGATGATGGGAAGAATACTGGCTCTAGAGCTAAAAGACCTGGGTTCAAATCCTAGCTTTGCCTCCTACTGCTTCTGTGTCTGTGGAAAAATGATGTCTTTTCTTTGGTCCCTGGTTTCCTCATCTGTATTGGATCCTTAGTTTCTTCGTCAGATCGGATGACTTTGGTTCTTTCCAGCTCTAAATCAATAATCTTATGGTGGTCTGCTTCTCACAACCACCCCAAGTATTATAATTTTCATTTTACAATTCAAAAAATGGAGATCTATAGCTCAAGGTCAACAGCTTCTAAGAAGTACAACTAGGATAAACTCAGGTTTTTGGATGCCTTATCCAAAATTCTTTATACCACAGCCTTCTGGCCTCTCAGGATATCATCTTATTGTCACATAAAAAACAGCTCCTGTAAATATTTAGTAGGAGCTTTCTGTGAATTTTTCCCTTATGATTTCCTTCATTGGCATCCTCTAGCCTCTCCTTGGAGACTTTCATTAATAGAGAATCCAATACTTCCTTCCTGTTCAAGCTGATTATACTTTTAGACTAGTTTAATTTTTAAAATTAATTTTATAATTATAATTTTTTGACAGTATATATGCATGAGTAATTTTTTTTATAATATTATCCCTTGTATTTCTAAATTTTCCCTTCCCTCCCTCTACTCCCTCCCTTAGATGACAGGCAATCCCATACATTTTACATGTGTTACAGTATAACCCAGATACAATATATGTGTCTAAATCCAATTTTCTTGTTGCACGTTAAGTATTGGATTCTGAAGGTATAAGTAACCTGGGTAGATAGACAGTAGTGCTAACGATTTACATTCACTTCCCAGTGTTCCTTCTCTGGATGTAGTTGTTTCTGTCCATCATTGATCAACTGGAAGTGAGTTGGATCTTCTTTATGTTGAAGATTTCCACTTCCATCAGAATACATCTTCATACAGTATTGTTGTTGAAGTGTACAGCGATCTTCTGGTTCTATTCATTTCACTCAGCATCAGTTGATGTAAGTCTCTCCAAGCCTCTCTGTATTCCTCCTGTTGGTCATTTCTTACAGAACAATAATATTCCATAACCTTCATATACCATAATTTACCCAACCATTCTCCAATTGGACTGGTTTAATTTTTAGGAAGTTTATACTAATCTTACCAAAAGTGAAATTCCCCAAAGTCTCTAGTGTAGCAAACTGGGGATAGGGACATGATGAAGGTTGCCAATTCTTCCCCCTTAGCTTCTTCCCAGAGTACAGAAAGCTGAAGTGGGGTTGACATCTTCTATCTTGTCTCTTAAAATTGGAAGCTAGAAATTCTCTAAAGTGACTGCCTGACCTGAAGAGACTGAATAAACTTCTGAAAAGACTAAAGAAGTTTTATGCAGGTGCAGGGCATTGATCTTTGCCAATGAGGAGAGGCCCTTATCTATGGGCTTTTGAACTTGGATTATTCTGTTTTTTAGAAACAAACTCAATCCCCTGACAACTTTTTTTCTACTACTTTACTAGTGCAGTTCTCTGAGGTCAAGCATATTTCACTCCCAATTTTTCTCCTCTCCAGGCTTTAACAACTGGCTATCTAGAGAATGAACAAGACACATTTTAAAGTTTATTTTGCATTAACATCTTTTCCATCACTTTCTTCAGTCCAGACAATAAATCAAACAATAATTTGTAGGTGGCTGTTGTTGTTGTTGTTGTTGTTTACTGATTTCCAAAATGTATTCGCTAATATTGAAAATTTATTTTCAGAAGTTTCTCAAGGGCAGGTTTGCACTGCTTCTAGTTTGCCAATGAGAGTAAACTTCTCTGGTTCATTCAGGAGGCTAAGCAAGGGGGACACAGCTGGGGAGAAGGACGGTCCACTCAGTAGACAGAGGATGCTGTGAATTCCATGCAGTCAATAGATGAGATTTATCAGGCCAAAACAAAGGGGAATCTATAATAAATCTATAATAAAAAAGTATAGTCAGTATTCTGGAAGAGACAGTAAAGCTGATAAATTTGTGCAACTCTGCCTCACTTCAATTCACATACAAGTCAGGATATGATCCTGTGATGTCATTGATCCACTTCAAAAATGAAATCATGAACAACATTAACAATGGAGAAAGGGAGGTTTAAAAGGAAATTAGAAATAAGATGGTCCATATCAATCACCTGTCAAGATTTTTTCTTTCCTCAAACTTCCACAATACCTCTTTCCCCTATGCTCTCACCTGAGAATCTTGCCTCATATTTTACAGGGAAAAAAATGAGGTCATTTTCTGTGAACTTCTCTCCTCTTTCTCATCTCATATTACTCAAATGTTTTCTGACTCCATCTCTGTTCACACAGAGTATTCCTTGCTAAGGCAATAACGAACAAGTGATCCCCTTCCATCGCCTTTAACAGGCTCCCCCCTCTTTTATCTCCATTCTCTCACTTATTTTCAATCTTTCACTGCCTACTGGCTCTTTTCCTGCCACCCCCAAACAAACTTACTGTTCTTCCATCTTCAAAAATTCCTCACTTGATCTTTCCATCCCTGTTAACTATCATGCTGTATTTCTTCTGTCATTTGTGGCTAAACACCTTGAGAAAGTCATCTACAACAGATACCTCTTCTTCCTTTCCTTTTTGTCTTGCATTAACCTTCTATAGTTTGGCTTCCAACCTCAGTATCACACTGCTTTCTCCAAAATTATTAATGATCTCCTAATTGTCAAATCCAATGGTGTTTTTTTAAGTCCTCATTCTTCTTAGCCTCTGCAACTTTTGGCACCAATGATCACCCTTTTCCCTTTGATACTCTCTTCTTTCTAGGTTTTTAGGACATCACTCTCTCCAGTTCTCCTTCTATCTATCAGACTGCTCCTTCTCAGGAGCTCCTTTGCTGGATCTTCATTGAGGTCACATTCACTAAGCATAAGGATCCCTTTTCTTCTTTCTCTATATTATATTGGTGATCCCACAGTTCCCATGGATTTAATATCTAATTTTATGCTGATGATTCTCAAAGCTATTTATCCTACCCTAATCTCTCTGCTGACTTTCAGTCTCACTTCTCCTACTGCCTTTCTTACATCTCAAACTGGATATCCAGCAGAATTCTTACATTCAATATGTCCAAAATGGAACTTGTCATCTTTTCCTCTTAACCTTCTCAACTACCAAACTTTCCTATTACCACTGAGGATACTTTCATCCTCCTGGTCCCCTAGGCTTATAACTTAGAAGTCATCCTTGACTCTTCATTTATATTCTCATGCCCCACATTTAATCTGTGGCCAAGTTCTATCAACATCTCTCAAAGATGCTCCTTTCTCTCCTTTGGTCACCACTATGTTGCAGGCCCTTATTACCTTCCTTGAATTACTGTAAGAACTTGATGGGTCTTCTTGCTTCAACTCTCTCCCTACTCCAATCCATCCTATATTTAGCCACCAGTGATTTTCCTATGTAGAATATTAGAGCTGAGAGGGACCCTATGGATCACCTGTACTAATCAGGGGATTGTAACAACGAAGAAATGAACAAATAGACACAAACATGGGACTAAAACATTCAGACACATTTATCAACCTCTGTGGAGCCTATTTTTAGCTTTGGTTTAATAAATATTTTTGAAGCTCATTTAATTCTTAAGAGGCTAAATTGGTTCTGGTGTCTCATATGCCTGGGAATATCCCAGTATTCCATCTGCATGGCCCAATAGGGCATCATATGCCATGATTTGAACTAATCCATCAGGACAACCAGTGGGAAAAATAGAAGTTTGACTTGGCTCTGG
The DNA here is from genome assembly GCF_048593235.1 of Sminthopsis crassicaudata. Lineage (NCBI taxonomy): Eukaryota > Metazoa > Chordata > Mammalia > Dasyuromorphia > Dasyuridae > Sminthopsis > Sminthopsis crassicaudata. Next base: position 313,651,487 of record NC_133618.1, read on the forward strand.
GGTAGTATGCATTCACAGTTCAGTAGCTTTCAGAAATTTCACTGCTGGGTGTGTTTGTTATGGAGACTTACTGTGTTAAAAGTATGTAAAAACATAGGGCTATTCTAGTCCACAGAAAAGCTGGCAAAGTGACAGCCCAGGAGGTTTTTTTTTTTGTAAACCCGACATACTTCAGGTATGCAAACAAACAAGGTATCATCTAGGAGAATGATACCACTTTCTACTTAAACTTATTCCTAAGATTTGATTTTAAAAATATTGCAAAGACTGGGAGAATAGATATGCTTCTACATATGAGTACAGATTGTGTGGAATTAAAAGTTGTACATACAAAGTTATGATAGTAAAAAGAAAAAACAACATATGGGGGGAAAAAATCTTCCCTGAGGTTTTGACAAGGATCAATAGGATAGTTAAAGAATACAGAAGGATACAGAATAGCTAGAGAGTACTTAAACTCAAATTTATTCTACTGATGATGCCAAAATGTTGATGTGTCCTGCCATCCCCATCCCCACCCCTGACTGCCATGATAAAATGTCAGCTAAAGCATATGAGCAAGCCCGAGCTTAGATTAGGGCTGCCTCTTTTACATTTCTTCTTTCCTGTTGTTGGATGAAGGCGTGCCCATCTAAAATGGATGTATCCAGGTTAGGAGGGGACCTTGTGAGTTCAAGGGTTGCAGCTGAATGGCAGCTAGAGAAGAACTACCAGAATTCTTGGTGAAAATGGCCACTAGAAGATGTTTAGGCACTATAGAGCCAAGGGGAAACAAAAATGCATAATCAGCAGTTCTGAAAACTTAAACTTCTGATGAGACTTCGGTATCAGCCTCTCAATGAACAAATTATGGAATATGGATGCAATGGAATAATACCATAAGAAACTGTAAAGAGGACAGTTTCATAAAATTCTGTAAAAAAATTGAATGATACTGAATAAAGTGAGAAGAATAAGGAGAACAATGTATTTAATAACAAGTATTATGAAGACAAACAACTTTGAAAGATTTAATTAATAACTCTGATCAACACAATGACTAACAGTGATTGCAGAGGACCAATGATAAGTAGACTCTGAGAGAGGGAATGGACTCAGGATGAAGAATAAGTTATATAAAAATACATTTTTTATTTATTTATAGAGGGGGGAGGGAAACGGAGAGGAGGGAGAAAGAGGAGAGTACTAATGTCGGAAATTTTACCTTAAAATATGTATATTTGTTAGAAAGGTTTTGGTTTTTTTTAAATTCAGAGGTAGGTTGTGAGGAAAAAAGAATAGATTTCTGTTCATTGAAAAAAATTTAATTAAGTGGTTTGTTGTTGTTGTTGTTGTTGTTGTTGTTGTTGTTGTTGTTTAAGTATCAGCATCCCAAGAGTTTGTAACTATAATTACAAGATGTTACAGAATGGTTTTGTTTTTGTCAAATGTATGCTTGTAGGGGCAGCTAGGTGGCGCAGTGGATAGAGCACCAGCCCTTAATTCAGGAGGACCTGAGTTCAAATTTGATCTCAGACACTTAACACTTCCTAGCTGTGTGACCCTGGGCAAGTCACTTAACCCCAGCCTCAGAAAAAGGAAAAAAAAAAAAAAGAAAACAAATGCATGCTTGCGAGGGTACTACATTTAGCATTCCTTCTGTGTCAAAAATAAATATCTTTCCCATATCTAATTCATATAACCCTATATACTCTTCTACTCCCCACTTCTGGGAATACCCTGGATAGTCACTAAATAAAACTGTCTCCAGGGTGTTAGGGTGGGGGACTTAATGACCTAAAAATGTGATAAAAGGGAACCTAACCATTCATATTACAGACAGGCTTCCTTTTCCCTTCTCTCAGTACCTTCCTTTACGCCTCCCCCATTCTCCCCCTTCCTCCCCCTTCCCTACTTCCTCCAAATGAACCCAGTCAGATCCAATGCCTGGATCCTCCTAGTCATAAAAGGAATGATACTATATCCCAGTCCCTGTGGTCTCACCAGTAGTTCCTCAATGTTATACATATAACAAAGGGAAATTCACAGAAGCACATGTGGATAGTTTGAAAACCAAATTTTAAAAAATGAAACACTGAAGTAAGAGTAAAGGAAAACAATTCATAGTTAATTGTAAAATTTAGACACATGGCTAATTCTAGTTATTTTCTTTTACCTGAGGCAGACCTAATGATTCTTTTTAATAACCTCACTCCTTTCTCTCACTCCCCTTATTAGCTGCTGTCAACCTTCATTGAGTAATAATAATAGAGTAGCACTAATCAACTCTTTTCATTCTGTACATAGATAGATAGATAGATAGATAGATAGATAGATAGATAGATAGATAGATAGATAGATAGATAGAAGTGAAGGCGATAGGGTAAGGGGTAGAAAAGAGGATAATTCCTTCTGCCAGGTATTCACTCATTTAGCTACATTCCCATCCCAGAGAGAGACAGAGAGAGACAGAGACAGAGACAGAGACAGAGACACAGAGAGAGAGAGAGAGAGAAACACACACACACACACACACACAGAAAGAGAGAGAGAGAGAGAGAGAGAGAGAGACAGAGAGAGAGAGAGAGACAGAGACAGAGACAGAGAGACAGAGAGAGACAGAGAGACAGAGACAGAGACAGAGAGACAGAGAGAGAGAGACACACACACACACACACAGAGACACACAGAGAGAGACAGAGACAGAGACACAGAGACAGAGAGAGAGAGAGACAGACAGAGACAGAGACAGAGACAGAGACACAGAGAGAGACAGAGAGAGAGACAGAAACAGAGACAGAGACACAGAGAGAGACAGAGATATAGTAAGGTGCTGGAGGTGGCAGGAGAAAAGATTTGAAGGTGATTTCATTCATTTTACCCCTTCTTAAGGCGAAATAGTGATAGTATCCCACAAGCTAGTGGAAAATTATCTGACTAGCCTTGTGAATTAGTTGTGATTTTAACTTCATCAATAATATGGGTGTCTTTATTCACTCTAATTTACACCTCATCTGGGTGCCAAATTCCTAAAGCACAGATAAGATCAAGGTGTTCCCTTCTTCAAGAACTTCAAAAAGCTCTAGTGGTTTCTAATTGCCTTTAAGATTAAATACAGATTCTTCTATTTGGCATTTAAAAGTTTTTGCAATCTGGATCCATTTATATATCCTTCGTGTCCTTGATTTTTTAACTACTCTGGACTACTTTCTGTTTCAAGGCTACTTCTTTTACTTTAAGTGAATTCCTCCTTCCCTCTGCCACTTAAAAGACCTTGAGGGAGACAGTGCAGAGCCAAGGTGAAATGTACTAATGCTTCTGCAGAATTCCTATAAACTTCTCCATGTTCCAATATTTAAGATTCAAATTCCTGGAGAGTGATGACAGTTAATTTTTTATTATAGCTTTTTATTTACAAGACATATGTATAGGTAATTTTTCAACATTGACCCTTGCAAAACTTTCTGTTCCAACTTTTCCCCTCCTTTCCCCTACCTCCTCCCCCAGATGGCAGATAGACCAACACATGTTAAATATGTTAAAGTATATGTTAAATACAATACAGGTATACATATTCATATAGTGACTTTGCTGCACAAAAAGAATGGGCCTTTGAAATAATGTACAATTAACCTGAGAAGGAAATAAAAAATGCAAGTGGATAAAAATAGAGGGATTGGAAATACTATGTGGTGGTTCACACTCATTTCCCAGAGTGGCGTAACTGATTCAGTTCATTGCTGCTCTATTGGAATTGATTTGGTTCATCTCATTGTTGGAGAGGGCCTCGTCCATCAGAATTAATCATCATATAGTATTACTGTTGAAGTATACAACGATCTCCTGGTCCTGCTCATTTCACTCAGCATCAGATCATGTAAGTCTGTCCAGGCCTTTCTGAAATCATCCTGTTGGCCATTTCTTACAGAACAATTATATTCCATAACATTCATATACCATAATTTATTCAACCATTCTTCATTGATGGACATCCACTCAGTTTCCAGTTTCTAGCCACTACGAAAAGAGCTGCCACAAACATTTTGGCACATACGGATCCCTTTCCCTTCTTTAGTATTTCTTTGGGATATAAGCCCAGTAGTAACACTGCTGGGTCAAATGGTATGCACAGTTTGATAACTTTTTGAGCATAGTTCCAAATTGCTCTCCAGAATGGCTGTATGTATTCACAATTCCACCAACAATGTAATTGATGGTTATTTTTTATGGCTTAACTCTTTGTCAGTGCACTGATGTTATAATCTTTTATATATAGCATGTTGTCCCATATCTGTACTATGTTGTACAATGAGTACTTTTCTACATCTTCTAGTCATGAGTGAAATCTAAACTTTAAGTAAATCTTTCCTCAAAGCATTAGGGTGATGGTAAAAAGAGCCTGAGTGTGAGAAAATGAACCTGACCCTTCTAGTTGGTCAAGGTTCTTTAGGATTAGATACTGTTTATACCATGTACTTAAGCCTAGAGCCTTAGGGGGCCTTTGTAGACAGGGGGAATGATACATTGCCTTATCCCTTTGAGTTTAGGGCAAGAAAAATTTTTTATTTTTCCTTTGTATCCTCAAAAAATAATATAGTACCTGACACAAGTACTTAATTGAGAAAATAAACAAATGAGCCTCAGTTTATTCAATTATAAGATGACTAGATAAGGTGGAAAACTCTAAATCCTTTCACTTGAAAATGAGGTCAAGGGCACAGTTTTAGCCTTAGCAAATAATATATTAATTTCTCTCTGACAAGAAGAAGTGAGGAAGAGAAATGTGTGCTGATTCTGAGTAATTTTCAGGAATGAAAGAAGGGAATGGAAGGAATATCTATTAAATTGCCTGAATCTTAGTGAAGCCTAAGATATCTGTCCTAAATATGATTAGTGGCCTTGAGAAGAAAGGGAAAGGTTTGATCTACTTGGTGGAATTTAATATACGGAATGAAACAGAGAGAAAAACAAACCTGAAGTAGGATTGACAGTGAGGGAACACAGCTAAAGTGAAGTACCACAAATTTATAGCAGATGAAATCAGCTCCATTTCATAGTCTTCAGTGATACATCTACATTTTTTCCTCTCATTCTTTTCTTAATCCCTTATCATCTGGTTTATAATCTTATTACTCCACTAAAAGTACTCTCTCCAAAATTACTAATGTTCTCTTAATGCCAAACAATGGCCTTTTCTCAATCCTTTTTCTCTTTGACTTTTGACACTATTAATAACTCTCTTCTGCTTGATACTTTTTTTTTTTTTTTTTAATTTTCAGGATAAAACCTTTTCCTGGTTCTCCTCCTAGCTATCACAGTGCTCCTTCTCAATCTCCTTTGCTAAATCTTCATTCAAGTCACCTCCACTAATTATGTGTCCCATGGGACTTTAGGCTCTCTTTTCTTCTCCCTTGATACTACATTTAGTTACCTCACAAGCTCCCATTTATTTCATTTCTACCTCCTGAAATTCTGCTAACTCATATTGCAAACTATCTTTCCTACATCTTAAACTAGATGTCCAGTAGACATCTTAAACCAACATGTCCAAAATTCCTACCTTCCCTATTACTGAAGAAGACAACCTCCCAATTCTTAAAGATTATCTTGGACTCCTCACACTCAATCCCCATATCCAATCTGTTGCCTGTTTCATCTTTTCTCCGTCAAATTTATTCCCTTCTCTCCTGATATTGCCATCAATCTAATATAAGTCCTCATCTCTGCATATCTAGACTATGCTGGGCGCCTGCCCCCAGTTTCTCCCCATTCCAATTCAACCTCCATTCAGCCACTAACGTGATTTTATCAAGTGCAGGTTTGATCATGTGACCTATTCCTCATTCAACAAATCCAGTGGCTTCATTTATAAACAAGTATACAATGCCATTTTTGGTATTTAAAGTTTTTCATAATCTAGGGCCTTACTACCTTTCCATTCTTCTTTCACCTTATTCCCTAATACATACTCTTTGATCTACTACTGACACTGGCCTCCCTGGCTGTTTCATGAACAAGACACAATTTTGGGCATTTTCTCTGACTGTCCCCTATGCCTGAAATGCTCTTCTTCCTACTGACTTCTCTGGATTCTTTTAAGTCTCAATGAATATCTCAGTTTTATGAGAAGCCTTCCTTAGTCCTTAATTCTAGTGCCTTCCCTCTGTTGATTATTTCCTATTTACTCTGTACACAGTTTGCTTTATATGTATTTTTTGGCATGGTCTCTCAACTTAGACTGTAAGCTCTTTGAGGGTACGGCCTATCTTTTGTCTCTTTTTGTATCCTATAATTCTTGGCACATAGTAACCTTTTTTAAAATGTCTGATTTATTGATACCTGCCAGCCTCAGAGCAGGAATAGAGGGATCAGATGGTATAAATACACAATAGCAGACTTAGATTGCCTGCAGATTTGGAAAGCAAAATATTCTAGGGTATTGGATCATATATCACTAAAGTAGCAGGTAAAAAGCAGGTCATTAAAGTAACCAGTACTACAAAGGTGGTACAGTGCCTGGCATAGAATCAGGAAGATTCAACTTTCTGAGTTCAAATCTAGTTTCAGACACTTCCTAGTTGGTGACTTAGGCAAGCACCGAACTTTGTTTGCCTCAGTTTCTTCATCTATAAAATGAGTAAAAGGAAATGGCGAACTACTTCAGTATCTTTGCCAAGAAAATCTCAAATAAGATTACAAAGGGTCAGACATGACTAAAGTGACTGAATAATAACAATAAAATTGGAGAAAAGAGAAGAATATAGTATGGAGGTAAGGGAAGACAGACTGGGAAAATCAAGAAAGATTCCAACCTAGTGATTATCAGATTAGTATAAAGAAGAGGTCTAGTGTAAATAGAAGGGTAAAAGTAGGTGGTAGCCCAATAGTAGAATTTTGAAGTTTAGGATTTTGGAAATGATGGTTCTTTGAGATGGTAAAATTCAAATTGATGTATGACTGATGTGGGGCAGTGTTGTGTCATTAAGGTGTTGAAACATTATCACCATGAATACTGAAGACCCTGAAGATGAAAAGAGAATGGAAAAGATGTAGGACAACTTCTAAAGCTACTGGGGAAATGAAGTTGGTAGATGACAACATGCATAAAGAAAATGTGGTAAGTCTGCCCTGACTACTCCAACTTTACATTGCTCTCTCTCTTCTTTAAACTTCTAAAGCACTTAAGAGACTATACCACAAAATTTAGCATTTTTATATACCAAGCCACAGGATATTAAAACTCAGAGAAACCATAAAAATCATGTAAATTCAACTTCTTTTCACAGATGAATAAACTGAAATAGGAAATTTAAAGGTACTTGTCTTTAATCATACATAAAACAACACTAGGAGTCCAACATTATTTTTTTGAATCCAGATATTTCCTCCTACATCAATTTGATTCAATCCACTTCAATTCAATTAAAAAAACATTCATTAATCAGTGGCAAAGGGGAAGGCAAATAATTGAAAAATCTTAGCTTAATTTGAAAATACCTGCCAAAAATCCTACTCATAATTTCAAATATGAGCTAGTACAAAAATGGAGTAAAATAAAAATTGCACTCACATCTTCCTACTTTGGCTCGTGAGATGTCACATAATGCTTGATTATTTAGAGTCACAAATCACCATCTCTGTATTTAGGAGCTGCATAATTCATAGAATCCTACACAAAGAGTACAAGGAGGGACCTTAGATATCATCTAATTTGACCTCCTAATTTTATAGATGAAGGAACTGAAGCCCAGAGATAAAGTGACTTTGCCAAGATCTTACTGCCTCACACATACTACCCTGCATGACCCTAAGTGAATCACAACCTATGTTAGCCTCTGTTTCCTCACTTGTATATTGAGAATAATATTGCCATCTATCTCCCAGGGTTATTGTATCAAAAGAGATAATTGTAAAGTTTTTAGCATGGTGCCTGGCACATAATAAAAAAATGTTACTCATTACACTAATACTAAGCCAAATACTATATATTACAGAAATATTAAGGGACATCTTACGTCTTCTAGCTCCAAATCAGTATAATCCTAAGCACACCATGCTGCCTTATGTCATTTAATTCTTTTGCATGTGTGTTTTGTTTCTCCTACAAATAATTGTAAAATCTTTTAAGGACAGGAAATATACTGTTTTGTATATCTTCCCTCTATATAGTCTACCCTGTCTCCATGCCAGTATCTAGTATATAAGCAAGGATCCAGGTGTCCATGTATTCTTCAGTTTTGTCATTTTTCCTTTTCTTTGCTCAGAGATAAGGCTGTGATAATTATCTTTAAGTCTTTAACTCTGACTATTTTGCTTTGGATAAATATGGCATTTAACTTTCAGCACAGAGATTCTAATGATTTTTCCTCCCCCAAAATAAAATCCTCTGATTTAAGATGCACTTTGAGCTTTCTCTGGAAGCTGCAGTTCATAATGCAGAAGTTGACCATCTGGAGAGTTGACAGCATTGGTTGTGGTCTATGAGACACCAAATCCTGGAGAAGTACCTCTTTAGAAAAGTTATTAATACTTCCTTGGTCCACGTGCCAGGGTGACCTTTGACGAGGATAAAAAGAGCTCATGTGCTTGTGAAGAGGTCCTCTGTCTCGTTCCTTCTCCATCGCTTCCTATTCTTACCCCTTTGTTAAGATAGCTTGAAGAGAATAGTCAATATAACAAATGTGTATTTCAGAATGTTGTTTGAAGTGTGTCATATGTGATTGAAGGGAGGTGGGATATGGAGGAAGAGAAAGGAAATTTTCTTTTCCTTTACCCATTTTTTACATTTTGTTTAACTCTCCTCTTGAGCCCTCCTTAATTTTTTTTTTTAAATCAGGTTTTCTTAGGAATATCATTCAGCAATGTCGCTACCAGAATTTTTATTCTGGTTATTTGTACTTTCTGGCTTTAGTATATGGGCAGGGTTCTTATAGCTTATCTTTAGGACATAGTGTAGATAGCATTGATGAAGTACACTGAGTACCATGCTGAATTGGCATACAGTTCATGTTTCACACCTTGAAAACAAAAATCCATTCTCATATGAAGCCTAGATAGGAATCTATAGATATTATATTTTAAGATACAGTTATTTGTAGAGTTGAGGGAAATAAATAGTGGATGTTATATCTCTGTATTGGATATAAACATCTTCACTGATGTTTTAGCAGAGCGAAAGGTATTGATGAAAATCACGTAAGATGTTCTGTGAATATCAAAGAAAGATATTAATCAACTAATCAAACTAGAACCTCCAATTAAAAAATACTTATTAAGTGCCTACTACATGCCAGGCATTGTGCTAGACACAGACAACGAGTAATGTGGGAATTAAAAACTAAAAACCAAATTAGGTTTACAAAAATGTACATTGTGTATACACAAATATACTCTGATTATTACACTAGTCTAAGTTGAAACAGGGGACCAGATTTTTATTCTTAGTTCTGAAACTGTTATGAATTAAGACAAATTACTTAATTTTGTTTTGGCCTTAATTTCTTTACCTGGAAAATGGAAATTAAAATAAAAGACTGAGAATATGAAATTAGAACATTCACAAACTTCTGGGAGATAAAAGCAAAACCAGGATATTCAACTATCTAAGCACAAATGATAAGCCTTATCTCTCCATCACTCAAATCCCCAAATTATCAGGAAGATTCTGATTTATTCAGCAAATATTAAATGATTCCTTCTCCCTCCCATCATGTAATGCACCTTTTTTATGAAGAGGTAAAAGATCCGTGCCATTCAAAAGCTTACCCTCTTGTAGCCACTACTCAAATTACTAGAATGTAAGGCAATGTAAAATAAGATTGTGCTGCGTTCTTTTTGTAATATTCAATATTTAAGTAATACAGGCACAAGACTTTTGCTTTTCTAGTGCTGATGTTTAAGCAAAGACATCATGAAAACAAAAGTACCAGTACTTTCTCAGTGGTTAGTTGACATACAGCTTCTCTGTGCAGCCCTGGGAAAACTCTATAAAGAAGTGTGGTAAAATAAATAAATACATAAATGAGATGTTTGAGATCATCATTTCATATTACCACAGTAAGCTCCAAATGGATAAATGTCTTAGGTATAAAGGATCATATCAAAAATTACAGAAGGAAGGAAAAAAAATACCCTTCACAATTATGAATAGATGAGTTCATGCCCAAACCAGTACTAGACAAAGTCATAGAAAGTAAAACAGAAAATTTTGAATGCAAAAAGTTGAAAAGTTTTTGCACAAAATCAATGCAGTTCATATTAGAAGGGAAACAGCAAACTGGGGGAAAGTTTTTTACAGCAAATTTCTTCGCTAAAGGCCTGATTCTAAGATTCCTTCTAGGAACTGATACAAATATATTAGAAGAACCATTTCCTGATGAGCAAGCTGATTTCAGGCTTGGAACGACCTATATGAACTGATTCTGGGTAAAGTGAACAAATCAGGAGAACATTATACACAGTAATGAGACTATATGATGATCAACTGTGATGCATTTAGCTCTTTCTCAACAATGTGGTGATTCAAGACAATTCCAATTGACATGGGATGGAAAATGCCAATTACATCCAGAGAGAAAAATATGGAGAATGAATGTGGATTGAAACATATTATTTTCACTGTTTTGTTTGCTTTTTTCTTTCCTGTGTGTTTTTTTTTCCTTTTAAGTCTGCCTGATATGACAAATATGGAAATACATTTAAAAGGATCTACATATATTTAACCTAAATCAGATTGCTTGCTGTCTTCAGGAGGGGTAGAAAAATTTAAGACACAAAATCTATCAAAAATGAATGTTGAAAATTATCTTTATATGTATTTGGAAAAATAAAATACTATTGAGAAGAGCCATTTCCTAATAGATAGTCACAAGAAGTTCTAAAGAGAAATCTAAACTATCAACAATATTAAAAAATGTTTCAAGTAACTTAAGAGAACTGCAAATTAAAACATACTTGAGGTTCTACCTCACACTCAAAAGATGAACAAAAGAAAACTAAAACAAAAGTTGTAGATGGGGTGAGAAAATAGACAACAAAGTGGAATGAGGAATTAGTCCAGCCATTCTAAAAAGCAATTTAGAGCCATATTCCTAAAAGTTACTATACTGTGTACTATTTGACTCATAGATCCCATAAAGCAGCTACTGTATGTTAACTAGTAGCAAAACTATTTTTATACTCCAAAGAGCTCAAAGAAGAAAAGGGCTTAGATGTTTCTAAAAAATGTTTACGGCAGTCTTCTTCACTTCAGCAGAGAACTGAAAGCAAAGTGGGTACCTATTAATTGGGAAATGGTTGAACTAATTATGGAATGTAATGAGATTTTACTGTATTTACAAATGACAAAAGAATGGATTTTTAAAAAACCCTAGACTTAAAATTGATTTTAAAAGAACAATTTTTAAAATATTGTAAAGAGAAACCTATTTAATTGTATGTCATCGATTTAATGTCTAAGCATGACATGACTGGAGAACCGATGATAATGTATCATATCTATCTTCAGACAAAGAGATAAGGGACTTCAGGTAGAGACTGAGACATACGGACACAGCCAATACATGGATTTGTTTAGTTTTACCATGTTTGTTACAAGAGTGTTTGCTTTTATTGAGGGGAGAATAGGAGAAAGGGAATAAAACACTTATAGTTATGCTCCCCCCCCCCCAAAAAAAAAAGAAATAAAGGTTAGTATATTTATTAAAAAAAAAAAAAAAAGGTATAGAAGAGAGGGAGTTTAGAGAGAGAACAGGATAGTTTTGGAAGTAACATGTGAAATTTATTATAGTAATTCTGAAAAGAAAAGTAATTGGATGCAATGGAGATGATGAGTTTCACATACAATTCTTTTTCTGTTCGTTGTGTATGGAAATACTAGCGTTCATCAACGTTTTCAAAGTTAAAACAAGAAGAGTAAAGAATTTTTTTAATGCGATGCCTAGGAGTATGAATTCTGTCCCTAAACTCCATGCAGATTAGAATGTCTCCCAAGAATTCCTTGAATTCAGAAGGCATTCTTCCAAAGAAACCATGCAGGACTTGAAATAAAAAAGACACATCAGATCAAATCCTAGCTTATTAGCTGTGTGACCCTGGACGAGTCATTTAACCCCTCTCAGCCTCAGGTTCTTCATCCATGAAACATGGATAATGAAAAGAATATCACGGAAAAGTTCTGTGAAAATCAAATGAGATAACATACAGTGTCTTGTAAACCTTAAACACAAAAGCTTTTATTAAAGGAGTGATACTTTGAATGACATCGAAACCTATCAAGTATTTGACATTTTGACAGTAATCTTTAAATTCTACATGCACACATATCCCTGTGTATAAGCCTGCCGCCTACATATATACATAACCATCCGTGCACATGCCCCCCAAATAGAGGGGCTTTCACTTACACAAACACCTAGCTCTTTACCCGACATACAAACTTCAGAGATGGGACTTTGATCTATGAAAACCTTAAAGACGGGGAGTGAACACACACACACCTTATAGATGGACCTTTATTTACCTACGTTTGTAGACTTTCAGCTATATACATACACATTTTAAGAGAAGAGACTTTCATCTACACATAGACCCTAGAGACGGACTAACCTACACACACAGACTCCCCCCACCCCCACCCCCGGCCCCTTAGAGCTGAGACTTTCACACACACACACACACACTCGGATCTCAGGAACTTTTTTTTTCCCCCTGAGGGTGGGGTTAAGTGACTTGCCCAGGGTCACACAGCTAGGAAGTGTTAAGTATCTGAGACCAGATTTGAACTTGGGTCAGAGATGGAACTTTCAATTACACATACTTTACCTTTAATACACACACACACACACACCCCTCAGAGATGGGATTTCACCAATACACACCCTGCCCCGGGGAGTTCACTTGTGCACAAACCCTGTACATCGGACACACAACACTACACCAACACACACTCACGGTCACCCACAACCTCCCCCAGTGGCGGGCTTTCGCTTCCACACTCTCAGGCCTAGTGGAGGAAATCACAGCCAGGCTGGGCGCTCTTACTCCAAACCAGTTGGCCAAGAAAGGCAGACCCGGCCCAAACAGCCCAGCCCAGCCCTTCTCAGGGTCCAAAATCTCCCCGGCTCCCCGCCCCGAGACGGTGGCTGTCACCCAGCACTCCAGCGCGGCTCTAAAGCTCACTCTCTGGCGACTATTAAGAGTGCCCAAACACCGAAGCTCAAGTCAGCGTGAGAAGCAGCCGCCACATAGTCAGCCCCAGAGCGCGGGGCGGGCTCTCGGAAGGGCTCTGTGGCCTTTTCCTATTGGGGCTTGGTTGTCGCGGTATTGGTGATCCTAGAACTATAGGGAAGAGTTTCCGGAAATTAAAGAGAAATTACTTCCAGGGTTGCCCTTACTAATCATGGCGGACAAGAAAGGTCTAGAATATCCACAACATAGGAATTTAAGCGAATAACTGACATTTATCCTACTTCCGAATCTTTAATGTACTACTCTGGACAGTTATCGGTCCCTCTGTTCTCGTCCAGATTTCTTTAGGTTTCCTCAGTCGACCTCTGCCAGTTTCCAAGATGGCGCCGGCGGCCTCTCCGTGTCGGAGCCCGGTCCCATGGTCCCCCGGTTTCGGCACTGTGGAGGCCCCCGGAGCTGAAGCGGTCGCCAGCACCATGTCCCGGTTGTCTGACCCTCGTGTTCCCCGCGGCCCCGGCCCGCGGGCGTTGCTGCTCTTGCTCCTGCTGTGTCCCTGCTCAGTTCTCACCATCTCCTTTCATCTGCCCGTCAACTCCCGCAAGTGCCTTCGAGAGGAGATCCACAAGGACCTACTAGTGACGGGCGAATACGAGATCACCGACCAGTCTGGGGGCGCCGGTGGCCTGCGGACCCACCTGAAGGTGCGGGGTACAGGGGGCCACGAGCTCGCGAGGGCGCGTTTGCGGTCGGCCACGGACTCCGACCGTGGCGGGGGGGTTGGGCGGGATGAGGCCTAGGTCCGCGGGGATCACCCAGGGCGTGTCACCGCTGCAGCCCCCACTCCTCCTCCCTCCTGTTAAGGGTCACGGGGGCGCCCCGACCCTGAAAGCAGGAGCTGGGGAATGCCCCTTCCTAATCAGGCCGGAGCAGGCCGGGTTATTGTCCGCCTCGGTGGGGCCGGGAGCCCAGGTCTGAGAGGTCGCTGCGTGGTGAACGATCCCTTGAGATTCGGAGAAGCCCCATCCCGGGAAGCCCCGGAGGTTGCCAGCTAGACGTTCAGATCCCCAGCAAAGTCCGTGCTTCCTGTGGGACTCTGAAAAAGTTATTTCACCTCTTTCAGCCTCATTTTCCTCATCTGTGTATATAAAAAAGTAAACAGAAGGCAGACACTAAACTATCTAAGAAAAATCTTTCCAGCTTTAGAACTGCAAAGTGAATGTGACTTAGTTGTAGTGGGGGGGTTCAACTTTATATTTATGGAACTTCCATCCCCCAAGGAGGAGAAATAAGACTTGAATTTTATTTCTCAGTGTTTGGGAAAAGATGGGTGAAGAGATTTTCATTTCTACATCTCTATATCAGAGATTCTAACTTTGCTCAACAAAAACGGCAGGCTACCTTCCACCCTATTTATATCTAACCTGAATTTTAGATGGTCGCTAACCATATGGTAAGACCTATTCAGTCTCTAATGCCATTGAGAGATCGCCATCCCATTGTCTTGCTTCAGGCTTGATTAAAAAGCCTACCTAAGGGAGGGATGTGTGACTGGGTATCCCAGGTTTTTACTATTTATCTTGAAAGAAAAATGCAATTTTTTGCTCCTAGCAGCTAAGTCCACTTAATCCATATTTCCAAAGTGCTATGATCATTAATCACCTAAGCAACAAGATTCAAGGTAACAAGCATATCCATTCCTGGATTTTTATAACACTTTATTTGTACCTCTCATTCAATTAGCATATTCTGTACTGTGTCATAATTTTTTATGCTATTTTTAGTTCTTCGACTATATTTCAGGTTAAAAACCTTCCTTCATCTATATAGTTCCCTTATCATTAAAATTTTTTGCATATAATTGGCACTCAGTGATTAAAATGAATGAATCCTACCCTCAATAGCAATTTTTGAACTATAGGTAATTTATTTTGCTTTTTTGTTTCATAAAGTTTTTTTTTTTGTTTTTTTTTAAAGAATGAAGCTTCCCTATGAACAAAGCAAATAGTTCTAGGGGAAAGAGAGGTTTTTTAATTGTTCCAGAGTCTTACAGCATAATTTTTCAAAGTTTCTATGGAATAACACTGACTTATATCGGAGGTCTTGGTTCTTTCTCAACCATTGGTTAAAATTTTGTTATTTGAATTTATCATTAGACTTAAATAAAAGACCAAAGAATTGTGAGTTGTGAGTATAGCCTAATTAGTAATTGGGAAATATTTAGCAAAATAAATAAAAAATATAATAAAGCATAGATAATAGTACATTTTAAAGCTAAGTGCACTTGCAGCTCACCAGGGTCCTTAGGGACAAATTTGTGGCCTGTTTCTAATGACACACTGAAGTTTAGGAAAGTTAATCACTTACTTTCAGTCATACAGCTTCTTAATGGCAGAGATGATGTTTTTATATCTGATTCTGTGATTCTGTATGTACAAGACACCTATCTAAAACAATGACATGTTTTGAATTTACCTCTTATGTAATTACATATTGAGAGAGGCTGCTGCTAAACAAAGATGAGATTTCAAGTGAATCCTGATCCCAGCTCCTTTCCCTACTGAGTCATTCCTGGAAATGAAGTTTCCTCAGCTATACAATGGGAAATGATAAGATGACGATCTGTCAAAGGGCCTACACCCCAACTCAGTGTCTTTGGATTGTGTTGCTGACTAGAAGGAAGGCATGGTACAGGTAGATAGTTCTACACTGGCATACATCAATAGTCGGTACTAAACATTAAGTATATACTAGTACTATGTGCTAGGCACTAAATGTGATACACATATTAAAAAACAGAAAGACATCTTAAATATTACATTTTATGCAAAGAAGACTGTTAGGGGCAAGGACCATATCTGATCTTTAGTCATAAGAAGTAAGATCCCTCCTAAGAGGGAGGGCTCACTATTTCACAAAAAATATGAATAGTGTTTTTCTTTTCTTGTCACAAAACTGAGTTGATAGTCTGGATCTCCAATTTAAAAACAGATTTCTATGGCAGTGGAGGGTAAAGGATAGTTTTGGCCTTGGAGACTTCTAAGTATTATCTTTCTGAATTTGAAATCCCAGTGTTGTCCTGAGCAAGGAAAGCTTTGCTCTGGAGACTCTAAGGCTTCCTGCTTATGGATTCTCTAGTTTTTCTAGGACTGGACTAGAATTCTGTCTTCTAGGCCACATTATATATCTGTTAAGTGATGCTACCCAGATTGGAGGTCAAGTAAGTCATTCCTTACTTCCACAATCTCATTTTAGCCACAACCGGACATGTTTCATTATAGACCAAAGACTTAGCCATCATGGACAGATGTTATCTCCCCTACTGCTTTTAGGGGTTGGAACCTCTGATGTTTCACTTCTTGATAAGAGAGTAGTAATTAAATATCTCTCTTACTAGAAATGGAGAGACTGTCTCCTACCTTATAGCTCAATTTGCATATCTCCTCACTGCCTGGATCTAAGATCCCTTACTTGGCCTGCACTCCCCAGTCTAATAGAATGTAGCTTGAGGGCAGGAATCTTCTGATTCACATATTTAACTACTTAGTGCCCAGCAGACAGTTTAATGTCAGTGGTTTAGGAAACTCTCTAAGGAGACACTGCAGGTCAGCAACTTCTCTGTACTTAATGGTTTTAGAGGTCCTGGAGCACTTAGGGATTAAATGACTTGCCCAGGGTGACAAAGTCAGCTTTGAGGTCAACTCTATCCACTGCCTTGCATTGGATTTGATAGGTACTCAGTAAGTAATGATCGAAGTTTATAAAGCATTTCATTTAAATCATTTCATCTTAGACTCACAACCACTGTGTAAAGTACTACAGGTATTAATTTTCTTGTTTTACAGATGAAGAAAAAGCCTCAAGGCAGCAAAATGAGTTGCTGAGGGTCTGCCCATAAAGCCAGTTAGTAGCAGAGTTGGAATTCACCTGCAGATCTCACTTTTACATTTTAGCTCTTTTTCTACCATATCACATCCTGGTCCCATTTTTTTTTAGGTCCTTTTGAGTTGCACAAACTGAGAGCATTAGATATAATGTATCTGTTGTTGAATTTAATAGTGTTAGTCAAAAAAAAAACCCCAGGGAAATGAACAGCTTTTGATGCCCAAGATACTCCTTTGATACAGAAGAAAACTGAAAATTAATTATGTTGCAGTTTAGTAAGCAGTCAATAAACATAAACTGTTTCTATCCTTAAGCAACTTATTTTCTATCTGGGAAGATATTTACAGAATTATATGAAAAATAAAAAGGTAAATTTCTTGTAGCAGGAAGTCAGAGGTCAGAGCTGAGGGGATCAGGAGAGGCTTTAATAAAGCTGTTCCTACAGCAGAATTTTGAAAAACATTAGAAGTTCTCTGAATTGATAGAGAGGTAGGAATACATACTAGACATGGAGAGTAATCACTGAAGGCGTAAAAACTGGAACAGCAACAAAGCCATTTGGCTGGACCAGAATGACAGAAAGGGAATAATAATACAAATTAAGGCCACGTTGCGAAGGGTTTTAAATGAAGAGTTTATATTTAATAGTAAAATAACATGGTCAGACCTGCACTTTGGGGAAATCATTTTATCATTTGTGAAGGATAAATTGGAAAGGAGAGACTAGTTAGGAGGCTACTAAAGTAGGCTGGGTAAGAGAGAATAGTCTTGTTCTAAGGTACTGGCTTGTGAAAATAGGGATAAAGGAGCTGATTAAAGGGAAGTGGGAAGTGGAAAGGCAAAATGGCACCTAACTTGATGGTAGAAGTAAGGAGGAAAATGAGGAGCCCAGGGGCGTGAGAATGAGGACTTGGAAACTTAATACTTTATCGTTTATTCATATTCCTGTCAGGGTCATCAACTTGAGATTGCATTGTCCAGCTTTTAAAAATGTATTATGAAAGGAAATAATGTACATGAAATGCTTTGTAGACTACAAGTACCATATAAATCCAAGAAGTCTTTATTAATTACCTACTGTGTGCCAAGCACTATGCTAGAAACTGACTACAAATTCAAAAGTAAGATAGTCCTTGTCTTCAAGGAGCTCACATTATGGCTATATACTGCAGGTGTATTCCGAATTCTTAAGATTTACATCTCTTAAAAATTTATATTTATGAGGTAGTTCTATTCATCATAAAATTCTTTTAATTTTTCTGTTAGTTGAGCTTAATAGGATGCAGAGATAATTTCCATTTAAAAATTACCATGATTTATGGAATAAAGCATTTCTATAACAGTACAATAAAAAAGATGATTATAGAAGGTAATTTACTTTTTAAAATACTTGGATCAAGTACCAGCTCAAATTCAAAGGAAGACTAGGTTCAAGTCTCATCTCAGAAAAATATTGGTTCAATAACTATGGACAAGTCATTAACATTTCATAATCCCCGTGCAATTCCCTGAGACTCTTAAGTTGCTGGTCTAGTGTGACTCTGCTTTGTTAGAAGCAGTTTATTTGTTCGTTTGTTTTTACTATGTTTTTCCATTCAACAAAATCATTTGTTCCTATCCAAAAAAAGTGTTTGCTATTATAAAATTTTGGCCAATTAGGTATTAGAGTTGATCAAATGACTACAAGAACTAAAACTGCTTTTGGGTGGTCTGTACTTGTAGAGCTTCACTGAAAAATCATCTGTGAAAGACTTACAGGTTATATATATAGATAGATCATCACTGAGCATCTGAGACTGATGCTAATCCAATCATTTATAAGTTATATATTTCATTAGTCCCTCTTTAACAATCTAATTTCTCTAATACCAGAAATAGTAATTTCCCATAAATGCTAATTAACAGTATATTTTTACTAATGAAATTATCATTTTGTTATTTACATGTAGGACCATAATAGATGACCACCAAATGGATTATAAGTGGGAGAGCTAAACAGATGAGTTCAAGAGCAGTACTGGCTTGAGTTATTAATACTCCACCATAAGACCAAACTAAAAAAAATTTTTTAAACTTTTTTTTCTTAATAGCTTTTTATTTTTCCAAATATATACAAAGATAGTTTTCAACATTCACCTTTGTAAAACCTTGTTTTCCAAATTTTTGTTCCCCTCTCCCCTAGACAGCAAACAATCCAATAGAGTTAAACATTCAGTTTTTTAAAACATATTTCCACATTTGTCATGCTGCACAAAAAATAAAAAATCAATAGGGAAAAAAACACAGGAAAGGAAAAAAAGCAAACAACAGCAAAGGTGAAAATACTATGCTGTGATCCATATTCAATCTCCATAGTTCTCTCCCTAGATGTAGATAGTTCTTTTCATCAAAAAACTATTGGAATTATTTTGAATCACCTCATTGTTGAAAAGAGTCACATCTACCACAGTTGATCATCACGTAATCTTCTTGTTGCTGTATACCAGTGTTCTCTCTTGGTTCTATTTACTTCACCTTAGCATCAGTGCATATAATAAGTCTTTACAGGCTTTTCTGAAATTAGCCTGCTCATCATTTCTTATGGAACATTCTATTACATTCAAATACCATAACTTATTCAGCCATTTCCCAACTAATAGACATCCACCTAATTTCTAATTCTTTGTCACTACAAAAAGGGCTGCTACAAACATTTTTGCACATGTGAGTCCTTTTCCCTTTTTAATGATGTTTTTGAGATACAGATGCAGTAGAGACAATGCTAGATCCAAGGGTATGCACAGCTTTATAGCCCTTTGGGCTTAATTCCAACTTGCTCTCCAAAATGTGGATCAGTTCACAATTCCACCAACAGTGTATTAGTATCCCAATTTTCCCATATTCTCTCCAAAATTTATTATGTTTTCCTGTTATTTTAGCCAATGTGAAAGGTCTGAAGTAGTAACTAAGAGTTGTCTTAATTTGCATTTATCTAATCAATAGTGATTTAGAGCATTTTTTTTTAATCATTGCATTTTTTTTATTTTTACAAAAATTTTATGCATAGGTAATTTTCCAGCATTGACAATTGCAAAACCTTTTGTTTCAACTTTTCCCCTCCTTCCCCCCCGCCCCTTCCAGATGGCAGGTTGACCAATACATATTAAATAGGTTAAAATATAAATTAAATACAATATATGTATACATATCCAAACAGTTGTTTTACTGTACAAAAAGAATCGGACTTCGAAATAGTGTACAGTTAGCCTGTGAAGGAAATCAAAAATGCAGGCGGACAAAAATAGAGGGATTGGAAATTCTATGTAGTGGTTCATAGTCATCTCCCAGAGTTCTTTTGCTGGGTGTAGCTGGTTCAGTTCATTGCTGCTCAATTGGAACTGATTTGGTTCATCTCATTGTTGAAGAGGGCCACATCCATCAGAATTGATCATCATATAGTATTGTTGTTGAAGTATATAATGTTCTCCTGGTCTTGCTCATTTCACTTAGCATCAGTTCATGTAAGTCTCTCCAGGCCTTTCTGAAATCATCCTGTTGGTCATTTCTTACAGAACAATAATATTCCATAATATTCATATACCATAATTTATTCAGTCATTCTCCAATTGATGGGCATCCACTTAGTTTCCAGTTTCTGGCCATTACAAAGAAGGCTGCCACAAACATTCTTGCACATACAGGTCCCTTTCCCTTCTTTAAGATCTCTTTGGGATATAAGTCCAGTAGTACGCTGCTGGATCAAAGGGTATGTACAGTTTGATAACTCTCTGAGCATAGTTCCAAATTGCTTTTCAGAATGGCTATATTCATAATTCCACCAACAATGTATCAGTGTCCCAATTTTCCCACATCCCCTCCAACATTCTGCATTATCTTTTCCTGTCATTCTAGCCAATCTGACAGGTGTGTAGTGGTATCTCAGTTTTCTTAATTTGCATTTCTCTGATTAATAATGACTTGGAGCATCTTTCATATGGCTAGAAATAGTTTCAATTTCTTCATCTGAGAATTGTCTCTTCATATCCCTTGACCATTTATCAATTGGAGAATGTGGAGCATTTTTTCATATGACTAGAAATAGCTTTAATTTCTTCATCTGAAAATTGTTCATATCCTTTGACCATTTATCAATTGGGAACTGGCTTGTATTCTTAGAAATTTGAGTCAGTTCCCTATATATTTTAGAATTGAGGCCTTTATCAGAAACACTGGCTATAAAAAACTTTTCCTAGCTTCTTGCTTCCCATCTAAGCTTGGCTACATTGGTTTTGCCAAACTGAAAATTTTAATGAGATGGTATGGTATGGCTTATTAAAAACATGTAAAACCAATGTTTTTATAGAATCAGTTTCACTAAGGCTACAAATGCTTTTTTTTTTAACTGCAATTTTCAAACAATTTTTATTTAGAACTAATGTATTTCAACTTATTATAACTGGCAAATATAGCTCTCTCAAGATATTGTCAAGAAGAGGCATGTTTGAAGAAAGAACAATTCTTGAGGTTCAATACAGAATTATTATGTGTTTTTATGCAGAGATAATTTACATTACATTACATTAAAAATTACCATAATTTATGGAATAAAGCATTTCTAGAACAGTACAATAAAAAAGATAATTATAGAAGATAATTTACTTTTTTACATTTTCCTGAGCCCTTTACTTATACTAAGTTTTCATCCCCATATCCTGCCCCTCATATTCTAGAGAACTTTAATTAATATGCTGATTCTCCCTCATTCCTTAATTTCTTAGTTTCTCAACTTACTCATTTCCCATGAACTACTCCATTCCTCTGCTATTCACAATGATGATTTCACCTGTTTCCTACAACTATTCTACTTAAATGTTCATTAACTCTGAATTTCCTTCTTTTGATCATACTTTTTTTTCTTTTCATCTTTACCTATGATTTATGACTCCTAACCTTGTCCTTTGTCTTCACTGTAACCCATTTTCTCCCCTTCTTTTCATTCCTCAATTTTACACTGTCCTCTGTTATCAAATCTGTTGTCCCTTTTTTTCTGTTGCCAGTAATACCTGCCAAATTAACCCTGGATCACTCATGCCTTCCCTCCTTCCTTTGCCTATTCACGTACTTCTGAATGGAGCTGGAGGAATTCTCAAAAATTTGCTCACTTTGTCCACTATAAATTTATGTTACTGCATTTCAAATCACTATAGTTAAACAAATCAATTAACCCTTCCATTCACCACAGAGACTATTCTAATCTTTTTTCCCTCACATTTGCTATAATATTTTCTTCCCCTTCCCTTTAAGCAAAACTTTGCTTCCTATTTCACCAAAAAAAAAGCTATTTAGTGAAAAAAATCATATTAAAAAAATAAAAGAAGAAGAAGAGAGAGTAGCTAGGTGGCACAATGGATAGGGCACCAGCCCTGAAATCAGGAGGACCTGAGTTCAAATAGAGATTTTGAGTTCTAAATTTTTCTCCTTCCCTTCTCTGATACTGGTTGTACATATATATTTATGTTAAATATATTTCCACTTTAGTCATGTTGTAACAGAAGGGAAAAATCATGAAAAAAAATGAAAATAGTATGCCTTGCTTTTTATTCAGACTCCATAGTAATTTCTCTGGATGTGGATTTTCTATCATGACTCTTAGAATTATCTTGGATCATTGTTTTGGTGAGAGGAGCTAATCCTATTATCGTTGTCATCATTGCTTCCTTTTGCTGAATTCCAGTGATTCCCTTTTCCTTCCAGGATTTAATAAGACTTCTCTATTTGTCATTTAAAGATTTTTATGACTCGACTCTTTGCTTTTCTAATATTCTTATCTTTTACTCCTCTCCATACACTCTACCATCTTAGGTACATGGACTATTTCTCTTTTTTTTTTTTTTTTTTTTTTAAATTTATTTTATAATTATAAAATTCTTTTTTGACAGTATATGCCTGAGTAATTTTTTTTTATAACATTATCCCTTGTATTCATTTTTCCAAATTATCCCCTCGCTCCCTCTACTCCCTCCCCTAGATGATAGGCAATCCCATACATTTTACATGTGTTACAGTATAACCTAGATACAATATATGTGTCTAAATCCAATTTTCTTGTTGCACGTTAAGTATTAGATTCCGAAGGTATAAGTAACCTGGGTAGATGGACAGTAGTGCTAAGAGTTTACATTCAATTCCCTGTGTTCCTTCTCTGGGTGTAGTTGTTTCTGTCCATCATTGATCAACTGGAAGTGAGTTGGATCTTCTTTATGTTGAAGATATCCACTTCCATCAGAATACATCTTCATACAGTATTGTTGTTGAAGTGTACAGCGATCTTCTGGTTCTGTTCATTTCACTCAGCATCAGTTGATGTAAGTCTCTCCAACCTCTCTATATTCGTCCTGCTGGTCATTTCTTACAGAGCAATAATATCCCATAACCTTCATATACCATAATTTACCCAACCATTCTCCAATTGATGGACATCCATTCATCTTCCAGTTTCTAGCCACTACGAAAAGAGCTGCCACAAACATTTTGGCACATACATGTCCCTTTCCCCTCTTTAGTATTTCTCTGGGATATAAGTCCAATAGCAGCAATGCTGGATCAAAGAGTATGCACAGTTTGATAACTTTTTGGGCATAGTTCCAAATTGCTCCCCAGAATGGTTGGATTCTTTCACAACTCCACCAACAATGTATTAGTGTCCCAGTTTTCCCATATCCCCTCCAACATTCATCATTATTTGTTCCTGTCATCTTAGCCAATCTGACAGGTGTGTAGTGGTATCTCAAAAGTTGTCTTAATTTGCATTTCTCTGATCAGTAGTGATTTGGAACACTCTTTCATATGAGTGGATGTAATTTCAATTTCATCATCTGAGAATTGTCTGTTCATATCCTTTGACCATTTATCAACTGGAGAATGGTTTGATTTCTTATAAATTAGGGTCAGTTCTCTATAGATTTTGGAAATGAGACCTTTATCAGAACCTTTAACTGTAAAAATATTTTCCCAATTTGTTACTTCCCTTCTAATCTTGTTTGCATTAGTGTTGTTTGTACAGAAACTTTTTAGTTTGATGTAATCAAAATCTTCTATTTTGTGATCCATAATGATCTCTAATTCTCCTCTGGTCATAAATTCCTTCCTTCTCATGGACTATTTCTCAAAGCAAAACATTCTCTCTCCATGGCCGTGCACTATTTTTCCCTTATATGTGGAATGCTCTGTCCCTTCACCTCTTGATCATTTAGTTGATTACCTCTGAGTTTTTTTGACTTTCTTCAAGACTTAATTCTTATCTAACTTCAACACATAGATTTTCCTGATATTCTCCTTCCTTATTACATTTCATCATGTATGTGTATGTACCTAAGCATTGTCTCCCTTGTTAGAATATAAGATCTTTGAAGGCCAAGACATGCTTTCTTTGTATCTCCAGTGCCATGGTGCCTGGCATATAGTAAACACTTGAATAAATAAATGCTTATTGAGTGATTGGAGGATAAATGAGATTGGAAGAAGGGAGAGAATAGTCCTTTTAGAATTCTATATTTGTGCTCCTCTTCATTAGACTTAGGTGCTTCAGTGTCATGGGGACTAAATAGCTTAAAGTTTTAATTGGGTAACTTTCTTTTTAGAAAAAGATTTCTAAATTTAAAATTTAACATTTGTGCTTGCTTCCTTTTCCTAAAAACAAATATCTTTTTCATATTCTTTCTTACTCAAAGAATGCTAAAACAGAGGTGATTGGCTTCTTTAGCTATGATAGAAAGAAAAAGAGATGCTTTACAGTTTGAGTTTGCCACTTATTTCTTTGTGTTGCCCTCTGGAGATCATGTTATGGCTTCTAGGGATATGGAACAAATTGAAAACATTGTCATTGATGTTTAAAGCTTGTTCTTTTTATATGAAGTAATGACAAGTGATTAGTCCCTGGGTACAGACTTTGTGTTTGCACATACCACATGGCTACTCTGACAGTGAAGCCCTCTATGAAGTCATTCAGCTGAGCAGGGACCAGATTTTGAGCTCTCAAATAAACTTTGGGGCTGAAGGAGGTTGATGTCATCGGTTTTATCCTGAGTCCCCACCTCATTGTTCAGTGTAACCATGTTCAAATCAAAGAAATGGTTGTTGAGAAAGAACAAGACTTTGCTTGTAACTGAAAGGGTCATACTGAAGGTTTTTACCGTAAATAACTTTGGAACAGAGTGGAAAAAAAAAAAAAAAAACAACATTTGATCTGGCTTCACCCCCGCGACAGCATTGTCTGGGCAGCAACTGGTCTTTGTTGCTCTCTTAAAGCTGGTCTGAAGTGACGTATTGTCTGTGTTTGAGTATTGTAGCAAATGCTGATTAAAGCTGGGAGAGCTGCTTCTGGCCGTTATTTTGAAAGTGCCAGGAAAAATTCTATTTTTGGTTTTTGAACGTTTGTTGTATAGAGTATCTCCCAGCTCTTGATCATATACTAGTTTTAGTAGTATTTCACTTTGTGGTGCAAAGATGAATTATGTTCTTAGGTTAAAAGCATTCAGTGTTCTTGTATGCTATTTCTGGTCTGTGTCAAATTGACATTTTCTATGGAAGTTCAATTAAACATGGTGGGAATATTGGCTGTGGAGTCGATGTTATGTATAAATTAATTATGGTGGGGATGTTGGATCTGAAGTCAGAGGATCTGAGTTCAAATCAAAGCTTTACCACTTAATATCAGTTTGACCTTGGGGGTGAAACTTTTTATCTTCTTCAGGCTTCAGTTTTCTTGTCCACAAAATAAAGGGGTTGGACTAAATGGTCTCTAAATTCGATTCCATCTCTCAAATTCTGTGATCCTGGTGATAAGAAATAAAACCCTTATATAGGGTGTTGTCAGTGCTTAAAAACAAGACTTGAGATTTTTTTCTTGAGACTCTCTTTCTTCATGAGGGTCACAGAAGAAAGATATGAAGGAACCATAGATTCTCAGCTGCTTTAGCCATCACAACTGACATTTATATGGCTCTTTGAGATTTTCAAATCCCCTTCTCACATTATCACAATAATCCTGTGAGGTGAAAACTTGTTGATTATGGATATAATCATTTTATAGATGTGAAAACAGACACTTTCCTATGGCTTTCCAGAGCTAGGAAGTTCAGAGACAGGACACGAGCCCAGGTCTTTTTGACATTCCAGCACTGTTTCTACCATAATACCAGAAGAGTTCTTTCTGTAGCACACTTGACAAGAGCATCTGGCTTTTATTTGAAAATGTTTAAAGAAAGGTTCCTCCATTTATATTTTACTGGGCTCTGGTTGTTAGGTTGCTGTTCCTAACATCAAGCTTAAATCTTCTCTTCTCCCCTCCTACCCCCCAGGAACAAAAAGTTAGATAAACTATTGTTATTGTATTACCTTGATCTGCCAATCTTTTATTTTGGCAAAGAGGAAAGATTAGTGTCACATGATGTGTTCATCTGTTGGCTCTTGGTAATTATCACTTGTCTAAATATAGTTACATTCTAGAAATTTGCCAAGCATTGAAATCAAGCTCACCAACTTGTGGTTGGTAAACTCCATTTTCTTCCTTTTTTTTGAAAATTGGAACATTTGCCTTTTTTTAGTCATAGTGCTCCTAGTCCCATTTTCCAGTTTTTCGGAGATTATTCATAGTGGTTCAGCCATCCTATCTTCCATTTCTTCCTGTAGGTTTTCTAGACCAGGTGGTTTATATGCCTCAAGGTTAGATAGATCTCTCTACTTACCTCATCTTTCAACTTCATATTAGTCACTTTCCCCCCCTCGTTATTTACAGTCCAAAGCTGATTTTTCTTTCCAGAAAAAATAAGCAAAGTAAGAACTTTCCTCTGTTATCACACATATCATACATTATCACTGTATGTGCTCTCCCTTAATAGTCTCTTCCACTCTCCCATGTTGCTTTACAAATTTTTGTTGTACACATAAAATAAAATGTAGTATACAAAAAGAGATTCAGAATACTATATTAGTTTAGAAGACAGGCAACTCTGATGGGAGGGTTAGAAAAGGCTTCATACCAGAAGAAGTATCTAAGCAGCATCCAAAGAATAAGAGCTAAAGTAGATCTGGATAAGGCAGGGAAAGACTATGACTGTTCCTTAGAGATGACTCTGATCTTAATCTTATAAGAGTATATGTAAGAAGGATTGGAATAAGGAGAACTTGGAACAGGGAGGTTAGTCAAGAGGCAGTTGCAATAATCTAGACTGGAACTAGAGTGCTAGTAGTAGTGGTGGGGATGGGAATACAGAGAAGAGAAGTACCGTATGCTAAGGACCTAGAATACAAAGACAAAAGTAAAACTTGTGGTATTCTTTTTCTCTAAAATGTTATCATTCTCTTGGGAAGCTTCTGGAGGCAACCTTAGTTTCAGTTCAGTTCAATAATCCCAAAATGCAGGCAAGAGTTGAAGTCCTTTACTGTCTCTTTCCAAATCTTATCTCCAGATCCTTTATTTTCTCCTGCAAGTCTTATCTCCTTCACTTGAGGCTCAGCTAGCTTTCTTAGAGGCAGCCAGGAGTTAAAATCTGGATCCTTTATTGTGTCCTTCAAAATCTTGAACCTTTTCCTGGGGTCTAGCTAGCTTTAATAGAGGCCTATCTCTCTCCTTTGTTCCCCGATGAGCTCTTGTCAAAATGTCTCCAGATAGCTCGAAGATAGAAGTGGGAATGAATCAGACTCTGCCTCTGAGAGTGAGATTGTGGACTTATGTATGTTTGGCCCTGAGAATTTCTTGTTTATATGGTGCACACTGAGTATACACCAATCATTTCATCATTAGGAAACCATTATTTGTTGTAGGATTAAATCAGTGCTAAATTAGATTTAGTCATTGTCTCCGAAATTACATTCAGTACCTTGTTTCAAGTTCTGACCCATAACATCTCCTTGTAGGATCAAATCAATTGTCTCTATTCATTCCAATGACTTAGCACCTTGTAAAAATCCTAACAAAAATTGTTCCTGCCTTCAGGAAGCTTGTAATCTATTGGAGATGGAGATGAGGAACAGTAAGGAAGCTAGTTGGGCTAGATGTTATAAGGCAGGGAGCAATGTATAATGACTAGAAAGGTAGGACAGTGGAAATACAAATAGGGAAGTTTGGAGGAAAAGTATAGGGGAAAGGGTAGAGTTATTAGTTAGTTGTTTTTTTTTTTTTTTTAATATGGTTTAATTTGTATTCAGACACAATCCATTGTGTCTGGGTATGGGTAGCATTTTTCATCATAAGTCCTTCAGAGTAGTCTTGTGTCATTGTATTGCTGAGAATAGCAAAGTTGTTCACAGCTAATCATCCCACAACATTGTTATTTCTTTGTATATTGTACATTTTATTTTTCATGAGCTCATGGAGGACTTAACACGTTTTTCTGAAAGCATCCTTCTCATCTTTTTTTTTTTTTTTTTTTTTTTTTTGAGGCTGGGGTTAAGTGACTTGCCCAGGGTCACACAGCTAGGAAGTGTTAAGTGTCTGAGACCAGATTTGAACTGGGGTCCTCCTGAATTCAAGGCTAGTGCTCTATCCACTGCGCCACCTAGCTGCCCCTTATTCTCATCATTTTTTATATAACAATAGTATTCCATCATAATCATGTACCATTTATTTATTCAGCCATTCCCCAGTTGATTCCCTCAATTTTCAGTTCTTGGTTTGCCCTGTGAAAAGAGTTGCTATAAATATTTTTGTACATATAAGTCCCTTTCCTTTTTTTAAAATCTTTTTTGAGATTAATGTCGAGTAGTGATATTGTTAGGTCAAAGTATATGCATGATTTTATAGCTCTTTGGACATTCATATCTTTTTATCACTTGGGGAATGGCTCTTATTTTTTATAAATGTTACTCAGTTCTCTATACATTTGAGAAATGACACCTTCATCACAGAAACTTCAAAATTCTTTCTACAATTACTGTTGCTAACTGTATTTCTCCTGTATTTTCTATTCTCTCTTACTCTGACTCTCCTCAAAAGTGTTTTTGCTTTTAACCACTCCTTCCCCCAGGATGCCCTTTCTTCTCTCACCCTTCTCTCTTCTCTTATATTCATCCCTTTTTATTTTTCTGCAGGGTATAATTAATCTCTACCAATAGTGAGTGTATGTTATTTCTTGGAAGAATAGATTGTAAGGGAATGATTGGTAAGTCTGAGGTTCTGAGGACAAGTAAATCCAGAAAAGACCTGGAAGTATTACTCTGGAGTTCAAATAAGAGATTGGATCCCAAATGGAGGTTTGGAAGGAGTCAAGTCATAAAATATAATTGAAGCTATAGAAATTAATAAAATCAGAAAGGGAGAGAATGTCAGAAGGATATTAAGATTGGAAGTACTAGAGAAAGTTAGCTTTTAGAGAATCAG
This sequence comes from Sminthopsis crassicaudata, assembly GCF_048593235.1. NCBI lineage: Eukaryota > Metazoa > Chordata > Mammalia > Dasyuromorphia > Dasyuridae > Sminthopsis > Sminthopsis crassicaudata. The sequence continues at coordinate 313,680,894 of NC_133618.1, forward strand.
GAAAAAAAAAAAGTTTACAAAATAGAAGGTACAGCCAGAGAGGTAAAGAGAATAAGGAGACCAAGAAGGATGGGAATGATTAGTAATGTCTGATGTAATAGAGATGGCAAAAAGTCGAAGTAATTTTTTTAAAAATCCAATTTGACATGATTTTTAGTTATTTAGATCCACTGCCCCTGCTTTTCACAGCCCTTTCTTTAGCCCCTTGGTTGGATTTGTTCCTTGCTACTCTACTGGAACTGCTGGCTTTGAGGTCACAGGCACAAAGCCAACCACTTTGACATGGTTTCAGTCTTCATTTTCTTTGATCTTTCTGAAATGCTTGACATTATTGACTGATGTCTGCCGCTCAATGCCTGTGTATAAGAAATGTTCAAAAGATTCCAAACTACTTTGTATAGACTGCATAGCGCCACAGACTGATAATAACTCCTCTCCCCATTCCAAGGGAAAAAAAAAGACTGATGTCACATAGTATTGCTCACTAGGAAAATAACATCTAAAGATTTCATCACCTGTACCGAATTGTAAGTTGCTTTATTGTTGAGTGAAACAAAGTAGAAATCAAAAAAACCTCATATCTATAAATAAAGCTACAAACCACCTTGATGAGCAGTGGAGAGTAGGTCTTTTCAAATTTTCTTACAGGTAGGAAGAATTGGACCTATCACTTTCCCAGATGCTACATAATTGTAGAAGGGAAGTGATAGGCTTATACTTGGTTTCAGCTCAACCATCTAGTTTTTTTCCTGACAAAGGTATGTGCTTGTGGTATTCTAGCTAAAATGTAAGCTTCTTTATATAATTTTACAGGTTACCTTTTACGTCAGAATCAGACAAGAAAGATTGACTTCTCTTTACTCTTAAAGGAAGGACATGCTGCACTGTGGTACATTATTAGGATCCTGGCTTAGGTACCTGGGAGATATTTCAATATGACTTTTCCCATTAACTGTTTACTCACATACAGCTCTTGCTCTTTATTGCCTCTTGTGGACATTTCACCACAAATTTAGTAATTGCTAGTGGCAAGTGACCTGTACCATCCCAGTATGCAGGAGCAAAAGAGAATAGTAAAAGCAAATAGGGCTAAGCAACTCTGTTGAGCAGGTAGCAAACAGTATTTATCCAGGATGATAATTGGAAAATAGATAAAATGTAATGTACACATGAATTTCTCCCATATTTTATCCTTTCAGTTCAATTTCAGAAAGGAGTTGCTAGAGCTTATCCCCATGGCCATCAGAATGCCTTCATGGAGCTATAATGTAGCACCATGGCCTTTGTCTGCTTTTAGAATCAATCATATATTTAAACAGTTATGTCTCATAAGATTCCAGTTGAATATAATTGTTCACTGTATTTAGTGTCCTTTCAACAAAGATCCTCACTCTAAAATTTCTTTGCAGAGTTTAATTTTGTGAAACATTTTGCTTGTACTGATGAGTTTATATGCTTTCTTTCAGAAAATGAAATCTGTGCAATTCATTGTTTTCTTTTTTTACCTTAGTTGTCAAGAAACTTAGATAATTATATTGCCCTAGAATTGGTTCACTTGAAGTACATAGTAATATTCACTTCACAGATTCTTTTTTTCTGTTTTATTCTCATGTTTTTTGTTTTGCAGAAATGCTTCAAATTTTTTATCTATTTTTCATTGATGATTAGACTTAGATTTACAGCGTGTGTAGTTTTCCGTTGCATCTTTAGCTCCTTTGCATTTTAGAATACATTATTCTATTTCCTTCTGCACTCTCTAGTGGGTACATACAATTTTATGGTATTCATGATATTTTATGGTATTTTTTTCTTTTTTCTTCTTCCAGATTATCTTTCACTTCAGTATATTTATGTTCCCAATTTTTTTTTCCACTTCTTTGGAGAGACTCACCATTGTGGATTCAAATTACTTTATACTACAGATTGTTTCTGCTTGTACTGCCCATGAATTTTGCCAGTTTGTTCTCTTGAGACTTTTCTCAAAATTCTGATTTTTCTCTTATGTGGTTCTTTGCTCTCTTGAGAATCTAGTTTTATGTTTCATCAAGTGTGGTTTGATTTTCTTTGGCTTGTAGTATTTGTTTAGAGGAGTTTGTAATTTTGTGGATATTTTGGTATTCATCTTCCCTCCTAATTATAGCATCATTTTTCGTTTATCAGCTTCTGCTCTACGTTTTTAATATAATTTTTTTTTTCTTAAAATCATTGGCAGCTTTAGTGTTTTTCCTATTTTCTGACTCTTTACCCTTGGATAATAGCTTTACCACCAAGGATAGACCCCATCTGTGCCAGCCCTTAGAGGAATTTAACAGTGGCCTTGGTCTCTAATCCAAATAGGTTTGGGTGGGATAGGATTGCACTAATCTCAGCTGGATTCCAGTCCCCTTTCCTTTAGGCCTAGTACAACCTTCCTCACTAACCTTCTACTCCAGGTCCATACATTCTTTAGTTCACTAGGGAGACAAATTCTGTGAGGATGGCCAGTCAGAAGGGAGGCATGATCTCCTCTTTTGATATATATATATATATATATATATATATATATATATATATATATATATATATATATATATATATATATATATATATATATATATATGTATGTATGTATGTATGTATGTATTGGCAAAGAACTTGGAGCAATAAGGAAAAATCCCTGTGGGAATCCTTTTTCCTTTCTTGTCCTTTATATACAATTGTAATGGCTTAATCTCTGTTGCATAATTCTGTTTTTGTTTTGTTTTTTGAGACTTGAGAAGAATGGAGAAAATATCTAGTCCTCTATCTGGTTGGTCATGACCAACTCCTTCCTATCTTTTTTATTTTTAAACGTTTTGTCAGTACTCTGTTTAATGTGAAATTATCTGTAGAACCTTTCAGAAGTAAAGGGAAAATGAGGCTTGAATGAATGGCAAGGAATTGGGAAAGTAACTGGGAACAGAGATGAGTTAGAGGAAACAAAATCCAGAAAACTTCAGAACTCCATCTAGTCCAAGTTTCATAGTAGTTCTTTATGTACTGGTTCTCTTTTTCACTCCCTCCTCTCCCTCCATAGTCTGTATTTTCACTGTTTTTTGGGGGGGTGAGTATTTACATTACAGTACATTTTTTAGATCAACTATTCTTCATGTTCAATTAGCACATTTTTCTCTTTTTACCTTTTAAGTTGTGAGCTTTGGCTGGCTTTCTCCAGGTGTTATTTTAAAATAAATCTTTGTATCACTTTTGGGATGTAATGTGGGATAAGCAGAGCAGCTGGAACAAATCTGTAGTATAATATTACTTTCTGTCTCAGCAAAGGTTAATATAGTGCCAATATAATTGAAAATTTTGTGTGTGTGTGTGTGTGGGTGGGTGGGTGTGTAATTTGGCCAGAAAGAAAGAAAAGAGAATACATTTGAGGGTATACTATTTATATATAAAAAGTAGAGGGAGAAATTACCTAGATTATTTCTGGGTATGTTAACTGTATAGCGTTTAAACAGAAAATATGAAATTATGATATTGAACTCTTGAGAATCTAGGTAACCTTCTCATATGATCTGTAGCTAGAAAATTTTAATTAAGAAAAATTTAAACAATCATTTCAGCCTATTAGCTTTTGCCAACTCTGATTAGTCACCAAGTTTGGCCCAATTTCCTACTCTCTAATTTTAGCTACCTGATGGTTTTGTGTAATGGGATTGCCAGGGAGGGAGCAGGAAAAAGAATTTTAAGATCTGTGGCTTGATGTCTAAGCACTCTCATTCAAAAAGCCTGAGAGAAATAGAAGAGCCTACCGAACTGAGGGACAAGAAATCATTAGGACATGTAAGAATTCTAAACCATTCATATTGAGTAGCTGGTTCTCAAAGGTAATGATTTGTCTGACTTTGTATTTAACAATTAATCTTCAGAGATAAGTATGATGCCAGTAGTTTAGTCAGCTTGGGAATGTATAGGGAATATAAAAATAAGGAGATACCTTTGGTTAACTGTGGTCATAATTGGACATACCATTTCTGGTTAGCAAATTTCTTGCTAATAAAAAGCTACAGGATTGAGTAGGAAAGCAAGGGCCACTTTTTTAAATAAGAGAGAGAGAGAGAGAGAGAGAGAGAGAGAGAGAGAGAGAGAGAGAGAGAGAGAGAGAGAGAGAGAGAGAGAATGTGTGTGTGTGTGTGTGTGTGTGTGTGTGTGTGTGTGTGTGTGTGTGTGTGTATGTGTGTGTGTGTTCACCACATGCACATGTATATAAGTTGTTTTTAAACATATTTCACTTCCCAGTTCTTTACTTTTCATGGAACCCTTCCTCAAAAGAAAACAAAGTAAAGTTAGGCAACATATTGGCCATGTCTGACAACAAAGACTTATTTTCACACCTACAGTTACCCGTCTGCTGAGAAGATGGAAGTGTATTGTACGGTCAGTTCTCTTAGAGTTAACATCAGTCATTGCACTGATGAGAATTTTGATGTTTTTCAGTTTTGCTTCCTTACATTTTTATGTTGGTTGGTTAAGATCTTTGTGTAAATTGTTTTCATAGTTGTATTTTCTTTGTTTTTTTTTTTTTTTTAACAATTCCTATAAGATCTTCTCAATTTATTTTATTTTATTTTATTTTTTTTTTTTTTGAGTTCTTCATATCCTTGAACTCCTTTTACAGATTGTCTTTAGTTGCACAGGTGATGATGGTGGAAGGTTGCAACTAGTGTTTTTCCAGGGTCAAGTGCCTCCTTAACCCTCCCAAATGACAGTGTCTTTCTTGTGTCTGTCTGTTTGGAAGAAGGAATTGTCTGCAATGAGTCTGCCTATTTAAAAAAAAAAAAAAATTTTTTTTTGATTGTCCTTTAAGAAAATTAGGGCAAGATCACCAATTCATTGCAGTATACAAAGAACTAACAAATTGTTGACAGTCTTTGGTATCTTGGAGAGTAAGATTTTTCAGTCCTCCAATTTAGATTGTTTCTTCCTTTTTCCCCTCCCTTTCCATCTTCTCCCCTACATTCTTCTCTTTCTCTTCCCCCTCCATAATATGTTTCTTGCTTTCTAGATATATATATATATCAACATTTTATTATATCACATGGTTTATTTGATTCATTTGTTCTAAATCAGTGACCTGGCTTGGTAGGAAGATTAAATCGTAATTTTTTTTCACTCAATATCATATCCTTTTTTTTTTTTTTTTAATAGCATTTTATTTACAAGATATATGCATGGGTAATTTTTCAGCATTGACAGTTCTAATTTTTCCCCTCCTCCCCAACCCCTCCCCCAGATGGCAGGTAGACCAATACATGTTAAATATGTTAAAGTATATGTTAAATGCAATATATGTATACATGTCCATGCAGTTATTTTATGCTACACAAGAAGAATCAGACTTTGAAATAGTGTACCATTAACCTGTGAAGGAAATAAAAAATGCAGGTGGATAAAAATAGAGGGATTGGGAATTCTATGTAGTGGTTCACACTCATTTCCCTGAGTTCTTTTGCTGCATGTAGCTGGCTCAATTCATTACTGTTCTATTGGAGCTGAATATCATATCCTTAATGCATAAATGATACTTATTTACAATTAAACATGGCTTATCACTATTTAATCATTACCACCTTCCTTAAGTATCCTAGTACAGTGTGCAAGTCTAAAGTACTGGGGTTTTTTACATCTGTGCTTGGGGAGAGACTGACTTGATAGACAACTTTGGTCTTCTTTGCACACTGCATTCAAACTGGGATTTTATCTCTGATCAGAATCAGATATCCTTATTTACCTTTTAGAGTTTTCTTATTCTTGGGGGAGGGAAGGTGATCTGGAGAGAATAGCTAGTTTTCTTTGCTTTGTCTGTATACAAATTTTTATCTTCATGAAGTGATTATTGTCTTAAGTTTTGGCATTAAACTGGATCTCTGAGTCTTGCCATTAAATACCTTGGAATTCTACCCAGGTAGTTCTGATAGCTTTTTGTTTGTTTTTCCCCTACCATCAATAGCTCCAAATTGAAGATCTTTCAAATCAGTCAACAAGACTTTAATAAATGACATAACTCCTGCCTTTGGGAGCTTAGAGTGGGATTGGGGTTTAGGAGTAGAGAAAAGCATATCAATAAACGTGCTATTTGTAAAAGTCAATGTAGTGTTTTTACCTCTTTAAATTAAAACATTTGCTAACTTCACAACTTTTATCATTTATTTAAGACTTGATTATGAAGGCTAACCAGTATTCTGAACATTTCCCAGATTCCTAACTTTGATTGGGCTCTAGGCATGTCTCAAATTATTTCAGCATTCCTTAAGTTATGTGGATATTGAAGCATAGGGAACTAAAAAGAGATATAACAAAATCCTGGGTATTTTTTCAATGTAGGTTATTTGACAAGGTGGGAGGTTGGGGTGGGGATGTGGGGAAGTCATTTTTAATGCCTTAATAAGAATCAATTTTTAAATGTTTACATTTAAGATTTTTGAATGATAAATTCTCTCCCTCCAGCTCCATCCTATTCCCATTTAGAAAGAAAGCAATATGTATTAAACATGTGAATTTATGCAAAACATTTCCATAAGAAGGCATGATGAAAGGGGGGGGGCAAAAAAATTCATACTCAAGAGTTCACTAGTCTTAATAGTTTTTATTATAATTTTTTAAATTAAAATCGGCAAGTTTTCTGTTTAACAATTTCATTAAATTTATGTAAATAGAACCTTGTTTTTAAGAAGTACCATTACGTTGTGCAATTTGATTTCAATGACTTATTTTGATGCTCTTTAAGCATTAATTGCTGAAAAGATGTCTTAATGACCTAGTCCAAGCTGTAGACAACCTACTAAACTCTCAAAGCTTTGATTAGCCATGATGATTCACTTTACTATAGAGGACCCTTCACCATTTGTTTATTTATGGCTATTTTCTAGTGGCCTTCAAAACAGTGATTGGAGTAATTTGGCGACTATAGTTTAGACTAAGGACTCTTAACAGCTAGTAGAGCTATTTTTTAGGGTGAAAACCAAAGAAAGTATAATAAAGAGCTGTAGCCCTCCCTTCAGGGCTCTTCCCCCACACATACATACACACAACAAATCTACATTCCAAAACTACATTTATCATCTATTATTATTTTCTTTTGCAGATTACAGATTCAGCTGGCCACATCCTATATTCCAAGGAGGATGCAACCAAAGGAAAATTTGCCTTCACCACTGAGGATTATGATATGTTTGAGGCATGTTTTGAGAGCAAGGGTAAGCGGCCAAAGAAGGTTTTTCCTAAATGATAGGTACTCTCCCCAGTTTTGATTGTCTGAGACAGGGAACTCCTGAAGGGCTCACAAAAGTCAAGCAGAGCATGAACTTCCTGTGTCCTAATGGCTATGTAGAGGAAATGAGATCTGAGCATTACTCACGTAAATAGAAGTGAAAGTTAGCCAATTAGACCTCTTTCCTCATATGCTATAACTGGAATTTCTTTCTGAGTACTATGACATACCTTAGGTAGGTTTGATTTTTGTATAGATCCAGAAAACCACATATTCACATTCAAAAGTATACTTTTTTTCCCTGTAATGTGGAACAAAATTGGATACATTTCTTTTATTATGTGATAGAGCCAGGAACTCCTCCTTAGTCTTGGCTATTTTTGGTATGAGTGTCTTAGTTGAAGTTCTTTTACTTTTTTCTTTGTCAATTAACAAGCATTCATTTTTTCTTCTCTCCCAGTTTACCAAAAAAACACAATCCCTTAACAAACATGCATAGTCAAAAATTTAAGTCATTCTGCATCTTGTATCTATCACCTGGAGGTAGGTAGCATATTTCAGTCCTCTGGAATAAAGGCCTTGCTGTACCTTTTAAAAAATCTTTTATTAATTATTTTTGTTTTCACCCACTTTTTTTCCCAAGATAACTTCACTCCTTTCCTCAAGAGCCATCCCATATGAAAAAAGGGAAAAAAAAAAATTTTTTTTTTTAGCAAAACTAATCAGCAAGTACATCATCCAAGATTAACATTACCTTATATACAGAGTGGGTCTTAGTTTTAAGACCTTTTTCAGTCACTCCTGCCTCCAGATGGTTAGACTTTTCATTCATTAGACTTTCCTGGACCCATATGGAAAAGTAGCTTTTATCTCATAGCAGCACATGCAGCTTCCTTAAGAAGCTAAAAGTTCCTAGTAGCTCAACCAAGAATTTATTGGCTGCAGCTGAGCAGCATAGGCCCTGCTTAATTTGAAAGCTAATGGGAATATTAACAATGATAAGAGCTTACATTTCTATACATCTTATTTTACAGATATTTTACATATGTCTTAATTGTTCTTCATTACAGTCCTGTGAATAGGTATTAATACTGCTTACTTATAGGTGCCATAGTAACTGAATCCCAAAAAGAGTCTAAATGCCTTGCTTATGTCCATCTAGTAAATGGCTGAGAAAGGAGCTGCTAGTTCCATGCGTATTTAGTGTTCTTCCTATTGTACCATGCTATGAACCATCTTTTAGGCAAAGAAGTAAAAAGCTACAGAACTTTTTCTCTAGTATTTATATTCTTCGAGGTAGGCCCATTGCCTGATTATTTGATCTCACTTATTTGATATGCTATTAATTCAAATGCAACACAACTCAAAATTCATTATACTCTTTTTTTCAAATTGGCTTCTCATTCCTGACATCCATATTTCTATCAATAGTACCATCTTTTTATCTATCTTGATAGGCTTAAAGTATTGGAAGTCTTCTTGGTCTCCTTTCCCTTTACTGCATATATTAAATCTATTGGATCTATTAATAATTCCTTTAAAATTTTTATTTATTCTTTTCCATTTTCACTTTAACCACCTTAGTTCATTCCCTAATTGTTTCATGCCTGGATTTCTTAACTTACTACCTTGTTTTAACCCATCCTGCCAAAATTAATCTTCCTCGAACTATTTTCATCAGTTTCTTCCAATCCTAAATCTTTGATATGAGGATCGTGTTATTTTCCTATTTAGAAACTACTAGTGGGTTCACTGATGCATGCAAGATAAAAGTTATGGAATGATAGAATTTTAGATCTGGAAGTCCATGTTGAACCTGATAACTAAAGAACTTTCACTTATGTTATTTAAGTGTTCCACAGGCAAGTCTCACCTCACCAGTTAACCTTAATAGGCACTTGACTTGGTCTTATACTTTTTTATGTACTTTCCTACAGTCCCTAGTATATTTCTGGATTCCCTCAAATTTAGCAGACAGTTATTAAGCATTGTGCTCGATGTACTTACAGTAATGGGGGGAAAGAGGATATATAAGAGAAATTAGTTAAAGGAAGCAAAATTTGATGGAAATTGGGAGTTTAGGTGGAAAACACTTTTGGAATGAGTGCATAATTATGTACTTTATAGAAAATTATCTTCAGATTTATTAATATCTTCACTGGCTATTACCTTTCCCTGTCTGATATTAGGGTCTGACACTATATAGGTTGAATTCTATCTTTACAAACTGATATAATGCTGAAAGAGATTTTTTAAAAGTGGGAAACACTGAACTTTCTAAGAACTGTGTTATCTGGAAAATGCTTTTAGATCTACTGTAGGAACTATGGCAATATCAGGATTTCATATCTAGGTTTTGGAGAAAATTCCTTCCAAAGCATCAACCCTCACTGATGGTATTGGGAGTCAAATAATCAGCTTGACATTCAAAACTTTCTACAGTTTTATCTTAGCTTAGTTTTCTGTTATCCATTGAGCCTATTATTCTAAACATGTTTGTCTTCTGAACATGCTGAACTAATTCTCAGCCTTGGGATTCCTCCTCCTTCCTCCCTCCGTTCCTTCTCCCCCTCAACCTTTCCATCTCTTCCAACTTGAGTGTCCTTCCTACTCCTTTCTAAATTCTTTCAGTCTTCCCAGAACATAAGTAAAAGTTTGACCTCAGACACATAACACTTCATAGCTGTGTGACCCTAGGCAGGTCATACCCGTCACACTTAACCCCAATTGTCTGGGGGAGTGGGGGTGAGGAATTAGGGGCAGCTAGTTGGTGTAGTAGATAGAGTACTAGTCCTGATACCCATGCATATATCTTGTAAATAAAAAGCTATAATTAATAATACAATTTAATTATATAATTTAAAAATTTTCCTTTAAAGGTATAAACTCCTTTAAAGATATGAACCAAGTACATTACCTTGTAAGAATCCTAACACATGGGTAATTTTTCAGCATTGACCCTTGCAAAACCTTCTGTTCCAACTTTTCCTCTCCTTCCCCCCCCCACCTCCTCTCCCAGATGGCAGGTAGACCAATACATGTTAAAGTATATGTTAAATACAATATATGTATACATGTCCATACAGTTATTTTGCTGCACAAGAAGAATCGGCCTTTGAAATAATGTACAATTAACCTGAGAAGGAAATTTAAAATGCCGGTGGATACGGGGCAGCTAGGTGGAGCAGTGGATAGAGTACCAGCCTTGAACTCAGGAGCACCCGAGTTCAAATCTGGTCTCAGACACTTAACACTTCCTAACTTCCTAGCTGTGTGACCCTGGGCAAGTCACTTAACCCAGCCTCAAAAAAAAATAAAATAAAATAAAAATTAAAAAAATAAAATAAAAAAAATGCCAGTGGATAAAAACAGAGGGATTGGAAATGCTATGTAGTGGTTCACACTTCCCAGAGTTTTTTCACTAGACGTAAATAGTTTGGTTCATTACTGCTCTATTGGAACTGATTTGGTTCATTTCATTGTTGAAGAGAGTCACATCCATCAGAATTGATCATCCTATAGTATTGTTGTTGAAGTATAAATGATCTCCTGGTCCTTCTCATTTCACTCAGCATCAGTTCATGTAAGTCTCTCCAGGCCTTTCTGAAATCATCCTGCTGATCATTTCTTACAACAATTATATTCCATAACATTCATATACCACAATTTATTCAGCCATTCTCCAATTGATGGGCATCCACTCAGTTTCCAGTTTCTAGCCACTACAAAGAGGGCTGCCAGAAATATTTTTGCATGGGTCCCTTTCCCTTCTTTAAGATCTCTTTGGGATATAAGCCCAGTAGTAACACTGCTGGATCAAAGGATATGCACAGTTGGATAATTTTTTGAGCATAGTTCCAAATTGCTCTCCAGAATGGTTGGATGTATTCACAACTCCACCAACAATGTATTAGGCCTCGGACATTTTTAACACTTCCTAGCTGTGTGACCCTCTTCAAGTCAACCCCAATTTCTTCATGAAGTCTTCACTCCCTGTGATGGTCTGTTTTCTCCCTCCTCTGGTCTCTTGTAGCATTTATTGTTTGTGCCACTGATTTCAATGAGGTCCATATTCCTGGCACATTAAGTTATCAGTAAAAAAATTTTTAATTTAACTTCACACTGTTACTAGCTCTTATTTTCACGGGTTATATTCCTAACAGCTTGGTTGGTTTTCATGGTGTAATGGACAGAATACGGGATTTTTTCAAGTAAAGCCTTTGTCCTAAATGATGGATCTAGACCTGAAGGTCAATGAGTATAACCCCTTCATTTTACTGATAAGAGAATTGAGAGATTTAACTAACTTGTCTATGGTCTATAGTCCATCCTAGTTGTAAAGGGGTAGAGCTAGAATTTGAACTCTGGTCCTTGGACTCTTTTCACTATACCTGAATATCACTTCTTGCATATACTGTGTGGCTTGTCACTTAACCATTGTACATTTAAAATATCTACCTTGTAAGGCTGTTGTAAGAAATTAGGTGAAATAATTTATGTAAAATACTCTGTGCTTTATAAATGTGAGTCATTATTTGATGCCTGCTATGCTTTATAAGCTGCTGAATTTTAATATCTTGGATGACAGAAACTTCTAATTGCCTTTTTCTTTTCATTTACTTGATAAGGAAAGAATTCCATCTTACCAGAAATGAAATTTTTGTTAATATGAGCATTGTTTTGTTGATCCCTACCATCATAAATAGACCTCTTTTTTCTGAAGAACAGAGTTCTTTTGCAGTGATGCTTTGCAGTGATATCAACTCCACCAGATCAGAGATGATAGAATCATAGATTTCAATTTGGAAGGAACACTCAAGGCCATGAAGTCCAACTCCCTGATTTTACAAATGAGAAAACTGAGACTAAGTAACTTGCACAATGTTAGTGAATGTCTGAGACATTATTAAACTCAGATTTTCTGACTCCATGTCTAGTATACCATCTACTTTGTTACTAAATTTTAAGAGTTATTATTCTATAAGACAGAAATTTCTGTTGTTTTGTGGCCACAATACCTAAATTTGAAATAGTTTATTGTATCATGGAACCTGTGGTCCTAGTTTGGTGTCTGTATTAATTATGTACTATATTATTCTCAATACTTTAAATCCCTGGGAACTTGGTCTCCCTGAGAGAATTTGTCAGGGCAGTTACTTCAGATAAATAAAATGTGTCTGCCTAAGCCAGTGGTCATTACCAGCTGATTTATCTCCCACCTAAATTCAGGTCATTTTGACTTTGTGAGCTTTATTTCATATTCCCATGGCCCTGTGTTATTTTTTCCCCCCTCCCTCCCTACCCTTCTACCACCAGCTGCAGTATCTTGTGTCTTACACACTTAATACTGTTTGCCAGCAGGCTGTTCTCTTTGCTTTCCGGAGTCCCACACAGATCCAGGCTTTGTCTGGAGTGCTTGTGATTTTAGGCAGAGACGGGAATTCTCTACAGCTGAGTAGGGGGAGGGACTGCCTGTTTCCCTTTATTGAGAGGGTGGGGGCAAGGAGAGAAAGTGGGTGGGTGATTTCCTGGAATGTTAAATATTCCACACAATGAATCCTTTCATTTCGTTTCCAGGAACAGGGCGGACACCTGACCAGCTCGTGATCCTGGACATGAAGCATGGGGTGGAAGCGAAAAATTATGAGGAGGTACGTCCTACAATGATACTCAGTTAAGTAGCAGCCAACTATGCTACTAGGACTCTGTGACCCACTAAGTCCAATAGGCTGTGCTTTGCCCAGAATGCTGTATTTTTCTCAGCAGTCACATGACAACCAGCTGTTTGTAATCTGCTGTTTTACTGATACAGAAAGTTGGTTTAGCAGTATTGAAAACATTTCTGGCTTTGTTGTTTGCCAGAAGACTCTTCTGACAGTCCTTTGGAAATGTTGGGGTGATAAAATTCTCATGTACTTGCCATTAGTTCTCTTGAGGCAGACTTCAAGTGTGCATAGTTCAAATTTTAAAAGCTAGAATTTGTTTCTGTGTTAAGTTCAGGGCAGGGAAAAGTTTGGCTTTTTGAATGCCAGTAGAACTGTTTTGGGGAGGCATGTATTTAGTGCTATTTAGCCTCTGAGACACAAAGGACAGATGTCATTTTTACAGAAAAAAAAATTAAGCACTCAAGGTTAAAAACTGAAAAATTGTAGGGAACCAGTTTAGTAATAAATGGTAGTAGGTTGCTGATATAAAAGTAGAGTAGAGCCTCAAAAAAGTCATTGCACTTGCCAGTGAAGGTCAAGAGAGAGGCCAGTTGCATATAATGAATGAAGCATCACATAGTAGAACAAAGGAGCACAGAGATTCATTTCTTCTTATGAGGGCCCAGCTGGAAGACTCTGGGGATGGCACAAAGGATTTACTAAAGTAAAAAAGGCACAGGGGAATCACAAGGACAGGAGATACTAATCTCTAATGAAAGAATATATTTTATTTGGCTGAGCAACAGTTTAGCTGTGGAAAAGAGAGGGAGAACAGGAAATATAAATTATTTTTGAAGACTATAAATAAACTAGTGAAAGATAGTTGTTCAAAACCATTTAAAGAAATTTATAGGTAGAGTGTAATAAAGTGACCAAGAGGTAAGAAATGAAATAATCTTTTTAGTGATATGTTGAGAACTTCTGCCATTTGAGATCTTTATCTTTGAACCAGACATTGGAATGGAGATGCCCTGGCATGAATGAGGAGTGGAAGTGAACTAGTTTTGAAACAGGAAGTAGTCAAGTGGGAATGGCACCTTGTTGGGATGTTTCTGCTTTTTTCTGTCCTGGGCCCCAAATAGTTTGTTCTGCCAAGTGATCAAATGAAATCACTCTGAGTTGTTGGGGAACAGTTCATCCGAACAACTGATCTAGCACATCCCTGGTAGGCACTGTATTGCTTATCCCTGATTACTTTGATAAACAAAAAAGAATAGATTTTTGTTTCTCTTACTAAATGGTTTAAGAATAAAGAAAAAGATCTCAAATTTTCACAATCCCAAAGACAAGGAACTCTCATAAAATGAGAGAGGAATAGAATGTTTTCTAGTAATAATAGTAGTAGTGCTCAGCTCCCAAACTGTAGAAGCTCCCAAGGCAATACTGCTGGATTTTTATAATTTAGCAAGCAACAGTATCTCATCTGAATTTTTGAGTTACAATTCAGATTGAACTTTTCTTTGTTTTAGTATAATGAGTAGCTATTTTATACTTGCATCAAATAATATTTATTAAGTATTCAATAAAGCTTTTTATGTAACAGTTTCTTTTGTTCTCTAAATTAGAAAACATCTAGAGAGCACCCTTTTCTAATATTTTGGTGTTCTTGGAATTCCCATAAACTTTGAACCTCACTTGTTAACATTGACAAGAAGGTTTGTGTCCTCTGACCTCCTAGTTAATCCAGCTGGGGAATCCCTAGTCGAAAGGAAGCCGATGCTCTTCCTTTCTTTACTTCCTGCTTTGCATGTCTGGCACATCCTCAGCTTCTCAGCCTGCCTTTACGTACTTGGTTACAACATAACTCAATGCTTCTGCTTCCCAATTATGAAACACCTCTACCCCAATATGGCATACCATTACTGGCACTTAGAAAAATGGGAACCTAGCAACAACCAGAGTTTGGTTATTATTATTATTCAAAAGGGAATAGTGTGTTGTGTCCCAGAGGCTGTACTTTTGAGTTTTTGCTCAGGAACTGTTGTTCCTTTGTTTGAGAGACAGTTATTGCCTGCAGTCTTCAGAAATAATGTTAGCTCATATTTACAGAATATTTTAAAATCTAAAAAGTAGTTTTTCCATAACATCATAAGATCAATAGTACAAGTATTTTTATCTCCATTTTATAGGCAAATGAACTGAGAATTTGTGATTTGCTCAGTGTTACATAGCTAATAAGTATCGAGTCTGGCCTTAAACCTAGATATATGCTTCTAACAGCCCTATGAGATGGATAATTTCCATTTTATAAATGAGGGAATTAAAATTCAGAGAAATTAAATGACTTGCCCAGGATCACACAGCAAATTAAAGGTCAAGAATTGAAAACAACCCCTTCTAGGGGGCAGCTAGGTGGCGCAGTGGATAGAGCTCCAGCTCTGAATTCAGGAGGACCTGAGTTCAAATATGCTCCCAGATACAACACTTCCTAGCTGTGTGACCCTGGGCAAGTCACTTAACCCCAGCCTCAAAAATAAAAAAGCCCTTCTATATCTTAAATCCATGCTTTTCTCACTCTATTATCCTATTACTGCTATTCCTATTTATCAGAGCCAAGCAGTGACTACGTTTGCCTCTATTGTGTGCTAGAATAAAGTGAAGCCACAAAAAGTGTGGGAGGAATTAACTTTCAGGAACCCACCCAGACCCAAGCTTTGTCTGGAGAGCTCATGTGTTCCTGAAATTGCTGATAATAAGCCTTAATGTGATAGAGAGTCATTATTAAACAAAAAGGTCAGGATCTTTTGAGTCTGTTGTGGAAATTTAAGAAGGCCATATGTGTTTAGACTTTTAGTTTTCTCATATGCTATCTCTCTCTCTTTTCTTTGAATTCATGCCTTAGCACTAGGATTTGAAGGTCATCCATTGGTCGTCTTTTACAAACTACTTGCAAGTCCCTTCAGTCATTCTCTTCTACATGGTCAGATGTGATAACCACATTAGCACCCTAGATACCTTAGAGTCAGCCAGAGTCAGGATAAGCAAAAAAGCCTTTATTCTTGGTCTTTAGTAGTAGAAGTGAAGGGAATGGCAATCTCACCTCTTCGTCTCTCACCCTGGATTGTCCAACCTTAGTGCATTGACTCAAGAGTTTCAGCCCTTTGCAGTCAGATATCTTGCAGGTCTATTAGAAAATGAATTCACAATTAAGACAAAATATTTAGTCTTCCTCTCTAAAAAGGTAGAAAGCTTGCCAACTTGATGTTTATAAGGAAAAGATGTACTTCTGGCTTAAGAAGGACAGCCCTTGTTCTTGATTTCTCAAGTTCCTTTTTTAAGGATAGGTTATCCAGATGTCTGATTTTGTCACTAGGTTTGCCTTTCAATACCTTGACTTTTGCTTGATTTATCTGAATTAGCATGGTTCTGATACTATATTGGAGCAGGAACTAATGCTGATTGAGTTACATTTCTAGGGAAGATAGTCATTCCTCATCAAGAAAACCTTAATTAAAAAAAGAAAAAATACATTGATTGCCTTAAATTTTAATTCTTAAACCTTCTACCATGTGTTTTCTTTCAGTAGTTTTCATGCTAACATGGGCTCCTTAGGAAAATATAATAATAGAACCATAAAAGAAACACAGTTTCTTGGTTTGAACAGCTAAGGAGTTTCCATTGCTCTCTTTCCTAGTATGCCTAAGAGGAAAGAAGGAATTCTTATTCTAAAATACCAGGATATTCCAAAAAATGTCAAATTTCATTTGAGTTATGAACATTTGCAGAACTAATTTTGATGCCACTAATTCTTTTTTTTGGTAAATAGAATTTTTTTCAATTACATGTAAAGATAATTTTCAGCATTAATTTTTTATGAGTTCAAGTTTCAAATTTTTTTCTCCTTCTTTCCCTCCAATCCCTTTTCCCCAAGACAGAAAGCAATTTGATATAGTTTACATATGTGTAGTCATATTTCCACATTAGTCATGTTGTGAAATCATGTTGTGAAAGAAGAAACAGAACAAAAGAAAAAACCCACAAAAAAAAAAAAAAAAAAAAGTGAAAATAGTATGCCTCAATCTGCATTCAGACTCCATAGTTGTTTGGATGTGATCAGCATTTTCCATCCATCTTTTTTGAATTATTTTGGATCATTGTATTGCTGAGAAGAGCTAAGTCAATCAAAGTTGATCATCACATAGTGTTGCTGTTACTGACACCATTAATTTTTTTTTAATAACAGCTTTTAATACTTCCAAATATATGCAAAGAGTTTTCAGCATTCCCCTTTGCAAAACCTTGTACTCCAAATTTTTCATCTTCATTCTCCCCTCCCCTAGAGAGCAAGCAATGCACTATAGATTAAACATGTGCAATTCTTCTAAACATATTTCCATATTCATCAGATACTATTAATTCTTAAAGCACCAATAGACAAGCTTTACTTTGTTTTATTTTCCAAATACACAGGTAAACATGCATGGATTTTGTCCATAAGTATATTTTGTTCCTGTCTTTGTGCCAATTGGGTTTGTGGAGTGAATGCTTATTGCTGTGGTCTGGAATCTATCATAAGAATGTTCTGCCCCTTTCAGAAATCAGCTTCAGACTGATGTAATGCTTTCATTAAAACTGGCTTGTCACAAAGAAATTTCTTTTTTAGCTCTTGATGCTACATGAGAGAAAAGAGCTTTATGAAACTCTTTAGTGTGAAATCTAGAGACTTTTCAAGCTGTCTTCACACATCCTCTTTAAGAAACTATTTTTAAAGAGTTAACACCTTTCTTTGGTAGAGCTTTAGTATAGCTTATGTGGAGAGCACCGTAGGTTTACAACATCAGTAGTAATTGAGAAGGCTTTTTTTTTTTTTTTTTTTTTTTTTTTAAGGATGGTAGTGGGGGGGGGTCACCTAGATACATAGTTTTCACAACTAATCAGTAATTTCTTTGGGAAGGTAGTTTGGTATAATTGGAGCCTGATCCTTTGCCAGTCATGTGATCATGGGGAAATTATTTTAACATAAAATGTCTTCAATACATTGCAGAGCTTAATAGGTATTTATTGAATTTTGTTGCTGAATTGAATTCCCCATGACATAAATCCTAAGTTTTTCTTTCAGAGCTTTAATAATCACATCAGATCATCTTCTGTACTTTGATTCACTTCCTTAAAGCTGTATCTTTGGCATTAGATTTCTATGGTTGATTTCCCCTGTCACAAGTCTTTCCCCACTCCAGTCCATCTTCTATTCTGTCCTCACAATGATTTTCCTAAAGTGCAGGTCACACACACACACACATCCAGTAAAACTTCTTGTTTACTACCCCATATATTCTGAGATTCTGAAACACCATAATTCAAGACACTCTATCTTCCAACTCACTGTATTTTTATATTGGCTGTCCCCATACTTAGAATGTTCTGCCTCACAGGATCATTCAAGTCTCAGCTAAAATCCCACCATCTAGGAAGTAATTAATTCTAGCCTTCTTAATTAATTCTAGTGCCTGCCCTCTGTTGCTTACTTCCAGTGTATATTTTATAAAATGTGTTTGTATATAATTGTTTGTATATTGCCTCCTCCATTGATTGGGAGCTCCTTGTGGGCTGGGACTGTCATTTGCCTTTTGTTGTATCCTTAGCACTTAGCACAGAACATGACACATTATAGGTGCTTAATAAATATTTATTGACTGACTAGTTTCTCTTCCAAAGCTTGGTTTGGATTAACATTGTTGGGATAGAGAATATACACTAGGTTTTCTCTTGCTTTGTCCTGCCATTAAAAAGGAAAATGACAAAACACCTTGTTACATGTATTTCTTTAGCATGTGAGGTAGTGAATAATCTTAGTGATGTCACACATTTTGTGGAAATATAGGTTTCTTTTGTATGGACCCTGTTAATAATGTTTCAAATGGCAAAATACATTCAGTAAAGTGCTTTGCAAAGTTGAAAGTTCTGTGAAAATTTAGCTACTGCTATTCTATATGGACTTTTAATAAAAAGATAAATAAGTTGTTCCGGGGAGGGAGAAAAAGTGAGAGGCCTAATTGGGTTAAGGATATGCTAGGATAGTGGTAGAGAGTAATTGGGAATTAATTCATTCAGAAAACATTTATTAAGACATGTTTTTTTATAGTAGGCATCTGTACATGCTAGGTTGTAGAGATGTGAAGAAAAAAATAAAACGGCTTCTGCCATCTATTGAACTCAATCAATAAATATGTAAGTCCCCACTATGTGCCAGTCTACTGTTCTAGATGATAGAAGATGTTTTGTTTAAAGTTTTACATCACTGTTAAGTTTTATATGAATAAAGTATACAGTAGTTATTATAATTATTTTAATCTGAAAAGGTTGTGCACTGTCTTGTATTTTTAGTAGGAATGTTTTATTTTTCAGAGGTGATTTAGGTAGACAATACTGTATCAGCAAGTCCTCTGTTCTTTTCTTTCTCAGATTGCAAAAGTGGAGAAGTTAAAACCCTTAGAAGTTGAACTTCGACGCCTGGAGGACCTTTCAGAATCTATTGTTAATGATTTTGCCTACATGAAGAAGCGAGAAGAAGAGATGCGAGACACTAATGGTCAGTAGTAGTTAGCTTTTCTCCAGTTATATCCCAGAACTTTAAATGTTGGTTTTATTTAGCAAAACCTCATAGAATTCTCTTGACCAACCTTGATGAAGTAAAGGAGTTCACTTCTCACGCTTTTAAAAACATGTAAAAAATAGGAATCACAAGTAGTAATTTTGCCATTTAGACATTTTGATTCATTTTAAAGCCTTTTTCCTTCTGATTGATATAAACTTTGTAATCTGGTTTATTGCAAACCAAATTGAAAGTAGTAGAATCAGTATATGATTGTTTTAAATCTTAAGATTTCACAGATTTTTTTTTTTTTAATCTTGTTCTTTACATCATACTATGAAGATTAGTATGGAAGGATAAAAATCAGTTGTGTAAATCAAGGAAGACTGTGCAGTAGCTTGCATTGAATGTTGAGTGCATTTCTATCACAACAGGTTAACTACTTTATCTGTTCCAAGTGTAGGCTAATCTTCCTCCTAGTAGAGAATGTGAAAGACACTTGAGAAATGCCTCTCCATCATCAGGTTGTTAAAGAAACAAAAAAAAAAACAAAACACAAAACAAGTCTTTAGTGGAGGAAAAAGGACCTGAGGCAAAGGAAGAGGATTTTGCCTTTATCATAAAGGAAACAGAAAAGAAAATTGATTTGGGAGGTGAACATGTCTCTGAATTATCTGAGAATGGGGTTTAAATTTCTGGAACATGGCATAAAATACAGTGGATTGTAGAGTTCTGGTCAAGGATGAAGTATATCTAACACAGGCTGGCAAGAATGTATTATATAATAATAACAATATTGTATCCCTCTAAAAGGAAACAGTTTATCTACCTCCTGATAAGAGTAATGTACAAAATAAGGGGGAGTATGTAGATTTGTTTTGCTTTATGCTTATTTGGTAAAAGACATGTTTTTCTTTTTGTCTTTATGTGAGAACACATGTAGGAAATATAAAAGTTAGTTATAGGATCACCTAAAAGGGGAGGGGAGGGTTTCATAAAGCATTTAAAAACCTTTTTTTAATTGAAAAATAAAAAAATTTCCTTAGAAAATTAACTAAAAGATGTTAAAAACACATATAAACAGAATATTTTTGAAAGTAATATGTTGAAGTACTATGCAAAGAATATATTTACCAAGTTTTGTGCAGATTGCATAAGAAAAGTTTTAAGCTAAGAGGTGGATAAAACCGAAAACTACCTAACTGTAATCTGTCAAATGTGATACTGTAGAGTATAGCTATAGTGAAAAAAGAGGAAAAGCTGTTGGAATACATAGAAGTATTCAGGAAACACAAATCCAAGAAGAGTGCCAGTGGTAAGAGGCTTTTTCTCAAAAACAATGTATACAAATTCCCAGAGTTTTGTCAGCAAGCAAGAGGAACTACAAAATCCTAAAGCAAGGGAGAAAATGTAACTTTATGGAGGTACCACTGAGACTTTGTGGAATATAATCTGTGACTAGAAATATAATCCTGGATGGGTTTACAAATATGATAGGTAATTTATTAAATTATGTTAAAAGGGGACCTATTTGAAGAAATCCAGGAAGCATAGTATATGGCACTTGGGAAAAGATCATAAAAAACAGATATAATTTTATCATGGAACTGTGCTTATATACTGCCTGGACAGAATTATGAAGTAGGCAAAGAATTCAGAAACTCGGCACAGAACTATGATATCATATTGATAGGAGACTTCCGTTATCTAGACATTTTATGACATTCCCTCTTTACCAAAGGCAAAGGAACCTCTGACTTTTTGATTTGCCTTAATGATAACTTTCTCTTTCAAAAGATGGGTGCCAACAAGCCCCACAAGGTTAAGTTCTCTCCTGGATTTGGTTCTCATTAATTAATATGGAGGAATAAGTTGCTTAATTAGGAATAATAGGAAAACCTTGAGGAAAAGTGACAGCTATCCTGGGCATAGGTTATCATGGAACTTAAAATTT
The DNA here is from genome assembly GCF_048593235.1 of Sminthopsis crassicaudata. NCBI lineage: Eukaryota > Metazoa > Chordata > Mammalia > Dasyuromorphia > Dasyuridae > Sminthopsis > Sminthopsis crassicaudata. The sequence continues at coordinate 313,702,322 of NC_133618.1, forward strand.
AAGAAAACAGATTTCTAAGGGTTAGAAAAAGGCAGGCAGGATGCCATAGACTAAAATCCTAAAGGGGGTGGCAGCTCAGGAATTATAGGAAACTCAAGAATGAAATTCTAAAGACAAGAGTGAGAACTAATTCCATTGAAAAGGAAAACTGGAACCTGTCTGAAGGAAGATAGGTATATGCCCCGAGAACCTACAACTCAATTTTAAAATATGTATAAAATACATACATGCAAATATATATAACTCATTAAATATAATACTGTGATCAAATAAAACTGATGTTGAGAAGTTCAAAAGGAACTAAGGCTGTGAGGGAAAGATAGGACAGGACAAAGAATTGAAAATTTTTTAAGCCTTATAACAGGTAATGATCCAAGAACAGGTGAATGGATTAATAGTTGACAACAGAAAGCCGAGCTACCCCATTCTTATTTTGGTTCTGTTTCCTTTGCCAATAGAATGGGCTTTGCTCTGGAAACAAAAGTTGCTATCAAGGAGTGGATATCCAAGATAAGAAAAGAGATAGTAAGAGAGCTTTTAGCTAACCTTGATGCTCAGGTCTCCTAATCCCAATCTCATCTTCTAATACTGAAAGAACTAGAAGTTGTGATTGCTAAGCACTGATGATCTTTAAAGGGATGTGGAAAATGGAAGTGGACTGGCAGACAGAAGAGCAAATGACCCACTTTTCAAAAATGGAAGAGAACAGGCCCTGTATTCTGAGACAGATCTTTAAATATCATCATTAGTGAACTCCAGAGAAGGAAGTGGTATAGTTCTGGTTTAACATTTTTCTCTCCCCACATCAATACTTCCCCCCCTCCTCTCTCTCTCTCTCTCTCTCTCTCTCTCTCTCTCTCTCTCTCTCTCTCTCTCTCTCTCTCTCTCTCTCATAGCATAGTTTCATCAGGAATAAATCATACCCAATTAATCATAATTCCAATTTTTTAAAGGAATGCCATAGATATCGTTTACTAGATTTTAGAAAATCATTTGATGAAATTGTTCAGTATATTTTTATAGAAAGGTTTTAATATTTGTAACAGTGACCTGAATTAAGCCTCATTCAACACATTTGCAAATGACACAAAAGTAGGAAGGATGGTTAATATACTAAAAAACCATCTTTATAGGCTAGAACATGATGCTAAATCTTAGAGATATGCTTGGGTTCAAAAAAAGTTGTCACAAGTACAAAGTGAAGAAACATAGATGGCAGTTTGTCTGAAAAAGATCTAAGTGGTTAGTGAATTGTGATCTCAATGGGAGTCATCACTGTAGTATGGGAACTAAATAAACTAATGCATTCTTGGACTAGATTGAGAGGCATTGCTTTCAGGGATAAGAAGGTGACTCCTAGAGTCAGATTTCTATAATCAGAGGTACATCTGGAGTGTTGATTTCAGTCCAGGAAGCCATAGTTTGGGAAGGACATTGATTAGTTACAGGATGTCCAGAATGGGGGAACAATTAGGATGAGAAAGACCATGACTCCATGCTATAAAATGAGAAGTTGAGGAATCTAGGAATGCTTAGACACTACTATGGGAAAATGTGATAAGTATCTTTTAATTATCTGGAAGACTATTAAGTAGAAGAAGGATTAAACTTGTTCTACTTGGCTCTAGGGTCCAGGAATAATGAGCATTAGATAAAAGGAGGCAAATTTTGGTATGATATCCACAATTGCGCAGTTCAGAAGTACTATGGGCTGGTTCCAGAGATGGTGAATTCCCTTTCATTGGAGGTCATCAAGCAAAGATTTGGTGATCATTTTCTGGTGTATTATAGTGTCTAATTTGACTAATATTGGACAGAGTGAAGCCAAATGGCAAATGAAGCACTGGGATTGCAGACAGGAAGACCTGAATTCAAATCACTTGACCTCTGTCTTCCTCAGTTTCTTCAGCTGTAAAATGGGGATAATAGATCTACTTCCCAGAGTTGTGAGTAGCAAATGTAAATATTTGTAAAGTGATTAGGGACATAGCATATCAGTAAACACTTTGCTTCCTTCTTCCCAGGTATAGATTAATTTAAGGTCCTTCCAACTCTAAAATTCTGTATTTTTGTTTTTTCTTTGTATCCTTGGCATGTTAGCAAAATATAAAGCACACAGTAAGTGCTTAATATGTTTTTTGATTATCATTATCCCTTTTTAGCAGTTCATTTAAAATCATGTGATTAGAGAGAATAGAATTTTAAACTCTTTGATTTTTCTGCCTAGTTTTAATTGAGTTTTTCTGCTTTCAATTCCAGAAGGACATGCTAAAGCTTTGTTTTTTGTCTTTTAGAGTCAACAAACACCCGGGTCTTGTACTTCAGCATCTTTTCCATGTTTTGCCTTATTGGATTGGCCACCTGGCAAGTTTTCTATCTTCGACGTTTTTTCAAGGCCAAGAAGCTGATTGAATAATGAGGCAATCCTTTCCCACCCTAGTCTTGCAGCCAGGAAGACACCACTGGGACATACCTGGCCTGAGCCACACCACAGACAGCACATTCTATCTGCTGATCCTGGAGTTTTCTTGTCAGAACTGGCCTCATTTGGGGTGGGGGGAATGGGGAAAACCACCTAGACTCCAATATAGGCCAATAAGGGAGACTCTTTTTAACTTGCTGGGTAGTGGGGAGTTGGGCTGATTTTGCAACAATGGAACTATCATTAAGGTCACCTATGATTAAAAAATAGGTTTCCCAGATGCTGCAGCATTGCCACTGGGTTTCCTCAGAATGATCTGTTTGAACCATATGACTTCTTTCCTTTTCCCACCCACCCATTGGCTTGGACTTCCCATTCTAGTTCTGTCACCAAGGTTTGTATGACCGTATTGACCTTACCACAGAATAACTTGCTGTGTTCTGATTGTTCTGTTTGTTTTTCTTCTTTGAGATTACTTTAGCAGTATGAGCATTATATTTTAGTTGCAGTTGAATGTGATTGGGTACCTTCAAGTGATATAAAAATCTAAGAACTGAAGAAAAGATGAAGGATAAGATTCCTGATTGGGCTCAAATTTGGAGCTGTAGTTCCATAAAAAATTCGGAGCTGGATATAGAACCAAGCTTTATGCACTCAAGCTCTTAGATTTCTTAATGTAACCTACAAAAGTAAATTAAATAACTTTTCTTACCTTAGCTATTTACTTCCCATATTTTTATGCTGTGTTTAGAAATTTGGTTCAGTGAGGTGTAAAATTGTACAACTGGAAGCATCATGAATAAAGTAGGTCCCGAAAATACATGGAGTGAATGCAGGGCCAAGAATCAGTGTGGGATTGAAGAGTAAGTAGAGGCCATTGTTAGGTGTGTGTATGTATGTACATATAAGGAAGGATGCAATGACCATGTTCTTCGAGTTATGAAAAATAAATATTGTTTTCATTTTGAAATAGGAATTCTCAGTTGATCCAAAGTTTAGAGGCATATGCCCTTTATGTAGTCGCTCCTAGAGACTTCATAACTTGCCCAAAGTAATATATTTACCAACCATTTTTAATTAATTTGGAATTTTGAAAATTTGTAACTCCTTTATAGGCTTATTTTGTCTCAGCAAATCAATTTCTAATGAAGATTTCTTAAGCAGTAACTGGAAAAACTATCCTTAGCCATGTGATTGATTCTCTTTATTGAATATGGGGAGTAGCATATATGAAAGAATAGAGAAAGAAGCCTGATGTAACAGGAAGGAGATTTACTTAAAAGAACAGGGAAATTGAACAGTGTTCCAACTGGATAAAGTAATTTGAGGCTGTTTGAATTCCCTTTTTCTCATTTTGAGAATTAGTGCAGCATTGCCATTTGTTGGCACAAGCTATGAATTTCTGCTGCTGAGAATCTAGCAGTGATACCACTTTCAGTATAGTAGAAATCCATAGTAAAAGTAGTTCTTGACTATCTACATTATTACACATGGGACTTTTTAGGGATGATCCGGTGGAAGAGGGAAAAAAATTGTGTATTTGAGGCAACTTCCAGAGAAGTTTCAAGGTGAAATGCCAGCATGTGCCATCAGGGCTCCCTACCAAAGCAAAATAAGTTACAAGCTACTTACTATCATTCTCTGATTGCAACAAACCTTTCCTTGACTTAACCATGGTAGTCACTAAGGTAATTATGATATCATTCCACAAAATGTTTTTCTGTGAATTTGTAATCCAGTTAGAAATGAGAAATCTTCATTTTATTAACTCTTCCTGTTCCCAATTACTTTAGAACCATCAACTTGTTTGTGCAATTTGAAATTGTTTCATGTTTGTTCCCTTTTTTAAAACATGCTGGAACTTTCTCCAGATCCCTCTGCTTTTATTCTAAAGCTAATTAATACTCTACTTTGCTTGCTTTTATCTAAAAAGAATTAGTTTGCTTTGAAAGACTGGTGCTAGGCTAAGTCTGTTTAGAAAATAAGAACATATTGAGTTCTCTGCTTTCTCTTTTGTGAGTATATTATTCAAAATGACCTCTATAATGTAAATGAGATGGTGAGGTTTACAATAAGCTCTACTTATACCATGGTCATAAATTAAATGCAATTCTTGTCATAAAGCTGTTTTCACACAACTTGTTTTATAGGAAAGAAGCATGTGGGATTTGTACAGATTTACCTGTAAGTATTGGATTGGGTATTTTTGTGTAAATTTTCTGAAATAAAATTTAGGGGAAACCATTTTAGTTGTGTGTTTATGAGTCCAGTATCTATCTTTGCCAGATTTTATATGGTTATATTTTTGTGAGAGTTTTTTGGTTCTAAAGAAAGGCATAAACATATATACATACACAGATTTATATGAATTACTAAGGAGGGAAAAATTCATTGATTTCAAGCTAGCCTAAGGAAATAGTGTAGGTGAGGTACTAAACGTTGAGTAATGGTGCCATCTGCTGTTAGAATGGATATATCACATTCCTCAGATTCTGGAACTGGGACTCCTACTCTAGATGTAAAACCACAGTGGACATAATTGTTGAAAAATCCTACCTGTGTTATTACATATGATATACTATGCAGTGCTCTCTGGAGGACTCAGTTGATAACTTTTCTCATGGGTGTTACTAGAGGCTTTCTCTTTTCCTGCCCAGGTAACAACCTCAAAAAGATGCCCCCAAATTATAACAAATTATACCCCAAATTGGGGTATACCTCGGAAATGAGTAGTCCATGGCAGTTAATGTCAGATTCTATAGCAAGCAAGAAATAGTCTATACTTTTCTCTCATTTATTGTAATAAAGCATTTTTGAAATCCTATTAATAGTAATTTGGGGAATATGCCCATATACTTAATCTCTCCTTAAAATCCAGTAATAGAAGTTATACATAACTTAATCTTTAACAACTGAGAAAAGTCTTCTGAAGGGGATAGTTCCATATCTGATTATTACATAATTAATAATTCAGTATAGTTATTCCTACTCAAGTTCTTATAGCATAAGCAAATATACTTTTCATGATAGTGGATATTATTTGCACTTATATTCTCTTTCTCTTTTTTTTTAAGTTTTTTTCTGAGGCATTTTGGGTTAAGTAACTTGCCTAAGGTCACACAGCTAGGAAGTATTAAGTGTCTGAGACTAGATTTGAACTCAGGTCCTCCTGACTTCAAGGCTGGTGCTCTCTACTGTGCCATCTAGCTGCCCCACATATATTTTCTAATATAATTCACAGCTAATGTTTCACAGCTTTCAGTTAACAGATTTTGTTGGGCTGTTGAAATAGAAATAGAAATAAATAATAAATAAAGGTTCTTTTCTCCCTCCTTTTCCATGTGAATTTGCAAAACTAATTGAAGGTAATTTCCAGGCTTTCAGCAAGCCTATCTCTGGATTATGTATCTTTATAAGCTTTTGACTATGAATAAATGCAGTTCTTTCTCTTTTCTTTGCTAACTGAAATCCATATCCCCATGACCCTTGATGAGTTTGGACATAGTACAAACTAGAACTTAGCTCTTAGAAATGTCTGAAATGTTAATTTTCCTCTCCAGAATTCTGAAAGCTAAATTACAAGAAGTTGTTCCAGTTTCACACCAAACTATTAAGATAAATTATACTATTCCCCACTTTAACATTTATTCTTGTGTAGATTCAGACTCTGACCTAAACTTAGGCTTTTAGTTTTCACTTTAGTACTATTTGTTATTGTTTAGTCATTTCGGTTGCATCTGACTCTTTGTGGCCCTTATGTGGGATTCTCCAGGCAAAGATACTGAAATGGTTTGTCATTTCCTTCTCATCTCATTTTACAGATGAGGAAATTGAGGCAAATGGGGTTAAGTGACTTGTCCAAAGATCACAGCTAATAAATGTCTCAAGGTGGATTTAAATTTAGTCCTGATTTCAGGCCCAGTGCTTACTTAGCTGCCCATCTTTAATACTATAGTATGTCATATTTTGGAAAACAAGATAGAGTAGTATGGAATGAATAATAAAATGGGCAAGCAGATATCAGCAAGTAATCATACTCCAAGTATCAACATAGAGGAACTTTTTCATAGCTCTATCTTTGGCCCTGTTCTATATATTCACACTTTTTTCAAAAACATAAAGACATTGAATCTATGCTTAGTGAATTTGTTGAAAAGGCTAGGAGGGTAAGATGATTAACATAGCAGAATTATGGTTTAATTAAAATTTGGCAATTATCTCTGCCCCAAGGCAAGAGTTTAGAGTGACTGAGAAACTTGATGAAGAGAATATTTTTTTTTTTTTTTACTTTTTTAAAAAGCAAAATTGGATTCAAATTAGGCTTATTTAAAGCCAATTATTGCTTTTTTCCATTATATCATATAACTTCATAACACCTGGAGGTTGTGTCAATAAGCATATATTAAGTAAGTACTTTGTGCTGGGCTATGTGCAGAGGATACAGAGAAAGGCACACACCCTCCTCCCCCAAATTGCTACTCTCAAGTTACAGTTTAATTGGGAAAATAACATGCAAACTATGTACAAAAAAAGAACACATGCAATTGATGCAAGTTGGAGATAATCTTTGAAGGAAAGCACTAGCATTAAGGAAGATCAAGAAAGCCTTGTAAAATGTGAGATTTTAGCAGGGATATAAAGAAAGCTAGAAATTGGAGATTATTGAATTTTCTGTTCAAGGCACAGCAGGAATGCCAGTGCCCTTAGATTGTAGTAGTCATAAAAGGGAATAAAATGTAAGCAGTTTGAAAAGATAGAAAGGGCCCTGGTTATAAAGGACTTTAAAAGCCAAAAATTTTTTATATTTAATCCTGTAGGTAATAAGAAGCCAGTGGAGTTTTGCTAAGTGGATGATGAACTGGAGTAGGGAGAGACTTACGACAGACCAATCAGAAGGCTATTACTGCAATAATAATTTTGTGAGATGATTGCAATTTGCACCATTATTGCCACTGTGTAAGAAAAGGTAGTACATGAGACCTCTTAGATAGAATTGATAGGACTTGGCAATAGATTAGATATAGAAGGTGTGTGAAGAATCAAGGATAACTAGATCTTGAATCCAGGTGGCTGGGAAAATGGTGGGAAGTTTGGAAGAATGGAAGGTTTGGGAGGGAAATAAGTTGTTTTGGACATGTTGCATTTAAAATATCTATTGGACATTCAGATTGAGATACCCAATAAGTATTGCAGATGTGAGAGTGGAAGTCAGGGGAGAGATTTGAGTTGGGTAAGTGAGAGGGGGTAATCTCTTTCTATACACACAAAATCAGACCTAAGATTGCAGGCCCAAGATTTCTGCCTTGAAATTTGGTTTTCTATTACACCAAGTCACTGTCCAAACTGGGAAAGGGACACTCTGCTGTATTCTATACCTAATCAGATGACATCTGAAATAATATGTTTAATTTTGATGGACACACTTTTAAAATATCAATAACAGATGATGAGGTAAAAAGAATTGAAGAACTAGGGAGGGTTACCCTAGAGATGAATTTTGAGGTTATGATAACCACCTACTAATTTGAAGGGCTAGAAGATTCCTAAAGCTCCTCCTCAATCTTCAGATTCAGGCAGGAGGAAATTTTGATTTGAGAGAACTGGTAATGAAACATTTCTTACTGCATTTACTAGATGTATGATCCTGATTTTCAGAGTTGGGATGTACCTCGGTGACTATAATCCAGGAAATACCTAAAAAAAAATTTTTAGAACAGAAGCTAATCTAACCTTTTCTCAAAGACCTATTATGATCAGAGGAAAATGAAAATTTGAGAGAGCTCTTTTTAGGTAGCTTTAATTGTTGGGATAGTTTTCCTTTATATCCATCTAAATTTGCCTCTTTTGCAACTAGCTCTATAATATTGAGCCAAACTGAATAAATCTAATCCTTTATGCCAAAACCACTCCCTCCCACCCTCAAACTCTAGGTTTAATTTTTCAACCAGGACCCTTTCTATCTTTCCATTTTTTCCTTACACTTTTATCTTCAACTCACTTTTGAACCATTTACCTTGTTCTCACCTTGCTCCCCGATACCAAACTAAATATAAGATTCAAATGTGAACAGCATGGAGTATAAAAGATCATTATCCTCTTCTTTCTCGAAGTTGTGCCTTTTCTTATGTAGCCCAGGATCATGTTAGCTTTCTTGATTGCTTTATTGCATTTAATGACTCATATTGAGTTCAAAGTTCTTTGATCCTTTTCAGATGAACTATTTTCTAGCCCTACCTCCCATATCTTAACACTTGATTTTTTTTTGAACCCAAGTTGGCTTTCTCCAGTCTGTCTGTCAAGATCTTTTTGCATCTTGACTCTCATACAGTATGTTAATATGCCTCCTAGCATCATATTATATAGAAATTCAATATACATTCCATACAGGTTAGGGAATAATAATGTTAAAACTGCATAGGACCAAGAACAGATAATCTTCTGGAACTCTCCCTCCAAATTGATATGTAACTATTGACATTCTCTGGATCTGGCCACCTACCCAGTTCTGAATCTACCCAATTATATCATAATTTAAATCAGAATGAGGCAAGAGAGGTAGAAAATTTTAACTGGATTTAAAATTTATAGTTTAGAAATTTAAATAGTTATAATTATATAAAATTATATTCTGAATACTATTGTGGTCTGGAATGTATATCATCAGATAAGGAGAATTATAGGAAACTAGATCCTAGAATCAGATATAAAGAATTAAAAGAAAGGGGACAAGTAATAAGGAGCTTATAGGAAGTAGACTTCTAAACCATAAGAAGTTAAGCTGGTTAAGGACCTAGAATACCAGAGGGCTTAGTAATTTGAATTTAGATTTAATTGACCACAAAAGGTTTAGAAACTAGTGAAAGATGACTTAGTCTAGGGGACTTAGAGATAAAGATCAGGGATTTGATCTAGGAGGAGTAAGGATTGTAGGAAACTGCTGTCACTGGATTCATTATACCTATTGTACCTGTATTTTAGTAAAAATTCAGGAAAAAAAACGTTGAGTGCCCATTAATTGGGACAAGGCTAAATAAATTGTGGTTTTGAAAATAATATGTGCCATATGAAATTATGAATATACTGGATTCATAGAAACATGGTAAGATTTATAAAAGATCTGCCTGATGCATAGAGAAGTGAATAGAACCAGGAAAACTATATATGGTGATTATAGTAGTATAAATGAAACAAAACAATAAAATGAAGCTAAAAACAACAATTTTGTCAATAAATGTTGACTTAGAGAAGAAAAAAATACAGTTCACACCTTATATTAAAAAGATAGTGGTATCTTGATATAGAATGTTTTATATACTGTCAGACATTGTTGATATACCAGTTGGTCTTACTGAGCTTTTTTTTTTTTTCCTTTGTTAGAAGGGGAGCATCACTTCAGCAAAGGAAGAAAAGAAAGGAATATTGAGAAAATATCTAGTAAAAATCAGTCACCAGTAATTTTTAGCTATATCATTAACAAGTATTTTTTAAGCATTTGCTCTATCAGGCATTGTGTTTATAAGCCTTGGAGATATAAGCATAAAGACTAAAAAGATCTCTACTTACAATGAACTGACAACATACTGAGGGAGACAATATACATATAATTATAGATACAAAAGTTAAATATATATATAAAATGTGTGTGTGTGTGTGTGTGTGTGTGTGTGTGTGTGTGTGTGTGTGTGTACCTGGGGTATTCAAGTGAGGCTTCATGCAGAAGATGATGTCTAAACAGTGTCTTTAAGGAAAAGAGTACATTCCAGGCAGTGGTGATAATCCTATTCTTTATCTAGTAATTTTCCATTGACACCATAATCATGATAGCCAAGTATATGTGTAAGATTACTCAGTTAAAAACTTTAGCTATGAATGCATCCAAATTTTAAAATATTTATAAAGTGGTACTTAGATGCTACCCAGTGTTTTTTATATAGTAAGTGCCTAATGAGTGCTTAGTGATTTATCAACTTGAGTTTTGTTTATGTAAATTATTTGAATTGAGTTTACTTTAAAATAATGTTTTCAAGCTGTGACCAACAGTTTACATCTTAGGCAAAATTTATGTATACACACATGTATATATTTATGTATTTTTGCTAAAAAAAATTATGTGAATAATGGTATTAAAGTAAAAAGAGTTACTTAGAAAAAGTATTAAGAGCATTGGAGCTTGAAATACAGAACCTGGCTTATAAACATAGTGTGCATATGGATGCATTATTCTGTTCTTCTGCATGATATGCAAATAATTTACATCTCTGCCTTTTCTACTCAGTGATTGTCACCCTTCCTGCCAGTTCTGCACATCTGGCTCTCTCAGCTGGCTTTGTCCTGGTGGAAATAGTATTTGTTTATTTTTCAACTGGTTTGAGCTATAATTTGGATTAAAGCTTTATCTTTGGCTGCCAAAATCCCATCAAATGATTCAACATCAGAAATGAAAATGGTTCTATCAACAGAAATAACATTTAAAAAGATGTATTACCATCTGCTTTATCACTACCCTAAGAATTATGGATCCTTTGTATTTGACCTGCTGCTGAAATTTCCTACATATGTTGTCTCTCCCTATTAGAATATGAACTCCTTAGAAGCAAGAATGGTATAGTTTTTCTTTTGGTCATCCCTAGTGCTTTGCATGTAGTAAGCACTTCATGTTTTTAATTTCTCCATCCAACTAATTCATATCCTTCCGTCTTTCCCATAAGGATGGCATTAGTAAAGGTTTTGTTAAAATATAAGTAAATTATATTTATAGCATTTACCTGATCTATCAATTTAATGACTTCCACAAAGGAAACACATTCATTCTGAACTGTTCTTTTCCCCCCTTTTGAAAAAAAAAAAAATCTTAAACATCAAATAAAATGAAGATTTTCCTTTGCACAGAACAGAAATTTGGTTGTATGTGAAACTACAAATATGTATTTTGGAGAGCTCAGCTTTTAAAAATTACATGATAAATTCAACATGCTATTTTCAAAACTGTCCTGCTTATCTCAAGTTCCTTCTGGCCTTGCTTCTGTTCTTTAGTATGTTTCCAAAACATATTTGAAGAGCCTTTTTTCATTTTTTTTTAAAGCTCTATTCCCATTCTCTACTTCCCTACCCCACATCCTTAAATTGCAAAAAGGAAAATCAAAACCATTGTAACAAATACTCATAATCAAGCAAAATAAATTCTCACACTGGCTATCCAAGAAAATTTATGTCCATTTTTGCAACTTGAGTGTACCACTTCTCTGTCAGGAGGTAGATAACATGTTTCATTAATAGACCTCTAGAATTGTGGCTGATCATTACACTGATGATTATGTCTTTCAGAGTTGTTTGCATGACATATTCTTGAGGAAGCCATGTTGGTTGACTCGAAAATAATTGGTTCTTCTAGATGTTTACTAACTATCCCTTTAATGTTTGAAATCACTGATTTCATCTGGATGAATAAAAGATTAAGGGAAATAATGAAAAAAGTAGGAGAGAAGGACTGTTAGATCTCAGATCACACTACAAAATAGTAACCATCAAAAATATTTGGTATTGGATTAAAAGAAAAAAAATCCCGAATAGGTATAGAAGCATAATTTTAGATAAACTCAAAACTCTAATTATTGGGATAAGGAGTCTGTTAAAAAAAAAAAAAAGTCTTTTGAAAAAACTAGAAAGCATTTTAGCTGAAATGAGGTTTAGATCAACACCTCATGCTATCATATATCACACTAAGCGCCAAATGAAGACCTAAGAATAAAAATCACAAATTAGGGGAGTAGGGAAAGAGATAACATTCATAAGCAGGAATGAGAAAAGAGTTCTTTACTGAATAAGAGTCTAAGAAGATGATAGAAGATAAAACTAACAACTTTAATGATACAAAGTCGAACTTTTTTCAAAACAAAACAAAATATAATTAGAGGGGGCAGCTAGATGGCAGATTGGAGGTCAGCAGAAAGGTTATGACAACATAAGTAAAATTTTGATAATCATCAGTCTAGAGATCAAAATTAAATCCATGAAAGCTAATGAGATCACCAAGTGAAGTAATAGGAAGGGAGAAGAGAGCCCAGGAGAGAACATGGGACATTTACAAAACTTAGAGGGCAAGATCTGGATGAGAATCCAGCAAAGGAGACTGAGAAGGAGCAGTTTTTCAAATGCACAAAAGAAAATAAAAGAAAGTCCAGAGAGAGTCATGGAGTAGAACAACTTTGAAACAAATGTATCGTATACTTTTTAAAAACCAGATTGTATGTAATAAATACTTACACTTTCACATACAACCACAAGCATTTATTAAGCCTTAATTCTGTTAGTAAGTATTGTGCTAAGCACTGGGCATACAAAGAAAGGCAAAAACAGAGTTTCTGCTCGTGTTCAAATGAGGGGGAAAAAATGTAAATTTTATATACAAGATATATAGAGTATAAATAGAAGGTAATCTCAGAGGGAAGAGATTGGGGAGGTAGGGAAACAGGGAAATCCCATCCTACAAAAGGTGGAATTTGGGCTAAGTATTGAAAGAAACCAAGAAGTTAGAGATTGGAGGTTTGAGTGGAGCCCAGTGCAATTGCACATAGGAGATGGCATGTTATGTATAAAGAACAGCAAGTAAATACATATAGGTGACTTGTAAAGTATAAGACTGAAAAGGTAGAAAGGACAGAAAGACATTGATCTGATAGCAATAGGGAACCAATGGAATTTACTGATTGGTTTATGTGTGTGTAAATTTCTGTTTTAGGAAAATCATTTTGAAAACTAAGTAGAAGACAGATAAAAATGGAGAAATGAATCAGAGACCAATCAGAAGGCCACTGCAGTGTTCCAGGAAGAAGTGATGAAAGCCTATGTTAAGATAGTGGCTATGAGAGAAAAAAATGTGCAATACAAGAGCTGCTGTGAAGATAAAAATTACAAGATTTGACAATGAGAGTAAGTGATAAGTGAGAGTCAAGAATGACACCAAAATTGTGAGCCTGGGTGAATAGAAGGGTGGTGGAACCCTCAACAGTAATATAAAAATTGGTCAAAAGTTAATGTTTGGGAGAAAAGACAAGTTCTATTTTGAATATGTTGAGTTACAGATATCCAGTTTATAGTATCCAAAAAGCAACTGGTAATGCAGGACTAGAGTTTAGGAGAGATTGGTTAAATGTGGGATTTATTTTCACAAAGCTGATGGTTGAAATTTGGGGCATCTATCAGATCACCAAAAGAGGTAGTATAGAACATGACCCAGGATAGTACCTTGAAGGGTAGCCACAGTAAATGGTCATAACCTGTATGAAAATCCAGCGAAAAGGATGAGAAGGGGTCAGACACATAGGAGAACTAGAGAACAATGACCTAAAAACCTAGAGATGTGAGGTCCACGAGGAAATGGTGATGAATATTGTTAACTACTAAAGGGAGGTTAAGAGTGAGAACCAAAAAAGGCCATTTGTTTTGGGAATTAAGAAACCAGTGGTGACTTCTTTTTCTGATTTTTGTTTTTTGAAATACTCATTTTTGTTGGTGTTTTTTAAATTCAGAATAACATACAAAACATTTTTTTTTTTTTAAATCATCAATGATCACTGACAATAGCTTAGCAGGGAAATCTACTGGTACTTTTAGTACTAATTGAATACTTTAAGGGCCACTATGTTGCTCCTTTACTATCTCTTTATTTACCTAGGGTATTTTTTTTTCCTCCACTAGTACTTGATACAACAAAATCATTCTCCTAGTAAAGAAAGGGCATAAAATGAGTTGAATAACTGTACTATCTCACTTTTTTTTTTTTCATCTTACCCACAAAAGGGGATGGTTCAATTCCTTCTTTGATTGCTCAACAGGGACATCAAAGGACAAAATCATTTATAGCAAGTACACTGACCTGGTGCTCAAAGAAGTTATGAATGCACATGACCCAGACCTGCAAAGCCATATAAGAGAGTACAAAGAAGACAAGGTTTGCCTAGAGAAATCTGTTTCAGAAGGTTGCTGCTACTATGCCAATTAGAGCTACAGATAAACTAGCTCTGGCTCAGTATATCAAGTATATACCATCTCAGCAAGGAATAGTTTCAGTTCTGGAGCTAAACAAATAGATCCAATGAAATCTTTAGGATTAAAAATTAATAAGAAAATTCATTTTTTAAAAATATGATTTAAAAGGGGAAAAAGAAGCCCAATGCCCCCCTCCCCTTCTTGTCCTTTGCATTATTTTCCTTGGGCTGATGAGCTTCGGCTCATCCCAACCCCATTCTCACAGGACCTTGATAAATCCTTTTATTTTTCCTTTACTACTTGCATTTGTTTCCATCTTCCCTAAATCTTTTTTTTTTTTTTTTTTTTTTTTTTTTAACATACTATGGTGATAAATTCCTTATGCACCTGAACAGTTGCCTGGACAAAACACAGCTATTTCTAAAAAAAGTTCATTTTTGATAGTCTCCCATCTTCTAGGGCTGACTTCCCATGTAGAATTTTATTTTTGGGGTCCCAAATTTTCTTAAGATCTAGAATACATATCGTATCTCTCATCGTCCACTTTTCTTTCACTAGCAGAGTCGTCATTTCCTTCCCATCACATGCATTTCAGTAAGCCTTTCTCCTTGGTGAAAACCAAATGCACAATAGAACTTCCCTTTAGTTAGGGCTGTACTATGTTATGGTGTTAAAGCAGGGAGAGCAGGGGATAGAGCACCAGACTTGGGGTTTCAACTGCGAACGGGCCTCCAGACACTGTGATCCTCGGGGCAAAGTCTCTTAGTTTGTTTCCTCACCTGTAAAATAATAGTTCCCCACCCACAGGGTTGCTGTAGAATCCGATGCGCTTAGTGATATAAATGCCATATAAACACTTGCTATGTGTAATGATGACTTCAGTTCAATATAAGGGAGAACAGCCAACTGGTCCCCAGCCCAACGCCTAGCCTGTGATTGACACGTGAATGAATGCTTGTAGACTCGATTTACCAAACGAGGGGCAGGCTTCGGAGACACGCGGACAATTCCGCTTAAGACGGGAAGGACAGAACTGGGAACTCGGAGGCTGAGCCTCCGTCTCCGGCTTGGGCAGCCCGCAAGGCAGGACTGGAGACGGGGAGAGCTTGGCTGAAGTGACCTCCAAAGGGCCCTAGTATCATCCCTTCCCCCAATCCCCACTTTCCAGGTGTTCCTTCTACACGCTCTCCTAACCCCCGGGGTGCCCGAATGGGCCGACATTCCCTCTACTCCAGCCACCAATGGAGGTGCGAAACAAAGCGTTCTTCCCAAAGTTAGGAAGGAACTCGACTTGCAGGGGGAGGGGAAGGCAGCGAGGGAAACGCTCGGGACCGGAAGAGGACACAAGTACTTCCGAGCCAGAAGCTGAGAGGGCCAACATGGAACCTCCCGCATCTGCGAGCCTGGCGGAGGGGCAGTGCAGTCGCTGAGACGGGGGCAGGAGCAGCCGCAGCCGCCGCCGCCGCCGCTCAGCCCGGTCCGGCCTTTGCCGGGGCCTCCCCCCACCGCCACTTCCCCTCCCGAGATCTACTCCTTTCCCCTCTCGGGCCCGGCCGGCCGCGGCGAAGCTGCCTCCGCCATGTCAGTGCTGGGCGAGTACGAGCGACACTGCGACTCCATCAACTCTGACTTCGGGAGCGACTCCGGCGGTGGCGGCGGCCCTGGCGGCTCCGTGTCCGGCCCCGGCGCCGGCTCGTCCGCCCGCCCCGGAGGCGGCTTCCCGATGGAGCAGGAGGAGTTGCATTACATCCCCATCCGCGTCCTGGGCCGGGGCGCCTTCGGGGAGGCCACACTGTACCGGCGCACTGAGGTAGAGCGCAGCCGGAGCCCCCCAGCCGCCCGCCCCGCGGGCCTCCTTCCCCTTCCCCCTTCCCCCGCTCCCAATCTCCTTCCGCGGCCTAATATCCCCGTCTTACAGGGGGAGAAACGGGGGCTCCTCGTCCCCGCTTCTTCGTCTGTCACATGAAGGAGCTCTGCCATCTTTAGTCTTCTCAGCTCTAGAAAGGAAAAAATTCCCCTAACTTCCCTTTTCTCCTGCCTCTCTGCTCTTTTTCCCCCACCCGCTTCATTTTCGTCTTCCTTTTCCCTTTACTCATTTATCTCACCTTAAAAATGTGGAAACTGAGATTTTTCATCTGTAAAATGAAGTTCTGCTAGATAGATTATCGAAAGAATTCTTTGTTCTAACTTCCTTTTCCCTTATGTCTTTCTCCTTCTCCTGTTCCTTTTTCTTTTTCCTTTCCCTGTGTACTGTTCCTGTCTTATAGATGTAGAAAGGAAGGCTCTTAATCTCCTTGTTCTTCAACTTCAGCATCTCTAAAATGAAGGAGCTTTGCTAGATTATCTCCAAGTCCTTCTCAATTCTAAAAAGGAAAAAAAATTCCCTAATCCTTCCCTTTCCCTTTTTTTTCCCCAACTCCTTTTCCCCTCCCTTTTCCTTCCCTCTTCTTTCCTTTTCCCTTTTCTGTTCCCGTCTCCTCTCTTTTGTGGGGCAGTTTGACTCACTAGTACCCAGATCTCTAGCATCATCTCTTGACCAAAGCTTCACATGAGTTTAATGTTTATCCAATGTTCACGGGGCATGGTCCCTGGGGTCGGTCCCCTGTTCACATCGGGCAGATCAGCATCATCACTTACCTGCCATTTTGATAAAGTTTGAGCCAGAGGCATTGCCGTGAATGCCTTCCGTCTTCTGTTCCCCTTCCTTTTCAAGTCTCTGAAGTTTTTTGGTATTATGTTTTCCAAATGGCCAGACATCTCAGTATGCTTCCCAGTCTTATGCCTTTCTTCTGTCCTTCTGATACCGCCCCTCCTTCCCAAAAAAGCCCTTGGGATTGCGGTTTTTAAATTCTGTCATACTCACACACCCAAGACTGTTCTTAAAGATCATTGGGAAGTTCCAGCTACTTGAGGGTTCTGCTTGGTTTCTCCAGCAGTGCTTTATCACAAGAAGCCTGTATCTTGTATTGATGTCGTAGACCCTTAAAGTAAGATAGGTGGTGCAGTGGATAGAGCACCAGCCCTGATTTCAGGAGGACCCGGGTTCAAATGTGGTCTCAGACACTTAACTTCCTGGCTGTGTGACCCTGGGCAAGTCACTTAACCCCAGCCTCAGGGGGGGGGGAATAAGCGAGGGACTTTTGGTTGCACCCCTAAAGCCTACTTTAGTCCAAATTCTGAATGGTTAAGCATTTATTGATGACCTAAATGTTCTGGAAGCATTATGTATTTTGTTCATCTATATTTCTCTATCTTGAAATTAAACACGTTTTTGTATATTTGTAGATTTTAGGGCCATGTTGGAGCCTTAAATAGTTTGGGCAAATTTCTTCCATTTTTGTTCCTTCATTTGAGAATGAAGAAACTGAGACCTTCAAAGAATCAGTATAAAGAGAACTAGGGGCAGTAGAAACATGTTAGATAATTGTTTAGAAAGATCTCCCCCTACACTGGGACTTTTGGAAGAGACTCATAAATATTCTATATTCATGAAGCATCTTTTGTGAGAAGATTGCAGAGATACTTTGAAAAGTAAATTTTATTTTGCATTTGTAAGCTGTTACTAATTCTCTATTTTTAAGATTTCCCTCATAGTAAGGTTGTTGGGAGATGAAAGTTATTATCTGAGGTCCAAAATGGCTCAAAAGACCAGTAAGACTCAAGTTCAAGTTCTATCTCTGACACATACTGGCTATGTGATCCTGGGCAAGTTACTGAAACACTTGATGCTCTATGCTAGAGATGTCAGATTCTGTGCAGGCAGCAGGGAAAATTATCTGAAAAAAATAACTTAATTTGTGGTTTTCTAAGTCAGTGTGCCACTTTAGTAATCTATGTCTTTCTGAGTTTGACAACATTGCCCAAGCAGTTCTGTTATAAATGGCAGAGAAGGTGCCGACTTCATTGGTAAGAGTTCCCTCTGAGTAGTTCTCTCTGGAATTGAAATAAAAGAAAAAATTCATTTCTGATTTCTAACTCACATTAATATAGAACTTTAAGGCAGTGGTGTCAAACTCAAATATACATAAATCCCTATTGGTCACAGATTGATAGCAAATCACAGGTTAACATCCAAGTTGTTTTTTATTTTGTTAAACATTTTCCATTTCCACTTTAATTTGTTTCCGGCCTGCTGCTGTTTGCTTCCTATGAGTCTGACATCTCTTTTAAAGTTTGAAAATCCTTTTCTCCAGAACAGTCCATAAGGCAGGTAATATTAGTACTAATTTTCACATCTTATAGATGTAGAAACTGAGACTCTTTATCCTCTACTCCTCAGTTTCCTCATCTGTAAAATGAAGGCTCTCTACTTCATTAGAGTCCTTTCTCAACTCAGTTTCCAGAAGAGATGAATTTTTGATTTTACTTCAAGAGTTGGAGCAATTTTTGAATAGTGGCAGTAGTAAGGGGCGTAGCAACTAATATTAGTCCTGGGGAATGGCAGGTGAGTTTACATAGATTTTAGTATTTGTGAAATATGGTAGGAAACAGAATAGAAAAAGGTAAAGTAAGTGCCTTGAATGAATTTGTACTTAAGTTACAAGCTAAAGATATCTGAGTTACTAGCTTAAATTTTATAACACTTGAATTTAATTTCATATTTTCATGTTAAAAATTAGAATTAGAATAGTTCATGCTTTCTTAACAGATAGTATATGTAAACTATTTTGCTGACCTTAAAGAATTATGTAAATGCTAATTATTACTTCCTGCTTCCCTATTACCTCTTCTACTGCCATTATCCTCATTAAAGTATTGCTTTATTGGATCTTTGCATTCTATCCTAGTCCATGTTTTCTATCATATTTTAGATCTAGATCTTGCATTTCATAAACCAGCTGGCATACCAAACAGTTTTTTATTAAATATTTTCCTTTTCCTAACCAGAAATTACTAATACAGATAATTATATAGTCTCTGCCTAAAGTTTGTTTTGTTTCTTTTTAAGGAAAAAAATATTAAATAAGCAAGTATTTGTCCACTTGGCCTTTCTAGGCTTGTGGACCCAGATGTGGATTCATTGACTTCCAGGAAAAAAGAAAGCACCATACTTATGTTACTGTGTTATAGGATGACTCATTGGTTGTGTGGAAGGAAGTTGATTTGACCCGATTGTCTGAGAAAGAACGTCGTGATGCCTTGAATGAAATTGTTATTCTGGCTTTGCTACAACATGACAACATTATTGCCTACTACAATCACTTCATGGACAATAACACTTTGCTGATTGAACTTGAATACTGTAATGGTAAGCACAGATCTTAGTGACACTTCCTCTAAGACACTTTTATTAATTGCACAAAAGAACTGTCATCTGTAATAAGGAGTTTAAATGTTTTCAGAAGAAATAATCTAGTTCCTAGAATGTTTTGAATTTATAACAGCAAAATAGATGAGACTATTGTTTCTATGATTATGAATTTCTGCCACAGTGTCAGCTTATTCTCTGAACCATGGTTCCTAGACATTTTTTAGTAACTTTATTTCAGCACATTATACAAACCTCTACCACAATCCCATTTGAATCTCTTAACAATGTATAAACCCCTTAAACAGTTAAGTACAATAACATGAAGAGATTACTTAACTGGCCTGCAACTTCATACTGAAGTTGTTTCCCATCATTTTATAGAAAGAATAAAAATACACTTTATGACTTTGTAACAATCTTATATTTTTAATCTAAGTTTTCCTGACTCTTACAAATATATTGATTCTACTTTGTGTTCACTCTGTTTTACTTCATACAAATCTTTCTTTTTTTCTTCATACAAGTATTTTCTTTTTTCA
This sequence comes from Sminthopsis crassicaudata, assembly GCF_048593235.1. Lineage (NCBI taxonomy): Eukaryota > Metazoa > Chordata > Mammalia > Dasyuromorphia > Dasyuridae > Sminthopsis > Sminthopsis crassicaudata. The sequence continues at coordinate 313,722,522 of NC_133618.1, forward strand.
TTTTGTTGTTCCATATTACCCATTGCATTTACAGACTACAATTTGTTGATCAGTTTCTCAATCTTGGGCACATTTTTTTGCTATTACAAAAAGTGCTCCTATGAATATTTTTGTGCAGATAGGTCAACTTCTATCAGATATCTTCTTCTGGATATGCATTAAGCATCTCAAATTTAGCACATTCAGTGCTCTGTTTTAATCTACTTTGCTCCAGAATTTCTTATCCAGGGTATTTCTCAAGGCACTTCCAGCTTCCCAAATCCATAATCTCACAGACATTCTTTTACTCTTCCCCCCCCCCCCTTCTTCATTCTCAATATGTAGTCATTGACAGGTATCATCTCTTATACCTACCTTCACAACATTTCTCCTATCTGCCCTTTTCTTTCTACTCATACAGAGGTGTCTTTTTTTTTTTTTTTTTTTTTTTTTCACTCATGACTTTGAATGAGATAGCTAGGGGATACACTAGAAATTGAGTTCAAATTCAACCTAAGACACTAGCTGTATGAACTCAAGGAATTCACTTACCCAATTACCTCAGTTTCTTCATCTATAAAATAGAGACAATAACAGCACCCTCTCCGTGCTGTCTTGGTCAAATGAGATAATATTTTAAAGGCACTTAGCAGAATGCCAGGCATATAATAAATACTGTATAATTGCTAGTGATTAGCTATTGTTATTATTATAAATTCTTACTCTAATTACCTCTTATTCTAAAATTATTCTAATTAGTTTTTCTGTTTCGGTTTTCTCCATTCTCCAATCCATCATCCATATAATTACTAAAATAATGTAATAGGTCCCTAAGTCATGGATCACGTCCTGCCTAAAAATTTTCAGTAGCTCTTCATTGTTTATAGGATAAATTACAAACTATCTTGCCCAAAATGTAGAATCCTCCATAATCTGGAAGGCTCTTCCACCTCAATTTCCTACTTATTTTTTATTGTTCCCCTTTATTAATTCTGCATTCCAGCCAAACTATATTCCCAGCTATTTCCTGAACTTGACACTGTTTCTTGCCTCCATATATTTATATAAACCATTTCCCAGACCCAAAATGCATTCTTCACCTCTACCTTTCAGAATTACTGTCTTCCTTTACTACTCAACTTATGTGTTCCTTCCTTTGTTGGAGCCTTCTCTGATCTACCCAGTTACTAGTGCTATCTCTCATATTTCCTTGTACTATATTTATTTATATAGTACTTATATGTGTGCATCATTTTTCCTGGAGAAGGATGGAAATTTTTTGATGACTGGGACTGTTTTCTTTGTGTCTTTGTTATTCCCAGTTCCTTGAATATAGTAATTACTCAATACTTTCCATTGGAGTATAAAAACAAGAGTACAATTGCTGGGTCTAATAGTTTGTACAAGTTTGTACAATTTTCTTGAATAATTCCAAATTATTTTTCAAGATGGTTGAACCAATTCACTAGTTTCACTAGCAGTAGTATTATGGTACCTGATTTCCCATTGTCCCTTCAGTACTGGATTTTTCCATCTTTTACCATTTTTTTTTTTTCCAATTTAATGGCTGTGAGGTAATTGTTCAAAGTTGTGTCAATTTGAATTTTTCTGACTACTGATTTTAAGCACTTTTGTATGTGATTGTAGGTGTTTTATTTTTCTGTTTTTGAAAAATATTTATATCCTTAGACATTTTCTGTATTTAGGCTGAGTTCTTAATCTCATAGATTTATGCCAATTATGTATAAGTTTTTAACATAAGACTTTTATTAAATATGTTTTGTGCAAAGATTTTTATTCCCCAGTCCATAGCTTCTAGTTGCATTTATTTTTATTTGTACAAAAACTTTTTATTTACATGTAAACAGGTAGTCTATTTTGTCTTTTATAATAGCTGTGGCTGTTCATAAATTCATCCCCTTACCCCTAGACATGAGAGCACTAACCTTCTATTCTCCTTTAACTTTATAATAATGTATATATTTAGTTCATTTTTTCATTTTCACTTTTAAGTTGTTTCATTTGTCACCATGGGTAAATAATTCTTTATATAGTGATCAGCTTGTAAGGAAATCCTCAGTTTGGAACCCCTTGTTTTACTGGGGAGATTCAGGAGTTAAATTATTTTCTCTTAGTCTATAAGTTCTTGGACTATCTCTTAACCCAAACTTTGTATCTCCCTAGTCCCAAATAGAATGCTCTTAACAAAGTAAATACTTAATTATGTTTTTCTTGTTTCTTTTCCCATATCAGAGAAAGTCTCAAAATGTCTTTTCAGACAATTTCACTCTTGTATATTTCAGTTATTCTTGATCCTAATCAATCCTATATTTGGAAAATTGTATGTGATTTCTGAATTAGTAGAAATTGCAAAAAGTTAATATTTCCATCCATGGTTAGGATAAGTGAAAGCAATTGATATACTAAACTTTTACTTGCTAAATTTCAGGGAATTAAAGATGCAAAGTTTAAGGCAACCTCTATAGGGAAATGTGCAGGAGAGAAATGATGAAAATCGCTTATTCAATGGGAAAAGGTAACTTAGTTATCTGTTAATGATTAGGGAGAACTTAAGTTCATAGGGTGGGCCCTATGTATAAAATATTTTTCATTTAGTAAGGGGGAAAAAAATTGGTCTGGTTAAAGGACCTAAATACACCAAAACATCTCATCAGCAGAAAGACTTGGTAAAGCAACATCAGAGAAAACAAAATAGGTGATATTAATCATTTCAAGGCTTAATCTAGTGATCTCTTTAAGATCTTTTCCTCCTCTAAATCTTAGGATTAATGTGACCTAAGTTTTATTTACTATATTCATTATTTTCACTTACAGCTCTTTTGTCCTCTTTCACTCTTTTCTAAAAACACCACTTTTGCTTTTGGGCATTTAATCTTGGTGTGGGGGTAAAAAACCTTTTTTAAGGCAACTGTGTTCTGTGTTACCTTAGTACTTTATGCAAGATGTATTGGGCTTTCATGAGAATTTTTATTATTTTCCTCCTAAAATGTTATATACATATATGTATGTGTGGCAATTTTTTCCAGTGTGACAATTGACTTGATTCCTTTTATTTTGAAATAAAATATGCTTGATTGACCCATCCTATTCTAGGAATATTCTCCAGTTTCTTGTAAGCAGTATTTATGGGTTCTATCTATATGTTTTCAGACCCAAAAATCTTCATAGTAAGGTAAATTTTACCTGAGAGAAAAGTTTCTCAGTGCATTTAAGAAGTGGAAAGCCAAGAGATGGTTTTTTTCCCATGAAGAAGCCTTAAGAACTCTGTCTTTCTTATGTGGGTGGATAAATCACCAAAAGATAAAGGAGCCAACCATCACTCCATCAATTAAGAAGAGCTTTTCTCTAAATATTCTTTTTTCCATTGTTTAATTTTAGGAGGAAACCTATATGATAAAATCCTGCGTCAGAAGGACAAATTATTTGAGGAAGAGGTATTTCAGATTAATATGGAAGGGGCTAGAATTATTCTTTAATAACTAACTTTTGGGGTTCTTTGCTTATGTTTGCTCATCTCTCACCTGCTCCTGTCACTCTGCTCAAAGCCTTTCTAGGTTTGGGACATTCAAGAGACTAAAAGAGTAGTTTCTCATGAAGATGAAGGTTGTCCATAGTTACTTCTAAGTTTTTCTTCTCAGAAAATGAGGCTTTATAAGCTCCCTCAGGCTGCATTTCTGCTTACTGATCTTTTTGTTATCTATAGCTCTCCTTAGAAACTTGCTTAAGTTTCTTGCCCGCATGTATTCATTCCAAAAGTTCACAAAAGTCTGTGTCATTGGTGTACTTTGTATTTGCATTAAAGCTGTTTTATGATGGTGATCTGCTTTTGCTTTTTAAGTCTGCTCTTCTGTCATGTACTGCTCAACCAGAAAGAAGGACATTTATTTTGACTTGAAATCCAACTTTAGCTGCAGCTTCTTTTGTGTTCTCTTTTCAGTGAATTTATTTGCTTCAATACAAAATAAAATTTCTTCTGTCTTTATAGATGGTGGTCTGGTACCTATTTCAGATTGTATCAGCAGTGAGCTGCATTCACAGAGCTGGGATACTTCATAGGTAATATATGAAAAGAAATTCAGTGAACTAACCATGGTTATGGAAGGGTAAAACAGTCAGTGCTTCCATACACATTTTTTGCTTGATAGAATAATAACATCTTTTCCAAAAGAATAAAATTTAGAGATGAAAGAATGACTAATGGTAGATGTAATTCTTAGTTCCTGAGATTAAACTGTGTTTGTGCTATAGACACATCTTCCTAATAAGCTAAGCACTAATTAAGATTATTAGTGTTCATTTGCTAGTGAAAACTATAAACTTTAGAGTTCAATAAATTCATGAGCATGCCCCACTTTTCTTAACACAAAGGAAATTATATTAGATTAATTTAAATGCAAAGCAAGTTATTTTTCTGAGCTACTCAAAAAAGTTGAAAGCGCTACTCTTTTGTGCTTACATTATTTTTGTTTAATATAAGTAAAACATTTCCTGTTAAGACAATTTATTTTGTAATTATTAACAAATCAAGGAATAAGACCATATTGAGTTCATGTCCAGCCTACAGACTTTTATTGAGTAAATTATTAATCACTGTAATTATAATAATCTTCTTTTTGATATTTGTTGAGTGTTAACATATTGAGTGCATGTTAACTTATTTTTCAAAGAGGTTAGCTTAATTGTACACATCCTTCAGCAAGGGAAGCCAAAGAATGAATCTGATAGAGCTTATTACTTAAAGCTAATCATGTAGAAAACATATATAGAAATGTAACCTATAAAGGTAGTAATGGTAACATAGTTGGCCACATTGCTTGTTGAGACTTTCCCTTGATATGGTAGAGACTCTAAAACTAATCAAAGGTAATATAGTAAAAATATTTTCATATCTCTTTTTCTGAAGGAACTGTTTGCCAGAGAGTTGTGCTTGATAAAGGTAGCTCATCCTGCAGGGATGAACAAAACTTTTATTATCTTTCTCTTCCACCCTTTTTCTAGGAGTTCATTGTGTGGAACATGGAAATTCTTTGGAGAATTTGAAGATTTGTATTATTTGTCCTCTTTTGAACTATAGTATATTAGGTTGATAGTCACTGCATTGATATTTTGATTAGGATCTGAGTAGTAATATAATAGTGCTTGTGCTGCATTAATAGTGTTACTAGAATGAAATAGAATTGAGCCCTAAAGAAAGAAGATAAAAAAAGAAATTAATACAGGGATTCAATATGTATTGCTCTTTTTCAGAGATATAAAAACTTTAAATATTTTCCTAACTAAGGCAAACCTAATAAAACTTGGAGATTATGGGCTGGCAAAGAAACTTAATTCTGAGTACTCCATGGCTGAAACTGTAAGTATATATTGCCATTGTGTTAAGTTAATAGCTTTTCTCTTTTCTTTCTACTGTAGGATACAGCAATTTTGCATCCTCTGTCTGTGTCATTTAGTTCATAATAATCCTAGACCTAAAACTGGAAAGAACCTTAAGAGCCATTGGGGCAGCCCTTGCTTTACAGATGTGAAAACTAAAGCCTACAAAGATTAAATGACTTGCAAATTCATAAAATTAGTATCAGATGTGGGCTTTGAACCCAGATACTTTTCCTCTGGAGCCAGTGCAGTACTCTTTCGACAGTACTATATGTATCTGATTTAGTCCTCAAACTAATATTTAATAATAATTCTTCTGAGATAAGTTTTCAGGAGTCTTTTTTTCTTATACTTACAATACCTATTTTTATGTTTCTGCTTCTATGAGTCTTTGTTTTTACACAACCCTATTTTTACATTCTCCCTGAGCACCATCTAGTTATCATTTTTGTTTAGTCATTTCAGTTGTGTCCAACTCTGTGACCCCATTTGAGATTTTCTCAGCAAAGAGACTGGAGGGATTTTTCATTTTCTTCTCTGGCTCATTTTATAGATGAGAAAATCAAGGCATACAGGGTCATCCAGCTACTAAGTGTCTTAGGCTGGTTTTGCTCTCAGGTCTTCCTGATTCTAGGCCTGGTGCTCTATCTATTGTGCAGCTTAGTTGCATGGTCATTTTACAGTACTTCCTTTTTAAAATTTGTTTAAAAGTTGATATTATTTTTAAACAGTTTTTTAAACAGAATTTTTTTTTTAAACAGAATATTTTTTTTTTAAACAGAATATTATTTTTAAACAGATTTTTAAACAGAAATGCATCCTGGGGATAAACTAGGTTTGCAAATCATTACTTTAGGGACTCAGATTGTTTTGGATGATGACAGCTGCCAGGAAGAGAGTCAAGACCATTATAGAGGCTTGAATTTATAGTTGCTTTTGCTTTGTCAGTTAAAATTCAAGAAAACAAACTACACAGAAACAGAAAACTTATCATAACCTTTCTCCTCTAAAAACTTTTATCTGCCTTGCTGTCTTATTTGTACCCTTCTTTCATCTCTACCTTTAAAATTCTATTTTTAAGACCTAACTCACAAGTTGTCCCTCCCCTGAAACCTTCCCTGATTTTTCTAGTCCCACAATCGGAAGTTCTCTCTTTTGCTTGTGTCTAGAACTTTATATATTATTTCTTGAGAGCACTTACCACATTCTATTTTGTTATAGTTATTTGTATTTCATATCACCTCTATTGTGTTGTATACTCTTTGTATCTTTTCTAGCACCAGTGTTATGCTCATACTAGGTACTTGCTTGTTGAATTAGCCTGAATAACTGAACAAAAGTAGTGACTCTCATATTTAGTAAAAACAAATGTAGTCCTTTCTTTTAAATAAGAAATACTATATACCGATGAACCCAAAACACGTTTCCAAAACCATTCTGGCTGGATATGCTTGTCAAAATGGGAGCAAATGTAGGAAGCTCCATTATTGGAGTAGATATAAAATTGAGACATGATAAAAATTTCCTTGAGAGCAGTGCATTTTAGAAGAAAAAGCCAATAACTCCACAAAACTCACTTTCAGCATTTTCCTCCTTGATGAACTTTTGGCTAATATATTTGTTTCTCTGAAGCTTGAAAAGTAGCTTAAGTATTTAAGCACTTCTGCATGATGGAAATGAAATCCTGGAGCACTTGGGCCTCTCAAGTGATTTCACTATATTTTTTTCTGTACAAGTGTTTCTTATATAATAGGCATCGAATAAGTTTGAATTTGAAGAAACTGATAATATTTCCTCAGATGAGCCATATATATAATATAACTGAATTCTATTTCTGATATTTTGTTTGAGGCTTCTAAAATGATCTCCTGGATAATCAAATTTAATGAGCTGTTAACAAAAGGAGCCTTAGGAAACTGGACTAATTAGAAAGTGATTTTTTTTGTTTTTGTTTTTGTTTTGTTCAGCTTGTGGGAACCCCATATTACATGTCTCCAGAACTCTGCCAGGGGGTGAAGTACAACTTCAAGTCTGATATATGGGCAGTAGGCTGTGTCATTTTTGAGCTGCTCACCTTAAAAAGGACCTTTGATGCAACGGTAAGTTGTGTGTTTTCACTATATAAAGGTGGTAAAAGTTGGTTAACAGGGAAAAATTTCATTTGTCTATGAGATTCTAATTTTGTTAAATTTGTTCATTTTAGTGTGTGTGGTATTGTGATGATAGCTCACTTTTGTGTGGTGCTTTATAGTTTACAAAGGATTTTCCTCATAACAACCCTGTGAGGTATGTAGTACAATACAAGTATTATCATCATTTTATAGATTATCACATCTACAAACAGGTATAAACTAATTAATTGCAGCTGATGGTAAGATGTTCCAATTTGGGGAACTAGATCAGTTGTTTTCTTTTGTTTTTAAATTACATTCATTTCTAAATATACCCTTTCTTCTTTCCTGGTTGAGGACAGTTAGGTGGCTCAGTGGATAGAACTCCAGGCCCAGAGTCAGTAAGACCTGAGTTCAAATCTGGCCTCAGACACTTAAATTGTGGTCATTTAACCATGTTCATCTTAGCTTTGTCATCTGTAAAATGAGCTGGAGAAGGAAATGACAAACCCCTCCAGTTATTTTTTTGAGAAATCCCCAAATAGTGTCATGAAGAATTAGACATGATTGAGGCGATTGAACTTTAACAACAACCTTTCTACCCAATGAGCTTTTGCTGGTGACAGAGATTTAAAAAGAAAAAACAGTTCAGTAAAACCAAGCAAGGTGTCAGTCCCTTCTGACAGCAATGAGTTATTCCATGTCCAGACTCCCTCTTATTCTCTATATCACAACTCTCTAGTAAAGACAGAAAGCCATATTTTCTTATCTTTTCTTTGACCAAGCTTGATCATTATAGCATTCAGTTTTTATTGTACTTTCCATTGTAATTGTTGTATTCATTATATATGTTATTTTCCTGGTTCTGTTTACTTTGTTACCTATCATTTCATTTAAATTCTCCCAGGCTTTTCTTCACATCCATTCTGATAGAACAGTAATATGCAGTATACATGTACCACATCTTCTTTAGCCATTCCCCAACTGATAGGTACCTACTTTGTTTCTTACCACACACACAAAAAAATGTTATTAATTTTAGTATATGTGAGCTTTTTCAGCTTTTGATCTTCTTGGGGTGGTACCTGCTAATAGGATCTTTGAGTCAAAGGATATAAACATTTTAGTTGGATTTTCTCCCTTTTCCCTTCTCTCCTCTCTCCTCTTTTTTTAAAAGCATATTTCTGCATTGTTTAACAGATTGTTTGGATCAAGCTCTACCAATAGTATGATATATGTTTTTGTCTTCCTATTGGTCTTCCTCTACTGACTTTTTGTCAGTCTAGTGTGAAATGAGATGTGGAGGATAGTTTTGGGGGTTTTTTTGTGTGTGTGTGTTTTTATTGAGGCAATTGGGGTTAAGTGACTTGCCCAGGGTCTTACAGCTAGGAAGTGTTAAGTGTCTGAGGTCATATTTGAACTCAGGTCTTCCTGACTTCAGGGCTGGTGTTCTATCCACTGCACCACCTAGCTGTCTAGAGGATAGTTTTTAATGGTTTGCAGTTCTTTTTTTTTTTTTTTTTTTTTTTAATATGAAAATTGTTTGCTTCAAATCATTTATGTTCTAAACTCAGAAGTACTGCAAATCACTGAGTTTTCTAGCATAAAATCTATATCAAACATGATCTCGAATGGCATTAATATAGTATGTGGTAGTATATATAGTCCATGAATTACTTGTCATTATTATTCTTCATTTTTCTCTGAATTGAATTTCCCATGGAAAGTAGTATGCCTATATAATTAATCTAAGGAATTTGGAATTTGTAGACCTAGGTTTTTTAGGCAAATCATTTAATGCTTTACTACCTATTTTAAATGAAAACTTTGAATTCAAATAATTTTCATAAGTGTTTATGGAAAGGAGTAAAAAATAATTTTGCACTAGTATTCAAGATGATGTGTTATCATTCTTGATAATGACCTAAAATGTAGTTCCTACTGTTTGTTTTTCCTTTCTCATGGATAAAACTAGTTCATCATGCCAGTGTTATTTTGTGAATTAACATTTTATTTTGAGTCATTTCCTCTTAAGTAATTCATTATCTTAGCACCTTTCTTGGATCTTGAGTCTGGGTTATTTGCTTGGTTTTTGTTTGTTTGTTTTGTTTTGGAGTTTTTTGTGGCTGTTGGGATTAAGTGACTTTCCCAGGATTACATAATAAATCTTAAGTTTCTGAGGCTGAATTTGAATTCAGATCTTCCTGACTTCAAGGCTGGTGCTTTATCCACTATACCATCTAGCTACCTTGGAACTATGTTGAGTCTTGATATTTTCCTACCAGAATCATTGCTTTACATGCAACAACGAAGTGCAATAACTTCCATGGCAAAAGAGCTACTGGAAGCAAAGAAACATGGTTGTTCTGCATTTTCTTTTTAGTAGATTCTGATTATATTATACTCTTGAGTTATGCTTTCCATCCCTCACATCCAAAATTTTTGGTTTGATTTTTCTTCCTTGCCTTGTCACGATTTTCATCTCTAAATGTATTTAGTTAGTTCAATTGCGTATTGTGATTTTGAGGTCCATAGTCAAGGTTTTTATTTCTAATTATGGCCAATTAGCAATATTCAATATAATAATCAAACAATATCTCTGATACTGACCAAATTTATTAGAAATGCATTCTAGTAGCTCATAAGGGATATTGGATAGGAAAAGATACATTAGCATAAAACCATTACTCCTTCTTTAAAAAGTTGACAGAACTAGAAAACTCAGTCTATATAGCATCGTTCTTTTATACAGAAGGTGACGCATTCATCATTGACTCCTAGAATCCTCTTAATCTGTGTGTGAAGATTGTGCAAGGGATCCGTGCCATGGAAGTAGATTCCAGCCAATATTCTTTAGAGTTGATCCAGATGGTTCATTCATGTCTTGATCAGGTGAGCATGAATTTATTTCAGTTTGTCATTTTCTCTCTTATCCCCACAAAGTGAGGCTAAGAGCAACCAAGAGAGTAAAACACGTGTGTGATAATATATGTATACTTTGATAATGAGTAATGTACAAATGTATATATATACATACAGGTACGTATATGTGAGATGTGTATTATATATCTATGTGTATATTGTGTTTCCATGTGTGTACATGCACAAAAACACTTCACTGAGACATATATATATATATATATATATATATATATATATATATATATATATATATATATATATATATATACTTGTATACAGAAGAAATTACAGTTTATGTACTGTGTTCTTCCATACCTAAAAAACTTAGTGAATTACTTATAAAATATACATAAATCATACTATTTCCTGATGCTATCTGATGCCCTACAAGAGTACAAAATATTTTACTTACAATATATACATAAATCAAACTATTTCTTGATGCTGTCAACTTGTTTGCTGTGGGTATTATTAACAAAGGCAAATAAACAAAATGTTACCATTCACATACTAATATAGCTGTGAAAAGTTGAGTCTAGTGTGATGAATCTTTTCAAACATGCAAAAGCATGTAACAAATGACCTTTAACTATTGTTGAGCCCTTAAGTGCAAGTGAAATGCTGAACCTGGTTTTTCCTTGAAAATTAACCTTCTTGTCATTTTTCCCCTCAGGACCCTGAGAAGAGGCCCACTGCAGATGAACTTCTGGATTTTCCACTTCTCAGTAAACGCAGGAGGTAAATAGGCAAATAGGTCATCCTTTTGCTTTTTGGTAAAGTATTGTTTGGTTAAAGAAAGACCTCCTCAGAGAAGCCTAACTGAATCATTCAGATTGTGCTCAGTTGAAGATGTATGTGTGTGTGTGTGTGTGTATACATCTACACATCGATATATCCTTTGATTTATGCCTAATATCTCTTTTGTCTTAAAATTTTAGCTTCCCATCAGAATTTCTGCTTTGGTTGATTGAGGGAATTCAAAGTCTTTCACCTCTCTGGCTCATGTTTTTCCAAAAGTGTATTGATAAATTTGTAATGTTTTATCTAAGAGAGCTCTATACTTCATACTTTTGAATCAAAAGAAACTATCACTCAATCTACTGCTACAAATTGTGACAGAACTATTATCTCTTAAGTATAGAGGCATACTCTATAGAAAGTTCATTGTTCATAGGTATAGAGCTGGAAAGCATCTTAGAAGCCATCAGTTGCAGTCCTCTTATTTTACAGTTAAAGAAACTGAGGCACAAAGAGATTCAGTGATTTGCTATATAGCTAAAACATTTTTGATGTGAAATTTGGAACCATCTCCGTGACACCAGGAAGAATACCCATTTGCTATACCATGCTGCCTCTCCAATAGCAAAATCAGTCTAACATTGTAATGGGGAAAGGTAATGTTGCTTGAACATCATTGCACAATAATATCACTACTTTTTAATCTGGTTCTATCATAAAGCAATAAAATATATGATGACATTGTTCAATTGATCCTACAATAGTGTAGTTTATTGCCTTATTCCTTGGAGCTAATTGATCCCAGTAATGTCATTTCATCTACAATTTGTTTTTGTGGAATTAATTGCCCACGTTCAACATGGATATGCTTGTACCTAGACTATATGATCTATCAACGAATTTAGATTTAATCATAGAAACAGCTTGGTTCTGTGGAAAGAATGTTGGCTTTAGAGTCAGAGAGACCTGGTTTTATATCCTGGTTCTCCCATTTATTACCAATATGATCTTAAGTCATTTAATCACTGTGGGACTGTGTCACAAAGGAGTTGGAGTAAATGACTGCTAAGATCTTTTTCATTCTAAAGCTATAATCTTTTGGTAAGGTAGGAATCCAGCAATGTCTGTAAGGGATGTTGTCATAAAATAAATGCTGTTATGTTATTGTTTGATGTATTTTTACCTTTTCTCTGGTAGGGAGATGGAAGAAAAAGTTACTTTGCTTAATGGGCCAACAAAGAGACCAAGGTAATGAAATGGACTTTACCCTATTTTGCTTTACCAACTCTCTCTGATGTGAGCTTAGTCTGATGTCTTTTTTTTTTTTTTAATTTATATTTTGCCAGGAGTTCTTATTAGCTTAACCTTCTAACATTTATTTCTGGGAAGGAAAGTAGTATAGGTGCCCAAAATTCTATATGAAAGTAGACACTACTAAAATGTAAATGCTTCAGATCAAGTTGAGGAACTTTGGTCAAACTGTAATGCTAGAATTATCAAGTATGTTATAATCAGGGATTAAGATTGGGGGAGTATTAAGTATGGGGAGGAAGAAAACTGCCACATCCTTAAATATATATCCATAGTCAATGGAAGTATTCCCATTTTGATTTAGTGTCTGTTAAGTGAGTTCATATTTTGTGGGGTTTTTATGCAGGTCAAGTACTGTGAATGAGACTCCCATTGCAGTGGTAACATCACGGACCAGTGAGGTTTATGTTTGGGGAGGTGGAAAATCTACCCCCCAGAAGCTAGATGTCATCAAGAGTGGATGTAGTGCCCGGCAGGTGTGTGCAGGCAATACTCACTTTGCTGTGGTGACAGTGGAGAAGGAGTTATACACCTGGGTGGTAAGTGAGAGAGAAACTCTTCTCTGGTCTAGCATGCTAAGCAAAGGTGTCTCCTAGACAAAAATTAAGAATCCATGCTACAAGATCCTAGAAATAGAAATAAAAAATCCTGAAAGTTTGATTAAAGAAGTCAAAAAGGATACTAAATAATAATTTTAGAGGTATAGTTATAAATACCTTTATTAGCAGAAAGAGAAAAAATGTAATAAAGTCTATACCTAAAAAACTTCGGGAGCAAAGTACAAAAGAAAACAAAAAAGAACTTAGGGAGCAAAGTACAAAAGAAAACAAAAAAGAATAGTGTACCAAGATTAGACTATATTTCAATAAAATTGAAAGTAAGGAAACATTTTAAAAAATAAATCCAAGAGTTGGTTTTATGAAAAGACAAAAAACCTCCTAAACAAGTCTAATTTTTTAAAAGTACAAACCCAAATCATGAAAATTAGAAATGAGAAGGAGCCCATGAAGGAAAAATAACAAGAAAATTATTAGATACTGAGGTGCTAATAAATTTAAGAATCTTTCAAAAAAGAATAGTCTTTAAAAATATAAAATTCCAAACTAACAAAATAAGTAGAAAGTCTGAGGAGCTTAATTTTGGAAGAAGTTATAAGATGGATCATTAAAGAACTGCCAGGCAGCAAGATTACAGCCCTAGACAGATTCACAAGTAAATTCCTGCCAAACAAGCCTTCATGAGTGAAGGAATGGATAAAGAATTGATGAAGCTCTTATTCTGTGCAAAACACTCGGAATGTTAAATAGAAAAATGAGGTAGTCCCAGTTCTCTGAGGGCTCTAATTCCAATGGGGGAGACAAGCAGATGGAAAATTTCAGCTATCAGTCTGATGGAAAGATCCCCTAGTTCTTAGGTTGCTGCTGTTGTTTCTCCTTGATTAGAGCAGTAAAGCAAATTAAAATGCCTCTTTTCCATTGATAAAATTATTTGTTTCTGATGTTGAACCATTTGTTAGTGCCAAGCACTTTCAGATTAACAAACAAATAATTCTAATAGACAATTTCAGAACATAAAGAAAAACAGTAGATTTCTAAATTTATTCTGTTTGGAGATGTTATTGTCCTCTTAGCCTAATGAAAACAAAACCTGGAAAGAAAATCATAGACCAGTATCATTACTGAATAGCGACATAAAAATACTAAATAAAAACACAAAAAGGAGACTACAGTTCAACAAATTACACACCATGAACAAGTAAGGTATAGAAATACAATTCAAGGTTTGTTTTTCTATTAAATAGCCAACACAATCTAACAAGAGAAAAATTAAGATGATATTATCATGTCATTAGATAGATTTTTGATTAAACTTTATATTCAAACTAAAATAATGGAAAGTATAGGTATAGAAAGTTTTTGTTCATCATAATGAGTTTAAAGCATATATTTGAAACCATAAACTAACAGTAGAGAAGAGTAGTGTTCTTATTAAAAGTAGCATTAAATAGGGAGTGTATTCCATATACTATTTGGTGTAATTTTAGAAACTTTAGCAATAGAGCATAAAAAAGAAATAAAGGAAATAAGCACTATCAGAAAACATGTTTAGATAACTAGAAAAGCCAAGATCAGGAACTAGAAATTAGTGGAGAATCTGCTTTTTCTTCTGGGCCCCAGGTTCTAGAACTAGGAATAATGAGTAGAAGTTAAAAAGAGGCAATTTAGACTGTATATGAGAAACATTTTCTAATAGTAAAAGCTCTTCAAAATCAAATGTGTGACCTTGGGAGATTTCATGAATGTTTTCTCACTGAAATAGTCAAATGAAGGCTGGCTGACTATTTATTGGCTCAATTATTGGTGGGATTTGGCAACAGTAAAAGGTTTCTAAATGCAATGACCAAAAATTAATTCAGAATCAAATATGTAATAAATCAGAAGTATTTCTGGCAACCTTGCCCATGGCATGGCCTAATTTCACTACAGCCTTAGTTCTGAATATGTTCATTCTGCACTGCGCTTGTACAGATACTTCCAGAAACATTTCATCTCAGATGATGGAATCACATAAAAATTTCTCAGACAAAATGAATGGAAAAAGTTTAAAAAGCTTTGATCTAGATAGCCTCAAGAGGTGTCTTCCAACTCAGATTTTATGATTCCTAAAACAAGAATGTTTTCTTCTATGATCTATAATGAAATTTTATAGCTTCTTATCTTGGAAATGTTAATATGGGGCTAAATACTTAATGATATCATCAGCTCTCATGGATCTAATTATCATCCCAATGCTGATATGTAGATTATCATATCTACAGTTATCCCTTCTACATCAAGGCTTTCTTTATTACAGGTTTGATATATTGCAGGTCAGAATAAGAAATTAAGTGAAAATTTTGGGAGTCTTGTGGAAGCTATAGACAATAGAAAAAATATTTAGAAACTCGGAAATTCATAAAATATATGTAGAGTATTATATAATATCAACATTTTTTTGTCTTTAAAACATCCCATAACAGAACAAGAAAAATACTTGGACTTCTTTAGTGTGAAGGGAGGGCCAAAAAAAATCATGCGAGGATTTTCCAGATTGTGAGGGTACCGTATCCTTAACCCCCGTGATATTGAAGGGATAACTCTACTATCCTTCCCTGGCCCCTCTGCTGATCTCCAGTCTCTTATCTCCATCTGCTTTGCAGATATATCTTAAATTAGATATCCAGTAGCCATCTTAAACTCAACATGTCCAAAATGAAATTCATTATTTGTTTTAATATAACCCCTCCTTTCCTGTTTTTTCTCTCCCTGCCCCTTCTCTTATTACAGTAGAGAACACTACCATCTTCCTGGTCCCATTCCTACTTAATAAATTTTAGTGACTCCCTAACACTTCTAGGATCAAATACAAAATGCTTCATAACTTGTTTCCTTCCCACCTTTCCATTCTTCTTATATCTCTTTTCCTTCCATATATACTTTTATTCTTATATTTTCTCTGGTTGGCACTCCCCTGCCTGAAGTACTGTCCCTTTCTCTATCCTTTGGCTTCCTTCAATCCCTAGCTAAAAACTTTTATAGCAAACTTTCCCTAATCCCTCTTAATTCTAGTGTCTTCCCTCTGTTAAATATTCCTATTTATCCCATATCTATCTTGCTTTGCATATATTTGTTTGCATATTGTCTTCCCCATTAAATTGTAAGTTCCTTGAAGGGATTGTCTTTTGTCTCTTGTATCCTCAAAGCTTAGCACAATATCTAGCCCATAGTGGGTGTTTAATTAATGTTTATTGATTGTGATTGAGACATTAGCTTCTTCAAACTTGTTAACAGCAGGTAGCTTAGGGGGGGTCTTGCTCTTATTTTAAAGTCTATTGTGACCCTTTGGTAAGATTTTTTACACTGACATAAAAGGGTTTCCACCTCTAAATCGCTTTTGTGTCTGGTTTTTCCCATTCTTTTACTTTTTTTTTTTTTTTTTTGAAATTATCTTAGATAAGAACTAAATATGCCAAACTTGTTTTTCAAGATATATGTGTGTCTGTGTGTATTTTAGAACATGCAAGGGGGTACCAAACTTCATGGACAGCTGGGCCATGGAGATAAAGCTTCATATCGACAGCCAAAGCATGTAGAAAAGTTGCAAGGCAAAGCAATCCATCAGGTGTCATGTGGAGATGACTTTACTGTATGTGTCACAGGTAAGACATGGAAGAAGTATTTTTTTCTTTGTCATCATCCAAAAGCATTTCTTATGTATCTTTATAGTACTATGCTAAATTCTTCATGGGCTTTGTTAGCATATCCCCTAGGAGTTTACTACCCTTCAGTTAGCAACTATGTGAATAGACGTAGAGAATATATGTAGACATCCACAAAGCATTAAGTGAGTATAGAAATGATGTTGAACTGTATGGTCTGAATAGGGATATTTATTATGTGATAAATAGGAAAGTATAGACATTACAAGTATAGAACAGATAGGATTAGAGTATTTTATTCACTTTCTGCCGTGTGATAAAAAAGTGGAATTTCAGTCAAAAAAGGTCTCTTTTATAGATCTTTCTAGGTAGAAACTTTCTTCTCAAGAATATAATTCAGTTTGTTTTTTAAGATTATAGTAACTCCAAGTAGAACAGAATCAAAAAAGCTGAGATACATTTATAACTCTGTTGCTCACTATTGTATGATTTTTGTTTTCTTTATATCCCCTAGTGACTGTTTTTCTATCTATAGTGGGAGGCCCTAGTACAATTGTCTTATAAGAGGACTATTATTTCTTTAAAACTTTTAAAGTACTAATATTTCATGTAGCTTATTCTATTTGTCACCTCTTGTCATCCTTTAAACTAAAATACTAGCCCTTAATCACACTCAGTTTCTTTTCCCTTGTTTGAATTGCACAGTTCTCATCTGTCAAATGAGGAGATCAGACAAGATGATCTTTCTAAGGCTACTCCTCACATTCTTGGATTTCAGTAGTTGACCCAGCTTTTATCATTCTACCCCTGACTATCTTTCTGATTAGGCAGAGGCATTTACAACACTGATGTCTTTTTTTTTTTTTTTCTTTCTTTGACAGATGAAGGTCAGCTCTATGCCTTTGGATCGGATTATTATGGTTGCATGGGTGTAGACAAGGTTGCCGGGCCTGAGGTACTAGAACCCATGCAGGTAGACTTCTTCCTAAACAATCCAGTGGAGCAGGTCTCCTGTGGAGATAATCATGTGGCAGTTCTAACACGAAATAAGGAAGTCTATTCATGGGGCTGTGGAGAATATGGTAGGTAGAGTCATGGCTCCAATCATGTCTGTATGTGTATGTAACCTGACTCTTAATATTGCTTTGTGCTCTCTTTCTGATTAGTTGTATTAGAACTATTTGGGATGTAGGTCATCCATTGATGGTCTTTGGAAATTTTATTAAGTTCATGGAATCCCGATCAACTTCCTAGTCTGTGTAAAACCTCAGAACCTAGCAAATGAATAATTCCATCTAGCCTCTTTGAGAAATCAGTTCATTCATTAGAGGAAATTTCTTTAGAAAACTTTTATTGAGGGGGGGGGGGCCTCTGTTTTTATTTGTTTTTTTCTTCTATGTATGTCTTTTTTCTATTCTTTGTTTTAGGACGACTAGGTTTGGATTCAGAAGAAGATTATTACACACCACAGAAGGTAAAATTTATTACTGGCTTTTTTCTGAAAACCTATCTAAATTATAGACTCCAGTGATATGACTTTTCTCCCTAACTTCTTTGCTGACTTATATTATGCCCTGTAACTTACTATTCCTGTGGTTCTGTCCTGGTTCTTTTTCTCCTCTCAGTATATTCTCTATGTTAATAACTTCATTAGTTCCCATGGGCTTAACTTTTTCTGTGGAGATGATTCCCAGATCTATACATCAGGCCCATTTTCTCCTCTCACTTTCAGTCTTACTAGATGTTCATCTTACTGGATGTACCAGAGACATTTCTGTGTGTAAATCTCAGCATTATCCTCCATTCCTTATGCTCCTTTATCTTATATATTTAATAAATTGCCAAACTTTACTGTTTCTACATTTTACAATATCTCTCACATCTGGCACCTTTTCTTCACTACTTAGCTACTACCTTAATTCAGACTTTTAAAACTTCTCACTTAGATTATTATAACAACTTTTAAATTTATTTTCCTTTAAGTCTCTCACCACTCCAGTATCTTTTGTACACTGCTGGCAAAGTGATTTTCCATAAGCACAAATTTGACAATGTGAGGTCTCTTCTTAACCAATTTCAGTGGCTTCTTACTAATTTTGGAATAAAATATGAAATCTTTTTAGCTTGTAAATCCCTATACAATTTAGCCCTAATCTGTTTTTCCAGCCTCATTGCACTTTACTCCCTTTCGCACACTCTGTAATCCATCCAAACTGGCCTTCTCTATCTTGCTCAGTCACAACATTCCTGTCTCCCATCTCCACACTGGCTATCACTTGTGCTGCAAATGCATTTCCTCCTTAACTTGGACTCACATAGCAACTTTCTTCTTTTATGATACATTTTAGTTATCATAGTGTCTTCATAAAGCCTTTCCTGATTCTCCCACCTGCTCTTCTATAATGCCTTGTATTTAACACTTTAGTAATGTGTGTATGTATACATGTGTGTAAAAGGATGATTATAGTAAATTTATATTTGTATTGTGTGTGTATATATATATATATATATATATATATATATATATATATATATATATATATATATATATATATAAGTACTTTTCTTCTCTGGTAGAGAAGCTATTTTAAGCTCATTGCTAGTAAGAATCATTTCATTTTCCCTATTTTTGTTCCCAATACCTAACACAATACTTGGCACATAATTGATGTTTAATAATACTTAATAATACTTGTTTTTTCTCTTCTTCCCTCTTTGATTTATATTTTAGAATTTGGGCTCTTTGTTTAAAAATAGTAGTTTATAAACTACAAAACAAATCTGAGAAGAAATAGAACCACTATTCTTTCTGATATTTTTTCACTAGATAAAGTTTGAAGTAGTTTAATGTTTCACCACATAGTTAAACTAATTCATGTATATTTGGGATTTTCCTAATTTGTTCATGTAGGTAGATGTGCCTAAAGCCTTGATTATAGTCTCAGTTCAGTGCAGCTGTGATGGAACGTTTCTTCTAACACAGTCAGGCAAAGTGTTGGCATGTGGACTCAACGAATTCAACAAACTGGGCCTAAACCAATGCATGTCTGGCATCATCAACCACGACGTGAGTGCTGCTCATCATCATCTTATCTACAGTGTCACAACTTCTCTAGGTTGGAATTTCTTTAGAATTTCTGTAATTGATAATTAGAGTTAAAAGAAATGAATAAAAACCAACCCAATATCAAGTAACAAAATTGAAGTTCTTTCCTTTTCTGAACCAGGGAAGAATTATAAAAAGTATTTTGATGTTGCATCTATAAGACTTATTACCCAGAAAGTGCTACTCCTATTTTTTATTAGGTCCAATAACCAAAAATCTAACCTGGGAATTAAATTAGATCTCCAATTTGAGCTTATCCTTGTACATGGATCTTTTCAGGGTTAGTTAATAACATTTTCTTAAAAATTGATTTAATCTGGTCTCAAATACTTAACACTTCCTAGCTGTGTGACCCACTAAACCCCAATTATCTCAACAACAACAACAAAAAAAGTTGTTTTTCAGAAGTTTTGTTATTTGATTTAAAAAAAATTTTTTTTTTGTTAAGAAAAGGAAATGAGGAGTTTCTAAAATATTAAAATATTGGCCTGAAGGGAGCTTAGGAGTTTTTATATGAATTAGACACATTTTAGGTATAAACTGGTTGTTCTCTTCTTAAATATCTCCTATGAAGGAGATTTTGTCTCTTCTACTTTATACCTGTCCCAAAGAGTCAACTAAGATCAAATGAAACAATAGTTGTGCAACATTTTATAAACCTTTAAGCTCATTATCAATACAAGCTTTTCTTATCATTCCATAACCCACTTAAATTCTAGATCTGGGTCTAAGCCTATTTCTCTTTTTGCCTCCATCAGAGATAGTTAATTTTTGTCTTTTTTGTAATAACTTTATCAACTTGAAAGTCACTGATAAAACCTACTCAGTCTTCTGGCATATGTAATCCTCCTTCTTTCTCCCTAGGTTTTTGCCTTATGTTTTATAAAATTCTTTTTTTCAGGCTTACCATGAAGTTCCCTACACAACTTCATTTACTCTGGCCAAGCAATTGTCATTTTACAAGATCCGAACCATTGCTCCAGGCAAGACTCACACTGCAGCTATTGATGGTGAGATAACTTTCTGATTTTTAACCATATGTAAGGATCCCTTACCTTCAGCAGAAGTACTTCTCAATAACTTACCTATTTTTATCCATATCACTAGATTCAGTACACTTAGTAGGTGTTTTTTGATAAATGATGACCTATTTATATATATATATATAAAACTCTTAATGAAGGAGCTATATTTTATTCTTGGTTGTGGTAGTGGTTTAGCATCTCTTTTAATTGCTCTAAAATGTGTCCTTGATTCTTTTGGTTCTCTGGGGAGCCTTATGAATCCTTTCTCAGAATAATGTTTTTAAATCCATAAAATAAAATACACATAATTATAAAGGAAGCCAATTACATTGAAATATAGTTATCATAATATTTTTTAAAAAACAAATTCATGGACCCCAGGTTAAGAATCCCTACTCTAGAGATTTCCAGTTCTTAAAAATATGTTAAGAATCATATTTTATCATCTCTTTCAAATTGACTCCATTGTATAATATTTGTATTTGTATACTTGTATATAAATTGTATACAATATATTGTATACTTTGTATAACTTAGCTGTCCAAGATTTGATTCAGAATAAGTTAATTTGATTTTATAATTCTCATACTGAAAAGCCAGAAAATAGACCACTAAGTTCTACACAGCCTTCATTTTAGTTTTTATACACTGACCATGATATATTACTGTTTTCCTCTTAGAACGGGGTCGCCTTTTGACCTTTGGTTGTAACAAGTGTGGCCAACTTGGAGTGGGGAATTATAAGAAGCGCCTAGGAATTAACCTGTTGGGGGGACCCCTTGGTGGAAAACAGGTGATCAGAGTCTCTTGTGGTGATGAATTTACCATTGCTGCTACTGATGGTAAGTATTTATATCATAGTGTATATCTCTTTACAAGAGATTTTTGGAGATCTTTGCCTTGATTGTTAGATTATTTGAAGCAAGATTTCTTTTTTTACTCCTAAGTTTTCTTTGTAAAATGTAATGAGCAGACTTTTATTCCTGCTTCTATTTTTGATGGTTGTCTTTCTAAAATTATTATAATATACCTCCTTGAATTAATCAACAAAATATGGTTAAAGAATCATTTCATTGGTGTGAGAACTTTCTCTACCAAATGTATGTTGCAACCATTATATGTATTATCAGTTATTATCAGTTGCTCTGGCTGAAAACTGCATCACCTGGTGCCTTATCTAGTCTCTCCAGGCTTACCTAGGCTGCTTCTTGAAGTTATTATTTACATATATATCCTTTCCAACTTAGCAGGACTTAGTTAAGCTTTTACTTTACTAGTCTCTGTGAGAACCTTCACTCCTTGCTGAAGCATTGTATTAAAATAGCCTTTACTAAAAATCAATTTAATCTTGTATGTCTGTGGCCACCTGCATGTAATTTAATAGGTGCCCTTCAGCCCTGTTAAGTGTGGAGAATTGTTTGTCTATACTGCAGATTCCCTTAGAATATCCTCTGGATTCTAATTGGTTTTTTCTTCCTCCTTTTCTCTGTGGATGTTTTCTGCTGGCATGTCTTTCCATTGTTAATGCTTCGAATCTATGTTGATCCTTATGTTTTCCTGTATTCTCTTCCCTTCTTTTTCTTCCACTTCATTTTTTCTTTTTAACTTCTATCTTTTCTTTACTTTTCCTGATTCTTTTGGCCTTCTGGCTTTCTAGTCACTTCTTCCAGTTGCTTCATAGATCACATTGCAATCTTTTTAATTGTCTGATCTTTGTACTACTGTACTATTTGTTGCTCCTCATGATCTTTAATTGCTTCTAGGTTTGTCACCAGTTCTTTCAGTTGAGGGTTTTAGATGGCATTAAGTAGGCTGTTGCTGTGCTTTGATGAATTAACAGATTTCTAAATGAAAATATTTCATATTAGTTCAAATGTTTAGATTTGGGGGTATTTAAGAAGCAATCTTAAAGGATTTTTTGAGGATGCCTTAGAGTAATTGAAATTATCCAGAAATGAGCTTGTACTCTTATGTGTTTTATTATTGCTTATTTCTCTTGCTCCTCAGCTGTGCTCTCTGGATAATTTCAGTAAAACACAAAACCAATGCAAAAAAATTTTGGCTAAGATTTTTTCTTGACATTTTTGTATAAAATCTTGATTGATGATTTTACTTGTAAATTGCTATGTTCTTCTAGAATGAAGAATGTAGAGCAGCATTTTCCAGCTTGGCATCTCTCTGTGACTATTTCCTGAAAAATTTTTGTTATACAAAATTTTGTTATAGTGGTTTTAGGGGAAAATAAATTTCCAACTTAATATTGATTAGAACTATGATCAGTCATGATTCTAAAGGATCAAGGATGAAGTATGCTATACTGAGAGAGACATTTTTGGACATAGACAATATGGAAATTTGTTAGCTATGTTATATGAATTTGGGGTTTTCTTTTTTTGGGGGGTGTCTTTTTCCCTTTTTTATATCATAGCCTAGCATATAGTGAATATTTAATAAATATTTACTAACTGATTGCAGGTAAATGAGAGGAACAAGAAAATAAATGTTTCCCAATTAGGAAAAAAATTCCTTAAGAAAAGAAACTTTTCCTTGTTCAGTTCTAAGAGAGCTTTTCTAGCAAGGAGTTTGAAAAATGAGGAACCCAGAGGGGTAGACATAGGTAGTCTTTTTAGTCTCTCTTCCCTTATACATTTTCTTTTTCCAGATAATCACATTTTTGCTTGGGGAAATGGTGGAAATGGCCGTCTAGCAATGACTCCCACAGAAAGACCTCATGGCTCTGATATATGTACCTCATGGCCTCGTCCTATTTTTGGATCTCTGCATCACATCCCAGATCTGTCTTGCCGAGGCTGGCACACCATTCTTATTGTTGGTAAGGGTTGGTGCATGTGAGAAATGAGACAAACGGAATAGAGACCCAAGGATGCGCCTAGTGGGAGAAATAACCTTTTCAGGGGTCATTGTTGCATGTTTGCATGTAAGGAGGTTGTCCTAAGAAAGAGATGGAGCTATTAGTTCACAGTAACATCTTGTAATATAGTATGCTCAATGTTATAATGACTCTTTTAGGTAATTTTGCTCAGTAATTTTTCAGGAAATATACTTGGGGGAGAGAATTATGTTTTGGGAAGTGTCTGTTGTATTTAAACAATACTATTTTAAAAAACATTTAAACACATATTCTCTGAATAAAAAAAAGGGCATAAATATAAGTTTTGAAACTCCTATAGTTATCAGTGGGGATGGGACATTTCCATTTTCTGGCTTGATTTGCCTCCACTTAACTTTTTTCCCACATGACACTTTTGGTCCCAGACCTCTTCTGCCGCATTTCTCCTATGTTTTTAGAAGTTGTTCCTAACTCAACATAAACATCTATTTATGTTTTCTTAATTTAATAAGTTAAATTAAGCATACTTTAAAAAAGAAACTTGAGATGGTAAGCTGCTTTCTGTGTAAAACATTTGGTAGTAGCTACAAAGGCTAGTGTCAAGATCTGCTGGTTTGTTGTTTTAAGTCTCTTTAGGTAAAGTTAAATATCAGAAGCTACTCCTAACCACCATCCAAAAACCAAACAAATATATAAAGCAATCTGGAAACAGAGACTCGGATTTGAGTGTCTTATACAACTTCTTCAATTTTTAGCCTTACTCCTTATCTTTAGATATAGATGTATGTATAAATGTATATATGCATACACACACACATATTTATATGCCCCAAAAATATGTTTCTTACCAAAGAGATGTTCTTTTTCTCAGAGAAAGTACTGAATTCTAAGACCATCCGTTCCAATAGCAGTGGCTTGTCGATAGGAACTGGTGAGTAATAAACTTTATTAATAGGCAATAATTATTTCCTGAAACATCTTAGTGAAAGGATCTTCTAGTCATTCTTTATCATTCATAAGAAAATGGGGAATTGGATTCATTGGCAGATGGGGAACATGGTGGCTTAGAAGAATCACAAAATGATCGTGCAGCCACATTGTACTTATTGTGGTAGATTTAGTATTCTCAGCCTGGTAGAAAAAAATTTCAGCTCTGTTTTTCAAGTAACTTTAATGACCCATTGTAATGTAATGAATGAATGAGCTATTTTCTTTTCTTTCCCTTCCTATCCTAAGTGTTCTAGGTTCTCACTGTCCCTTTCCTCTGATAAACCCTGAAAGAATTTTTAATTTATAGGAACAACCTTTAAAAATAGTTCTGATGAAAAACCCAGCTAAAGTTAAAATATATCTGGAAAATTCAGGCCACACATATTTCATAACTCTTTTGGGATAGCTTTTTCCTTATTTTTTCTTTGGTACTATGCCAATAAACAATTTCTGTTCCTTTTGGTCTCTCTCTGTTGTAGAGACAAAGGACTGTGATGCTTTAGATTTTTTGATTATTTCTATGTGGTGTCATGGCAAGTAAAGAATGAAAGGAAAAAATTTCTCTTTCCTACTAATTTTCCAACAGAGGAAATAATTGAAAACTACTTTAAATCTGTTGAATTACAGTTTGTTTATATTGCAATACTTTTCATTAGTTTTGTTCAAGGTATCTGTGACTCTTTAATTTCATTTGAACCCCAAATATCTCACAAATGGTTAAATTTCTCTCTGCCAAGAATATTTGCTGTCACTACCTTGTTTTGTTGGTATTCAGAGAAAAAAATTAAAAGCTTAAAAAATAGGCCTGTGAATTTACTTGTGCTTTGGAAGTAGAACTGAGTTTCGTGAAATTTATACTTAAATGAATAGAGCAGCATGTTGACAGAGCCTACTCTAATCTCTGAACAAACTCTAGTTCTACAAACTATTGCCCACACTAACATAATCCTGTCAGCTTCTTGTTTTTGTGTGGCTTGCAACTTAAGAATAATTTCTACATTTTTAAACCAAAGGTTTATTTCCATAGGGGTTAGCCATTGTTTGCCACCCCTTGAGTAGTCCCACATATCAATTAACCAAATGTTCTTTTGTATTTTACTTATATAATTATTATATGTTTATATAATTATTATTTTTTGCTTCCTAATTATTTTTTTATTAATGAATAAAATTAGCTTTCATTTTGCAATTCAATAAGCATTCACTAAATGCCAGGCATTCAGCTATGTGCTGGATATACAAAGATCAAAATGAAATAGACCTTGGGCTCAAGGAACTTATTTTCTACTTAAGGGAGGGAAATATATAGCTGTAAGATAAACATAGATATATATTAAGTTCTGGGATAATAAGAGAACACTAATGCCTGGGAAGAATCAGGAAAAATTCCTTGTAGAAGGTAACATTTAATTGAGCTTTGAAGGAAGCTAAGAATTCTAAGAGTTGGAGGTTAAGTTGATTATAAGCATTGGGGAAAGCTTGTGGTCATAAAAACAATTCAAATGTCAAGTAAAGGGAAGAGAAAGTAGACATGTTGGATTGGAACCTAAAATATATGCAGTGTTCTTAACAGAAATGGAGAAGTTAATAAGATAGTGGGACTGGGAGGAAAAGATAATGAGTATTGTTTTGGATATGTTGAGTTTGGATGTACATCCAAATGAAATGTCTATGAGACAGTGGTACTTATGAGACTGGTACTTGAGATGAGGATTGGATGTGCAGAGTTGTAGCCTTAAGAGAGATTATACATATTGACTACATAGGAGCCGATCTCAAGACAGTCTTGGTTATGTAACAGCACAGGACAGCTCTAGGGTTCATTGAAATACTCAAGAAGCATGCTGTGTTTCAGGGGAGGAAAGAACCAGCCTTAACAACTAACTGATAATGGATAATCTATAAAGTAGTGAATCTTTATATCCCTGGAAAGGCAGAGACCAGAAGGCCTTTACTGGGATGGTAGCTTGTTTTAAGTACCTTTGGAATCTTTAGGAGATAGTTCTTTAAGTCACAAGAAGAATTACAGAAGGATTCAGAGAAAGATAGAAAAGAGAAAAAGGATGTGGTTTTAACAGATTTGTTGAGATAGAGAAGGAGTAGCTATTAATGATAGAAAAAGGTAATTCTCTTTATTTGTAGGCTGATACTTTGTAGAGTGATATTTAAAGGTAACATTTAAATTACTATTGAGCATCAGAATATTAAACAAGTTTTTAAAATAGAGGAGAAATTAATCTTTATGTAGACATTAGATGAGCAATAACTTTTTAGCATCTTGTTTATTTAATATTTTTCCCAATTACATTTAAAATAATTTTTTTTTAATTTTTGAGTTTCAGATTCCCTATCTTAACCCCATTCCTAGCCCTTATTATATAAAGAAAGCATCTGTGGGGCAGCTAGGTGGTGCATTCGATAGAGCACCAGCCTTGAATTCAGGAGGACCCAAGTTCAAATTTGGTCTCAGACACTTAATACTTCCTAGCTGTGTGACCCTGGGCAAGCCACTTAATCCCAGCCTCAAGGGGGGAAAAAAAAAAAAAAGAAAAAAACCATATGTGAAATTATGTAAAATATTTCTATAAAAATTATGTTGTGAAAGAAAATATAAATTTCTCACCCTAATAAAAAAAGAAAATCCTCAAGAAAAATAAAGTTAAAAAGAGAGAGATAGTTTGATTCAGTCTGTGTACAATCAATTTCTTCTCTGGACATGGATAGGATTTTTTTATCATAAATCCTTTTGAGGACTTGTATAATTGTATAATAAACATATATAACCAGAAGAAAATAAAATAAAAAAGATAAGGAAGGGGTTAGATTATGAAGCCAGTTTAAAAGCTATCCAGAGCATTTTATATTTGTTTTTTGAGCTTAATATAAAGCCACAAGAATGGCTGTAAAGCAAAATTTTTTTTTAATCTTTTTTAAAATCATTAAAAAAAAAAAAGTCCTTTAGAATAGTTGTGGATCATTGTACTGCTGAGAATAACAAAGTCATTTACAGCTAGTCATCCCAAAACATTGCTATTACTTTGTATATAATAGAATTCACTTTGCTTGAATTCATAAAGGACATTCCAGGTTTTTTTCCAAGAGCATTCTGTTCATCACTTCTTTCTCATAGAATAATAATATTCCATGACAATCATACATCACAGTTCATCCATTTCCCAATTAATGGACATCCCCTCAATTTCTAATTCTTTGTCCTGAAAAGAGAACTACTACAAATATGCTTGTACTTATAGGTTCTTTTCCTTTTTTTTTTTTTTTTTTTTTTTTTTTCTCTTTTTAAAAATCTCTTTTGGAATTCATGCCTAATAGTGTTATTGTTAGATCAAAGAATATGCATGAATTTATAGCCCTTTGGGCACTGATATCTTTTGATCATTTATCAATTGGGGCATGGCTCTTATCTTCTTATCAGTTTGACTCATTTCCCTCTATGTTTGAGTAATAAAGCCTTTTCCAAAGAAACACTTCAGAATTCTTTTTACAATTATTAAGAACAATAACTTTTTAAAAGACATTTTCAGTAAAAGAATGTTTCAATTGCTAAATGTGATTTCATCAGAGGTATATAGCCCATTTCTTAAATATTCTTTTCCAGTGTTAAATGGATTTCTAAGGATGACAATTCTCCATTTCAAATGGCAAAGTAAAAAGCCCTCTTTCTTTGTCTCCTATTGTCAGTGGCTCAAAACTCCACTCAAGGAGGAGGGGGTGGAGAAGAGGAGGAAAGCCAACAGGAATCTGAGACCCCTGATCCAAGTGGAGGCTTTCGGGGAACAATGGAGGCAGATCGAGGAATGGGGGATTTAATCAGTCCAACTGAGGCCATGGGGATCAGTAATGTGAGCAACAGTTCCTGCCCTGGCTGGCTGCGCAAGGTAATTGCTTTAGTTTAAGAATAGTTCCTTATATTAAAGTTTGGACTTCCTACAAAAGACCTGAGAAAGAAACTTTTAGGGCCTTCCAGGACTACCCATGTGTCACTGTTTCATATAGGAAGTTGCTTTTTCTGATTTTCTGAAAATAGTAAACCTCCCTTCTGGCATTTCTTCCTCACCTAGAGGATATCTAAATATAAAGGTGTGACTTGTTTTTATTAATCTAGGGTACTCTTTGAAAAGAATCTGAAAGTAGGGAGTAAGAACAGCATAGAATACTTATAACCTTATATCCTATCAGCTAGACAGTGTCTTGTACTGTTGCCAGAAAAAATGAGTTTCTACACTTTCTGGAAGTAAGTGAACTTCTGCATAGTGATGAGAAAGATGAAAAAGACCAGATTTCTAATACTATACCCACCTTATTGTTAGAGGTAGATTTGATTGTCTATCACTGTTTATCCTGTTAAAGATAGAAAAATAAAACCAATGACACAACTTTCTTGCACCACTAGAGGGGGATAAAAAGTAAATATCTAGAAGAAATGTTGGAAGAATTGGATTGTTGACAGTAGATCAACTGAATGAGAGATTTTTCTTGATGCCTAGGAGTTAGAAAATGCAGAATTCATACCTATGCCTGACAGCCCCTCACCCCTGAGTGCAGCTTTTTCAGAACCTGAGAAAGATACCCTGCCCTATGAGGAGCTGCAAGGACTCAAAGCAGCCTCTGAAGCACCTGCAGAATGCAACAAGTCTACAAGAGAAGCCTGGGTAATTGAGCTCTTTTGGTTGGAGTTGCAACTTGATAAACAATGACTACACTCTCCCTTTAAATTCTGGCTATATGGGGCAGCTAGGTGGCCAGGTGGATAGAGCACCAGCCTTGAATTCAGGAGGACCGGAGTTCAAATCTGGTCTCAGACACTTAACACTTCCTAGCTGTATGCCCCTGGGCAAATCACTTAACCCCAGCCTAAAAAAAATAAATAAATAAATAAATTCTGGGTATATGCCCTCACTGCCTAATAAGCTTTAATTTAATTGTTTCACTTGCCCTATAGTAGTTTAGCACATTCTGTAGTTCTCATTCAATAATTTCTAAACCATTATTCATACCTGATGGTAATAGTTTTTAATAGTTTTTAGGTTATCTTAACAGATCCAGAAGTACCAGTATAAAATCCATCTTTATCATCTCCATTTAATATTTGTTTTTTCAGTTATGAGGTACATGACATATCCTAAAATTCCTAGAAGATTTCAGTAATTGAGTTCTTTAGAAATACTATTTGCTTAAAATATCACCAGAAGAATTTCATGGATATTACATTTGGAGGTCCTGAAGTCTTCATACTTATCATACAACCAGAAAGATTTGTTCCAGTTAACTAATTTATCTATCACTTCATATAACACCTTGGTGTACTTAGAATACTTGTTTAAAGTTCCATGGTTTTTCTGGAAAACTAATCATTGTTATTTCTCATAACTGAGGAAGAATCTGAGATGTTTAGATTAAAGCAACTGAGTCAGGCAGGACTAACCTCTCTGTTCATCTCATTACTTCCAGATCTTCTTCTTAAATAAAGGGCTTTAATCTTGTAATTTATGGCATAATCAAATAAGTTTATTTAGAGGAAGATTAGAGTTTTAAGTTTGTTTATTTTTCAAAAGGGAATTGTGGGAGCTAAGCATGAGAAAATAATAATTAGATTTCTGTTTCATTCTTTGCTTCTCTAGCTCCCCAGGCTTAATTCTGCTCTAGGATGTGCTGGAAAGGGAGGATCATTGGCTGCTGCCTGTGTTTGTAGTAGTCTGCAGGTGGAGGTGGAGCGGCTAGAAGGTCTAGTGTTAAAATGTTTGGCTGAACAGCAGAGATTACAGCAGGAAAATCTCAAAATTTGGACCCAACTCCAAAGGCTTAACAAGGAAACAGAAGGAGTACAAAAGGTGAGAATGTTTGATACAGGCAATTTCTATAGATACTTTGAAGCCTTTGAATCACAGCATCAGATGATCTTAATATGCATCCCAGTTGTAAGGAAGTAATGATATATGAGTGATTTTCAGATTGTTGAAGGAAGTACCATTATTGATACTCACCACAAATCTTTTGCAGTACTTTCCCATAATTTCCATGTAACTCTCATAACTTCTAGTGATAGAATTTATGCAGTTAACCACTGAAGCCAAGATAAGCAGTTGGATTTAGTTGAGTTCATCACCTTAATTTGATGTTATTTTTGAGAAACATTGTACAAGCATTATGAGCATGAGGTGACACAAACAGAACTGTGACAGGAGAAAGGTGATGTTATAATAGCCTAGAAAATTAGATTTGAAACATTGTAATTCCAGAATGTCCTGAAAAAGTGAGACATTTATTGGGAATTAGCATTAGAAGAATGTACTCATAAACTGACAATATGGCAACATGTTGCTGACACAACACTTTTATCTGAATAGTTGGAGACTCATTCCAAAGGAACTCAGACAACAAAGGAAGAGATGGAAACAGATCCAAAACCAGACTTGGATTCAGATTCCTGGTGCCTTTTGGGAACAGATTCCTGTCGGTCCAGCCTTTAGTTTCCTGATCCATTACATCCCCAGTAAGATGGGATCCCTGCAACTTCACAGCACACCTTCTGAATGCAGAGAGCGGCTTTCCTGGCTTCATTTCAGTTGCTGACAAGGAGCAAAGCAGGAGGCGCTGAAGTGCCTCTAGAGTACAGTTGGAGGGAAGCATCTCCTTTTAGATAGGAACTAGGAGTGTTTATTATTTGTTTTGTTTTATTTTTTGAGGGGTAGGGCCCTGTGTCCCTGACTTTGCCTCAGTGACTACCAAAACAACAGCAACTCTGTACCTCATCTGTTGATCCCACCTTTGAAGGAGAGAAACAGTCCTACCATGCTATTTGCATTGGTAGCAACTTATACCCATATATAATTTTCATCACTTGTTGGGAGCTATGTTGGGAACTCAGTACCAATCACTGAACTTCTGGGTGGAGGAGGGGAAAGTGAAAAGCATAAGAGAGCTTGTTAGGAGCTTGTTGGTTGTAACAGGGCCCTAATCCTGCCAAAGTCAGCTTAAAAGATGGCAAAGTGCAATCTCAGAGACAGAATCTGAGGGAAAGTTTTACAGACTAATTTTTGGCCTATTTTCATAGAGGTGAAATACTCATATGCCACTAAATATTGGAGGAAAAGAGGGTTTAGATTGCTATTGCTCTGGAAGTTGACTGAGATTTCTCCAGTGAAAATAAAAGAAAGAAGGATAGGCCACTCTTTTATTACATAGCCATACTCTTGGTGCATAATGCTGGAGCTTCTGCACTGTGGATGAGTCAGGGAAAGATTTTATAGCCCTGAAAGAGGAACCTCCAAAAGTGATACTATTTCTTTGAGTATTGAAAACATTGGAGAAGGGAGAGTTTCCTCAAGACGTAAGTCACAAAGGAAAAGAAGTCCTCTAATGATACTGTCTTCAGCAGCTGTGCTTAGCTTCTTAAAGGCTGCTAATGGATGCTGTGGCCCTTTCATGAAGAGGCTCCTTGCTGCTTTTGCCTTCATAGCTTGTTTTTGTTCTAATCTTGGCAACAGTAGCACTAGCCCCTGTTCTTCTGTGTTTAGTCAGTATTTTTTTCCTCTTTGCTTCTTATGAAGCCACATGACAGCCAGTGAATTTGTGTGTTTTCCTTATTATGTGGCCAGCACCAAAGTTCCTTATATAATATATAACAGACTGAAGAGAATTTAGGAAATGGAAGAAATGGACAGGGGATGTGTCCCCATGACCTGACCTTTGTCTACTGTGTCATTGTAGGGAAGAGCAGACCACCTTTCTCAGAAATAGTTATTTGTCTTTATTATTCCTGAACCCCATATCCTAAACTTCTTAGGTTGTGTATCATGAGTTCCTTGTTTCCTTTAAAGGTATAAACTTTATATTTCAGTTGAAAAATGAAGTGTCTTGATTTCACAAGTGCCTGCTTATCAATTTCATATCTACCTCCCTGTGAACAGTCAAGTTGATTTGTTTTCCCTAAACTAAAAGATGAGATTTGATTTTTGTTTGGGCTTAAGTGATGGTTTTGCTACCTTTCTGGACATACTTTTTCTGATGTTAAGACTAGAGGTTAGAAAAAACCCATGCCTGGGATTGGGAGTTTGGGGGGAGGAGCAGCTGTGTTTAATGGAAGCAACTGTTTTTCTGTATCATGTTCCCATTATCTTCACAGTAAAGGAAAGCCTGTTATACTAGTATTACTAGTATAACTAGTATAACTAGTATTACTAGTATACTAGTATTACTGTAATCAATGTACTCTTTGAGTAAAGAAGAGGCCAGTTCCAAATTAAGAATATAAATTCTAGAAACTTGGTTTTTTTCTAAAGAAAGGAAAAAAAAAACACAGCTTAGTATGTTTTGTTTTGTCATGTAAATGCATTTTTGATTTCTGAGGTTTGATGGGCCTTGCTCCTGTAACCTTCATATTCACTGTCTCAGCAGGACTGGGAGGTGGGATATGCTGAGTATAAACCATGAGCATTGCTCCTGAAGGGGAAATGAAGGAATTTGTTATGTTGCTAAGGCTGTCAGATGTAAGTGAGAATGAAAGGGGAAAGAGGCCTACTCTTAACAGCAAGTCATTTTTTAGCAGCATAACACTGGTCATTTTCTGTATTATGTTGCCTTTAAGAAGCCTTAATTTCCTGTTCATCTGGATGAGAATTTTAAGTTCTGTGCCTTTAAAGACATATTGCACTTATTACCCAGGATAGGCTTAGGAGAACCCAATGATTTTCATAGCAACCAGCTATGCAAACAGAAACCAGTTCAGAACTGGCAACCATGCATTGGATAATATACAGAGGACACATAGGCAGAAGTTCCTTTGAATGTTCTCAATCCTCTTTTTCTTTTGTTCTGTTATATTTTTCTTCTTTTGGAACTAGATGTGTATTCGTTAAGCTTCCCAGTAGTAATGCTTTTGAGTTAATAATATAACCTTATTAAAACCTCTGCTCTGACACTTAAAAAAAGAACTAGCTTGTTAGTTTCATGTTTGAAAGATTAAGGGTGGAATGGTTTGGCATTTGTTTAAATAAACATATAAACTCTTAAATAGTACAATGCCTCAATAAGCCTGTTGTGTGCATTGGAGTCCCTAGTGATAAAACTTTTTTTAAAAAGATTGAATCTTATACTTGCCTTTTTATTCTCTGGGGGGAAATAATTCTAGTTGAGATACTCTTGTTAGAGAAACATTGTAAAGAATGTATTTGGGCAGAAACCTTTGTTTCTCAGTTTTACATATTTTAATCTCAGAATCAATAGTCTTCAGTTGTGGTGGAAATGCCAAACTGAACATCTTTTTATTTAAAATTATCTATTTGAGGGGGCAGCTAAGTGGTGCAGTGGATAGAGCACCAGCCCTGAATTCAGGAGGACCCGAGTTCAAATGTGATCTCAGATACTTAACACTTCCTAGCTGTGTGACCCTGGGCAAGTCACTTAAGCCCAGCCTCAGAAAAAGGGAAAAAATAAAATAAAATAAT
Organism: Sminthopsis crassicaudata; assembly: GCF_048593235.1. Classification (NCBI taxonomy): domain Eukaryota; kingdom Metazoa; phylum Chordata; class Mammalia; order Dasyuromorphia; family Dasyuridae; genus Sminthopsis; species Sminthopsis crassicaudata. The sequence continues at coordinate 313,756,611 of NC_133618.1, forward strand.
CTATTTGGTCTTAGTAGAAGCTTCTCAGGGTTAATTTTATCCTTTTTTAAAAAACCATTTCTCTAAAGGAAATGAAACAATATTTCTTTTCCCCATAGAACCAACTGAGTATCACAATATATATATATATATATATATATATATATATAGTGCCAAATTTGTCATGGGACCTTTTGTTTTGCTTAGTTAATGGTCTTTCCACCTTAATATCTGCCTTTCCATTAGGGACTTTCAACATTACATACTAATGGACCCTCAAATGCCTTAACTTTCCATTTCTTCAGTCTACTCAGAAATGGTCATGCCTTTGATTTTATTACTACCCACAAAAGTACCACTTGCATATTTCTGAATTCTAAAATATCTTTATCTGAATTGATAATCTTTTATTATTCCATCTTAAGCTATGCCTTATGACCCTTAATTCTGTTCTTTTTCTTCTCTGTGACCTTCATTGCCTCCACCCTAGAGTTCTTTCCTCTGCGGTTGCTGCTATATTGTCTACACTCTTTCCCTTTCTTAACCCCTTGATGAACCAGTTCAGCTCTACACTATCCTCTGCTCTCTGATCTGTTGTCCCCCTTTTCCTATTACCAGTCCCACCTACTCAATTGAACCATAAATTACTAGGCTTTCACCTGTGAAAGCACTCTTTGGTATCCACCTTCATGACATCTTTTGTATATGTATCTTTCTCTCTTATGCAGTCATCCCCTCACTTATCATCCACCTACCTGTCAGACTTTTCTTAAATCATACATCTGACCATTTTATACACATCCTCTCCTGGTTCCCTATTATCACCAGAATCAAATTTCAAGTTCTCTAGTATTAAAAGTCCTTCCCACATTTCTTGTCTTTTGCTTTATAGTCCCCTGCCTTCAGCCCCTGCACAACACTCCTATCTTCTGTTTCCAGGCTTTATTTCCTGTCTGGAATGTTCTTTTTCCCCTCACTCCTATCCTTTAATTTCCCTCTCTTCCTTAAAGACTCATCCTAAATCCACCTCCTTCAGATGACCTTTTCTGGTCCCCCATTCCTATTGATGTGTGTTGTGCTCCCTTTAAGAAACTAATCCTTTCAGATTTATTCTTTTCTGATTCCCAGCCCCTCCTAGCTGATGCATTATCAATTCAAGAAGCTATGACCTTTGATTCCCAAATCCTGTCAAAAGTACCTTTTTGAATTCCAATAGGAGATCTGGGCTCTCACAACCCCCACCCAGATCTGAGTGAACTTGGGACACCACCCACGGGCTATAAAAGAGCCAAGCTGGAGTTCTCTCTTTGCAGAGGTTCCTAACATGGCAGTCTTACTCCTTGCTGCCAAGGATCTCTTGTCCATTGGAATCCTATTTCCGGTGCCCTTTTATCTCTACCTTCACTTTTTACTAACTAGACTTTAACTTTACTTCCAAACCCCATAATAAACCTACTTTATCAGTCTAGGTTTTCAGGTCTGTAAATTCCTTTACAGGGGATTCTGTGCCGCCACTAGACCTCATTTAACTCTGTATCCTTGTGCCGAATCCAAACGGATTGCAAGAGAGCTCTATTTAACTTCCTGTGCCCCGAACCTGCCACTAGACCTCAATTAAACCTAATTTCATTTAGTTACCCCAATTCCAAACCTCATCACTATCCCTTGGTGCCATCCCTCTAAAATTACATTCTGTATAATTTGTTTATATTTTATATATGTATGTGGTTCTCCTCCATTGATTAGTATATGAGCGTCTTAGGGACAGAAAGAATGTGTCCTTTGCATTTTGTGTAATGTCTGGCATGTAGTAGACCCTTAAATTCTTGACTGACCAACAAGTTGCACCTGAGAAGCAAGGATGTAATCTAAAAGAAAATTCCTTTAAGAACTCATTTCCGAGCTTTCTTAAGAGATGGTGTGGTATCCCACTAGTGTAACATATATAGGTAAAGACTATAGGATCTTATCCCATCCTGTTTCAGAGATTAAAAAACCCAACAACTTTTTTATTATTGAACTATGATTAAAGACATAAAGCATGTTGATCATTAAAAGTCATAGAATTATTGAAAATAAAAAGATTTTGGGGGGTATCACATCATTACATTATTAATAATTCCTCTGGGGCTGTGTGTAATGAGTTAAGGTCTGAAAATTGCAAAATTGAATAAAGAGTACTTTGTAAGTTCAATGAAGTATCATTAACTCAGCAAGTTATGTAGTTAATATAATTGTGTATAATTATAGCATTTCCTCATGATACTGTTTTAAATTTCTCTAAAGGTGGGCCTGTCAAGTGAACTTTATGAGCAGATTTTGTCCTACTAATTTAAATTTAGTTTTTCCCCCTCTTTATCCTTTACAAAATGATTCAACAATTTTTTTATACTGTGAAAAAGGTATAAAACAAGGTTATCCACATTCCCTCTTCTGTTCTAGAGATAACCATCTTATTTCCTTAGCCTCCTGCCCATACCCTGATCTTTTGTGTCTAGGCTAAATTCTGAGAATCCTGAGTATTTAATACCTATCCAGAGACTAGAAGTAGCTAATGACTCTTCAAGTTTTAATCAAGGAGATATCATTAAAGGAACCAAAACAAAACTTAGTTTTGTCTTTATTTCTCTTTTGCCTGGCACATTAGGTATGTAATAAATGCTTATCAATTGTTAAGGCAAACCTTAAGTAGTCATAAACCAACTTAACTCTGAAAGAACAACTGTGCTGCTTTGTTTATAAATTTTCTTAATATATTTTTTCATCTGAGCAGCAATGTAGTTAGTCCATAAGAGTTAAGTCTTAGAAACAAATACTTTGGTTGGTTCTGGTTCTGTCTCTGACACTTAACTGGGGGACCCTAGAAAAGTCACTGAACTTCTCAGTAGCTTCGGCAGTCCCTAAGACTAATTTATAGTTAAATTGCCGATTTGTTCTGGTGAAAAGAAATCACAAAATTTGATTCCAAAAAATTTTTTAAAGTTAATCTGTGACTGAAATGCCAACATCTATTCTCACTAACAGTAATTTTCTTATATAAGTGTTAAAATGTTAAATATTAGCAGTTTACTTTAGTAGACAACCAACACTTTGAGGTAATATCTCCTTTTATTTTAGAATGAGGTGTTCAGGCAGAATTTAGAAAAGGCCTTCATTTTTAAATGCCCTAATGGGAAAAAAATTTTAAAAGATCTCAATTCAGTATAATTCTTAGAAGGTAAATTCCTAATATAATTTTTGCCATTTAAGCTCACGTATCTAATTGATCCAAGATGCTATTTGACAGACTTCAAAAGAGTGGCAACAGATGTGGATTAAACAGTAATTACACATTTGCTACTGGCAAAATGTTCTGTTAGCTTTTAGGTCTCTCATTCCACTAATGTTGGATTATTTTAAGTTTTCTGTAACTTAGATGGAAACACATTGTGATGATTCTTTTAGCTTACAAGGTAACAATTCTAAAGTATTTTTATATCCTACTATTACTCTTGCCTAATTTTAACTTAACTAGGTACACACATTTTAATGCATCTTTGAATATTGTAGCCTACTTCAAAAGTTTCCAGAAATTAAATAATTCTTCCATTCAACAACCTTTTTTCTTTTAGAAATGAAACACGTACACTTTCTTTTGGGACTATTGCTTAGTGTCTTTATCAGCATTACAATTTTTAAAGTAAGTGCCTAATTCTGCACATTGTTGTGCTTAGACACTTTTTAAATGAAAATTACAAAGATCTGGTCAGTCCTGCTCCATTGGAGCTTACACTCTAAAGCATAAAACAAAAAACAATAAGCAGAATCTGCTAAAACACTTGTCCTGAAAGTATGTGACATTTGAAGCTAGTTGATGTTCTAGCCCACTAGGACTTACTGTGGGAGAAGAGAGCTATCTGATCTAATTCTGGGAGTTTTTTCAACTTTTATGTATATGGAAACATATTGGAAATATGGAAAAATTATAATAAAGCCTTATCTGAAAATGATTTGAAACTGATAATCATAAAACAAGTTTTCACAGACATTCTGAAAATACACAAAACCTATTTTCAGAGATTACAGAGTATATTCCAATGAGATCAGAAACAGCATTACATTCATTACGTTTCCTGGATTCCTATTGTCAATTTAATGACTCCCCAGAAGAATCTTGCTATATTTTAAAAGAAATATTGGTGGCAAGCATACCATCTTAATAAGTCAGTTAAGACAATCACATTTTAAATAACTGCAAGAGGAGTTAACAAGAACAATAAACATGTGAAAAGACACCCACATGAGTGCTCTATCACAAATCCCAAGTCAGACTTTTAAGAAGAGAGAGCTTTAATTTAGTCTTTTTATTGCGTTCAAGTCTTGCTTCTCATGGAAATAATGTAAGGCTCATCAGTTTTGCCTAAATATAATTCAGTGAGAACTTGAAGCTTCTTTCTCCTTGCTTAGAAATGGGGTTCCTCTCCAATCTGGCATTGCAGACAGGTTTGAGGATATGTACAAATCCTATTCTTTTCTTGTTTCATCCACTTCCAGTTCTGTTGTGGGCTGCTAAAGAGGAGGTGCTGCTGCTTGAAGGGCCACCAGGAGATTTTTGGGTGATTTTTTTCAACAGCAGCGCTTCCGTGGGGGAGGAGGGCGGTTCTTGATGGTCTTACATTTTGGAATGTGCCTATCAGCCACCTTGGGGGCAAAGTGGCGGCTGCAGTGAGGGCACTGGATGTAGTCTGGGTTTTCTGCAGGTAGCATGGGAGGCAAGTCTGAGGGATTTCCACCTCGGGCAATCACCTGCTGCACTTCACGGGCCTGACGGAGAGTTCGGATGAAAGATTCATGTTTTTGTCGCCAGGTACTTTTCTTTGGTGGCTCTGGCTATAAAGTAGAGGGGAAAAATTAGTTCTTCCCAACCCCAACACAAATATGTACTTAGTGATATAATCCCTGATTTAAGAAAAAACAACAAAAAACCCTGAGGTATGGGCAGGAGAGGAGGCTAGGGACCCCATAGTAAAGTGTCCATTATTGAGAAGGACAAGGAGAATCTTGCTAAAATGAATTAATAGGAACCTATTAAAAAAACTAAGTAAAAATCTTTAAGGTCTGATTTCTATAGATGTATGCTTTAGGGGGAAGAGAAGAATAAGGGAGAGGACAAAGTAGCCTTGACAGACTGGTAGTTAAGTGAAGATGGAGGTCTAATAAAATCTGGTGATGACTGGAAGCTTAGGTCTAAGTCCTCAGTGGAACTCATTCTTCCAAAATGATTTGCTTAAGCCAGGAAGTATAACATCACAAAGACCTAAGATTTAATGTCTATGGTATTTTGGTTAGATTTCTTTTGGCAGGGGGTGGAGAGAGAATTGTTTTTTGCTGGCCATTATGCTGTTAAGAAATTTAGAAAAAGGAGACTTAAAATTCTACCCAAAATAAGTCAATTTCAGTATAGCTGCAATTATAATAGAAAATGAAAGAATATGATCAGTAAGAATACAAATTTATCATTAATCAATTCTATTAATGGAAGAAATGAAACTTTCATATGTTATTATGACAGAAACCAGATCTGGGGGATAGTTGTTTTCTCTTTTAAATAAATGAAATCCAGATGGGATGTACCTCTCTAAACAGGCACCCCATGCACCTATCCTATACATAAATTTCAGAATTCTGAGAGAAAAACAATGTTATGCTTGGGGGCATGAATGTTAGAGGTGGGAAAAGGAAAGCAAGTTGACATATTCATAGAACTACAGAATTTTAGAGTTGGATGATATCTTGAGCATCATTTAATCTAACTTCCTCATTTGACAAATAAGGAATGAGGCCACCAACTTATATGATTTACCCAAAAAAGGCAAGTTAGGAATAGAGAAAGATGGGAAATTAGAGCATTGATCTCCTGAACAATTCTGCCATTCTAATTCAATTCAGTAAATATTCATTAATGTCCTCCACAGCCCACCCCAAGATAAGAAACTTTTTACAAGACTAATTATATAATTCCAGATGACCATGGTTATAGAATTTTCAGAAATGTTCCAGAGAAACAATCTGCAATTCACATTTTTACAATAGTTTTTTGAATCTGTCAACAGAAAAAAAAAAAAAATCCCAACAAAAATTTGCCTTTAGGGGCAGCTAGGTGGCACAGTGGATAGCGCACCAGCCCTGAATTTAGGAGGACCTGAGTTCAAATTTGATCTCAGATATTTAATACTTCCTAGCTGTGTGACCCTGGGCAAGTCACTTAACCCTGGGGGGGGGGGGGGGAGGAAATTTGCCTTTGATGTGCTGAAAATTTTATCTGTATATGAAACTACAGAAAAAGTATAAGGTTTATTAACAAGCTGCTTAGAAAAATCTGTCAAACATGTATACACACACACACACACACACACACACACACATTATATATATATATATATATATATATATATATATATATATATATATATATATATATATATATGTATTGTATTTTAACTTATACTTTAACATGTATTGGTCAACTGCCATCAGGGGGAAGGGGTCAGGGGAAGGAGGGGAAAAGTTGGAACAAAAAGTTTTGCAATTAATGCAGAAAAATTACCCATGCATATATCTTGTAAACAAAAAGCTATAATAATTTTTAAAATCTGTCAAAAAATTAAAGGCAGAAAACTTTAATACCACTTAAGCCCAGAGTGTGAGCAAGAGTCCTAATTAAAAGTTTTATTCACCTATTATAGAAACTTGCATATTCTATTATGTTATAAGGTCTACATCTATTAGATCTTATAATTTGCACTATTAAGTTCAGTGTCCTGGCAGTTTGTAGCTGCTTTCAATATAAGTTTTTTTAAAAGATGAGTAACTTTGAATTAATTGCCAGTTATTATTTATTATTTAATTTCCAGGAAACCTAACACCAAATTTGTGATATAGTGCAGAACATGACAGTATTTCATTATCATCCCCCAAAACCATGATTCTTACAAGATTCTAGCTGTTCAAAATATGTGAGAAATGCACAAAGAAGTTCTATAGAAGTTAGGCTACTTAACTTTTTAGAAATACAAGACAGTGGTATTACACTCAAGTCTTCTTTCAGATTCCTTTTTATTACCTTCCACTATAAATGCTTTTAAAAGGTGAGGAAATAGTCTATATCAATTTGATCACCCTTCTCACTCTCCACCCATCCTCCATCTTAAATAAAACCCATAAGCTTAAAGTAGCTACATTACCTTGGCTAAAGTTGGGCCCTTCCAGGTCAGGTATTGTTCTAATTCAGTGCCCTTAGCTCGGGCCTTAGATGAGTCAAACACTTTCCTCTTGGAACCTTGGGTCTTGCAACAGACATTTGTGTGTTTCTCTAGCCTTAACAAGTGAAACTTTCGTCCACAGTAGCTGCACTCACCAAGCTCTGGTTCTTCAGGTGAAGAGCTGGAACCTGAGGAGACTGAAAGCTGAGATGAACTATAACTAGGAGATTTGGTCAAAGAATTGTTAGGATCCTCTTGGAGTTGTGAAAATGGCTCAGGGGATGGTGTTGGAATTTGGTCTCGCATTTTATTATTACTTGCCACTAATCTTTCCTTTTTGAGTCTTTGTACTCCATGATCAAAAAACTGGGAACACACTGAGGATGGACTAGAATTCTCTTGGGACTGTTCCCATGTTTCATCATCTCTGCTATAACCACTGAAGACTTCTTCAGACCTGAATTCTGGTGAGAAGAGTTTGGAAATGCTGCTGCTGCTACTTGTGACTCTTCTCCTTGTAAATGTCTGTCTCTGAAGTTCTTTTTTTTCTTCTTCCTGTTCCTTCTCTTTTTGGATCCTTCTAAGTTCTTCCTCAGTCTTCTTCAGCTTTTCCCTAAGGAGAGTCTCTTTTCTCCGAATTTCTTCCTCTAAACTTTCACCTGCTGCCTCCAGTTTTTGAATCTGCATTAGCTCAATTCTGTCTGGATTTGACAAGAATTTTTTAGGCTGAACCACTGGTAAGGGAGCAAGCAACATCTTAGCTGAAGATGAATTCCCCCTATTCCGTGAACTGAAGTAGCTGGATGAGACCTCTTTTGATTCAGAAGGTTTCAGGGAGAAATTTTGGGGGTCAATCCCAACGTGAGTAGCACTCAATGATTTTCGGTGAAACACTGGTTTGAGGGGATAAGCACGATCCACACCAGCTCTCTTCTTTGTGAAGGGCATTGTGTTTTCTTGGTTATCTATTTTGGTGTGCTGAATATGGGCCCCAAATGAATAAAAATCCCCACTTCCTGGACCCTGCTGATTTTTTCCTAACTCCTGCTGGCTGCTTTCTACAGAATGAGAAGAGATAAAACTATGGGCTTTAGTAAAGCTCTCTCTGTTGTGAGTAAAGATATTCTCCAGCTTCTCTTCTTTGTCTCTTAGAAGTTTTTGCTGAAAATTGTTTTTCAGGTGCTCCAGCCGAGAATGATGAGTAGAGTTGTTTTGTTCATAAGGGGTTTGCCTATTTGAATGGAGTTCTGAAGTTTCCATTTTGTTAAAAGGAAACATGATGTCCACATGTGGACATGGAACCAACTGGAGGCGAGCCATTCAGTGCCTGAACTGAAGCCTGAGAAAGAATCAAAATCAGATTCATGTTAAGAGTTTGATGCTACCCTTTCATCCAGCAGTGCCACTACTAGGTCTGTATCCCAAAGAAATGCAAAAAGAGGGAAAAGAACCCACATGTAAAAAAATGTTTCTAGCAGCTCTTTTTGTGATGGCAAGGCATTGGAAACTGAGTGGATGCCCATCAGTTAGGAACAGTTGAATAAGTTATGGTATATGAATTGGAACATATTGCTCTATAAAAAATGATGAACAGCTGATTTTAGAAAGGCCTGGAAAAGTTTACATGAACTAATGCTGAGCAAAATAAGCAGAACCAATAAAACACTACACAGCAACAAGATTGTACGATGACCAACCAAGACTGACTTGCTCTTCTCAGAGGTTTAGTGATCTAAGGCAGTTCCAATAAACTTTGGATGGAAAATACCATCCAAATACAGAGAGAGAACTATGGAGACTGGATGTAAATCAACATATGTTATAATCACCTTTTTTTTTCTCTTGTGGTTTTTCCCTTTTCTGATTTTTCTCTCCCAATGTGATTCATAAGGAAATATGTTTTTTTTTTTGTTTTTTTTTTTAAATGCAGTGGATAGAGTGTCTGCCCTGAAATTCAAATCTGGTCTCAGACACTTAACACTTCCTAGCTGTGTGACCCTGGGCAATTCACTTAACCCCAATTGCCTTAGGGGGAAAAAATGAATGTACATGTATGGCCAAAAAAAAAAATGTTTCTATATATAACTGGGAAAAATAAAATTTAAGAAGTTTGCTCATACTGGGATATTGAAGCAGATTCTAAGTTGCTTTCCCTCCCATCTCTTATTTTTCCTTATCAAATTATTAATGATTCCAAGCCTGATATAGAAAAAGGATCCTGCTATTTTGCCTTTTCTCTTAAAATAGTTGACTAGGTCTCTCTCCAAAGCTCATGGTGGAAAAGTTAGGTATTCAACAAAATTAAATTGCCCCTTTTTTTTTTAGTACATTAGAAAAGTGCATCATGCCTACTAAAGGGCAAAATTGCTGCTCCAGAATCTCATGGGTCATGTTTGGCTAATAACACTTGCAGCATAAAAAAAAAAAAAAAAAAAAAAAAAAAAAAAAGGGTTTTAAGATTAAAATTTTAATTCAATTTTAAATCATAAATTTAAGATTAAAAAAAGCAGGGGGATTTGGCTGCATGTTCACAGACATATATTTAATGAAACTGAAATTTCTGACACTCCTATTAAATAGTGTAGTGGAAAGAGAACTTAGTGTTTTTTCATCTTCTGCTATTTTTTAGTTCCCTGATCACGGGCAAGTCACTTAACCAAGGATTGTGTTTTCTCATCACAACTTCAGGGGTTGTTCTGAAGGACGAATAATACACTCTATATTGGGTGGTGTGCAAATTTTACAAGTAAATGGAAACGTCATCTATTACACCCCACTTATTTTATAAAGGAGAAAGCAGAATGGTGGTAGAGAGCTGATCTGCCCAAGTGCCAACAAACTACTGGAACTCAGGTTTTCCCACTAGAATCGGAGGTCCCGAACTCACGCCTAAAACGTGAGACAAACGATCTCGGCAGGGAGTGATCGTTCCCCGAGAAGGTGTGTCATTTGGGACGCCTGAAGATGGCAGCTGTTCCACAGGTGAAAGATGAAGGCGTGGGTGCGAGCTGGGGAGGGACCGCGGAGGAGAAGACAATGAACCCAGAGAATAACCTAAAAGCTCCATCTGCACTGTAGTTTCCCCAGAGCCCCGCCCCAGAAGTCCTTTTCTAGGGATGATTGGATAGGTAAGTCTGGATAGTGGGCAGGCAGGTAGATATGGTGGTCCCCTTCCCACCATCTTGCTGGTTCACAAGGAGGAGGGTCCCGGCACAGGTGTGTACGCCGAGCGCCGCCGCAGCAGCGCCCGTGGGAGCCATGACAACGGAGCCCAGCGCCCGATCCCGGGGCTCAGGAACCCTCCCCCTCAAGGGAAGAGCTCTTTACCCTAGTGAGGAAGGCAATGCAAGGAGGAATTTGGGGAATGGGGACGGGGTTAAAACTCTCCTCCTCTCAGGGAGATTCTGTCCCCTTTCCAGGTACCTGAGGCTCCGCTGTGTCCGCTCCAGCTCCGGGAAACTCTACACTGGGCGCCAGTTTCCCGAACCCGACTCCCAACAGCACTCCCGGCTCAAGTGCTTTCTGCTTCTCTGTTATTCCCGTTGCTCGGAAACTGGGAGCGCGAGCCAGACCGGGGCGGGCGGGGGGGGAGGCACTAGACTCGAGTCCCGGGAGGCGGCGCGTTCTCCACGTGCACCAGCCTCCCCGAATTTGGGAGAGGAGCGCTAAAGGCTCAGCCCCCGCTAACCCGCGGGCCCTGTTCCTCGCCCGGCCTTTTCCAAGGACCTTTTAAAAGAAGACATTATTCCCCAGAGCGTCCCAGAAACTGCGAGTGAAAATGAACCAAGAAACTGAAGCCGGGGTTTTCTTTGTATCTGAGGGGGATAAACCGAGGTGTGCCCCCAAATCCTTGGGGAGAAGAGTCCCTGCGTGCGCCTCCCTACCAGGGCTGACCGTGCTGGTGTTTTCTCTCAGTTCTTTCTGCGGTGTTGTGCGTTCGACAGGTATGGCTGCTGTCTGCTGCTCTTGCAGCGCTTCTACCTTGCCAATGAGCCAGTTGTGGTTATGAGTTTTTAAGATTACCTTTTTTTTTTTCCTCATATTTTACGGCGGGTCTGGAATTTGCTAATGGCAGTTTTATCGTATTCACTCCCAACTACCTTGCCCATCTCTCAGGGCCTACAAATGACTCAGCTAAACGTAACGGTCGCGAGGATCAAAGTCCACTGGCAAATTTCAAATAATCCCTTGGAAAAATTGCACCAGCATTAAGAAAGTCTCAGTAGGGGCAGCTAGGTGGCGCAGTGGATAGAGCACCAGCCTAGAATTCAGGAGGACCCGAGTTCAAATGTGATCTCAGACACTTAACACTTCCTGGCTGTGTGACCCTGGGCAAGTCACTTAACCCCAGCCTCAGGGGGAAAAAAAGGAAGAAAGTCTCGGTAGAAGTGTTGGCAGAAAGCTTTTTCTTCATGCTTCATGTTTGCAAATACTTTTGGAAAATCTGTCTTTTTTAAGTGTATTTAGACAAAAAAAATCCATGTGAATGTTACTTAAAATCTCAAAATGTCATGATTATTGTAAAGTTGTTTGCCAATTTCAAATTGAGTGTGGTTAATAGTGCTGCAAACTAAAAAAGGAATAACTTATTAGTGAAGATAACAAGATACATGACCACATATATGACATTGGAAAGGGCATCGGACTGTGATCAAGTTAGGTGTCTAAGGGATAGTGCTCTCTGAGCAGTTAGAGAGTTTTTTAGCCGTTTTCAGTTGGGCCTGAATCTTTTTGACCCCTTTTGGGGCTTTCTTGGCAAAGATAATGGAGTAGTTTTTCATTTTCTTCTCCATTCATTTTATACATGAGGAAACAGGCAGAGTTAAGTGATTTGTCCAGAATCACACAGTCAGTCAGTCAGTATCCGAGGGTAGATTTGAATTCAAGCTTTCTTGATAGCAGGCCCTTGATTCCATGCACCATGCCACCTAATTGCCTTGAGTTACTAGCTGTGTGATTCTTTGACCTCTTTGCCTTAGTTTCCTTAATTGCAAAATGAGCATAAAACAACATCTGTCTCACAGGTTTGTTGTTTGGAATTAATTATATGGTGCTTGGCACTATATAAATATTCATTACCTTTCTGCCTTCTCTGGTTAGTAAAGAACCTGTGTTTTTATAGGATATTTAAAGTTAGAAGAAGTCTTAAGGCTTTTTAAGGAGCCTACAACTGTCAAACAGTCCTCCAGGCCCCATGTGTCCTTAACACTACATAGTACAGCCTGTACCAAATTAAAATGTAATTGGAAAATAGTTAGCAAAATAAATAAATATAAAATAAAAGTGACAATATTACATTTTAAAACTCAGTTAATAGGAGGCTCACAAGACTATCTTTCATGGATCCAATTTCTATTTGAGTTTAATTCTACTAATCTAATCTACTCTTCACATTTTTCAGATGAGGTCTGAGTTCCAGAGAAATTGTCTTGTTCAAGATCATGGACAGGTAGCATAAAATGGCAGCGGCACAATTCTAATGCAGCATTCTTTTGAAGGCACTGCACCGCCATCTTTGAGCTTGTCATTTAACTATTGGGACTTCAGCAAATTATTGCCTTATCAAATAAAGATAATTATCACACCAGATTGTGGGAAAAAAAAATGCTTCAGAATTCAGAATCAATGGATATAAAACTCAGGATACAAAGCTACAAAATACCTTTAAATGGCAATTAAGAATGTTTTGCTTAAATGACTATTGATCCTACCAGGACTAAAATTGATATTGCATAATTTTCATTTAGCTTCATTCTGGAGGCAAGGTTAAAGTGTTTAAGTATAGCCATCTCTCCTGCCCTCCATTCTTCCTTTTTTCCTTTCCCCAAATAAGTACTTAAAATTTGATAAATGGACTATATAATCTGAGAGAATTGGCCCAAATATAATTATGGGATCAAAGGTTGCTTGTTCTTTTTCTTGTCTTTTTGGCTGGCCAGATTTAATTAAGATCATAGTAAGGAAAGCAAACAGTAATGAATATTTGTTGATATCCTAGCTGGCACCTTCCAGGGGGCATTGAGCTGGAAATATCTTCTCTACTTAGCCAACCACAATTCACGAATTGTTTCAGAGTGGTGACAGAGAAATTAAGAAGATAGGATTCAGAGCCCTGGAACTGGAAAGTATGGTAGCTTGTCTATTTAATCTACCCCCCTCTTTTTACAGATAAGGAAACTGAGGCCTAGAGAAGCTCAGTGACCCATGCACACAATGTAAGGAAGTTTTAGGGGCAAAATGTGAAGCCAGGGGATCCTGAAAAAGGCCCAATATTCTATTCGTTTAGCGGAACGGCATCTCTAAGGGGGCCTCCCGACTGGTTCATCAGAGGCTACCCTAAGGGAATCATGTAAGGAAATTGGATAGTGTAGGTGTTTGACTGTTTATGTGGCACGGGACTGTTTGCCAAATGGACCCTCTTGCCAGAATTTTTTTATTGCCTAAGATTAAAAAGAAAACCCACCATAATGAAATAAAGATGAGATTATTTTTCCTCATTCAAATTCAAGGACCCCCTGAAGTCTATCGGGGCGCAGGTTAAGAACAGTGAGTGGGGAGGCCCGGGGCCCATCGGGGACTCTCGGGCTTCCCAGACTCAATAGTGCCCGCCTTTGCTCTTTTCCATCCGTCTCAGGTGTACGGACTTCCGGCCGAACCCCTGGCTTTGATTGGCTGAGCTGGACCACGGGTTTCTCTAGCTAGGAGCGGGGAGTAGGAGGACTAGAACTCGATGCTTTTCAGGTACCGGCAGTTGTGACTGGGAACCGACGGTTGGGTGAAGTACTGAGCTGCCCGTCCTGAGACCTCTCCGGGGAGGAAAGCCGAGCAGGGTGAGCCCGGGAGGTCCCCTTCTCCCCCTCCCCCCCGGAGGGGGGGGGCGATCATCATGAAATGTTAATGGAAAGGGACGCGGCGAAGGACTGATTAGAGGCAGGTGAGCAGAAGTGGGGCTGAGGGGAGAGGAACGCGGCTGGGAGCGGCCCCCCACCGAGATGCCCCACCCCCGCCCGTGTTGCTCTCTGGCCTGGGTCCTCCGGGGGCCTCGCATTTCATGGAGTTTGTGAATGCTTAATAAAGGATTGATGCCCCACCGAGTGTCCCCAGCCACCGGCACAGAGCATGCATGACTCGCTGATGGAGCCGGAGGCACGAACAGCCGGGGGGAGGGAGGGAGAACCGTGCCGGGAGGGGTTGCCCGTATCTCTCTCTGTATGCAGGGACCGAGAAGTAGTGTTACGTGTACATGCATGTACTGTATAACTACGTGCTTATATATGGGGCAGTGAGAGGATCAACGGATAGACGTGGATACAGGGAGACGCGTCTCCTAAAGTCCTCCCTCATCTGTAAAATGGGCTGCAGAGGGAAAAGGAAAAGTACTTCAGGATCTTTGCCAAGAAAACTGTGGGGTCATGTAGAGTTGGACACATAAAACATGTATGTATGCATACATGTGCACACATACTCATGTCTTCATATGCACATATTCATGTGTGCAGAGATTTTGGTACATACATATAAACACGCATATACACTGTGTAGCATATACATAATACCTGTGTATATGCTTACATGTGACTGTACATAAAGATACATGTGCCTGTGTGTGAATGTACATATATTGCATGCATATTGTTTGTGTATGCACACAGATATGTATACATATATACATTTTATGTGTGCATATAATGTGCATGTAATATACAACGTGCATTTTGTTATTTCCTATGTGTATACATAGAATGTATATATATAGATGTATATATATATAGAAATATATAGATATATATTTATGTGTGTGTGTGTGTGTATATATATATATATAGTATATGTATCTATAGATATGTATATATAGTATATGTATCTATAGATATGTATAGATATATATATAGAATGTATAGATATATAGATGCATTTGTGTATGTATATGTGTATATAAGTGTATATCTGTTTATATGCGTTCTACCCTTACTCAGTTCTAGTTGAAGAAATATTTATTGTCAATTTCCTGTATTCAGAGTACTGAGCTAGATTTAGGAGTGGAGAGTGCAAAGACTAAGTTAAGATTTATATTTACATAGTTTCCTGTCTTCATAACAGGTATCTTGGGGGCATTTTGTTAGGTTTTTTTTTCCTTCTTTCCTCCTCCTCTCCCTCTCTCTTTCTCTAAAAAAAGAAAAAAAATCTTCCTAAAATCTACAAGAGTATATTAGGGGCTCACTAAGTGTTTTTTGTTTGTTTTTTTTAGACAATAAGGATTGAGACACAATTGTGTGACAAAGGATCAGGCTGTCCAGATTTAAGCTTGTTTTTGTACTACTTTTGCTTTGCTTGGTCACCAGCAGGTCTTACCATGGCCGAAGGACACACCCTGATGTCAGTGGATTATGAAATATTTGGAAAAGTCCAAGGTGTGTTTTTCCGAAAGTACACACAGGTAAGTTCCACACTGGATTTGGAAGATGTTAAATAATGTTCCAAGGAAATAAGAAATGTTTTTGTTGATGCACACGAACTGGCCATATTGGGAATGAAACTATAAAGAACTGGTTATTGAAGTACTAGGTCATGGGTTTGGTTGCAAGCCGTTTTTTTTCTGTTTCTTTTTTTGTTTATTTGTTTTAATGTATTTCCTTTGTATTACTGGTGATGTCTGGTTATCTGGACAAGACAGGAATACTCTTTCCTTGAAAGAAAAGGAAAACTTCCTTTTACCATATCAATTGAGTTCAACAACTCTAAAGAAATCAGAATTGCTTTTTGTATTCAGTAATTCCACATTTCACTTACTTTAATAGTCATTTTTTTCAGACTATTTTTCCAAATTTATCTTCTCAGAGAAGCTTCTGATAGGAAACATTCCTGGTCTGTGTCATGTCCTTATGGAGTGTAGAGCTTTCTCACAAAAGAAACTTTTAAAGGCATTCTGTGGGTAGTGAGTACTTTTATTAACCACATGCAGTAAAGGATTATTTCCTGAGATATGCTTTCTAATTCTGGCCAGTTTTAAATGTTTCATTAGATAGAATTCCTAATATTTTCTGAAGAAATCCTGCATTTATTAGATTATGCATTATCTTCATTACTATCAGCAGCAGTAAATATGAACTGTATATGCATGTCATTATTAATTCGGCATATTTATCTGCAAATTTGAATATCTTAATTTTGTCTTGTTTCTGTTATTCATTTTAATTCTTGTATTACCAATTTAAAGAAAATCAATCCCCCATGTAATTCTTCCTTGTCTGTTATCAACTGTCAGTTAAATTCATCAAGTGATTAAATGAATACTATTTTTAAGGTGCTATGTGTTGGGTACTAGTGGTTGAGAAGAGCTGTGAGAATTGAGGTGCCCTCTGGTCGGGGCAGGTCCAATGCAAAAAAATTCCCCAACCAGAAAAGTCAGAATAGCAAAAGGGATTTTTATTGTTCAAAGAAGTCAGCCTGTTAGGAAGACAGACTTCTTAGCGGCAAAAGTCCTGTTAGGGAAAATGGCAAGCATTAACACTGAGAAAAGATTATCTTTACAGTGGGCAGTGTATTGGCAGGCAGTTTTACCGAGAAGAGAGCTTTTTGGCAAAGCAAATTCCTGTTTTGGAGGCTCAGGTTTCAAAATGGAATGAGATTCCTTCAATGTTGTCACCACCTGGGGCTCATTTCCAGTTGAAAAGAGAGTACTTATCTTGGAGTTTCAAGCCACTCTGTAGGAATATCAGGCCCAGATCTCCAACTGAATGAGACCACGTAGGAGAGCGTAGTTTGGGAGAGGTATGCTTTTCCCAGGGGAGAGCCTGAGACCCCAGTCACTCTTCTTTTACAGATTAAAGGGGACATAGTTTCAGGGTTCACCCCCATCATTAGTAATATTAAGATAAAAATAAATCAAAGAGCCTTTAAAGACATTATGTTCTAATGGTAAGAACTTTCTTGATTTCAAACAGCTGCTGTTGCCAACTGAGACTTCTCTGATTATAAACTGCATTGTCCATAACAAGATAGGTAAATGTTTAGTTAAATTAAGGGAATAGCTAGCTAATTTTTCACTGTACTACCCTGCATACACATATCTCCCATTTTTGTCCCTCCTAATCTGTAGATGCCAGCCTATCTTCCCTTCTTGTCCTTTACCACTTCATCACTTTAAACCTTTCTGGAAAAATAGGAGTAGTGAATTGGAACTATAAAAGTAGGTGATTCCAGTTTATTGGAACTAAGGTACTTAAAACTCAAATCTTAATGTTGAAAGAAATCCTGAATGTAAATACCATCTTTCACCTGCACATCATGTCCTTTTTCGTCCCTTTCTCTCACACAAAGCACTCTTTAAGCAGAATAGAATTACTAAGTGATACTTATATCTGAAAGTTTGTTAGATATTTTATGAAAGTATATTATTGAATTTCAGCCTTACAACCCTATGGAACTGTAGTGTAAGTACTATTATCTCCATTTCACAGATAAGCAAACTAAGGCTTAGAGACAAGTGACTTGAACAGTTTCTTCTTTATTCCAAATTCAGTGCTCTTTCCATTGCCCCCACTAGGGTTAAAATCTCCTATTTGTGTTTTTCCCCTTATTGGAATGTGAGCTCCTTCAAAGCACAGATTATCTTGTCTTTTTTCCCCTAATTTTATCCCCATCATTTAGCACTATGCTTTGCAAACAGTAATTACTTAAATGCTTTTTTTTTAAACATTCATTCCAGTAATATATATATTTCACTTAGCTTTATCACTGATTGCTCTGTAACTTAAGGCTATTCACTGTTCTTTAGTATGCAGAGACAGGACTCTTAAAGACAAGCAACAACCAAGGTCTTAGATGGTAGCATAATTTTCCCTGTAATTTAGAATAAAATTCTATTAGCAAGGAAAAGGAGGAAAATGATGTGATATAGTAAAACAAATTAAATTTTGCTTTAAAATTACTTATTTCACATCCAAATTATAAACCATTTTTGAAAAAAAAATTGTTTTTACTAAAGTTTAATCAGTGATTATTATTAATCACGAACATAATTGTTTTATTGTGTTACCTACCATAGAAGTAGAGTGCTCTCTTGGAACTATATGAATGACATTTAAATACAAGTTAGGTTGGTGATATTTGTTCCCGTAGTTTAAACTCCCTGGTATTTATTTGCAGCAGAAATTGTATCCTGTGTGAGCAAATTACAATAATTCATTAGGATCTAAGTACAAAAAAAAAATTTTTTTCAGCCTAAATTCATACACTGAACCCTGACAGCAAATGTTACTCTGTTGTTTAAAAAGTAAGCATCACAGGTGAAATGATGCCTAAAGAAATCCTTCCTGTTGTGTTCACTATTGGTTTTTCAATTTAGAGCTGTGGTGTACTGGTAAATGTTTAACAATCTCAGTGTGTGGGAGGGGGGAAAGGGGATGGGTAAAGAATTCTGGGGATTGAAGAAGGATTTAATTTTAAATTAATCTTCATTGGAAACATTTTCTCTATCACTTTCTCTAGTTAAGATAATCAACAAAACAACAATAAGCCCTGGTTTGTATGTAGTATTTGCCAGTTGCTCACACTGAAAATTTAACATTGCATTCACAGGTAAACTGGCTCTAACAGACCAATGTTTTAAAGGAAAGAAATTGGAAAAAGTCAAAGCTATCTAGCTAGACAGATTTCTTTTCTTTTTTTTTTTAATTTCTTATTTACCTGAAAACCATGTTAAAAGGTCACTTCCTCCTTCTGCCTTCATGACAATTCCAAATAGAATAGCCATATTTTTAATTCTTATTTACCTAAAGAAAAATTTGAGGGGCATTGTCATAGACTCATAGACTTTAGCCAAAGAAGAGATTAATAATTATCAAGTCTTCATAGATGAAGATAGAGGCTTAGTTGTCAAGATAAAATGAATTACCCAAGGTAAAATAGCTAATTAGTAGCAAACCTGGGGCAAGATTCCCCAAGCACATGAAGGATTATTATACCAAAAGAAAAGACAGCTGCCCTTTTCTAATTTGGATGACAGAAATTGGGTTTCAGGAGCACCATGAAAGATGTGGGTTAGACATAAGAATTCCCTAATGGTGATAGCAATGCAGGAAAAGTTGTGAAATCTTTTAAAAATATGGCTATTCTTCTACTTGGAATTTGTCATGAAGGCAGAAGGAGGAGGTGACCTTTTAATATGGTTTTCAAGTTCTTTTTTTTTTTTTTTCTACATTTAATGGATTTTTGGCTAGGAAAGGGGGAAATTAGCATACATAATCAAAAATGTGCTCAAAACAAATAGATAACCTCCTGGGAGCTTTTTGAAAATGGTGGGTTTTGTGTTTGCATCTAGTATTAGTGTTGCCAATTTTTGAGTTAATGGAAAAATCTAACCCTTGTTAGGAGGGTAGAGAAAGGAAATTAGTTCAGATGGCTAACACCCTTACATTAAAGAGTCACAAGAAGATCCTTGTCCTGTTGCCAGGAGTATCTGGGCAACATCAGTCAACTCCCATGGCTTGATTCCAGGCCAAGTTTCTGACAACAGATTGTAAGCTTGCTTTATTTCAAATGGTCTCATTTAATCCAATTCTGTTTTTTTTCCCTTAGGCTGAGGGTAAAAGGCTGGGAGTGGTAGGATGGGTCCAGAACACTGACCAGGGCACTGTGCAAGGACAGATACAGGGTCCCACTGTCCAGGTTCGAGTCATGCAAGAATGGCTTAAGACAAAAGGAAGCCCTAAATCCCGCATTGACAAGGCAAAATTCCACAATGAAAGGGTCATCCCGAAGCTGGAATACAAAGATTTCCAAATTGTGAAATAGTAATCAAAAGACAATGTTTTTCTTAGTGTAATATGAGTATATGCTTATTTGAAATTGTATTCAATTTATTTGTCATCTATGTTGTTAACATGTAGAACTATTTGTTATTATTAGTATTTAGGGTGGTCATTTAACTTATTTCGATTTTCAAGTATTTCTTGAATGTAATGGATGGGCCACAATAAAGGATTGCAACTGTAAATGGATACTTAATAATAAAGGAAAAAAGACAATTGGAATCCCTAACTTTGATATTTTTTATTGTCTTTACTGAGTTTCTTCTAAGAATGATTTACTCATTTGTACAATAAACATACTTGTGAAGAAGATTTTGAGAAAATTTAAATAAGTCAGGAAAGTTTCTTAATTTCATTCCTTCAAAGTGAAAGTTGGGAGTTCCTGTGAATCATTTCAGTAATGCTGATTTTCACACTGGATAAAAGAGTGCTGGGCTTGGAATCTGGAAGACTCATCTTTCCAAGTTTAAATCTTGGCAAATACCAGCTGTGTGACTCTGGACCAGTTACTTAACTCTTCGCCTCAGTTCCTCATCTGCAAAATGAGCTGAAGGAGGAAATGACAAGTATTGCCAAGAAAACACCAAATGGGGTCACCTAGAAGCAGACACAACTGAAATGACTGAACAGCAAAATAAAATGGGTGTAAAATGTGATAATTATAAAAAGAGATATACAATATGACTTTGGGAGAAAGCTCTCGATGGCATTTGAGCTGCTGTAAGAAAAGAGTGCATTCCAAGTGGTAGGGAGAGTTAGTGCAAAAGTACACATGCTAGAAAATGGCAGCTGTTCTATGAAGAGCAGAGATGCAGAGACCACTGTCTGATTCATAGTGTGGGAATCAGTGATTGTTAGGATGATGATCCTACTGTAATAAAAGCAAGTTTGAAAGAGGAATGTGTTTGGGGGAAAATAGACTGAAAAGATTAAAAAATATATATTAATATAACTTCCTAATTCCAACTGTATCCTATAATTAAGTGAATTTTGGGGGTTTTTTTTGTTTTTTTTTTTTTGTGAAGTGGGGTTAAATGACTTGCCTAGAGTCGTGCAGCTTATAAATATCAAAGTGTCAGGATTTGAACTCAGGTCCTGACTCCAGGGCCTGTATACTATATATCCATATTGTATATCTACTTCTTCACTGGTTGCCCCAGTTCCCTGAATTTTTTGCCATTAATGTGAACACTGAAATCACTGCTGCTATCCACTAAAAGGGCCTTAAGTGTTTGTGCAAAATGATGTAAGACAGGAAAGGGAGACACCATTCTGCCTCGGTGACACTCATAAACTCAGGGATATTGCTGTAGCACTCTGGCTATTCACGTTTTATTAAGAACTACCAAGATTAGTAATATGTGAAAAATGCCAATATGAGCTTTTTTATAAAGTAGGTTCCAACGAAAATGAGACAGAAAGCAAGCTCAAAGTCGCTTGGCAGGGCTTTCATTTGCACCCACATGGGTTGGAACATTCTAGGTCAATAAAGGAATGGAGTGGGCCGATTAAAAGAAATCGATCCTCCAAAAAATAACTTTTAGTGGACTAATTAGATACCTAACCAGCAAGCTAATTAGTATTTCTGCCATGGTGGGGGGAGAGACTGTCAATTTCATAAGCCTGGAAAGTGGTAAATATCATTTATACGACGAAATCTTGGCACAAATTATGAGCCTCCCACTCCCACCTCCTCTCCCCCCGCCCCCACATTTCCTCCACCTTGGTTTTTGTGAATCCATCACCCTCAAAAAGATATTGTCTGGAAGATTCTATTTTGTTCAAAAAGACAGGGTATGAAAACTACGCCTCCTAGAGATCACAGGGGCTCTCGCGTCAGCTTCCGGTCTCCGTGCGCGCTTCCGTCACTGCGGCGGTCGATGAAGCTCCCGTTCAAGGTGACTGGAGAGCGGGGGAGGGGAAGAAGGAACGATTCCAGGGAGGGTTTTGGTTGGGCTAGCGAGCGTGGACGGACGTCTCCAGGGAGCGATTGGGAGTGCTCCCAATAAGGGTCTCCTGCTAGCATTTAGCCTTAGTTTCTTGGGGGGGGGGGGGGTCTTTGGGAGGAGTTTCGAGGAAGGGCGGAGTTAAGTAAAAGTGGCTTGTGACTGGCCCCAGCCTCTCTGATCACGGTCTAGGGGGCGTAATTTCCCAGAGGGGTGTGGTCTCCCAGAGGGGCGTAATCTTTCCGTGGAGTGGCGGCTGTTGTGAGAAGTTTTTCGACTAAGCGGGACGAAGTTTTGAAGAGTTGAGCTTAATGTTTCTTAGTTAAGAAAGAACATGTTTTCCTTTGTTCTTTCCTGGGACTTCGGACTCTCCCAGTAGAAAGGAATATCTTCTTAGTAACTAAAGAGTTTGGTGGGTCCCCATCCTCGAGGTGACGTCATCTTTGAGCTCAGCCGCCCCGAAGCCGGCAGTGCCGGGGTTGCTGGGGCGCCTTTTCCCCTGTACTTTCGGTGTGAGCTCGATCCCTGTTGTTCTTAAGTTAACAGTTATCTGAAACGGAGCGCATAAGACTAGCTCCTAAACGTGATCTTTTCATTTTAAAGGTGAGGAAACAGACCTCAGCTACTGAGCTGAGATGAATTAAGATTCAACAAAGTCGCATATTAATAGCAGAACTGCGAAGATGCCATGAGTGTCTGCAGACGCAGAGCCTAGATAAATACTAAGGGAGTGGTGGCGATGCTTGTTACTCTCCGATATAATCACAGTCATATCTAGCATTGATGCTAGAACAGTAAGCGCTGTTGGAGTAACTGTGCTAAGTTACTATTTATTGATCCTCAGAACACCCCTGGGAAGGAGATGTCGTCATCATCTTACAGATGAGGAAACGGAGCCATACAGGTTAAGCCACTCGCTCAGGGCCCTCCAGCTAGTGAGCGCCTGACGGATTAAACTCATGTCTTCCAAACAGCAAGCCTGCTGCACCGCCTGTCCCATCCATCAGTGTGATAGTGTATAAAGTATCTTTGTTCTCCTTAGTGCACTGAGTTTATTCAGCTATTGTGAAACAACTAGGATTTTCTGTTTCTCTATGGTAGGTCACTTTTGGGTTTGAATACTAATATCCACTTTGTAGTGTATAGGACTTAGAAAGGGGAGAAATGTGTCATGAGGGTTATTATCTTAGACAATTATTAAACAGAAGTCTTCCACGATGCATGTTATATGTTGTCTATTAGCAGTAGAGGAGAATGAGATTTGTTTTAAATAATACTCACAAACAGTGACTTTCAACCCAAAAAAAAAGTAATTACATACCAGGTAATCTGTTAATACAAACTAAAAGACATGAGAGCCTTACTTTTCTTTGTTTTTTCAGGGAAATATTTCTGATAAGATACCGCAGCTCTTAACTAGTTTTTACCTGCCATGATCAAGTGTTTGTCAGAGGAAGTGCAAGCGAAGCTCCGCTCCGGTGTGGCTGTCAGCTCTATTAGCCAGTGTGTTGAAGAACTTGCCCTCAATAGCATTGATGCTGAAGCAAGATGTGTGGCTGTGAGAGTAAACATGGAAACTTTCAAAGTTCAGGTTATAGACAATGGATCCGGGATGGGAAGGGATGATGTAGAGAGGGTGGGACTACGATATTTCACCAGCAAGTGCAAATCTCTACAGGACCTAGAGAGCCCGAAGTTTTACGGTTTCAGAGGGGAAGCAGTATCAAGTATAGTAAATATGGCCAGTGCTGTAGAAATTGCATCCAAAACAAATAGGACGGTGGGAACGTTTGTGAAACTGTTTCAGAATGGGAAAGCCCTGGAAGCCTGTGAAGCTGAGTTGACCAGGCCAAGTTCAGGGACAACAGTCACTGTTTTTAACCTGTTTTACCAGTTACCAGTGAGGAGGAAATGCATGGATCCAAGACTGGAGTTTGAAAAGGTTAGACAAAGGATTGAAGCACTCTCACTCATGCACCCATCCATCTCCTTCTCCTTGAGAAATGATATTTCTGGTTCTATGGTTCTTCAGCTTCCCAAAACCAAAGATACATGTTCTCGATTTTGTCAGATTCATGGCTTGGGTAAGTCACAAAAGTTAAGAGAAATCAATTTTAAACATAAAGAATTTGAACTAAATGGGTATATCAGTTGTGAAGCACATTATAATAAAAATTTGCAGTTTTTGTTTGTGAACAAAAGACTGGTTTTAAGGACAAGATTGCATAAACTCATTGACTTTTTACTAAGGAAAGAAAGTATTATGTGTAGACCAAAGGGTGGCCCTGCAAGTAAGCAAATGACCTCAAGCCCTCCTCGGCATCGGTCAAACCCAGAACTTCATGGCATCTATGTAATCAATGTCAAATGCCAATTTTGTGAATATGATGTATGCCTAGACCCAGCAAAAACTCTAATTGAATTTAGGAACTGGGATACTGTCTTGGTTTGTATTCAGGAAGGGATAAAAACTTTTTTAAAACAAGAACAATTATTTATAGAATTGTCAGGTGATGACATTAAAGAATTTAATGAAGACAGTGACTTGACCTTATTCAGTGCTATTCTTCAGCCTGTAATCTCTGATGAAAAATGTGTTCAAAACAATTTCCAAGAGGCATATGAAAATATGGATTCATATGAAATATTTAATACGAAATCTAAAACTGTAAAAAGAAAAGCTGTTGTGGAAGATATTTCTTTGAAGACTTTTAGGACTGAAGAAGACATCAGACACATAAAAGACTGCCAAGTGTTGACCAATAGTGACCCAAATGAAATGTGCATTAATGATATGATAGAGTCAGCCATACCTTGTCAAGATAGCACCTACTCAAAACCAAATGTCTTAACACAACAGGAAGCCAAAATCACAGATTCTGAAAAAAATAGTACTAAAAATATTTGTTTAGAACCTGAATGTTCAGCAAATCACCATGGAGCCAGTTCAGAAGTGCTAAAGAGTTCTTTTCATATTCCACATCACCTTGAGGCCAATGGAGAAAATCCATGTCTACAAAAGGAAAAGACCAATGATAATGGAATAGTTGTCAACAGTGAGGGACAACCGAGACTTAAAGATATCCCTGAAATGGCATGTGAACATCCACCTTTTGGGAGAATACCATTGGAAACATATGATACACTTAAAAAAGATGAAAGAACAAAGAATGAATCTGATTGTAATAGAGGAAAAACAGTTTTCAGTTATGGAAAAGTTCAGTTATGCTCCACTGGCTTTATAACTCATGTGATGCAAACCCAACAATCGAAAACATCTGAAATGGACTTTACCTTAAACAATAATTTTCAACCTGGGCCTATTAGTGCCAGGCAAATATTTGGAAACAAAACCCAAAGTTCAGTTGAGACCCCAAACATAGACTTAAATACTAATTTAAATGAAGAATCTGCTAAATCAGTCAAACAGAATTTTTGCTTAACAAATATAAAGGATGGGCCAAAAAGCAAAACCATAGGAATCTGTAAAAATGAGGCACTTTTTCTTAAGAAAAGCAGTAAGCAATCACATACAAGTAACTTGTTATCTAATGTTTCCTTAACTTTTCCTTGGAATGCACACACTTCAAATAAGAGGAAGAACACAGAAAAGCTGACTGGTTTCAAACCCTTTCCTCATAAGAAACTAAACTTGTTTTCACAACCAGTATCTTTAGAAAAGTTTAAGAGACAATATAAGAAGGTTGAGAGTCCTATGCCCACAAGAATTCAGAATACTAGTAATGATTTTGAACTAACTACCAGTAATGGTTCCCAAGTTGAACCTGATATTTCTCAGAAAGGGAATAGCCACTTAGACCATTTCAATATTTGTGAAATTCCACCCATAAATAATGAACCCAATGTAAGTAACCAATCAGGTAATCACATTTCTTCAGAACAATTTAAAATTTCTAAGAAAAAAGAGATATTGGAACAACAGAATGCCAGTGTGACAGAAAATCCTGTAACACTGACTGATTATTCTCAGTTTAACAGAAATCCTTTAAATGTTAATAAGCCATTAGGATCATTAGCATCTAAACTATCCAGAATGAAAGGTCACAACAAAGAAACTGTAATTACTCAAAGTATAGAACATTCTAATGACTCTGGACAATTTAGCCCCAGTACGAAAGATAATAGTTTGTGTAGTGTGTTAGCCCAGGATTCTCATGAGTTATCTCATAACATACATAAAATAACAGAAGATAGTATCCTCGTTTCAGATTCAGATACTGCTGTGCAAGATAATACCTGTAACAAAAATACAAATTCAGCTTTTACAAACCAATCGTTACTAATTAGTACAACAGAAGATTATTCAATGAAACATAATGTTCCTTTGATGTTGTCCAGAAACACATCTTTTGAAGTCTGTGAAGTCCCAAGTAACCCCCTTTTATCTTCAGAACAGCAGTTGGAAACAGACAACCTTTCCAGCACAGCTTTAACAAGTCTTGTAGACATTTCAATAAATGATCAAACTGCAGCTTGTTTTCAGAAAGTGAATACTGCAACAAGAGTTTCTAAGGATGAAGAATCAATGGCAAGGCCCTTTGTTTGGCAAGCACATTTTGATGTTTCTCTGGGTAGAATGGTCTATGTCAACAAAATTACTGGACTAAGCACATTCAGTGCCCCCCAGGAGGAAAATTTGGCCAGTTGTACAAAAGACCTGACAACCATGGCTGTCAATGTTGGCTTCAGAGATGGTAAGTAGAAGGTTTCTTTTCAAAGAGAATGTATTATAAATACTAAATACCTTGAAAGGAAATACAGTGTTTGAATTAAAAAGTAACTACTCTTTGCATGAGTAAAAGTCACATCTTGCAGAGTATAATATTCAACCACAAAAATATTCATTTGGAGAAAAGTGTAATTGTAATGAAGAATAACAGCTCACATCTAAATAATGTTTTAAGACTTGCAACATTCTTATTATGTTATTTTATTTGGCCCTCACAACTTGTGAGGTTAGTGCTATTGTTATTCCCATTTTACAGATGAGGAAATTAAGGCTCAGTGTTTTTAATAGCAATGGGTGTTGTATTTTGTCAAAGGCTTTTTTTGGGAGGAATCTATTGATAAAATCCTATAATTCATATTGTTTTTATTATTGATATGGCCAATTATGCTGATAATTTTCCCAATATTGAACTAACATTGCATTACTAGTAGGAATCTTATCTGGTCATAATATATGATCTTTGTTATATATTGTTATAGTCTTCTCTACTAGTATTCTCTTAAAAATTTTTGCATCAATATTCATTAAGGAAGTATATCTATATATTTATTTTTCTGTTTTTGATCTCCCTAAGTATTAAAACCACATTTATGTTATGAAATTTAGTAAGATTTCCTTTTTTCCTTTTTTTTCAAATAATTATATATTATTGGGAATAATTGTTCCTTAAATGTTTGAAAGAATTCACTTGTAAATTCATTTGGTCCTGGGGACTTTTTCTTAGTTTATTGGTGGTTTATTCAATTTCTTTTTCTTAAAAACGATTATTTAAGTATTTTATTTCTTCTGCTAATCTGGACAATTTATATTTTTGTTATTAGATTCTGTCTTCTAATCCATTCTGCTATACACTATGGAGTTCATCTGATTCGCATTTATAGTTAGGATTACTAAGTGTCCTCTATCTCTTTCTATGCTGTTTCTCTTCTAAAGTCTGGTTTATTTCTGATCACTCCTTTATCTGTCCTCCTTTTTATCATACATACACCATGTGTTTTAAATGGCTTGCATTGCAAAATTTTGTTGAAATATCACCTTGACAAAGCTTCAGCAAGATAAAATGTGGACTTGTTTAATGAATAATGTATCACTTCAGAAACATTTTGAAACATAAGCATAAGCAACTTTCTTTTGATAGGTTTTTAGTAAAACTTCTTAAATCTGAGTCTCCAGCAGGGTTCAGTGGTGTTAAGAGACAGAACCCTTGTGCAAGTGCCTGATGTTTTCCAGCCTCTCTTCTCCTCCTTCTTTACTTTGCCACCATCTCACCATCCTCTCAGTTCAACTGAAGTGTAAGTAAAATTGGCAATTTATAAGTTGATGGGGATGTTTTTTGATTTGAAACCTTAACACTAGACAATCATAATAGATAAAATTTGATTTCAACAAAATTTTGTAATTCAATCCATTTAGAATACATTTCTTTTAGTAGTAGGGGTTTCGTCCCTTGCATCCACCTTACCTGAAGGAAGTTGCTTAGTCATTATCAGTTGCGGTTCCCTCTCTAGTTCCTGCAGCTCCTCTGTGCTGAGCTTTTCTCTGTGTTCCTCTACTAATTCTTCAGTATCTTCATCACTGACCTTTAGGCCCTTGGACTTTCCCAAAGACACAATCTCCTCCACTGTTGGGCTAGGTTCAGCCTCAAAGCTTTACAGTCCCTCAGAATTACACCTTTTAGCCACAGCTTCCTCCAGGCAGAGTTCATGGTCTTGTAAAAGACTGCATGCCAGGCAGGCTTTACCTATCAGAGGGACACAGTAAGGATGTTGAAATGGTCCTTCCAGAACTCTCTTAGAGACAACTTGGTATGCAAGGTCACCTCAAAGCACCTCTGAAAGAGGGCCTTGGTATACAGTTTTTTAAAGGTGGAGAAGATCTGCTGGTCTGTGAACTGAAGCAGAAGAGTTATTGGGGGTAAGAACTTATAGTTATAAATGTAAACTCCTCCAGCAAGTTGTCCTCTAAGCCTGAATGGTGAATAGGAGCATTGTCCATTATTAACAAAGCCCTTAGAGGCAATTCTTATTTTCTTGCAAATATTTATTACACTGGGGTCAAATACTTTATTCATCCATTTGATGAACTGTCTTACCCAGACTTTGCTATTGGCCCTTCCCATTATAGTTTATTTGCTTTTTATTGGATTTTTTTTCTCGAAAACTTCAGTGGACTAGTAGAGGCTTAAGTTTTAATGTTAGTATTCCCACAAAATAATAGTAAGCCTGTTCTTCATTAGCTTATGTTTTGGCAATGCTATCTCTTCTTGAGTGATGTAGGTTCCATTAGGTATTTTCTTCCAAAATTTACCAGATCTTAGAAGATATATGTGTCAACTTCCCATATAGAGAAATAGTCTAACTTTATTGAGTCCCTTATGATTTCTCTTTCAAATTTATCTTTTTGTGCTTCTCTTGTCTCAAGAGAAGTTAGGTTTTCTCTTCAGCTCTTTTTTTTTCATCAGGAATCCTTAAAACTCCTCTATTTCATTAAATAGACAATTTCCCCTTTAAAAGATTATACTCAGTTTTGCTAATTATTCTTGGTTATGTTGTTAGTTCTTTTGCCTTCTGGAATACCATATTCCAATTTCTCCACTCTCTTAATGTGGTAGTGACTAAATCTGATGTGATCCTGATTGTGGCTTTATGACAATTGAATGACTTCTTTCTGGCTGCTTGAAGTATTCTCTTTGATCTGAAAGCTCTGGGATTTGACAATAATATTCCTGAGAGTTTTCATTTTGGGATCTCCTTCAGGCGCTTGTCAATGAATTCTTTCCATTTTTATTTTACCTTCTGATTCTGGCCTACCCTCTTTCATTTCTCCACTGAAACCAAGTCCCAACTGAAGTCCCTCCGGAAAGCTAGCTGAGCCCCAAGTAAAGGAGACTGACTGTGAAGGAGATAATAAAGAATTTGGATTTTATCTCTGGCTATTCTCATGGTGATTACTCTGCTGAGACCAAGTGTGGTCTGAAAGACCTCCAGAAAACTAACATTACAAGGTTTGGTACTGGAAAACCACCCTTCTTTGAATAATAGTGGTGATAAAGGGCATCCTTGTTTCACCCCTGATCATATTGAGAATGCTTCTAGCTTTCCCCCATTACATATAATGTTTGCTGATGATTTTAGGTAAATGCTTCATTTTAAGGTAAACTCCATTTATTCCTATTCTCTCTGTGGTGTTTTTAATAGGAATGGGTACTATATTTTGTTAAAAGCTTTTTCTGCATCTATTGATCGTATAATTTGTTAGTTTTATTGATACGGTCGATTATGCCAATAGTTTTCCTTATATTGTACCAACTCTACATTCCTGGCATAAATGCCACTTGGTCATAGTTGTAATCTCTTTGCTAATATTTAAATTTCTTGCAGCAATATTCATTAGGGAGGTTGGTCTATAGTTTTCTTTCTCTGTTTTGGCTCTTCCTGGTTTGGGTATCAGCACCACATTTGTGTCATAAAAGGAATTCGGCAGGACTCCTTCTTTGCTATTTTTCTAAATAGTTTATATAGTATTGGAATTAATTGTTCTTCAGACGTTTGGTAGAATTCACTTGTAAATCCATCTGGCCCCTGGAGCTTTTTTTCTTAGGGAATTCATTAATTGCTTGTTCAATTTTTTTTTCTAAAATGAGGTTATTTAAGTATTTTATTTTGTCTTCTATTGATCTGAGCAATTTGTATTTTTGTAAATATTTATCCATTTAAATTGGGTTATCAGATTTCTTTGTATACAGTTGGAGAAAATAGCTCCTAATTATTGCTTTAATTTCTTCTTCATTGGTGGTAGGTAAGTGGGATTAGTTTGGTAAAGAGGAAGTTTTTAATTTAGTTTATCCTTCTCATTTTTGATGCTGGTAATTTTATTTTCTTCTTTTTTCTAATCAAATTAACCAAAGTATTATCTAATTTGTTAATTTTTTTTTTTTTTTTTTTGGCAGAGGCAATTGGGATTAAGTGTCTTGCCCAGGATCATACAACTAGGAAGTGTTAAATGTCTGAGATCAGATTTGAACTCAGGTCCTCCTGACTTCAGGACTGGTGCTCAATCACTGCACCACCTAGCTGCCTCTTGTTAATTTTTTGTCATAAAATTAACTTTTAGTTTTATTTATTAGTTTTTTCAATAATTTTCTTACTTTCAATTTTATTAATCTCTCCTTTGGTTTTCAGAATTTGTACTATGGTATTTAATTGGGAGGCTTTAATTTGTTCTTCTTCTAGCTTTTTTAGTTGTATGCCCAATTCATTGATCTCTTTATGAATTATATTCATTTAAGCATTTAGAGATATAACATTTCCTCTAAGAAATGCTTTGGCTGAAAGCAGTAATAAGGGGAAATTTTATATCTCTAGAGGCCTACTTGCATAAAATAGAGAAAGAGAAGGTCAATGAATTGGATTTACAAGTAAAAATGCTAGAAACACAAAACTTGAAATTCTAAAAATAAAAGGAGAGATTAATAAAATTGAAAGTAAAAAAACTATTGAATCAATTAATAAAACTAAGAGTTGGTTCTATGAAAAAACCAACAAAATAGACAAACCCTTAGTAAATCTGATTAAAAAAAGGAAAGAGGAAAAGCAAATTGTTAGTCTTAAAAATGAAAAGGGAGAACTCGCCACTAATGAAGAGGAAATTAGAGCAATAAGTAGGAGTTACTTTGCCCAACTTTATGCCAATAAATTCGATAACTTAAATGGAATGGAAGAATACCTACAAAAATATAGCTTACCCAGATTAACAGAGGAAGAAGTAAATAGTCTAAATAGTCCCATTTCAGAAAAAGAAATAAAACAAGCTATTAAACAACTCCCTAAGAAGAAATCCCAGGATCAGATGGATTTACATGTGAATTCTACCAAACATTTAAAGAACAATTTACTCCAATGCTATATAAACTATTCCTTTTATGACACAGACATGGTACTGATACCTA
Source organism: Sminthopsis crassicaudata (assembly GCF_048593235.1). Lineage (NCBI taxonomy): Eukaryota > Metazoa > Chordata > Mammalia > Dasyuromorphia > Dasyuridae > Sminthopsis > Sminthopsis crassicaudata. The sequence goes on from NC_133618.1 coordinate 313,788,287, forward strand.
AACCCTAATGAATATTGATGCTAAAATCTTAAATAAAATATTAGCAAAAAGACTACAGAAAATCATCCCCAGGATAATACACTATGACCAAGTAGGATTTATACCAGGAATTCAGGGCTGGTTCAACATTAGGAAAACTATTAGCATAATCAATTGTATCAATAACCAAATTAACAAAAACCATATGATCATCTCAATAGATGCAGAAAAAGCATTTGATAAAATCCAACATCCATTCCTACTAAAAACACTTGAGAGTATAGGAATAAATGGACTATTCCTTAAAATAATCAGGAGCATATATTTAAAACCATCAGTAAACATCATATGTAATGGCAATAAACTGGAACCTTTCCCAGTAAGATCAGGAGTGAAACAAGGTTGCCCACTATCACCATTACTATTCAATATTGTATTAGAAACGCTAGCCTCGGCAATAAGAGCTGAGAAAGAGATTAAAGGAATTAGAGTAGGTAATGAGGAAATCAAACCACTACTTTTTGCAGATGATATGATGGTATATTTAGAGAACCCCAAAGACTCTGCGAAAAAGCTATTAGAAATAATTCATAACTTTAGCAAAGTTGCAGGATACAAAATAAATCCACATAAATCCTCAGCATTTTTATACATTACCAACACAATCCAACAGCAAGAGATACAAAGATAAATTCCATTCAAAATAACTGTTGATAGTATAAAATATTTGGGAATATATTTACCAAATGAAAGTCAGGAATTATATGAGCAAAATTACAAAACACTTGCCATAAAATAAAGTCACATTTAAATAATTGGAAAGACATTAAGTGCTCTTGGATAGGCCGAGCAAATATAATAAAGATGACAATACTCCCTAAACTAATCTATTTATTTAGTGCTATGCCAATCAGACTCCCAAGAAACTATTTTAATGACCTAGAAAAAATAACAAAATTCATATGGAAGAACAAAAGGTCGAGAATTTCAAGGGAATTAATGAAAAAAAAAAAAATCAAATGAAGGTGGCCTAGCTGTACCTGATCTAAAACTGCATTATAAAGCAGCAGTCACCAAAACCATTTGGTATTGGCTAAGAAATAGACTAGTTGATCAGTGGAATAGGTTAGGCTCACAGGACAAGATAGTGAATAAAAATAGCAATCTAGTGTTTGACAAACCCCAAGATCCCAACTTTTGGGATAAGAATTCATTATTTGACAAAAACTGCTGAGAAAACTGGAAATTAGTATGGCAGAAACTAGGCATGGACCCACACTTAACACCACATACTAAGATAAGATCAAAATGGGTCCATGATTTAGGCATAAAGAACAAGATCATAAATAAATTAGAGGAACATAAGATAATTTATCTCTCAGACTTGTGGAGGAGGAAGGAATTTGTGACCAAAGGAGAACTAGAGATCATTATTGATCACAAAATAGAAAATTTTTATTACATCAAATTAAAAAGCTTTTGTACAAACAAAATTAATGCAAACAAGATTAGAAGGGAAGTAACAAATTGGGAAAACATTTTTACAGTTAAAGGTTCTGATAAAGGCCTCATCTCAAAAATATAGAGAGGATTGACTAATTTATAAGAAATCAAGCCATTGATAAATGCTCAAAGGATATGAACAGACAATTTTCAGATGATGAAATTGAAACTATTTCCACTCATATGAAAGATTGTTCCAAATCACTATTGATCAGAGAAATGCAAATTAAGACAACTCTGAGATACCACTACACACCTGTCAGATTGGCTAAGATGACAGGAACAAATAATGATAAATGTTGGAAGGGCTGTGGGAAAACTGGGACACTGATGCATTGTTGGTGGAGTTGTGAAAGAATCCAACCATTCTGGAGAACAATCTGGAATTATGCCCAAAAAGTTACCAAACTGTGCATACCCTTTGATCCAGCAGTGCTACTACTGTGCTTATATCCCAAGGAAATACTAAAAAAGGGAAAGGGACCTGTATGTGCCAAAATGTTTGTGGCAGCCCTTTTTGTAGTGGCTAGAAACTGGAAAATGAATGGATGCCCATCGATTGGAGAATGGTTGGGTAAATTATGATATATGAATATTATGAAATATTATTGTTCTGTAAGAAATGACCAGCAGGATGAATACAGAGAGGCTTGGAGAGACATCAACTGATGCTGAGTGAAACGAGCAGAACCAGGAGATCATTATACACTTCAACAATGATACTGTATGAGGATGTATTCTGATGGAAGTGGATATCTTCAACATAGAGAAAATCTAATCCAGTTCCAATTGATGGACATAATCAGCTACACCCAGAGAAGGAACACTGGGAAATAAGTGTAAACTGTTTGCATTTTTTTGTTTTTCTTCCCAGGTTATTTTTACCTTTTGAATCCAATTCTTCCTTTGCAACAACAACATTCATATATCAAAAAAAATTCGGTTCTGCACATATATATTGTATCTAGGATATACTGTCACATATTTAATATGTATGGGAATGCCTGCCATCTAGGGGAGGGGGTGGAGGGAAGGAGGAGAAAATTTGGAAGAGAAGGGAGTACAAGGGATAATGTTGTAAAAAATTACCTATGCATATGTACTGTCAAAAAATATTATAATTATAAAATTAATTTTAAAAAATTAAAAAAAAAAAAAGATCACCAAGAGCCCCCATTATAAAAGGGGCTACTTTTGGAGTCCAAGTTGCAGAAGTCCTAAGCATAGGCATCCTTATGTCGGTCATGCCAAGGGTTTCTAACTGCCCACCAAACCTAATCTGTGCCCTTTCATCTTTACCCTCAACTTTACTAACTAAACCTTACTTCCAAATCCCTACAATAAACCCTTTTTATCAATCAAAAAAAAAAAAAAAGAAATGCTTTGGCTGCATCCCATAAGTTTTGTCATGTTGTCTCATTATTGTAATTTTCTTGGATGAAATTATTGATTGTTCCTATGACTTGTTGTTTGACCCACTCATTTCTTAGAATTATATTATTTAATTTCCAATTAAGTTTTAATCTATCTTTACCTGGCTCTTTATTAGATATAATTTTTATTATATCATGATTAGAATAGGAAGCATTTACTATTTCTGCCTTTATGCTTTTAATTGTGAAGTTTTTTGGTCACTTTCTGTGTAGGTGACATGTACCCCTGAGAAAAAGGTGTATTCCTTTCTATCTCCATTCAATTTTTTCTAGAGGTTTGTCACATCCAAATTTTCTAAGATTGAGTTCCAGCCTTTTATCTTTACTTTGTTTATATCTCTGTTTCAAATGTGTTTCTTGTAAACAACATATTGTAGGATTCTGGTTTTTAATCCAATCTGCTATCCACTTCTGTTTTATGGGAGAGTTCATCCCATTGACATTCACCAGCTACGCATATCCCTCCATCCTATTTTTCTCCCCTGTATATGCTTTTTTTTTTTCTTCTCTTTCTATCACCTTTCCTCCTTTTTCTTACCCCTTTTTCCTACTGTTTTTGTCTTCCTGTCCTTCCCCTCCCTTTTCTTTCCCCCTTTCTTCTCCTACTTCCCTATAGGGTAAGATAAATTTCTATACCCAACTGAGTGTGTATGTTGTTCTCTCTGTGAACCAAAACTGATTACATTATTCTAGTCTATATTCATTCCCCTCCCTTCTTTCTTTCTACTGTAATAGTCTTTTGTGCCTCTTCATGTGATCCCTGTTTTACTTCCCCTTTCCTCTTCTTCCTGTGTAATCCTTTTTCTACCCTTAATTTCTTTTGTTAAGAATATCATTACATCAAAGTCAACTTTTACACACATCCTCTAATGCCCTTTAATGCCCTTCTATCTTCCCTAATAAAAGATACAGTTCTCAAGAATTACAAGTATCATCTTCTCATGTAGAGAATGTAAACAGTTTAACCTTTTAATAATGTTTCCTCTTTACCTTTTTATGTTTCTTTTGAGTTTGATATTTGTAGATCAAATTTTCTGTTTAGTTCTAATCTTTTCAACAGAAATAATTGAAAGTTCCCTCTTTCTCGGAAGGTTCATCTCTGCCCCTGAAAGATAATGTTTAATCTTTCTGGGTAGTTGATTCTTAGTTGTAATCTAAGGTTCTTTGCTTTCTGGATACAGTATTCCAGGTCCTATGATCCTTTATTATAGAAACTGCCAAAACCTGGGTAATCCTGACTGTGACAGCCCCTTGATACTTGAATTATTTTTTTCTGGCAGCTTATAGTATTTTTTTCCTTGATTTTATCATTCTGGAGTTTTGTAACACTATTTCTTGGAGTTTTCCTTGTGGAATTTTTTTTCAGAAGGTGATTGCTGGATTCTTTCAGTGACCGTTTTGTCCTTTGTTTCTAGTATGTCAGGGCAGTTTTCTTTGATGATTCTTGAAGGGTGCTGTACAGACTCTTTTCTTGGTGAATTTTAGATTGTCCAATAATGTTTAAATTGTTTCTTCTGAATCTGTTTTCTAGGTCAGTTCTTTTTCCAATTTTTTCTATTTTTTTTCATTCTTTTTAGTTTGTTTGAGTGACTCTTGATGCCTCATAGAGTTGTTAGTTTACATTTGCTAGTTTTTTAAATATATGATTTTCTTCAGTTAGCTTTGTGTTCCTTTCCCATTTGATTAATTCTACTTTTAAAGATGTTGTTTTCTTTGGTGTATATTTTCTGCATTTGGCCAATTGTATTTTTTGGGGAATTGTTTTCTTCAGTCAATTTTTGTCTTTTTCCAAGCCATTGACTCTCTCTTGCATACCTCTTGTCTCTTTTCCCAGTTTTTCTTCTACTTCTTTTATTTGAATTTTTAAATTCTTTATGAGCTCTCAAGAAAGTTCTTTGGGCTTGAGGCCAATTCATATCCCCCTTTGAATTTTTGCATATGGGCATTTTGTCCTCTTCTGAGTTGGTGTTTGTCTTCCCTGTCACCGTAGTAACTTTCTATGATCAAGGTCCTTTTTTGTTTCTTATTCATTTTTTTTTCTCTCCTCCCCCTCCCCTTTTATTGTGACTATTAAAAGTCTAGCTCTGCTCCTGAGGCACAGGGAATGCTGTCTCAAGCTTCTTGTGCAGCTTTGAACCTTGGCTTTGAGCATAGGGGCCTATGTTTTTGGCATCTAGTTTACAGCTCTCAGAGTAGCACAACATAGGCCCATCTGTTGTTGCCTGGTTTCCCAGGCTGGCATTTTGCTTCCTGCACCAATACTGGAGGCTGCCCCACTACTTTGCTTTACTACTGTTTTATTGAGTCAGAACTGAGGATTTCAGTTGCTGATCCACTGTGATTAAGACCCTCCTACTGACTTTTTCAGGCACTGGCCAAGCTAGGTTATGCACTCCTTTCATTGCAGTAATACTGACCTTTCTATCCATATTTCCACATTTATCATGCTGTATAAGAAAAATCAGGTCAAGAAGGGAAAAAATGAGAAAGAAAATAAAAAACAAGCAAATAATGACAAAAAATGCAAAAAAGCTATGTTGTGGTCCACATTCAGTCCCCCTAGTCCTCTCTCTGAGTGTAGATGGCTCTCTCCATCACAAGTCTATTGGAATTGGCCTGAATCACCTCATTGTTGAAAAGAGGCAAGTTCATCAGAATTGATCATCACATAATCTTGTTGCTATGTATAATGTTCTCTTAGTTCTCCTCATTTCACTTAGCATTAGTTCATGTAACTCTCTCCAGGTCTTTCTGAAATAATTTTACGGATAGTTTCTTACAGAACAATAATATTCCATAACACTCATATACCATAACTTATTCAGCTATTCCCCAACTGATGGGCAGTTTCTAGTTCTTTGTCATTCCAAAAAGGGCTGCCACAAACATTTTTATCCATATAGGTCCTTTTCCTTTTTTTTTAATGATCTCTTTAGAATACAGGCCCACTGCTGGGTCAAAGGGTATGCACAGTTTCATAGCTCTTGGGACATAGTTCCCAAATTGCTCTCCAAAATGGTTGGATCAGTTCACAATCAACAATGCATTAGTGTCCCAGTTTTCCCAAATCCTCTTCAACATTTATCATTATTTTTTCCTGTCATCTTAGCCAATCTGAGAGGCTAAATTAAGACAACCTTTTTTCATGTATCATTTTTTTTAAAAGATACTGAATCATCAATACAAAATTAAGCTTAAATCGGTCCCTTTCCCCTCCCAAAAAGAACCTGATTACTTTAAATTAAAAGTATAATAAAAATAGTTTATATAATGCTTCCAGGTTGACAAAGTACATCATCTCTTTTGATCTTTAGAACAACTCTGTGAGGTACTAATTTCTTTTTTATAGATGAGAAGAATAGAGTAGTTCAGGAACTTCTCCAAGATAAAACTATTTTTATTAAGTGTCTGAAGCAGGTTTCAAATCCATGACTTGATTTCAAGGTCAATGCTCTATCAGGGAAACTTTAGTCATATCCTATTGTTTTAGTGTATATAAGTAAATAAAACTTTATTTCTAGAAGTTGAAAAAATTTGATATTTGAATTATTCAATAAAGTATATATTTCTATAATACTCTATTTTTTCAGAAACATTTTATAATAATTATACATAACTTCCTTACACATTTGATTGCTACTATTTTGAAAGATTTTAAGGTGCCTCATAGATGATTCTATAAGACAATATAAGGCGAAGCTTAGGACTCTGAGTTCTCAATTTTCAGTTAAAATTATAAGTGACAGTATTTTGGCAGTACATTTGAGACCCAGATGTTAGGAAATGGTAAAGCAGATTTCCAACTGGCAGTGACACCAAATTTGCAATGGAAAGATAAATATTAAAACAATATACATATTAAAAGTCTTCTACAAAATACAAATGAATTTTTAATTGTTTTTTTTAAGGAGGGGTACTGCTATCAGGAGACTGTAAGATGCTTAATATTGGATAAGATTGTTACTTTCCAATATATCTCTTTGTATTTTGCTACAGACAATGAATCACTTTTAGAGGGAAAATCTTTTCTATTAATAATGTCCTGAAAATATAATCTTATACTTTGTGATCTATGACTTTTTGAGTACATATAGTTAGTTACATGTCCTAATTTATGTAGCATGCTTATTGTGTGATCAAACTCAAACCACTTCATAAATTATGTCAGTATGTATTATTGAAATGCATTTGCTTCTGATATGATGCCAAAAAAAAAAAAAAAAAAAAAGAACTGGAACACACAATACACCATGCAACAGTTGTTAATAAAGAGGGAAGCTCTTGGCTCTTATAACCAGGATAAACATCTGCTTCTGTGAAATTCATCTTGTTGTTCAAAGCACCTCAACTTACATAACTTTCTAGACCAGTCAACCTTGTAATGAACTTTAGAAGGTCATGTCAATTCATGGATTTCTAATGAAAAATAAAGCACTCACACAAATTTTCAGGAAGAAATTATTCTGAACGATTTCAACTGACAGGGAAAATTACCCTTTAGAAAAAGTGCTTTTTAACCACTGAAAAACTCTATTGTAGCAAAGATAAAAGAGATAAAGTAAAATGGGCTGAAAAGGTGAAACATTTACTATATAGGAAAATAAAATTAGGGCAGTAATATTAAGGAATAATACAAAGTCACCAAGTTTTGTCAGTTCTTACTTTAAAATGTCTTCCTTCTTACCACTTGATTTAAAGTCAATACACAACATTGTAATATTCTTCTAATTGGTTTCTCTACCTTTAGTTTTCTATTCATTCTTCATGCCACTACTAGATTACTCTTCCTCATTCATTACATTAATCACTTCAGTTCTTTCCTGAAGAATTATCAACAGTTTTACATTATTGATAGGATAGATTTTGAACTCAAGCTCATGGTAATTTCTATGTTCTCTGAACTCTTTACTAATATTCATCTAGTATCTTGCATTTTTAGTTAAAATTTTTTTCTCTTTGTCTTTTTATGCATTATACGTAGAATGCCTTCAAAAAGCTCAGACTCTAGTGGGAAAGAGGGAGATGGTAGACAATATACAAACAATTATGTACATCAATTAGTCAATTAATGTATAGAACATTCAAATATATATTGTACCCCAATTACATTATAAGCCCCTTGAAAGCCAGAACTATATCTCAATTATTATTACCCCAAGAACTGGTCACTTACGTCCTTTTTGACTGAATATTTACTAATTAATGAATAAGCATTTATTAAGTGTCTACCATGAGCCAGGAAGCACTATGATAAGTTCTGAAAGACAAGAAAGACAGAAAATAGGGCTTGCCCTGAGAGAGGTAAGAATCTAATGTGGAGTTGGGGGTAGGGAAAAGTGAAGAGGAAGTGATAATAGACAAATCACCATATACAATTAATATACTTATTAGTCAATGAATATATAAACCTCAATTTGAATTTAACCAAGGAATCTTTCCATAATAAATACACTTAATAAAATGTACTTTATTCTTTGATGGTCACAAAAGATTCGAGTCTCTTTTATATGTTAATTGAATAGTTAAGAATCTCATCCCTAAATTTAAAAAATTGCTGTGACAATATCAATTAATCAGAAAGTACTGGATGAACTCCTGTTCTGTGCTCAGCTCTGTGTAATATCTTCCTTGTTCAGATGACCAAAGGGAAACATTAGATTTTATCCTCTAAAATGGATTAGATCAAGCCGTCAAACTTGTCTTCCTCATCAAGGCATCCTGGTTTTTAGATTACATTTTGTCTTGTATCATTTATTCTGTGTGAAAGGATACTTTGTATTTCTGTTTTGCATAATTTAAATTATCATAATCCCCTGTATAAAATTTCTACAAAGGATTTTTTATTTTGTTTTGTTTTTTGTGTGTGGTGGGGTTCCCCCCCCCCAATATTTAGGATTTCAGTATAGGTGCTATCCATTTAGAAGTAAGCTTGTCCTGCCCTTCCTTCGTAGAACTAGAGAAGAAAGGACCATGATAAGACAGGAATACAGAGGTAGAGTCAGATTATTGGAATACAATACCTTGTTACCTAACTCACAAAACAAAGCAAAAATGTGTTAATGTTGCTGAGCAAAGCCAGCTGTGACTGACTTGAACCAGAAATTCCCTAACGTCCTATTTAAAGGCAGAACTAAGTGCTTCAGTTTATGTATTTTCAATCAGAAATTACTTTTTCAGACTCCAGGGCCAATTACATGGTCTGAGATACCTTATGATTTGGAAAAGTATTCTTTTTTTTGATGTCAGAAATTGGATATGCAGCTCATATTTAATTTAAACTGAATTCTTAGAAAGAAGCTATAAACTTTGTATTTTATTTTTCCAAATACATGCAAATATAGTTTTTTTTTTATTCCTTTTTTATTGTATAAGTTTATTTATTTTTTATACTTCATGAATTTGCTTCATGAATCATGTTGGGAGAGAAAAATCAGAGCAAAAGGGAAAACCCATGAGAGAGAGAAAAAAACAGAAGAAAGAAGTAAACAGCATGTGTTGATTTACATTCAGTCTCTTTAGTTCTTTTTTTGGATGCAGATGGCATTTTCTGCCCAAAGTCTATTGGGATTGCTTTGGACAAAGACAGTTTTCTATAGACACTTTTGAAAAACCTTGTGTTCCAAATTTTTCTCCCTTTCTCCTCATTTCTCCCAGACAAGAAGTAATATAATATGATAAACATGTGTAATTCTTCTAAATATATTTTTTGAAAGCAAACAAATATTTTGTTTTTATTTTGTTTTAATTTTCATTTCCTATTTTTTCTCTCTCCATTTTCAAAATGTTTTACATAAAGGGAATAAAACATTTTGATCCATGTTTTTTCATTTTTCATTTTGTGTTTAGTGTAGAGTAATCACTATAAAGTCAGAAGATACTTCCACCAACCCTTTTAAATATGAACATAGTGGGATCACTGAAAAATTGTGGAATATTATAAACATATGTCTGATTTTTAGTTTCTGAGATTAAACCACAAAAAATAGAAGATTGTCATTTGCCTTTACCCCTAAAACTAACTTTGCTTTTTTTTCTTTTATTTAAGATACTATGGATAAAGCTATTGGTACTGATTGTCTCCAAACTTTGTTTTCAGAGTGGGAAAATCCAGTGTTTGCTCGATATCCAGAGGTGAGTCTACAAACTTATTCTTTTGTTGATTTTAGAGTTTGAACTTTATTTAGGCTTGGAGTCAAGACATGAATAACGGAACTAATTTTCAGATGAATCAGTAATGGAAATTGGCAATATTCCTGATATATTTGGAAAATGAAATATCATCTGTGGAGGGAGAAGGCATTAAAATTAATAACATTTTGGCAATGTTGACAGTATGGGCAAATCTCTTATGTAACTGAAACTGTCCATACCCTGAAGTGTCACCAGAACTCAGTATAGTCCTAGAATGAGAGACATGGAACTGAAAGAGAATTCAGAGGCATCTTATCCAAAGCCCCAGTTTTATTGATGAGCAAAGAGGTCCACAGAGGCTAAGTAACTTACTAAGGTGGCTCATTTCAGAAGTGAGATTTACCTTGACTCTAGATTGGTGCTTTTTTCCATTTTTCCATTATAGGATAATAGTATTGAAATTGATATCATTAACTAAATAGATACATCTTCTAATGATGGGACAGCTTATCATTCCTGTTGGGCACCATATTTTCACTGAAATGTGTGTATTAACAGAATGTACCTTGTGAGCTACCAAAGTAATCTTCCTAAAGGGCGAATCTGGCCATGTCATTTTCTCCACACATCCTCCCACCCCACCAATACTTTACTAGGAGGCCCTTAGTATTCCAGGATCAAATGTAAAATTTTCTATTTCGCTTTTAAAACCCTTCACAACCAGCACCCTTCTTATCTTTCTAGTCCTTTTTTTTTTTCCAATAGTATTTTATTTTTCCAAATAAATGCAGAGATAGTTTTCAGCATTCACTTTAGCAAAACCTTGTGTTTCAGATTTTTCTTCTTTTCTTCTTCTCCCTAAGACAGCAAATAATCTGATACAGGTTAAACATGTGCAGTTCTGCTAAATATATTTCTATATTTGTCATGCTGTACAAAAAAAAAAAAAAAAATCAGATCAAAAGGGAAAAAAACCATAAGAAAGAAAAAACAAACAATAACAAAAAGTGAACATACTATGTTTTGGTCCACATCCAGTCTCCATAGCTCTCTCTCGAGTTGCAGATGGCACTTTCTATCACAAGTCTATTAGAATTGCCCACAAGAGACCTTTCACAGGCTTTGTTTAATATATGTTGTTCCCTTCTGCCCCTCCCCCCACCACTAGTACCTTTCCTTTAGGATTAGCTCCTATTGCATATATTTAGGTAGGTCTTTGCATGTTCATTAAAATATGAACTTCTCATAGGCAGGAACTGTTATTGCATTTCATTGTATTTTCAGCATTTAGCAAAATGCCTGGCACATAATAAGCACTTAACAAATTTTCATTGGTGGTGGTGGTGATGATGATGATGATGATGATAAAAAGTTGTGGTCCAGTAATTGATTATTGGCTGTTCAGTAGTTCTTGGCTAAAGTTGGTGACAGTTATCATTTTCATCAGAAATTTTCTAAAAGGATTTTACTTAAGACAAAAAGTTTGATTTTTAAAAATTATAATTCATAGGTTCTTTTACATTTCTGCTAATTCTCCATATTCATTCTCATTACCTATAGGTGCCATGGAATTAAATGCTTTTAAAAGTATGTTGAGATTTCAGGAGTGTTATTTGTGGTTTTCTTTATAGGTTGCTCTTGATGTGAGTAATGAACAAGCTGAAAGTCTGACAGTAAAAATCCACAACATCTTGTATCCCTATCGTTTTACCAAAGAGATGGTTCATTCAATGCAGGTAAAAGAAAAATTGAAGCTTAATAAAAATACATACAGAGCCCAAATTAGCTACTGAATTTAAAACAAATTACATTTATTAAAGATACAAAGTACTTAGATTTGTTAAACTGTCATTTTTAGCTCAGAAGGGAAGAAGGCAATGAAATCAAGGAGAAATTGTTTATCCTGTAAAGAAAGTAATTTGTTTAGGAATGTGAAGATTCCAGAGGAATGAGTTGTCAATTCCGACCCACATTTTATTTTTTTAAAAAAAAAATGCATTTTACTGATATCTAATAACTGCACATCATTCACATTTCCTACTGCATTTCTCCCTCAAACTTCTTCCACAAAGCCATCCCTTTTAATAATCAATAAAAAAAAGAGGAAGAAAAAAGTTGCATGAAAACAGCTGGCTGTTTGACCCATGTTTTCAAGGGCTAAGAGATTTTTGCACAGGGTCTATGCACTCGGTTATTGTGCTTATTGTGAGATGTTTAGAAATCCACAGACTTCCTTTTAATAGTTCCCTTAGTAATAAAGAATTGTCTGGAGGCAATTAAGTGGTGTGGGAGGTAAAATACTGAGCCTGGAGTCAGGGAGACCTGAGTTCAAATACAGCCTCAGATACTTACTAGGTGTGTGACCCTGGGCAAATTACTTAATTGCTTGCCTCAGTTTACTCAACTGTAAAATGGTCATAATGGCACCTTTAAATTAGAAACTCATAGGGGTCATCTGATTTTAGAAGTGAATATATAAATGACAAATAAGAACATTATTATGACATTTAAAAAATATAAGTATTGGGAAGCAATTTCAAGGTCAGAATGGAAGAGACTTTTCAGTCAGTGCTGTACGAATTACCTAAACTATTAGATATTTCAAAAGTGTTAGATACACCAACAGAAGAAAGTAGTACATGGAAGTAGCTGATTGAATAGTTATTGGGAAGAGTAGAGACTTTTCATGAAGAAATGAGACTTGATGATAAAGATATTAAGGATGGTAATCAAATCAGAAAAAAGACTCCTTACCTTTAATTAGGGCCAGAGCCAGGTCCCCTGAGACAAAAAAAGATCACCTTTTCACCACACCTCTAGATTAGGCTAAATCTCAATTCCCAAAATTGGACAGGAAAATACCTCCTGAATGAGAGACTAAATTTAGATATCTTCTTGTAGAGGAATATCTTAAGCTGGAAAACTAAGATCAATCCCATAATCAATTCAGTGCAGAACAGGCAGGCCTCTGAATTAGAGAAGAGGGAAGTGTTGATGAAAAACCTCATGGAGACACATACGGACTGGTAGAGGGCCAGATCCAAGACAGCCTGACATTATGTGACAAGAATACAAAGCCTAGAGAGTCAGTTTGATGATTGTTAAGACTCCACCAGAAGCATATGCCACAGCAAGACTTTGTACAGTTTAATACAAAGGAGAAAAAAACAACAAACTGAGTTTGTGGTTTGAATAGACATCAGTGTGTTAAGACTGAGATGCAACAAAGGCATGAGGATGAGATATGATCATCCCGCAGTAGTTGAGGAAGGTATGGCATACACCCTGGAGATGCAGAAGGCACCAACCATTTTGGAGACATAGTGGAGTTGACCACATCTCTGCCAATTGGTGAGCATAGTACTTGAGTCACACAACAAGTGTTTGGCTATAAAGAGGCCAAACCTCAAACAACTCCAGAGCATCCCCTTCATGTATAGACCAAGAAAATTAGGCAAGGTAGCCACTTTTTACATGCATTTTTCTCCCTCAAAAACCACAGAACTCTGGCAAGATATAAAACTGTGGACAAAATTGTGCTACTTGGAGACTAAACACTAAGGAATAAAGATCATGAAAGCAGGATATACAAACCCTATTAGGAGACAACCAGAGGGACACATCTATTTTCTGTTACAATTGCAAAGAGAATGGTCATACATAGTTTGGATGAATTTGTGAAGAAAATGAAGTTTTGGTGTTGTAGAAACTAAGGTTTGTATGTATCATCAACATTAGTAGGAAGAATATAGGGCCAAGGAAAAAAGATTCCCCAAAACAATGAACCTTACTTTATGATTAATTATTTATGGGTGAACTCTACCTAGATTCATAAGACCTTACTTAGAAATGATGGTGAAGAGTGAGGATGTAACATGCACTGCTGACAGTACTGTATCCCAAATTATACTAAAGAGCAGTTATCATCAAAACAATCTGGAACTTGTTATGAAATAGAGACATTAATTAGTAGAATAGACTAGATACAGAAGCAAACAAGCCCAGTGGTCTAGATTTTGATAAACCCAAAGATCCTAGCTACTGAGATAGGGACTCAATATTTGCCAAATACATCATTGTAACATCATTACTTAGAAGAATAAGGAATAAATTATCTGTCAGATTTATGGATAAGGGAAGAGTTCATGACCTGACCTAACAAGAGATAAAGAGGAACACAGAAAGTAAATTGTAAGATTTTGATTATGTAAAATTTAAACGTTTTTGCACAAATAAGAAAAGTACAACTGAAATTAGAGAAGCAAGTAAATGGACTAAAAAAATCTTTGCAGGAAGTTTTTCTGACATAAGCCTTGTTTCTAAGATATTCAGGAAACTAGTTGAAATGTATAAGAATAAGAGCCATTCCCAAGTTGATAAATGATCAAATAATATGAAAAGGCAGTTTTCAGAGGAAAAAATCCAAGCTTTCAAAGCCCATGAAACAAAATATCAAAATCATTAATAATGGCCTCAGACACTTCCTACCTATGTGACCCTGGACAAATCACTTAAACCCCAATTGCCTCAGCGAAAACAAACAAACAAATCCTGTATGCACTACCAGCCAGGGATGCTTTAAGTGGAAAGAGATAACTTTTCATCAAGGCCATATGATACTGAAGCTATAGTGATTTCTAATAGGAAGGGGTGAAGGCTATGTGTGACACCCAGGGAACTAGACTAAAAACCAATAGCAATAAATTTGAGAGACTGGGTTTTCCACTAAGCAGTGTACTAGCAGCATATGTGAGCTGAACTGCCTCAACTGCCCATGGAGAAGAGAGTGAGAGAAATGGTCCAAAGCCTACGAGAAAACAGCAAAGCCAGAGGACTTCCAGACTTAAGACAAGAGCATATGTTGGAGTTTTGTAGCGGGGCACTATTAATAACCCCACACATGGCACCAACAAGCAGATCATGCTGCCCAGAGCACACTGTACAGAGCTGGGAAAGTTGTACATGATGACTTTGCACACACAGGTGAAGCTAAGACCCCAGAGTTAGAAGCTAATGGATTTTATTGGCCCAAGATGACTACAGACAGGATTAAGAAACGTGAGATTCTCAAGCATAATAACTGCTGGGGAAACTAGACAGCAGTCTGGAAGAAATTAGGCTTACCCTCATATCTTATACCATATTCTATAATAGATTCAAAGTGGTTATGTGACCTGAATCTTAAATATCACATAGTTAAAAAAAATCATACACCTTTCATAGCTATGGGTTAAGGGATGAATTTTTTTAAAAAATAAAATTATATCAATATCTTTTGTTTTTTACATTACCTAAATTTATCTCTGTGTCCTTTACCTTATTATTTCTCTTACTATTTGAGGCAGGGTGCTGGGGCACTTAGTCAAGAAGTCCTAAGTTCAAATCCTACTTCAGTCTCTTACCAAACTTTTAACTGAGAAATTTGATATAAAGGTTTTTTTCCCCATTCAACCATCTTATCCTAGAAGCATTAATTTTGTTTGTGCAGAAGCTTTTCATTTTCATGTAATCCATTTAATCTTTATAAATATTTCATTTGTCACACAATAAACTTGTGAGATAGTTGTTATAGATATTAGATATTATATATATTCCCATTTTGCTGATGAGAAAACTAAGTAACTAAATGGGTTTAAAAGGTTGTATGATTTGCCCATAGCAAAGGGCAGGGAGAGAATTTGAATTACAAGTCCTTGTGACCCTCATATTCAGCACTCCATTCACTATGAATCACTTTCTCTCAGCCATAATCATCTCTTTTTTACCTTGTTTTTTCTATATCTTCTTATTTAATTATATATATCACTTCCTATTTTTCCAATATTTTTATCTTTCCCAATAACTGCCTCAATATATCAGGCCCAATTCTATATCTTACCAAGTTCCAATTTTACCTGTCAATTTGGATTTTAAAACTTTTTAAAGACTTAATATCATGATTAAATTTTGTATGTTTTTAAAGAACTTTTTCTCTTCTAAATTCTAGATTTGTATGTAATTCATTTCAAGGAAATTTTTTGAGCACTAGTTCAAGGTACTTACAGTGTTCCATAAATGTTAGAAAATTGATTAAGATACAACTTAGCCTCTAGGTGTTTACAAATTATCTAATAAAAAGAATAAGGCAAAAAATAGAAAGAAAGAATTAATAGAGCAAATTAAAAATATATATATATATATAGTACAAGGAAAAATATATGGTATAGGCCATAAAAAAAGAATTCAGAAGATTTAGGGGTTTAGAAGAAGGAGAAATCCCTTTCATTCAAGGAAGGAAGTTTTCATAGAAGAAAAACACTTGGATCTCTAGATCTTGAAAGGTTGGTAGGAATCACCAAGTGGAACTGTAAGGAGTAGTTCTATATTAATGTTTAAAAGAAGAGCAGAGCATGAGCTTTAGTGAAGGGGTGAAGGTATACAGGAACTAGTGCAGTTTGGTTGGTGCATTGTTGCAAACATGTAGTGGAATGGTAAGAGATGAGGCTAGGGAAAAGAGGATGAAGGCTTGTTTAAAAACCATTGAGCATCTATGAAATATATAACAGTCCTCTAAATATAATCTTCCCCCCCCCCATATTGGACTGGTGTACAACTTCAGGATTATTTTTCTTTTTGTATGTATACTTTTTTTTTCTTTTGAAATTAATCTCACTTTAGAGAAGTAGTCTAGATTCCAACAAGTACCATAATACTAACTTGATTTTTTTTTAATAGAAAGAGATAATAAATATCAAATCTGTTGATAGTTTCTAACACCTTTGTAAATCTATATTCATTATTGTACTGTTCATTTGAATATTTGGCAGGTTCTCCAACAAGTGGATAATAAGTTTATTGCGTGTTTAATGAATACAAAGCAGGATGAGAATGGCAAGGGAGGTAAGAATAGAGCTTGTCCTTGATAATTACTCCACCGACCTTCATTTAAGAGATGCATGGGTTCATTTTAAGGAAATTTTAGATATACAATTAAATACTGCTGATTCAAACCAACTGGGAGGGAGAAAAATGATCAAGTAGTTGTTGCAAGTGTGTGTGTGTGTGTGTGTGTGTGTGTGTGTGTGTGTGTGTGTATATATATATATATACATATATATATATATATATATATATATGTATATATATATATATATATGTAATTCCTTTGGATCTGTTATTTTTTTTATTAATTTTATAATTATAACATTTTTTTGACAGTACATATGCATAGGTGATTTTTTTTTTTTTTTTACAACATTATCCTTTGTACTCCTGTTCCAAATTTTCCCCCTCCTTCCCTCCACCCCCTCCCCTAGATGGCAGGCATTCCCATACATATTAAATATCTTATAGTATATCCTAGGTACAATATATATGTGCAGAACCAAATTTTGTTGTTGTTGTTGCAAAGGAAGAATTGTATTCGGAAGGTAAAAATAATCTGGGAAGGAAAAAAAAAATGCTCACAGTTTACACTCATTTCCCAGTGTTCCTTTTCTGGGTGTAGTGATTCTATCCATTATTGATCAATTGGAATTGGATTAGCTCTTCTCTATGTTGAAGATATCCACTTCCATCAGAATACATCCTCATACAGTATCATTGTTGAAGTGTATAATGATCCCCTAGTTCTGCTTGTTTCACTCAGCATCAATTGATGTAAGTCTCTCCAAGCCTCTCTGTGTTCATCCTGCTGGTCATTTCTTACAGAACAATAATATTCCATAACATTCATATATCATAATTTACCCAACCATTCTCCAATTGATGGGCATCCATTCATTTTCCAGTTTCTAGCCACTACAAAAAGGGCTGCCACAAACATTTTGGCACATACAGGTCCCTTTCCCTTCTTTAATATTTCCTTGGAATATAAGCACAGTAGTAGCACTGCTGGATCAAAGGGTATGCACAGTTTGATAACTTTTTGGGCATAGTTCCAGACTGCTCTCCAGAATGGTTGGATTCTTTCATAACTCCACCAACAATGCATCAGTGTCCCAGTTTTCCCACAGCCCCTCCAACATTCATCATTATTTGTTCCTGTCATCTTAGCCAATCTGACAGGTGTGTAGTGGTATCTCAGAGTTGTCTTAATTTGCATTTCTCTGATCAATAGTGATTTGGAACACTCTTTCATATGAGTGGAAATAGTTTTAATTTCATCATCTGAAAATTGTCTGTTCATATCCTTTGAGCATTTATTAATGGCTTGATTTCTTATAAATTAAAGTCAATTCTCTGTATATTTTGGAGATGAGGCCTTTATCAGAACCTTTAACTGTAAAAATATTTTCCCAATTTGTTACTTCCCTTCTAATCTTGTTTGCATTAGTTTTGTTTGTGCAAAAACTTTTTAATTTGATGTAATCAAAATATTTTCTATTTTGTGATCAATAATGATCTCTAGTTCTCCTTTGGACACAAATTCCTTCCTCCTCCACAAGTCTGATGGATCTGTTATAATGAACAAATAGAAATGGTAAATAATCAGTCTATAAAATGGATACTGTTAAACCAGGAGTTCAATTACAGATCCTTAAGCATTGTGGTGAAATGACAAATGACAATCTGGACCACTTATCAGAATGATGTTTTTAAATACATAAAACAACAGATTACAAAGGAAACTAGTCATATTGAAATACAATTATCACAATGTTTAAAAAGCAAGTTCACAGATACCAAATTAAGAATTGTTGATTTAAAAAGATTATATTCGCTTTAGTATCTTAAATATTTGCAGCCTCCAATCTTGTTTACAGTATTAGTTTACTTACTATTCTGAGGTTTCATCAGTAAAACAAAGAAAAATTAATTCCATTCCCTGCAAAATATAAGCAAGTAGAGTTGTAGACTGCTAAGGAAAATGAATTAATTTGAGAAGTTATGATAACAATTCTTTTTTTATTAGAGGCTACAACTCTTTTCATTTAATTTTTTTTGAATGTCACAAGCATTTTTTCTCTTCCCATTACCACAAAAGAAAAACAAAATCAAGATGTGTGATATCTTGGGAAATGGAATATCATGCATGAGGAACAATAAGTAAACCAGTGTAACTGAATCATAGAGTATGTGGAGGGAAAAAAGTATAAAGATTTGAAAGATAGTAAGATTTCATATAGTGAAAGGCTTTAAATGCCAAACAGACCATTTTCTTTTTGATCTTGGGGGTCACAGGAAGGCATTGGAGTTTGTTGAGTGGGGGCATTACATAGTCAAATCTGCACTTTAGAAAAAACAGCTTGAAAGTTTAGTGGAGGATAGATTATAGTGGGGAGAGAATTAAGACATGAAGACCAACTAGAAGCTATTGTTGTAGTGCAGATATAACACATTAAGGACCTGAAATAAGATGGTAGCTGTGTGGGTAGAGAAAAGAGCATGGGATATGTTATTAGGGTAGAAATGAGAAGACTTGAAAACAAATAGGATATGTGGAGTGAATGTGCATAAAGAGTCAAGAATGACACTTAGATTAGGAGCTTAGAAGGGTGGTGGTGCCCTTGACAATACTGATAAAGTTGAAGAGAGTAAGGAGTTGGATGGGAAGATAATGAATGGGTTTTATTTTGGACCTATTGGGAAAAGGACAATGTTAAACTTTTCTTTAGACTTCATGACATATGCTGGATTAAACTAGAAGCCTCTAAAGGATATGCTAAGATAACTTTGGTATTTTTTAAAGTCAAAATACAAAAGTTTTCCCATAGTCCATGATTTTTTTTTTCATTCTATGAATACACAAATATATACAAACCACTTAACTTCCTTTACTTTTGACATTTGCACTTGTATTTTATTATGTAGCCAAACAAATTATTGTTCTAAATTACAGATAACAGAATTTATTTCAGGTTACAGTTAGGTACAATTATCTAATTATGAAGCCTCAAAAGACAAGGGTTATAAAAAAAAACTAGAGTTTCTGGTACAAATGTCACTGTCTTTTTATATCTAAGAAATGAAAAACTGGAATGAACACCGCTAGTAGAAGGAAGACTAGACATCATTCCAATAGGCCAAGGGTGGGCAGGATCCTAAACTTATAACATACTTAGTAATAGTAATGCACATTGGCATCAGTTTCATATTTGATGTTATTGCCTCATAGTTTATTATTTATTCAGTAGTTTTGCCTAGCACAGGATGTACAGTATTCATCACAACCAGCTGCAAGTCTTGTCCTCAAAGGATTTTAAATTGCAGTGCTGGGGGCCAACCCTGGCTTTGGACTCCAATGCAAAAGGCTTAACCTCTCATGCCCTGGGCTCAAGGGTATCCTAGAAGCAGCATCTTTCATCTCTTATATAGGAGGAAAAGCAAATAGCCATTTGGCATAATCTACTTCAACCAATTTCAAGAACAGAATTTCATTTTTAAAGCAATTCTAATAAACTTTTTAATTCTTACAGTGACCCTTAGCCAGAGCAGTAAAATTCTAAGCTAAAAAAGTAAACCTCAGCCAGAGTTACTCCTTCCTGCAAGATGTTCGTGACAAGTTCTCATGAAAAAACAAACAACAAAAAAAAACAACCATGATGACATCTTGAAGAATATAGTTGCAGATGTTCCTGTTGTATTTAGGCAGACTAATTTTTTTTTCACTTCATTATCCTAAGCATTTGAAAAGAAAAATAACCTGAGATACAGTGGCCCTCTGCCAGGAAATTTGGATGTTCTTCAGATGAGATTAAAATCACAGTCCTCATGGCTCCCAAAGTAGTAAACAGTCAGTTCAAATTATTTTAATGTGGTATTTATTGAAACTCCATTGTATCAAATTAAAATTAATAAAGCGTATAAGTGTAGGGTTTAATCTTTTGTTAGCATTAACGATGGCACTCTCTCATCAGAAATAAATTCAGTGCTTAAAAAAAAAAAAAGATATTAAGAGATTCCTAAATTTCATCATGGCCTTGATATGGCTATCGTTTTTCAAGAATATTCTGATCAAGTACTACCTTTGAAATCCTCTATCAAGCTGAAAAGGCTTCCAATATGGCTCTGACAAAACTGTCCCAAGACCAGCCTAGAAAAATTCAGAGAGCCTCATTAACTAGATGATTGGCTTCTTGGTGAAGAAGAATCTCTTATTCTGAGATGCTCATGGAAACCATTCTAAGCACAAAAAGGCTAATAAGATCTGCAAAGCTGAAGGGAATGCCAATGCTCATGGAATTATGGATTCTGAAAGTATGTTTTGTTAGCATCTTAATCCCAATTTCAGTATTTCGGAAAGTTATAAGTATACTATTTCTGTTTAGTTACCTTTGTTTCATTCTGCACTTGTAGCATTAAGTAATTTAAAATAGCCTTTGTCACTCTGTATAAAATGACTCTTTTATTGTCATTCTTGGGATTAAAGTGGTCCTAATGTTTCCTAGGTGGAAACCTGCTTGTGTTGGTAGATCAGCATGCTGCCCATGAACGGATCCGCTTAGAGCAACTTATTTGTGGTAAGAGTTAATTGTAGTAAGAATAATAGGGCAGCTAGAAGGTACAGTGGATACAGTACCAGCCTGGAGTCAGAAAGATTCATTTTCCTGAATTAAAATTTGCCTTCAGACATTTATTAGGTATATAACTCTGGGTAAATCACCTTACCCTGTTTGCCTCAGTTTCCTTATCTGTAAAATGAGTTGAGAGAAAAAAATGACAAACCATTGCAGTATATTTTCCAATAAAACCCCGAATGGGTTCTTGAGGAGTTGGACATGACAGAAACCATGGAATAGCAGCAAAAGGCATGGAGTAATGGAGAAGACTAATTTATAAAGTATGTCCTAAGGACTTCCTCAGAATGGCAGGAGAGCACCAAGAAGTATTTAGGGAGTGGGTAACTTGAATAAAGGCCTTTTTGTAACCTCTACTCTAAGTGTAAGAACATAATAGTCAGACCCCTCATCCAGATAGAAGGGTTGTAGTTATGGTCAGAGGTTTATGAAGTGTGTCCACAGGTACCTAAGGTTTCCTACTCTTATTCATGGTGTCTAGAGCAAAGATTTAAATTACGTTTAGGTGACTGAGCCTGGTACTTCCACTTAAGTGTGCATTAGCCAAAGTTTCTAAAATTCCAGGACGATTGGTATGTATTTTTAAAACACCATGAACCGTTTTTCTCATCATCAGACCTTGTTCTCCCCATCAGATGAAATTACAGGAAAAACTTTACTTTTGTGATTATATAATGAAAAACAATAGTGACAGTGAATTAGGAAAGGATAGAGGTGGGTAATTCTATTGTCTAGAAATGTAACATTTTTCATTCTATTTTCTACTTCTCTTTAAAAGAGCGAGATCTAAAAAACAAAATATCATAGTATTGCATTTAGAGAAACTTCATTGCAAGGATCTAGACTATTATACTGATCAGTCTTCTCTACAGACCACTTCAAAAAAACTGATGAAATCTCAGGAATTGTACTGGAAAACCTCATATTCTTTCCCAATTGTATTAGTGAAAGAAGAGTCATTATTTGTCTACATGTATGTGATATTGTATCTTTTGTATAGAAGATGAAAATTTCTTAGATTGCCAAGTAACTGTGAAAATGTGTGGACAGGATGGATTACATTTTGAGTCTGCCAAAAGCCTGAAACCTAAACCTCTGAAGTTAAAAACTCTTGGTCTAAAACTAGGCAGTAGAAGAATTAACATTATTATGCTCTATCATGTTTCATGCTTGGTCTGAGACTAGTATTCTTTATTTCTCCTTGTTCCCACCTATTAAACTTTCTGCCAATAGATTCCTATGAAAAGGAGCAGCCCAAAAGCTTTCACCGCAAGAAATTGCTGTCTTCTACCATCTACCCGCCAATGGAAGTCACAGTGACAGAGGAACAGAGAAGGCTTTTACAGTTAGTACCGTGCTTGAGCACTGAACACTTTAAGGATATGGTATTGAGTATAGGGTAGGGTGTCCTAGTTATCTGGTTCAGCAGCTAGAACTGAAGTTATTTTTACCCTTTCTTTGAACAGGGAGTATTTATTGTGTACAGTCTCTGAAAACAATGTTACTGCTATGATTGCTTCCATTCTGCATTCTCATTTCTTATATATAGTTCCCACAATAACACTGAAGGAAATGTTGAGCATGGAGAAATATGGCAGGGATAAGTCATATTGTGATTACTAGATAGGACCTCTCCCAACTCCTGGGATAATAGATGTTTCTGGATGTGGGGAAGAGAGAATTGTTTTTTATTTATTTCAGATTTGGAAATAAGGCTACTGCCAATAATTCATTTCTCCGAGGGCATAATTTAGATTAGCTGCAGATCTATTTATTTATATCCAGTTAATCAGTAACTTCTCAGTTCCAGGGGCCATTAATTACTTCCCTGCTTTCATGCTGATTTAAAACATTCTGAGTCCTTTGTTTTTATGCCAGGCTTCTTTAAGAGCCAGTTGAAAATCAACTATCAGAAATGAGTAACTCTCCAGTGAAGAAGAAAAGTAAATTCTGGTATTTTAAATCTCTTAGGACACTTGTTTCCCCGAGTGAAATGGGGAATAAATAGAGGTTATTGTGATCTTAAAAGGGGAGATATTATGATAGTAAAATCTTAAAAGAACACTCTTTAATTACAAAAGAAGCTTTTTAAAAACTAAGATAATTTTTGAAAAGTTAGGGAGTATGTGTGGCCAAAATGAGAATGAAAGACTCTTTTTCAAAAATACTCTTTGATGTTCTCTAGTATAATTGGAGACTATTCATCTTTTTAGGTGTTACCACAAGGCTCTGGAAGATTTGGGCCTGAAATTAATATTTCCAGATCCTCCCAGTTCCCATATTCTTGTGGGAGAGGTACCACTCTGCTTTGTAGAAAGAGAAGCCAATGAAGTCCGGAGGGGAAGACCTACTGTGACAAAAAGTATTCTGGAGGTGAGATTTACTGGAGAGGTTGCTTAGAGATCATCTGAGTTCTTTCTACCTGGAGAGGCCAAGGGTTTTGAAAAATTGGGGCCATGAGGCTGACCCGGCTATGTCTTAATAGATCTAATGAGATGTCATTTGCTATTCTCATTTTCTCAACAGTCTTTTCTTCTGGGCTTCTATCCTAACTCCTCACCACCAGCCCTCCCCTCCCCCCCTTTTTTTTCATTAAAGGGCTTTGCTATTCAATCTCTATTGAACTAGACATCTAAAACAAAATTTTTGCAGCATACACATCAAAGACTGTTAAGGAATTTATTTCAGTTTGAATTCAAGCTTATGATGGCCAGAAAATCTTATTCATGTCCAGCCAGGCTGATCAAGATAATTTTTTGTTGATTATGAAGAGAACTGGAATGGTTTTGCTATAAATCAGAGGAAGAGTAGCTGCTTGACTTCTGACAGATGGAACAAATCACGAACATGCTCCCTGTTAAAAGAACAAATCACTTAATATTAGTTAAACCTAATAGCTTTAATAGTAGCACTGTTATTAGTAATAATAGTAATAATTATAGTTCACATTTATATGGTGCTTTATAATTTTCAAAGCTCTTTTCTCACATTTTCCTCCCATACATTTACTCTGTCTTTCAGTATCTTTCTCTCTCTTTCTTTCCTTCCCTTCTTCCCTCCCTCCATTTTCCTCTCTCTCCTCTCTTTCCTTCCTCTCTTTCTCTTTTTCTCTCTCTCTCTTTCCTTCTCTCTCTTCCCTTCTCCCCTTCATTGTCATGATAGGCAAGGAGCTGATTAGGGAATTTTATCTAGATCTTGCTTACTGGGCTTTATAATCTAAATGTGTTAATTTCTGGAAACATCAATGGTAGAGAATGTGAGAGGAGTTAGTATTTGTCTCTGTTGCAGTAACTTTGATAACTGAGTGACTCAATTTCTTTCTGGGTTTTTTTTTTCTCCTTTTGAGAGAAACATGGCTTTTTAAGCAGTGCAATCTCTACCATTTGGCTTTAAGTAACTTTGATAATTAGAATGATGATTGTAGGAGAAGAGGAGGAGGGATTATTTTCTAAGTCTGACTTAAAAAAAAACAATTAAGAATTATATGAGCCTAGAGAAGCTGAAGAAGGAAGTGTAAAAAAGGAAGGAAGGTAAGAAGGAAGAAAGGGGGAAAAAAAGGAAGGAAGGAAGAAGCAAGGAAACATTTATCAAATGCTTATTATGTGTCTGGCACTGTGCTAAGCACTTTATCCCTAATAAAGTAGTCCTTGTGACTTATTGTAAAGAAATCACGGGTGGTACTATATCTTTAAGCAATGCTTGAATACTTGCTTCTTTTTTCTTCCTTCTTTCCTTTTCTTCTTTTCTTCTTCCCCCCCACCTCTTTGTTCTTCAGCTCCTATCACTCTTAATTGTGATTCTTTTAAAATCAAACTTTGAAATCCCGTAATTGGACCAGCTTAACTTTCAAAGGTTTTACAGTTAGCAGCATGAAAAAGTGTCTGGCAGAAATGTCTTTAAAGTTCACTTATAATATTAGTATGTCCTCTGATAAGGCTGTTGAAAGGGATGTAACAGGCAAAAATATGTCAGGCAATTTTAAATACCATAGAATTTATTTTTAATCTAAAGATAGGGAGTTCCCAAGAACTATTATGGAAACTTGAGTGAAAAACTTCTGGTGTTTATAATCATAAAGCATGGGTTGTATTGGGTGTACAATTATATTAATTTATTTTTCTCATTTATTTGTCTTTATTCATTATATATGTCCAACATTACACTTTTTCTGGCTAGTGTTTTAAACAGAAACAGACTATCCCTTAATAAATGATCAAAGCCACTCTTACCAATTACATGTCCTCAGAAGCTTTTGGGAACAGTGTCTGGATTGAGTCTCTGTTGCACAAATGAGTTTAAATCGTCACAGAAATTCTAACTCAAAACACCTTATGTTTTATAAAGTCTCTTATTCTAAGCTTCCTTTTCTTGAAGCTGCTGGTCCTTAAAGGGATCATTTGAAGTATTTTTTTTTTTTTAACTAGAGAAAAAAAACAGAGTAACAGCAGCTTACTTAGACTTTTTTTTTTTTTTCTCCACAGGAATTTATTCGAGAACAAGTAGAGGTAAGCAGTTCTTTTGTTTGGAGAGAACAGGAAGAAGTTTCACATAGAGAGCATCTAATATCTTCTATTCCAACTATGAAGGAAGAGTTTAATCATGTACTGCTGTTTTCAGCTGCTTCAGACTACAGGAGGAGCTCAAGGGACTTTGCCACTTACCATCCAGAAGTTGTTAGCATCCCAGGCCTGTCATGGTAAGATCCTTAATGTAGTTATTAAAGATATACTATTTTCTAAGTACTCTGGAACAGTAGAGAAAGAAAGAAGAGGTTATAAGACAAATGTAGCTTTGTCTCTAAACAGCAGACGGTGTATATTAAGAAATAACAAACTTATGAAACAACTAAAGGAAAATATCAGTTAGATCATTTGCATTTAATATGAATATTTGATATAGGAGTTTAGGAGGAGAGCCAATTAGAAGAGCAAACAGAATTAGTTTTCATTGAAGTGAGTTTTGAATGAAACTCAACATGTATGAGTAGAGAGAAAGAAAAAAGAAAATATAGTGAATGAAATAAATTACATGAACATAGGCCTGACAAACAAATCCACATGTTTGGAACATCAAGTTGATTAGCTTAGTTTGAATAAAGGCTCTGTACAGAGAAGTTTGATTGAGAAGGAGGGATGGAAGCCTCAAAGTCCAAAATGGAACCTTTAGCCTTGACAGATAATGATAAAAGGGACCTTAGATTGGGACTTCAGTTACCTCATTTTTCAGAGAAGGAAACAATACTAATGGTTGTACTTGTACGATAACAAAACCAAGATTTAAACTATTAGTGCTCCAATTCCAAATGTAGTCCTTATTCCTTTGTATCACATTGTTTTTGGTTTTTGTTTTTTTTCTGAGGCAATTGGGGTTAAGTAACTTGCCCAGGGTCACAAAGCCAGGATGTGTTAAGTGTCTGAGGCCATCATTTCTAAAATATATAGAGAATTAACTCAAATTTATAAGAATTTAAGCCATTCTCCATTTGAAAAATGGTCAAAGGATATGAACAGAGAATTTTCAGATGAAGAAATTGAAACTATTTCTATTCATATGAAAAGATGCTCCAAATCACTATTGATCAGAGAAATGCAAATTAAGATAACTCTGAGATATCATTACACACCTGTCAGATTGGCTAAGATGACAGGAAAACTTAATGACGAATGTTAGAGGGGATGTGGGAAACTTGGGACACTGATGCTTTGTTGGTAGAACTATGAATGGATCCAACCATTCTGGAGAGTAATTTGTAATTATTCTCAAAAAGTTATCAAGCTATATATAATCTTTGATCCAGTGTATTTCTACTGGGCTTATATCCCAAAGAGATCTTAAAGGAGGGAAAGGGACCCACATGTGCCAAAATGTTTGTGGCAGCCCTCTTTGTAGTGGCTGGAAGAAACTGGAAACTGAATGAATGCCCATCAATTGGAGAATGGCTGTATAAATTGTGGTATATGAATATTATGGAATATTATTGTTCTGTAAGAAATGACCAACAGGATGATTTCAGAGAGGCTTGAAGAGACTTTCATGAACTGATGATGAGTGAAATGAGCAGAACCAGCAGATCATTGTACACAGAAACAATAAGACTATAAGATCAATTCGGATGGACGTGGCTCTCTTCAACAATGAGATGATTCAAACCAGTTCCAATTGTTCAGTGATGAAGAGAGCCATCTATACCTAGAGAGGACTGTGGGAACTGAGTGTGGAACACAACACAGCATTTTTACTATTTCTGTTGATAGTTGCTTGCATTTTGTTTTATTTCTCAGGTTTTTTCTTTTCTTCTTGATCCAATTTTTCTTGTGCAGCAAGATAACTATTTAGATATGTATACATATATTGGAATTAACATATTTAACATTTATTGGACTATCAGCCATCTATGGGATGGGATGAGGGGAAGGAGGGGAAAATTTGGAACAGAAGGCTTTTTTGCAAGAGTTGGTATTGAAAAATTACCCTTGGTATGTTTTGTAAATAAAAAGCTTTAATAAAACTTGAAAAAAAAAAAGTGAGACCAAATTTGAACTCGGATCCTCCTGACTTCAGGGCTGGTGCTCACATTATCTGTTTTTGCAGAAAAATCAACATTGAACCTGGAGCCAAAGCAAAGAAAGTATTGAAAAATAAGACCACAAGGTTTAGTTATTAGGAAGAATGTGGAACTACTTGTTATTCTCAGAGGAACTCAGAAAACATATTATATGACTCTAATCTAGGCCTTAAAACATAACCTTCTTATGAAGATGATAGTTTCCTTAAGAAATGACCATCCTTGTCTTAAGTGATGACTCAAGCAATTCTAAAGCCATCAGAAAAGTTTCCAAGATTTATTTCCTTTATTTAGGAGATGTTTAACATAGTCTGGAGTGATTTCTCATCACACATATGACATTTCTCCTGTGCTCTTTTCTTGATTTTAGGAGCTATTAAATTTAATGACAGCCTGAGCCTAGAAGAGAGTTGTAGACTTATAGAGGCTCTATCTTGGTGCCAGCTCCCTTTCCAGTGTGCTCATGGGAGACCTTCAATGCTGCCATTAGCAGATATAAACCATTTGGAACAGGAGAAACAGGTACCTTAGTGATTATGAAGAGGAAGAAGAAATGGAATTTCTTTCTTTAAAAGGGCATGAAGCAGTTTACCTTGAATAAACTACCATTTCTTTTTCCCTTACCCATGCTTACACACCCACACACCCACACACACAGTTTTTGAGTTTTGTATAAATATAGATAAGATCTGTGGATCTCTCATATCTAGTGCTGACTTGCTCTTGTCTTTCTGGATAGGATGCAGCAATTCCTTTTCCTAGGACTGCAGAGACGTGATAGGAATACAGCAGATTAGCTTTTGGCTAAGTATGGTCTAAATAGCTTATGCAACCTGGTCACTCACCATGATAATAATTAATAATATAATGGTAATATCAGTTTATAGTCTCTGCATCTTGGGAGATTCTGATGTTATAGTTATAAATCCCAGAAAGTTTGGTGTGGATAATGCTACAAGGTCACAGAGTGGTTTAAATTAAGAACATTTTGTGTTCTTATTTAGAATTTTAACTGAAACAGAACATGAGACCATATTAAGAATGTCCATGTTATTGTATTCCCAGAGCCAGGAATTGTGCTTACCTTTCTTGCTAAAGAATTGCAAATTCTTCTTTTGCAATGAGTCATGGGTACTTTGTACACAGTCCAGCTGAACTCCCTAATGCTAGAGAATCTTTGCCCCATTCTGAACTGCAAAGAATCTAGATTCCATGACTATTAGAGGAGGCTTTTGTCCTGAAGAAATCTGACACATTGCTAATTTAGTCTTCCTTGATTTCAATATACTTTGTGGAAAATTAAAGTTTAATTGGGATTTGAATATTTGTGTTTGTTTTAGTATGTTAACAACTACAATAATTCTGTTTTTTTCTAGAGTCCTAAACCTAACCTTGCTAAACTTTGCAAAATGGCCCGGGCCTGGCATTTGTTCAAGAAAGCAGAGGCTTATGATGAAAAGCAAAACAAAGGTTGACATCTTGTGAACTTCCAGAAAGACAGGACTCTCCAGAAAAACCCCACACCTGTGAGAAGATGAAGGGATATTTGCTGAATAGAGCTGCATGCAGGATGAATCATTGTGGGTTTGTGATACTTTCTTTAACAAGTCTAACGCACAGAATTGGCTTCAAAAGCATAGCATCCTTTCTTGAGCACTTTCATAGGAAACTGCCACATAATAATTTAAAAATGAAAACTGTATAAGGGAAATGCATAATGTATGCATTTATATGACTCAAGAGGTTGAAAATACCTTTACATATCTATTTATAACTCATTTTGGAGTAAAATTTGATAATTGATTTTTAAAAATCAGCTGTTTATTAGTTTTCATTTAACATGAATTTGTATAATTTATATGGTACTAACTGTTCAAGAATTGTTAACATCTTCCCATTCACATTCAATGCTAGTCCCTTATTCATCTCCCTGTCCTGCGATTTTTCTGAGTCTACATTTCAAAGCTCAAATCTAAAGAGTATTATTCCATCCAGTCTTGATTTCACAATAACTGGATTATCTAAATGACAAGGCCAAAACCAAGAATCTCCTCTATGAACAACCCCAACAAGTGGTTTGTTTTTGGTTTTTGTTTTCCTATCTAGTTGAAGCTGGGGCTTTTACCATTCCATCATTTTCAACTAGATGATTTTAGGGAACTGGTCAACAGAAGTCATGTTTGTCAAGAAAAAGAAAGAGCATGAAAACTGGATGGAGAAAATTCTCAAGTTTCCATTTTTCTGCTGTCTTTAAAACCTTTTTTTAGGTAATGATATTATTCACATATACCAACCACAGAAGCACTGAAAGTTTGTCTTTAAAGATGTCTGGAGTTAGGTTTTTTTTTTAATGGCAGAAACTCATGATGGATTTGTGACCTCCTAATTTGGAAGTTCCTTCCAAAAGTATGGATCATGACCTATCCATACTTTCCCATCCTGGGGAACTTATCCAAAGTATTGTAGACCTTCTTCAGTTTCTCTTCCCCTAAGTCCTCCTTCAATATCTGATCCTGATGTGGAATTGGCTCTGGGTTCTCAAAGGCCATGCTAAGGGAATGTAAGCTTTTGCAGATTCTACCATACTGGAAATGCTTCAGGTATAATCCTGGCCACAAACCAAGGATGTGTTCTGAGAGTCAACTCACCTAAATATGGAAAAGCTCATCATCTAGCTAGCCACTTAGCAATAGATTTTTTGGCCATGGCAACCCATTAATTTTGGGGTATGTTTTGTTATTTAAAAGCCTTTTCATATCTCAATACAGTATTTATTCTTTAAGTAAGATGCCTAACTTTGCCTAAGCATGTATATTCACTTGTGATTTCCTTTGTATTTTTTTAAAGGTGTAGGACTTCTTTTGGGTTCAACACAATTTCTGTTTAGTCATTTCAGTGCCACAGTTAATAGAGATAATGGGTCTTTAGTCAGGAAGACCTAAGTTCAAATTCAGCCTCAGAAACTTACTAGCTAGTTGATCCTGCGCCATTCACTTAACTTCTGTTTGCCTCAATTTCTTCATCTGTAAAGTGGAGATAATAATAGCATCTACCTCCCAAAGATGTTGTAAGGATCAAATGAGATAATAATTATAAGATACTTGGCACAATGCCTAGCATATAGTAAACTCTATATAAATGTTAGTTGTTGTTATTATCCATGCTTAATAACAATCTACAGTCTTAGTCATGGCATAATTCGATCTGAATATAGGATTTTTTTCCTTTTTGCAAAATGCTTCCAAGCATTCTCCTTTATATATTCCCCTTCCTTGACAGATGAATTGTTCAGAAAAGCATTTTCTGTGTCTTTGGTTCATAATATTCCTTAATGGGTTTGACCTGTGAAAAAAGCAGTAATATCCACTGTGACCAAGCCATAAGTAAGACTGGACAATAGGAGTAAAATGTTGCTATGAGAATATTTACTTTAAATTTGGAAAAGAAAGATAACACAGTATCTCTTAGGAGAGCCATCAAGTGGAAATATTTGAGAAGCCTTGTTCTTTTCATAAACTTCCAGAATTAGAAATATTTTCATAAGTAATTTAGCCAACCTCACTGGCCTGCCTCTTCTTTGGCAGAAGTTAACAATATTCTATACCTTATACTATCACCTGTGCAGCAAGGACTACCCTAACAGCCGAGGAATGGTCCCTTTACTGATACAAGTTTATGTCCCACTAACCCTGAAGAGAAACAGACTTTTCTAGAGTGTAAAGTGAGGACAGTTTTACAAAATGTGTAACTTGTTATTAAGAACAAAAGGCACATTTTTTTTTTTTTAATCTCTGTGCCATTATATCAGGTGCACCTTTATGGAAGATTTGACCATAGCAAAAGACAAGTTGTATTTTTTAAATCAGTTTCTTAAATCTTGCAATTTCCTCCAGCTCATGAGCACATGGAAAAGCATCTAATAGATGATGGAGAATTGAAAAAAATCCCATGGTCAGCTTAAGGACTATAAATGGTGATAGGTTTTAGATTACTAGGTAAGAAGAGCCTGGACTGAGGGGCAAAGTTTAGGAGCACAGGATAGAGCAGGCCTTCTTAAAGTTTTTTCACTCATGACTCCTTTTTGCAAGAAAAATTTGAAGTGTTTCTGGTAGCATTTGTGCATGCTCAGGACAAAGTGCACATGTATGTTCAGAATCAAGGCTGCAGTAGTCACAGGTTGCAACATGGGCAAGCACTACCAGAAACACCTTGGATTTATTACATTTGATTTCAAATGAATTTTTGGTTGTTGCATTCAGGAACTTTTTACTGTTGCTAAATTTTTCATAGCCTTCACATTCAGTAATGCAATTCCATATGGGGTCACAAACCACAGTTTAAGAAGCTTTGGAATTGAGGACAGATTTGGAATGACACCAAAAGCTAGAGGAAAACAGGTTCAAGAATTAGGCATTTTGGCATGGAAGTCGATGAGCTTGAGGGCCAAAGTGAGACTAAGGTCTGGACACACAGGAAATTCCATCAGGATCTGTGACTTATTAAAACTGTGAGAGACATAGTTTCTGGGTAATTTAATCATTTTATTAATAACATTAAGATGTTGTTAATAAAAAGGATGATCATTTAGCCATCCCACTAAGAACAAAGACAATCATGGCAGGCTCAACTTATATGTTCTTTTGGAGATGGAATAACAATCAACTTTGGTTAACACAGTAGGAGGTGGGCTATATTTAAAATGAGGGGCTGAAAGTTGCATCATGTCACTCTTGGGCAGAGGAACTATATCACTTTACTCAGATCACTCCCAGCTTTTCAAAGAATGTATACCCCATCCTAGGCTAAGTGGGTCACAACTGCTTCTACCAGGGTGGGGTCTTGAATCAGAAAGTTAGTCCAATTTAATTATCAGCAGTGTCTTTCAAGAGACTGAATTTTCAAATCAGAACTTTAGAAAAGGGAGCGGGACCTCTGGAGCTCCTTGAATCATTATTAATAATCATTTCTCTCAATTCATATGTAAATTCCACTATTCAGCATTTAAAGCTCATCACAATTTCTTTTTCAATGTTTTTCATGTATTATTCCCCTCTATGTATGCTAACTCCAGCCAAACTAGCCAGTTTACATACAGTTCCTCACTCCATCTCCCATTTCCACCAACAACAACTGAACTATATCTGTCATCCAGAATTCTGAAATTCCTAGCCTCCTTTAAAGGCAGTTGGTGATGTAATACATAGAGCCTGACTTCAAATCTGGCCACAGATGGTTACTGGCTATGTGACCCTGGACAAGTCATTTTAAAGCTTGTTTGCCTCAGTTTCCTCATCGGCAAAATGAGCTGGAGAAGGAGATGGCAGACCACTCTGGTATCTTTGCCAGAAAGCCCCATATGAGGTGATGAACAGTCAAACAGGACTCGCTGACAACAGCAGCAATTTAAAGGCACTGGGTGGTGCCTAGTGAGTAGAATCCTGGAGTCAGGAGGACCTGAGTTCAAATGTAGCTTATTAGTAACTTATTAGCTGAGTGACTCTAGGCAAATCACTTAACTCTGTCTGCCTTAGTCTCCTCATGTATAAAATGAGCTGGAGAAGGAATTTGCAAATCTCCAGTATCTTTGCCATTAAAAACCCAAATGGGGTCACAAGAAGTCAAACACTATTAATCAACATAACAAGCTCCTGAGCAAGAAATTTAAACTTTGCCTCAGTTTCTTCAACTATAAAATGGAGGTGATAATAATAGCACCTACCTCACAGGGCGGTTGTAAGAATCCATTAAGATAATAATTGTAAAAGGATTAGCACAGTGCCTGGCACATGGTAGGTACTATGAAAATGCTTGTTCCCTTCTCTTTTCTCTGTCTTTCTGCCTAACTCTTCCTAAACCTATTTGTGTTCCTCAGGGTGATATTCAATACTGCCCTTCTTACAGTCCTTCCAAGTCATCACCCATGCATTCCTACTTTTCCTAGTTTTGGGGTTTTTTTTTTGTTGTTGTTGTTGTTGTTGTTTTTTGCTAAGGCAATTGGGGTTAACTGACTTGCTCAGGGTCACACAGCTAGGAAGTGTTAAGTGCCTGAGAACTCAGACACTTTGAACTCAGGTCCTCCTACTTCAGGGCTGGTGCTCTATCCACTGCACCACCTAACTGCCCCCTTTTCATAGTTTTGACTTTGCAGCTGACCAGTTAAATTATACTCTTGTCTCATTCCCTTCAATCCTTCATAACCCTGTCCTATTGCTATTCATGCCTTGCCCATCCTTTTGCCTCAATTCATGTGAGCAGCATGGTGGTTCAGTGGGCAGAGAGCTGGACTTGGAGCTAGCAAGACCTACATTTGAAGCCTGCCTCAGCTGGTTATAAATGCCAGTTTATGTACTGCTGAAAGTTCTGGAGGAAGTCATCTACCAGCACTGGGCTGCCACTTATTCTTCTTTGATTAGCCTCTATTATAATCCTCACAGTTATTGTTCAGTCATTTTTTTGGTCATGTCTAACTCTCTGTGACCTGGTTTGGAGTTTTTTTTTTTAACAGAGATACTAGAGTGGTTTGCCATTTTCTTCTTCAGCTCATTTTATGGATGAGGAAACTGAGGCAAACAGAGTTAAGTGATTTGTCCAATGTCACATAATTAGTAAATATCTGGGGCCCAATTTGAACTCA
Source organism: Sminthopsis crassicaudata (assembly GCF_048593235.1). Taxonomy (NCBI): domain Eukaryota; kingdom Metazoa; phylum Chordata; class Mammalia; order Dasyuromorphia; family Dasyuridae; genus Sminthopsis; species Sminthopsis crassicaudata. The sequence continues at coordinate 313,823,030 of NC_133618.1, forward strand.
GGAAAATGAGTCTTCCTGACTCCAGGCCCAGGGCTCTGTCCACTGCACCACCTCGCTGCTCATGCATATCAGAATGAATGTGTCCAAAACTGAACTCATTAGTTTCCTCCCCAAACCCATTTGTCTTCGTTTTTTTCAAAGACACCCACCTTCTGGTTCACTCAAGTTCACAAGCTCAGTCACCCTTGATCTTCCCTCATAACATATAGATTCAAACAATTGCCAAGACTTATAGAATCCAATTACTTATACAAAATCTCATTCATTCTCATATTCCCATTTCAGTGGCCACTCCTCTATTTGACCATCAACATTTCACTACTGAAGTCACCTCCTGATTCATCTCCTTGCTCCCAATCTCTTCCCTCTCCCCCCTCTACACTGTTGCCCAGTTGATACTCCTAAAACACAGATCTGAACATTATTCACCCCTGCTCGGAAAACTTTGTTGGTTTTCTAACAGGATAAAATGCAAATTTCTCAATTTGTCCTTCAGAGTTCTCCACAATGTGGCTCCCACCAACTTCCCCAATTGATTTCTTATTTATTATTTCAGATGTTCTCCATTCTCATTTTCTGCTTCCATTCCATGTCTCCTCCTCTCTGTTTAAGCTGTTCCCCATGCCTAAGATGATAATTTTCTCCTCTGCCTCTTGGAATCCTTAACTCTATTCAAGGCTCAGCTTGTGTCACCTCCAACGTGGGACCTTTTCTGAATGCCCCACAAACATTAATGCTCTCTCTTCCCTTGTATTTACATTGTTTTTTCTCTTGTGTATACATATAAGGTCCTTGAAAAAAAGAACTGTTAACATTTTTGTCTTTGTATTCTTAGCACTTAAACATATTGTCTTATACATTACAAGTCTACCTGAAGTGCCCAGATGAGAGAAAATACAAGACAGCCAAAATAGTGTAAATTTAAGAGCATTTATTGCTAGCTAGCGACTGAACCCTACCAGAACAGGGGAGTCAGGCTAAGCGGTTTCAGAGACACGTTTATATAAGAAATCCACAAAGAAATTAATTCCTTTCCCAGACAGGCAGTAAGATAATATTTCTTTAAGTTTTATATTTGTCAGGTTGTCCAGGTCTTAAGGCGGCACATCTGGGGGCTGTGTGTGCCTGCAGTTGGAAACAGAAAATACCACCTGCATTAAGGAGTGAAGAACTGACAACATAGTTCTGACTGCAGACAGAGCTGAAACCAAAATAATGTTCTCACGGTCTCAGGAGTGTACCACAGATTAGGGACAGCATCCATTTCATGCCTTCAGAAAATTTTTGGACTTAATTAAATATGTGATTTGGATGAGAATTACACCATGGGAGCTAATAAAGACATTAAATGAGTGAAGAGAGAGAAAGTCAGGACAGAGGCTTAGAGGGGACATCCAAAGACAGGCCTGGATGACCCTATAAATCAGCCTGGAAGAGTTCATTCAGGCAATAGGAAGAAGCCAAGGGAGGCAAAAGGATTGGGGGGAAGGGGTGGCCTTAGGGTCAAGAGCTAAAGAGATGGCAAGTGGAATAAGTATTTTAAAAAAAACAACAATATTGGGTTAAACAGTTACAAGTACATTTAGATGGCATGCTTAGAGGCAGCTTGGTGGCTCAATAGACAGAGTGCCAGGCCTGGAGTCAGGAAGTTTCCTCTCCTTAAGTTCCTGGCCTCAGACACTCAGACTCTGAGCAAACCCTTAACCCTCTTTGCCTCAGTTTCCTTATCTGTAAAATGAGCTGGAGAAGAAAACAGCAAACCATGCCAGTGTTTTTGTCAAGAAAACCCCAAATAGGATTGCAGAAAGTCAGACACAACTGAAAAATGAAAGACAAGAACAATTTTTAAATGCCTATGGTATGTCCAGCTAGAGATCTTGGACTGACAGTTGTGATGCAAGAGGCTAAATATATAGAATGGAAATTGTCTACCCAGGTGAGTTGATCATTAAGAGAAAAAGAGGGCTCAGGGCAATCGGAACCTTTCTCTTGAATCAATCAGTAAACATATATTAATCACCTACTGTGTGCTAACTGTACTCTGGGGATTCAAAGAAAGGCAAAAGACAATAAGTTTGCAATCCAATTGGAGAAACAACATGCAAACGATGTATGAACAAGATATATATGGGATAAAATAGAGATAATAGAAGACACTAGCATAAAGGGGGATCAGGAAAGGCTTCTCATAACAAATGGGGTTTTTGATTTGAAGCCAGGAAGCAAAGATAAGAAGGAAGAGTATTCTAGGTTAGGAGAAACATCCAGGATCTGGGGAGGCCAGTATCTCTGAATCTCAGAATAAGAAAGATAAAAAACTTCCAAGACAGGGACAGATCAGCTTGTGAAGGACTTTGAACAACACAAAAGGTTTTATATTTGATCCTAAAGGTGATAGGGAACCACTGGAGTTTATGGAGCAGGGTTGTGATAGGATCAGACCTGTACTTTAGGAAGATTAATATAGCAGCTGTGTGCAGTCCTTGAAGGACGGGCTCGAGGACAAGAGATGAGGCTGTGCACCAGAGTGGGGACCTTGCTGGGGATAAAAGGGGGCAGATAAGAGGGATGTCACGATGGCAAAATCAACAAGACTTGGCAACATGTGATATGGGGAGGTGGAGCAAGAGAAGGAAGGAGGCAAAGGTGGTAAGGACTAAATAATGCTTAATCAGTTAACATTTCAGTGCAGTAAGCATTGGGTAAGCACTGCAGTTTTGAGCAGAAGTCCAGTTATTGAGCAAAGTACTGTGCTGAGTGTTGGGGTACAAATACAAAGATGAAACAATCTGTCTCCAGGTTTCCATATGACATCAGTGATCCAGGAAGGAAGATGACATGAGTATGAATGGCTTAGATTGACTTTGTAGAGGCCAAGATGTTGACCTTTTTCTCTTGTTCTCCTTAATAAGATTTCCTCCTAATCTTGCACCCGTGAGTTGACTTTTTAAAACATAAAGGACATGAAATTATTTATCATTAAATTGAATATGGCTTTGTTTCAGTGCATAATTCTAAACTCTGCAGATCTTTTCTGATGCCAATTGTGTTATCCAGCATTTAGCTGTCTCTGGAGTTTGTCTGTTTTCAAGTCATTGCTAAAAATGTTTTTGAGGACAGAGAACTGGAAGCATATCATTAAACACCCACTCCCAGGACCATATCCATTAATCAAAATTGCTTGAGTATGAATTATATCTGTTATCACCCAGGCATGCATTTCCACTTTATTTATAGGAATATCCCAAGTGCCTTGCAGAAGACCAGACTATGTACATGATAATTCCCCCAGGTCTCCCAACCTTATAGATTGGAATGTAGATAATGTCTAGAAAATCATCACATTAAAGATTAGGATGAAGCTTTTTTATTATTTAATAACTGTCTAGCACAATGACCTCGTAGTTGTTTGAAGAATGAATGAAAGGATACTTCAAAGCAATTTAAGTCAAAGCCAAAGCATTTCCAGACGTTTCAGAATAGTTCCTTTGTGTTTGCTAATGATCATCTGTAAGGATGATAGGAAGCACACGATCTTTATAACCAATTATAATCTAAGAGTGCCTTTACTACTGAGCATTTCTTTAGAAACGGATCATATGTGCCATTGCGATGATTTTGCTTAGTTGGATGGCTTGCTAAGTTTTCTTAAGCTTTTACCTTCCACTGCCTCTGATTTAACTGAAGTTATCTCAAGGGATTTCAAACATGGAAATGGAAGGACTATAAATAAGAAAAATGGAAAAGATTCGCAAAAACAAGAAGCAAAATATTTCAACAAACTTTTCTCCATCAATGACAGTGGGGTTACCACATGTAGTCCCTAACATCAGTTTCTGAATGACTTATAAAGGACTTAGAAATGGCATTAAAAAGAACAAAAGTGAGGAAAGCTGTAGAATTAAATCAAAGGAGATTGGCCCTGGAGGTGATAACAATTGTGAGAGTACTAAAGGACTAACTGACAAGTTTGCTAAAGGAGTGAAAGATAATAAAGGCAAGAAAAATCATATTTTAATAATGAGAAAAGGTGATTCAGAGAATATTATTAACTATGGGCCTATATTCCTATTCTCCCGTCTCTATGAAATCTTTATGTCAGTCATCTTTACAAGAATTAAGAGCATTCTAAATGAAAATATTAGTAGGGAACAAGCAGCCTTTCGCAAGCAATATTCAACAATGGACAATATCTTTGCTGTGTCACATTTAACTAAAAGATCTTGTGCTTATTGTTTGTTGATTGCAAAAAAGTATTTGACTGAAGAACAAACAGCAAATTGTCTCCTCACCCATATATTAAGATTATTTAAGATTCCTCAGTTGATGTAATAACAAATGACCCTGTTCAGTGACCCTCTGAAAATATTAGGTGAGATATAAAATAGGGAGATGTATACTCAGCAGATGTCTTTGACATTGTAATATAGGAGATCCAGAACAGAATATGGGTTGAGGATGGATTCTCTGGGAATGGTGGGAACTTCCAAAGACTTATGTTTATAGTTGAGATTGTATTGACTACAACAAATTCCCACACATCACAGACCTTTCTGGAAGCAACGTAAAATGCCTCCAACAAGTTTGGCCTGTCCAACCCAATGAAGATACCAGCCAGATAAAGAATGTCCGTTGCCCAGATCTCACTGTGCATCTGGATGGGCACCCTATGGGGGACAGATAGTACAGATGGACAATGAACCAGGGCCTGTTTCAAAAAATCACAAAGCTCTTTTACTGACCCCTATGTATCTCATGAAAGCAAGGGCCCATTTTTTCAATCCTAATATTTCACTGGAGTTGCTGTATATCAGCAAGACATGGAACACCACTACTTCTAAAAAACTTTATCACTCAAAGAGAAGTGAAGTCTGAGAGTATGAGCTTGTTATAAGCTATAACTGATGAAGAACTTCAAAGAACAGGAGTAAAGGACTCAAGGAATTGTATGACAGGATGGTGGACAGGTCATATGATAAGAACAAGTATAGACAGCAGAATGCCCCATGGATGTTCTGGTGACATTGAGAAGAAGGTTTCTAACATGCTGATAAAATAAAAAAGGATTTATGGCAAACTTCTTGGAGACCATGGACAAGATGGTCACATGGGATAAGCAAGCATCGATGAATTGCAATCTGTATCATTAGGGGAACTGCTGAATTGAGCTCACAGAGTTCTCTGGGTATTTGAGAGTGAGAGAGAACATATGCAGTTCTATAGTATCATATATAAATTACTAAATGATTTTAGCAATAAATAAATGAGATAAATTGTTTGAGAAATGTTTAACTGCCTATGTCCAATATTTAAGAAGTAAGGATACTGATTTCTTTTCCCTTTATCACTTTATACTAATTAAACTTTATTTAGTAAATATTTTTCAAAGATTTCCTTTTCATGCCACATCTAAGATTCTATTCCATGTAAACCTTATGTGAATTAATCATCTCTCCGCTTGAATTTATAGAATCAAACTATGGGAAGATGATTGCCTCTAAAGTTTAGCAAAAATTAAGTTACAAGACTTCCAGTTAGTCTGCTATAATTAACAAGTTCTTGTAGATATTTAGGTAGTTGTTACTATTCCTGTTAAATCATGTTCAAATCAAGCTAAATAATGATCTTTGCTTTTATTGAGTTCATCAAACCCCATTTGCAAAAGTTCATGAGGTAAAGGGGACAGAAGCAGATGGTAGTATGTTAGGAAGCAGTGCAGTGAACACCTGACCACAAACTGCACCAGGCCAAATTTTGATAGGGAAATCCAAGAAAAGTCAAAGCAAGTTCTTTATCTACTTCAGGTCTGCATGAGACAGACAAGGAATGCTGCAGACACTGGGAGAGGTTGGGCCATGAGCACAACCATACAAAGAGAGAAACCCCAGACCCATACCTCTGCTGGAATAATGTGCAGGGGCAAATTCAAATTGGAGCTTTGTCACCCACTAATTCTAGGTTACAGATCCAGGGAAGATTAAGAAGGGGACTTGTGCAGAGGAGTAGTATTCTGAGGTAATGATGATGATGACATAATAATAGCTGACACTTATAATAGCCCCTGTGATTATCTGACCCTCTTGGGAGATAGACACTATTATCCCTATTTTACAGATGAGGAAACTGAGGCAAATAAAATTAAGTGATTTATCCAGAGGCACAGAGCTACTAAGTGTCTGAGATTGGATTTGAACTCGTTTATCTGATTCCAGGCCCAGCAACTCTATTCACTTCACCTCCTAGGTTGAATACAGAAAAACGAGGAAATTCTGCAGTAGCATCTGTGTGGCTCAGAATCCAGGGAAAGCCTACAATCCTGCTGACCTAGATCCTGCTGGTCAAGGGAGAGTCTAGTCTTCTGCACAGACCCAAAGTCAGGTCAGAACTTACAGAGCTCAGACCTGTGGGGGGTGGAGGAGAGAAAAAGAAAGCAGACTTTACCCTGGGTCAGACTACTTTGGGAACACTGAAAGCTTGCAGGCCTCCAGTTCCTGAGTCCCTCAAATGACACAATACTCTACTACCAGAAGCAAGAGAATCAACTGAGATCTAATCTCCACAAGCGTCATGGAGCCCAGCCCTAAAAGTCAGAAGAGGCTGAGCCAACAAACACAAAAAAAGAACTCCACCATAAGGAGCTAAAATGGTGGCAGGGATGCGTAAAGAACAAATGTTCAAGAAAAGATTGATTCCAAAGCATCTACAAGCAACACCACAGAGACAAATATAGGCTTAGGCACTAACTTGGCAAGAAATCCTGGAAGATATGGAGAGTGTAAAAGGTTTAATTTATTTTCATAAATGGAATGAAAGTGCTTAAGGAAAAACATTGGATAAGAAATGAGAGCTGTGGAAGAAAGAATTAGAATGATGAGGAGTAAACTGAGGTCTAAACAAAGATGGGTCAGTTCCTTTCTCTCTCTCCTTCCTTCCCCAAAGTAACCAATGGCGGGTTCGGCAGCAAAGGAATTTGCTACTTACTGCTGTATGGAAACATAGTCTTTATTGATTAGAATGGAAATACTGGAGAGCCGGTGGGCAAAATGGCTGCATGGTACAAGGCCCATTTTGCAAAGAGATTTTTGAGTTCTCTCTTTTATGCAGTGATGTAAATAAGATAAGGACTCTCTTGTTATCTTTTGGGGACAGACAGAAGTCTCTTCCCAAAAAGGAATTTCCTGATGCCATTTGGTCTGAGTAGATTAGAATGGGGGACTGTAAAACCCTGGCCAGCTCAGATAGCCCAAACTAGTTTGACCACATCAAAGTCCAAGTCCCAAATGGAGTTGGAGATCAAACAAGGAATACCAAAGGGGCTACCGCCCTCAACAAGAAGAGTATTAACAGCTTGGCATCCAAACCACAAACTCCTTGATAATTAGAATGGAACAAAAAGAACCTAAGACTTCATGAGACAAGAAATATTAAAATAAAGTCAAAAGGCTGAAAAAGTAGAAAAAAATGAAAATATTTCGTAGCAAAATCTGACCTGAAAAACAGATTGAGGTATATGAAGGTATATGACACCTTTTTTTAAGGTTAGGTTTTTTTTTTTAATTAAAAATTACTGGGCTTGCACAAAAAGAGTCCTTGAAGAAATTTAAAATATATATAATATAATTGGGCAAGAGGAAGCTAATAATATTCTCAGATATTAAGAAATCATAAAACAAAATCAAACGACTGAACAAAATAGAAGAGGAAGTGAAACATCTCTTCAGAAAAACAACCAGTTTGGAGAACAGCTCAAAGAGAAATAATTAATTTAAGAATAATCAGACTAAATTACAATTAAAATAAGAACCTTGATATAAAAAATTAAGGAAAATTGCCCTAAAGTTCTAGAACAAGAAGGCAAAGCAGAAATAATTAAAAAAAAAAAAATCCCCTGATTATGACCTCAGGTAGTAAAACTTAAAGAAATTCCATAGCCAAGTTTCAAAGCTCCAGGTTAGGAAGAAAGTTTTGGAAGCAACAGGAAAAAAAAAAATTAGATATCCTGGAGCTACAGTGAGGATTACACAAACTAGCAGCTATTATGTTGAAGGACCATAGGTGTTGAAATATTAATATCTATGGAGATAGAGCAAAAGAGCTGAAATTATGACCAACATTAACTTACCCAGCAAAGTTAATTCTGAATGGGGAAAAAAAAAGCATTTAATGAGCTCAGACTTTCAGGTTTTTATGATAAAAACTCCAGAAAAAGGAAAATTCAACACATAACATCCAGAAGAATATAAGGTAAACATTAAAGATCAATTATAAGGGACTCAATAAGATCAAATTGTTTATGTGGGAAAATTAGTTTTTCCTCTCATTTGATTTTTGTAATCTTTTTGAGTTCTTTTATATGTTTTTTCTGAGCAAGTAGCCATTTAACATTACTCTTTGGGGTAGGGGAGGATTTTTTTTACTTCAATGTTGTTCCTCTGGAGATGTATCCCAAGTCTTCCTTATTCCCAAGTTTCTATGGTGAGTTCTTTCTTCTTTGCTCCTCTTTTTTTTTTTTCCTAGTCCAAGAAAGGCATTATATATACATGTGTGTGTGTGTGTGTGTGTGTGTGTGTGTGTGTATACATTTTAGGTATATACATGTACATTCATTTTTTACATATTTCCATATGAGATGAGTCATGTTGAGAGAAAAATCAGAACAAAAGGGAAAAACTGTGAGGGGGAAAAAAACAGAAAAAAGAAGAAAAAGGTAATCAACATTCATTTTTCATAGTTCTCTCTCTGGATATAGATGACATTTTCCAGCAAAAATTTATTGGAATTGCTTTAGATCACTGAATTGCTGAGAAGAATTTTAAGTCTATCATAGTTGATAATCATACAATCTTCTTGTTGCTGTCTACAATGTTTTTCTGGTTTTATTTGCGTCACCCAGCATCAGTTCATGTAAATATTTTCAGGCTTTCCTAAAATCAGCCTGTCCATCATTTTTTATAGAACAATAATATTCCAGTACTTTCATATTCAATTCCCCAGTTTATGGGCATCCACTTATTTTTCAATTCTTGCCACCACAAAGAACTATTATAAACATTTTGCACATTTGGGTCTTTTTCTCTCTTTTATGATTTCTTTGGTATACAAACTTAGTAGTGGCACTGCTGCATCAAAATGCATATAAACAGTATAATAGTCCTTTGGGCATAGTTCCAAAGTGCTCTCCAGAAGAGATCAGTTCACAACTCCACCAACAATGCATTAATGTCCCAGTTTTTCCAGATTCCCTCCAACATTTATCATTATCTTTTCTTCTTTTCTTAGTCAATTTGATAGGTGTGAGTTAGTGCCTCAGAATTATTTAATTTGCATTTCTCTAACCAATAATGATTTAGAACATTTTTTCATATGATTATAGATGGATTTAATTTCTTTATCTGAAAATTATCTGTTCATGTCCTTTGATCATTTTTCAGCTAGGGGAATAATTTGCATTCCTTAAGTTTGAGTCAATTCTCCATATATTTAGAAATAAAGGCCTTTATGAGAGGACACTCTCATAAATTTTAAATTTTGTTTCCCAGCTTTCTGCTTCCCTAATAATCTTATCTGCATTTGTTTTGTTTCTGCAAAAATAAAAAATTAATTTAATGCAATCATAATCATTTTGCATTTCATAATGTTCTCTATTTTTTGTTTGGTCATAAATTCTTCCCTTCTCCAATCTGATAGGCAAATTATTCTTTGCTCTTCTAGTTTGCTTATAATATCAACCTTTACATCTAAATCATGTACCCATTTTGACCTTATTTTGGTATGGGGTGTGAGATGTAGACTTATGACTAGTTTCTGATGTACTGTTTTCCAGTGTTCCCAGCAATTTTTGTCAAATAGTGAGTTCTTGATTTGAGCTTATCAGATAGTAGATTACTTACTATAGTAATTATTTATCTTGAGTACCTAACCTATTCCACTGATCCAATACTCTACTTCTTAGTCAGTACCAGATGGTTTTGATGATTGCTGCTTTATAATAGAATTTTAGCTCTAGAACTGCTTGGCCACCAAACTTTGCATTTTGATATTCTTGACCTTTTCTTTTTTTCAAAATGAATTTTTTTTGGCAGTTTGATTGGTATGGCACTGAATAAATAGACTAATTTAGGTAGAATTCTCATTTTTATTCTATTAGCTCGGCCTACCCATGAACAATTGACATTTTTCCAGTTGTTTAGATTTGACTTTATTTGTATGAAAAGGGTTTTGTAATTGTGTTCCTATAGTTCTTGAGTTTGTCCTAGCAGGTAGATATCCAAATATTTTATTTTATCTAATTAATTTAAATGGAATTTCTCTTTCTATCTCTTGCTGCTGGGCTTTGTTGATAATATATAGAAATGTTGACGATTTGAATGTATTTATTTTGTATCCTGCAATTGCTGATATTGTTAATTGTTTTTTGGTTTTTGGTTCTTGATTTACCTTTAAGTATACCATTATATCCTATGCAGAAAATAATGATTTTATTTATTTATTCCCTACTTCAGTTATCTCTATTTTTCTTTTCTTATTATTAGAGCCAACATTTCTGGTACAATATTGAATAATAGTGGTGATAAAGGGCATCCTTGTTTCACCCCTGATCTTATTGGGAATGCTTCTAGCTTTTCCCCATTACATCTAATGCTGGCTGAAGGTTTAGGTAAATGCTACTTATCATTTTAAGGAAAACTCCATTTATTCCTATGCTCTCTAATATTTTTAATAGGAATAGGTGCTATGTTTTGTCAAAAGCTTTTTCTACATCTATTGATATTATCATATGATCTATTAGTTTTGTTATTGATATGGTCAATTATGCCAATAGTTTTCCTTATATTGAACTGGCTTCGAATTCCTGACATAAATACCACTTGGCCATAGTTGTAAACTCTTTGCTAATGTTAATGTTAAATTTTTGCATCTATATTCATTAGGGAAATTGATCTATAATTTTCTTTCTCTGTTTTGACTCTTCCTAGTTTGGGTATCAGAACCATATTTGTGTCATAAAAGAAATTTGGCAGGATTCCTTCTTTGCCTATTTTTCCAAAGAGTTTATATAATGTTGAAATTGTTCTTTAAATGTTTTATATAATTCACTTGTAAATCCATCTGGCCCAGGAGATTTTTTCTTAGGGAATTCATTGATGGTTTATTCAATTTCTTTTTCTAAAATGGGGTTATTTAAATATTTTATTTCTTCTGCTAATCTGGGCAATTTATATTTTTGTAAATATATACCCATTTAAATTAGATTTGTTGGCATACAGTTGGACAAAATAACTCCTAATTATTGCTTTATCTGCTCATTTTTTAGGGATAACTATTAGTATAAGCACTTCTAATCCTAGGATGGGAAAGGATGGTGCTTTTAATTTCACTTCAGCTTTTCCTTCTTACCTAGAACCCCAAACCAAAAGCTCCACTCTTCTGCAAGTGCTCATATCCTGCCCCACTGCTTTTGCATTCACTGGGTTCACTGGGTTTGCTAGTTCCTTTTCACCCAGGGCTGTCTCAGCAGCACAGCTGGGCCTGGTGTTCCTCATCATGAGAGGGAAGTTCCCTTAATCTTCCTGGACTCAGGCCCAGACTCCCCACACCTCCACATGGTGAAAGTTCCTGTGGTGTTGGCTGAGGCTACTTCAATACCAGCTAGCCCCAGGGCTCCAGGCTTGCTTTTCTGCAGCTAGCCTAGAGGAGTTTATGCTTGGCAAAGGCCAAACCTCCATCCCAGTATAGATTTTTTTCTTTCAGAGAAGACTGCTTGTCCTAGGAGCACTCATTTATCTGTACCACTTTACGTTTATCCCGAGGAACTATTTTTATCTCATTTGTGGAAGAAATCTGGAGAGCTAGGAATTTTCTGGCATACTTTGCCATCTTCTCAGAATTCTCTCCCCAGTTAGGCATATTAAAGGAGGGATTAGTCCTAAACAAAATAAATTCAAAATGGACAAAAGATATTTATAGGGGTTTTTTTTTTTTGTTTGGTTGGTTTTTTTGTGGCAAAAAAATGGGAATCCACAAATTGGAGAATGATGGAATACTATTGTGCTGAATTAAATCAATATAATCCCCAATTAAGATTCCAGAGGATTAATGATGAAACATATTGCATGCTCCTGACAAAGGTGAATGACACAGAAGAATGAAATATTTTTTTGTGTATATTTGTTTTGAGTGTATGTTGGTTTCTCTTAAATTCTTAATGGAGCATGAGGAGGAGGGAGGGGAGTACACAGGATTAAGTGGAAGAGATTAAAATAATAACCCCACATATGTATATACATTCACAATACATATATGTACAAAAACATGCTTATATGTGTGTGTATATACATACATAAAAAGAAAACCTGGGAGGTCTCATCAATACAGTGATAAATTCTGAGGAGTCATGATCCTTCTGCTTCGAAACAGAGATGATGAATTCAGAGTACAGATTGAGCCATTTTTTTGGACATGGCTAAAGATGAAAATGTTTTGCTTGACTATACATGTTTATAACAAGGATTTTGTTTTTCTTATTTTCCTCAATGGGGAGCAGGTGCAAGAAAGTGGGGAAGAAGGCTAGTCTTTGTTTGAAAATAAAATTTAATTTGGAAAAAAGGGGGAAAAAATCTAGGCAAAGGGAATATGTACTTTAGCAGTATTACAAATATTCCCCTTAGGCATGAGGATAAAACTAGAGTGGAGACAGTGGCGAAAAGGATGGCAACCTAAGTAGACACTGTATTGTAGACACTTTCTTTTCATCCAATCTCCAAGTTTCCCGCACTTGGAGAAGGCAAATAGAAGTCATATGAAGACAATCTAGTACATTGATCCTTTGACTATCTTTTACATATAGTCCAATTTTATAGAACTTATGTTTTCAATAGCATCCATTGGATCAGGTAATATTTACCCAACCAAAAAGCAGAGTTCAGAAGAGACACTCCAAGAAAGGATCATTATTACAATTAAGGATCCCTTCTGGGATTTTGTCAGTTAAGACATATGCTTTATGTGAAAAAACAGAAAAAAAAAAAAAAAAATCCAAAACCCAATACCAAATCATCTTTGAAAACAATGCCCTTCTCAGCTACAAAGAAACTAAGGTAGATTGGATATCCTTCAATAAAACCACGGAGCTAAAATTAGAACTTGAGTCTCTTGACTCATTCCTAAAGTTTTATTCCCAAACCACATTAGTTATATGTTAAGTTGGGAGTGGTTACAATTGGTACCTTTGCAAGGGAGAAAATTACCAATGATTGGTAGCTTTAAGATACTTCATCCAGAAAGATGGTAAAGATTTTACTTTGGGTGAGATCATAAAAAAGAAGGAAAAGGACACATGTGTGCAAAAATTTTTGCAGCAGCTCTTTTTGTAGTAACAAGGAATTGGAAACTGAATGGATGCCTATCAATTGGGGAATGGCGGAATAATTTGTGGTATATGAATGTAATAGAATTTATAAGAAATGATGAGCAGGCTGATTTCAGAAAAGCCTGGATGAACTTAATGAAGTGAGCAGAACCAGGAAAACATTGTACACACTTAACTATAAGATTATGCAATGGTCAACTCTTTTAAGATCCAAGACAATTCCCAATAGACTTGGGATGGAAAAATGCCATCCACATCCTGAGAGAGAGAGAACTTACTGAGACTGAATGTGGATTGAAGGAAAAGTATTTAAACTTTTTTTGCTTGTTTGCTTTTTCTTTAACAGCTTTTTTCCTTTTGGTGTGATTTTTCTTGCATAGCATGATAGATATGGAAATAGGTTTGGAAGGATTTTACATGTATGACCTATATCAGATTGCTTTGCTGTCTTGAGGAAATGAGGGAGAATAAAATCTGGAACACAAAATTTTACAGGAATGTTGAAAACTGTCTTTCCAATAACTTGAAAAGATAAAATACTATTTAGAAAAAAAAAGATTTTACTTTGTGAACTTCTTTATTCCATATATGGAGCCTGGTTAAGACAGTCACCACTGAATTACACATTTTCTAGATCAGCCTTTTAAAATCTTGCTTCAAGTCAATAAAAGGCAGAAATAATTTATTTTCACAGAAAATCTATTAGTATCAGGAGGCTATTTTTCTTTTAAGTTTCCTTAAACCAGTAAAAAATTTTCTATTTTTCTGTTGAACTCCAAAATAAATTAAACACCATTTTTTATAATGCTAGTGTTGAGAGTTTACCTCTAATTACTACCCTTTTTCAGGCACACTGCTTTGCAAACACATTAAGTGGGCCATGCTGCTGCTGTTTCAAATAGTTTAATCATAGCAGAATTGTAGACAAGAGTCATAAAGTAGCTTTTATTGGAGTATCCTGGGAGGAGGTGTAGAAAATTTTGAACAAAGGTGTCTACCTCAGCAAAGAATTCCATGTGACCCAGAACACATCACTGAATCAGAACTTTTCATATTCCACAGAGACGCAGCCAACTCAGCAGGAGGCTCCCAAATAAATAGGTCAAGCACTGTTGTTCCATTAAGATCCAAAGAACAGATCCTGAAATTCTGCCTTTGTATGTATATAGCTGCAGTTCTTATTTAGAGTTCAAGTCTTCTTTTGAGGGAACTTGACTCCAGCCTGTTCCCACATCAGGAGTAGGAGTCTGTTTCTCATTAGTTTTTTAGGCACATCTTCATTAAGTGTTACATAAATGTCTACCTGAGCTTCATCATCTCCTGACTAGAGTATGTGATCATCAGGATGGTAGAGCTCACTCATGAGTCGGTAAATATAGGAAGGAGCATTTCCACCAATGTTGGAGATAAAGAGGGTGATAAGGTCTGGTGGGACATAGTCAAACACGGGGCAATGAACACTGACCTTCTCCAAAATGTCCCCTGAAAGGCAATAAGAATAAGTGTTAGAAATATTATCTAGCTTAGCTACTCTGATCAATACAATAATCCAAGAAAATTCCAAAAGCCTCATGATGAAAAATCCAAGAAAATTCCAAAAGCCTCATGATGAAAAATCCTATCTACTTCCAGAGAAAAGAACTGATGAACGCTTACATGCAAATTTAAGTAAAATTTTCTCACTTTATCTTTCCTGTCTTTTGGCAAGTTACAATATGGCTAATATGGAAATATGCTTGGCAAGATTTCACATATATAATTGATAGCATATTGCATGCCTTCTCAGTCAGTTGAGAAGGATGAAGGGAGAGAATTTGAAACTCGAAAAAAAAATGTTAAGTACTTGTAGATGATGGGACTATAGTACCAAGTCCTTTGTTTTGGCATCAAGAGTTGTTTAAGATTTTACTCAATGAATTAAGCTGTTCAACCCTGAGAAAAACAGAAAAAGAGGCCACAGACTTAGGAATGCAGTTTCATCAGGAGAAACTCCTGATGAAAAAAAATCTCCTAACTGTGACAATATCATTAAAATAAACTCCACAAGGAACTGAGTTTCAAAGAAATACTAAGCTATTTACTGTACTTTGTGTAATTCTTAACCCTGTTATCTTTTCCATAAGTCTGTTACGCTAAAGTATATTCCATTTACTAGCTCAGATCTAGTCATCTTTACCTCCATGTCAGTTAAAACCTCAATTTGCCTAAAATATAGTGAATGTTTTAAAACCATAAAGTCCCCCCAGATGCCATAAGTGGGATAAAAGTTACAGCCCCTAGAAAAAAATAATTCCTCTGCTTTATTTCTAAAGGAGATCATCACTGAAGGCAGTGATGAGTCAGACTCAGGGAATTCTGAATCTGAATTGCAACCCAGTCCCATCTAGATCCCACTAATCATCTTTAAAAAACAAAACTATACCCTCTGTGAATGGCAAGACTTCTTCAGGAGCTACAAACTTGTGGAATGAATCTTCTTCATTGGGAAACTAAAAAAAAAGTTATAAAAAGAAATGACATAAGTAAAACTACTTTCTTATGGGCATGCATTTCTCTCAATTGGGAAGTAGCCAGAGGAAGAGAACAGCCCTTACCTGTGGTGAAAGCTTAAACATGGGTGCACAAACAATGAGTGGAGTGGAGTGGTGCTTAGCTGCAAGGGCCAGGGTGTGAGTTCCTGCCACTGCTCTCAGGGCACCATTGGCAAGGATGGTCTTTGTGCCAATGATCACCTTTGGAATAAGAAGAGAAAGATGACTTAGGGAACAGAGAAGTGGGGAAGGGAAGAGGGACAAGGGAAGGGTTCAGAAAAAAGTAACTGAAGACCACTGAAAGCAAAAGCTAATTTAGAATCAAAGCTTCAGAATCCTCTAGAAAAAAGCAGACAAGATAAAAAGAGGTCCTCTAACCTATTAAGAGTGAACCCTTTTCTCAGCTGCCTTGGTTTTTACGGAAAAATGGGTGGGGAATGAAGCAAAAGGCCCCTTCACCTCTTGTGAGGTGCTAAAAACAAATTTTGGTCTCAAAAGCAGACTGTGGATTGCTTTCATTACAATAAATTTGTTGGAGCGAGGGTCACTCTAATCTACTGTTCTATCAGATTAAACTGAAGAGATCCTAAACTGAAAATCCCTAGGCCAGTAACAGAAAGGGCTTTAGACAGATGTAAAAGATCAAACCTGCAATTTTATTTATTTCCTGTTTTTTTCCCCCAAAGTGCCTTTTACTAGGGCACTATAAAAAATCTACCTATAGTGAAAGTTTCAACATTTCTGCATGTCTCTATGCTGTTGATAAGTGAGCAAATCCCAGAAAAAATGTGAAATGTGTGCATATATATTCAACCAACAAAAATATTATACCTATCACTTTTAGCTATGTTCACTACTTAGTAAGGATAGAATTTTATTTCTTTTCAGTAGAGGAGGTCCCTATTCAGCTACTATATTTCACTTGCCAAGTTCTCAATGAAATTCTGAACACAGCACATAACCCCTTCTTCCCAGACAGTGAGGGCTCACATATGTGTCTGTTCCATTTTTAGTCCTATATTCCTTTCACTGTTCTCCCAAATATATGAGAAAGTAGAGAATGGGAATGGGGACAAGATGAAAGGAATTGTGTAACTGGATCAACAATCTCAACAAATCTTCAAATAATATCAAGAACTTACTTTTCTATTAGATATCATGGGGAAGAATGACTACTTTATGTTAACAACCACTACCTCTATGCTACCTATTAATTTCTAATAACTCCAAATATACTCACTTTGTTGACTCTGGACATAACAGCAAAAATGGCAGCATCAGTCATGACAGTTGTTTCAATATCCTCCTTGGCTAGGTTGACTGCCATCTTATGACCCTGAAATAAGGAGAAACTGATAAGTCCTATAGGAGATACAGAGTGTGCTTTTCATATGTAATTTGGACTGATCTGTTTCTAAAAGTTCATTCTGCTACAGTAGAAGTTCTTGGCATAACTTCTCAACACACTGAGGAAGAACTCTGACAGCAGATAGGAAACGAGTAAACATAGCATGTTCCTCAGCCCTAACTAGAGGAACCACAAAACTAGACATTCTATTAGACTTAATATTATTATTCTATTAGAGTCCCTAGATCAGGCTGATCCTAGCTCACAATTCCATCTTGGATTCAGGACAAACGTCCTGCTCCAAGGAACTGAGGCCAGACTAAGGTTCTTTGCCTCATTTAAGATTCCTTAAAAGTTATTATATCTGATCAATTTATTATCAAAAGAAACTTTTGGGGTTTTTTATTCCAGTCAATTCACTTTTCATATGAAGAAACATGGGGCCAGGAAGAATGTGACTTTCCCAAAGTCACACCGAGAGTAAGGGACAACAGAACTAATATTTGAACCCTAAAGGCCAGTGTTCTTTCTATTTCATCATCCTGTCTCAATTCTTATATCTTCAGTTCTACAGTTTATCACTGCTTTCTCAAATCAGTTATCATACATTTTTTGACCAGTCACATGATTTCACTTCTGGTGAGGAAACTCCCTCTCCCAATGCAGATGAAGGTGCAATATATAATAGCTCTTAGTTAATTCCACTAATATCTCACTACCTAGGATTAATGATCAAGATAACCCTATTTCCTTTTCATCTTATCAGACACTTCCCCCCCCAAGTCATCATTATCCCTTGCTTACCAATTCAGTTAGAATGGATCCAACCATCCCTTCCTTTACTACCTCCTCCCATCTTTCTCATTTTTCTGTAGCTCCTTCAGTACCTGGCAGAAAGGAGCACACTCTGCCACAATAACATGAAATTTCCGCTTTTGGGCAGCCACTTTGAGGAAGGCTTCAACAGTTCGGGAGTATCCAATGGTCATGATCACCTCATTGGAGTGAATGTGCTCCAGAGCCTGCATTGCTATGTTCTCAGTTGTCCCTTCTGTAAGCACAGTCAATTTACAGGAAAGTTAGACACAAAGTGGGGAAGAAAGATTTGTGGTCTTCTCACAACATCCCACTAGCACATATAGGGAAATAAGGCCTTAGGGACACCACACTAAAAATGGCTGAAATTAAATATTACAAAAAAGTCGTATTTTTACTCCCAATCTCCAAAATGCAGCCCTTTTGCCCCTTTGGTATACTCCACAACAACCAATCCTATCTCAATGCCCACATCACTATGGCTATTGGGAAATCTACTAGCTCCCTTTAGGTAATTGATTCTGAAGAAAGTGACTATCCAAACATTTTCAATCTGTAAAACTTAAAATTGCTGGAAAAAGAGAAAATGAAATCTCCATTAAAGGATTCTTTTCAAAAGATGTTACAAATCGGTAACTGCATGCCAGACAAGAGACCCCAGCAAAAAAGAAACAGGTGGGTAAGAAAGACTAAAAACAAAAGCAGCCAAAACTGAGACCCTAAGGGTCACATGAATGATAGGAATAGTTACAGACAGCATTTATTCAGTACTCTAATGCTTATGAAATGCTTTACAAATATTCTCTCATTTGATCTTCATCACAGCTTTGTGAGGAGGTAACACAGTCATCACTATATTGTAAATGAGGAAGCTAGGTGAGACGCTGACTGACTTGCCGGGTCAGAGTTAGTAAACATCTGAGGCAGAATTCAATCGCAGGTGTTTCTGATTTACCGTACAGCTGCTCCAAGGCTAGAGCCTTAACCATGGTTTTAAGTATTTTTCCTCATGTGAATTCAAAGTAGTCTCTTCCTGAGACTGTATTTATTAATGGTATGAGTTAAATGTATTTACTGAGTCTCTCTACTAATGTGGGTATAACTCAGGGATCTGACGTCTAGAAGTTTGTTTATTGGTCTGTAAAGCAAAGTACACAGCAGTGACCAAAACCGATGGGTGTCCCAACCTTTTCTTCCTAGCAAAAAACACGCCAAGAGGGTTTGGGAAGAATCAGACTGGATTCCTTTTTATCTATGTTGCTGGACAGCCACATGGCTTTAATTTGCCAGAATCACCACACTTACCCAGCTCTATCAGCAGCTCGTTAATGACCTCGATGATATTGGCTTGGAGCTGGGCATAGTGCAGGCTGAAGTCCTCGTTCAGGCCTCCAGCTGTCAAGAGCTTGTGTAAAGACTCCTGCTGGTCACTCTCGTCACTTCGGCCGTGGAGTCTGAGGATGTAAGACTCACCATCAGAGGGATGCCTCAAGACCTACCAGGGCCGTAAGCCTCAAGGATGACAACAGCTTGCAAGGACCTTAAAGAGAATCCAATCCAATCCCCCAATTGTGTAACTACAAGATGAGGAAATCGAGGCCCGGGAAGAAAAAGTGACTCGGCCAAAATCATCCAGACTGGTGGTTGAATTAGGCCTGTCTCGGCGTCCAGCCCACTTTTCTCACACTCATCACAGGACCGGAGAAATGAAGAGTCGTTGCCGACCCAAGGCTGGAGCCCAGCCTCATTCAGGGCTTCTTTCCCTCTGGGCCAACAGTGGGGCGAGAGCGGTCCCTACCCTGCTGCTTCCTGGCCAGATCCCTGCAGGCAGATGTGCTTCTGCCTTGCTTTTTAGGCCCGGCGCTTAGCACAGAGCCTGGCAAACAGTAAGCGCTAAATTGATGCTAACTCACTGGCGGGGCTGGGGAACGGGGGCTCGGCCGGCGGGGAGGGGCTGACCTGCCATACTCTTCGCGGATGATCTTGAGCACCCTCCGCACCATGTTGCCCACCGTGGTCTCGGAGGGCTGGGCGGCCGTCATCCGTCGGCCTTCCTTTCGGATGAGCTCCATCAGCTCCCCTGCAGCCAGAGAGGGGAGGGGAGAGCATGAGCGTAGGACCGTCAGGCTCGAGGCCTCCCTCCACCCCCGAGGCCAGCCCGGCCTCTACCGCCGTCCTCCTCACCGGCGTTGCTCCAGCGCCCGTGGGACACGATCCGACGGAGCAGCCCCACGGTCTCCCGGGCCATATCCTCCGAGCTGCGCTGGCCCCCGCCCCGCTTTAGCGCCGCCACGAAACTCTCGATCCGCTCAGACAGTTCCGTCTCTTTGTCGACGGCGCCCGGCATGTTGCAGGATGACAACTCCTACTGTAAACCGCAGGTAAGAGGCAAGAAGGGCCGCCGCAGCAGCGAGCCATGCACAAACTTCTACTTCCGGGGCGGTGGGCGTGTGCTTCCGGTATTCCTCCCGTTCTCGCTCCGCCTCCTCCTACGAGCCAATCAGAGGTATGAGGCTCTACTTATAGAGAAAAGGAAATAGAGCATACATTTGCCATCGGTTCAGAGAAACGGAAGTGTGAGCGAATTCTTCCTTCTCCGGCACGCCGGAGGTCATGTCTGTCCCCAAAGTCCTCCACGCTCTATGACCCGTGACTATGGAAACGGCCAAGCCCCTATCCCGCGCCTGTAATAGGAGGCTTCTCTCCCTTTTTCGGGGAGGTCAGTGAGATTGAGGTCCGCCAGAGCAAAAACCAACTCCTACACAAATTATAAGTGACATCATAAACTCCAGTGTCCAATTTGTGTCTGAACATCTTCAACGAAAGGGGCTTCACCGTTCCTCAAGACCACGCATTACAGTTACTGGTCAGATGGGAACAGAGCTGGACCACCACACAGCACTCTCGCTCTCTCAGTCGTTGGCCTGCGTTGAGTTTTCTTTCTCGGGTTTTCCTTCCTTCTTGATCCGATTTTTCTTGTGCAGCGAGATAACTATAAATATGTATACATATGTTGGATTTAACGTGTATGGGGCTACCTGCCAGCTAGGGGAGGGGTGGGGGAGGGGAAACGTGGGAACAGAAGGTTCCACAAAGGTCAGTGCTGGAAAATTACCCATGCAGGTGCTTTGTAAGTAAAAAGCTTTCATAAAAATAAATAAATTGTTAAAAATGATTGGTTAGGAGAAACAAGGATGGCCATTAATTATCTCGTTATTCAACACTGTACTAGAAATGCTGGCTTTAGCAATAAGAAAAGAAAAAGCAACTAAAGGAATTAGAAAAGACGATGAGGAAATAAAACTATCACTTTTCGGTTGATATGCTGACATACTAGGAGAATTCTAGAAAATCATCTGGAAACAACTCACACAATAAATAACCCACACAAGTCTTAGCATTCCTGGATATTACTGATCAAGCCCAGAGATAGAGAAATTCCATTTAAAATTACTGTAGACAAAATAAACTGCCAAGACAAACCCAAGAACTACATGAACACAATTACAAAACACTTCTCACACAAATAACATCAGATCTAAACAATCGGAAAAATATCAATGGTTTGTGGCGAGGCTGAGCTAATATAATAAAATGACAATTCTGCCTAACTTGGTCTGCTTGTTCAATCAAACTGCCAAAACAGTATTTTATAGAACTAGAAAAAATAATAAAATTCATCCGGAAGGACAAAAGATCAAGAATATCAAGAAAATTAATGGAAAAAAAAAAAAACAAAGGATGGCAGCTTAGCAGTACCAAACCTAAAACTATACTGTAAAACAGCAGTCATCAAAGCCTTTTGGTACTGGCTAAGAAACCAGTGGAACAGATTAGATATACATGACACAGTAAGCAAGGCCTGCAGCAATCTAGTATTTGATAAATCCCCAAGATCCAGCCACTGGAATAAGAACTCAACTATTTGAGTAAAAAAAACTTGGGAAAACTGAAAAATAATGTCAGAAACTCAGCAGAGAGTTACATCTCACATTCCATACCAAATAAGGTCAAAATGGATACATGATTTGGGCACAAAGGATAATACCATAGACAAATTGGGAGAACAAAGGGTAATTTACCTATCAGATCTTTGGGAAAGGGAGGAATTTATAGCCAAAGAAGAACCAGAGAACATTATGAAAGGCAAAATGGACAATTTTGATTACATTAAATTAAAAAGGTTTTGCACAAACAAAACCTAGAGAAACAAGATTAAAAGGGAAGTACAAAGCTGGGAAAAAAATCTTTACAGCGAGTATTTCTAATAAAGGTCTCATTTCTAAAATATAAGAACTGTGAAAAATTTATAAGAATACACATCATTCTCTAATTGATAAATGGTATGAATAGACAATTTTCAGATGATTAAATTAAAGCCATCTGTAGTTATATGAAAAAATGCTGTAAATTATTATTGATTAGAAAAATGCAAATTAAAACAACTCTGAGGTACCACTTCACAATGACTAAAATGACAGGAAAGGATAATGATAAATGTTGGAAGGAGATGTGGGAAAACTGGGACATTGATGCATTGTTAGTGGAGTTGTAAACTGATTTAACCATTCTGGAAAAACAATCTGGAACTATGCCCAAAGGGCTGTAAAACTGTGCATACCCTTTGACCCAGCAGTGCCATTATTGAGTCCCAAGGAAATCTTAAAGGAGAGAAAAGGACCCACACATGCAAAAATGTTTGTAGCAGCTTTTTTTTTTTTTTTTTTTTTTTTTTGTGGTAGCAAAGAATTATGCTGATAAAGGAGCCCATCAATTGAGGAATGGCTGAACAAATTGTGGTACATGAAGGTAATAGAATATTATTGTTCTATAAAAATGATGAACAAGCTGATTTTAGAAAGGCCTGGAAAGATTTACATGAACTGATGCTGAGTGAAACAAGCAGAACTAGGAATACATTGTATACAATGACAGCAAGAATATGAAAGACTTAGTGGTTTGATGAGCCAAAGTAATCCCAACTTTGGACAGAAAATACCTTCTGCAACCAGAGAAAGAACTAAGGAGGCTGAATGTAAATCAATGCATGCTATGTTCACTTCTTTTTTCTGTTGTTGTTTTTTTTAATCTATCCCAAAGTTTTTCCCTTTTGCTCTGATTTTTCTTTCAACATAATTCATAAAACAATGTGTATTAAACATGAACAAACTTTAAAAAACCAATTATTGTTTTAGAAAGGCTTTTTCTTTTTTATTGTATCAAGGGGAAAAAATCTGCTTTTTGGAAACACTTAACTGTATAGCTCTCAATCATAACTTTTACTGCCAAGCACAAATCTGATCCCCTCTTCTCTCAAATACTTGAAGACAGCTACTATATGTCTCCTAAAACTTCTCCAGGCTAACATCCCTCAGCTCCTTCAAACAAATGGTTTTGACTCCTTTCACTATCATCCTAAATTTATGATTCATGAAATTTATTTATAGATTCTAGCCAGAAAAAAGGGACATTCTTACAATATTATGCCAGAATCCAGACTTTTCTCCAGGCTAACTTCCCCCAGTCCCCTCAAACAAACCTAAATGTCATGGTTTTGAGTCCTTTCACTATCATCCCACATTTGTGAGTCATGATGAAATCTACTTATGTATTCCAGCCAGAAAAAAATGGACATCATCACAACATGTCAGATAAGGGAGATTCCTTGGGCAATGTTAATCTTGGGGGTTGCTATGTAAGCAATCCCAACTGCCAAAGTTTGGGGATCATGCCATATGTTGAAAGAAGGAGAATTCCCTGAGAAATGTCCTTTTTGACAAGAAGAGATCATCAAGCATATGGCTTCTGGTGCTGATAAGGGCACGGATATGGAAGGACAAGGACCCCCAGCTTTGCACTTCCCTATAAAATTATGTTATTTGGACAGTAAGTTTGATAAGAAAAAGGGTTGGTTGACTATCTAGCTTCCTTTTGGGGGAACTCCAAAGGGTAAATTTGTACAATAATCTTGGGACAAATGAAATATCCACAAAGAGTCATGCTGAATGATTATGGACATTTGGGATTCCTTTATATATTTCTTGTATTTCTTTATGGACTCCTATGAAGTTTTTGCATTTTATTTTGTATTTTTCTATGAGGTAGTTCTAAGTTCTAATAAGCAAACTGCTACCTTGAGTGCTTGTACAGGATAAGGAAGGAGCTTTATATCCATATCTGGAAAGATCTAGATAAGTTTTATAATTTGGAGGCTTCTTAGAGTAACACTCTAGTCCTTCCTTGTCTTCCTCCTGGACTATTGCCATAGATTACTAATTGTTCTGGCTATCTCTTGCAACTTCAGGGTACTTTTCCTGAAGTTCAAGTCTTATCATACCATTCTCCTACTTAATATCTGGTGGTTCTTTTATATCTAGAGTAACTTCTCTGTTTGGCATTTCAGCTCTTCACAACCTGAGCTTTTCCTACTTTTCCAGTTTTCTTACATGTTACTCTTCTCCATTGACTCCATTGTCTAACCAAACTGATTTACATGCTATTCCTCACACCTCACAGTCCATTTTCTGTTTCTCTACTGCTGTGCTGGCTCTACTCCATGCTTGGGAATCTTCTGCCTTCTGAACCCTCCCTTTTAGAATCCCAGGCTTCCTTTGAGATTCGGCTGTAATTAATTAGGTGAACTAAAAGCATTGCTTCATTGCATTGAGGACCTCCTTGATGCTGGATAATGTGATTTTATTATCTATGAAGTTGGGATGTTTGTGTGTATTCATGTGTGTATTTCTAGGTATTTCTAAGGAGATGCTATATTCTTCAGAAGATCTTTCTTTGTTCCCTTTCAGGTGCTAGAGCCTATCCTCTGAAGTTATCTGGAGCTTATATATGTAACAAGGGTTCTTTGAGCATGCTCACAATTGCCCTTCCTGATTTTGAATAAAATATCTGTCTTATTCTTAATGTATATTGTACTTGAGTAGAAACTCTCCTTTTTGGGGAAATCATAAGTGCAAGTCATAACCTAACAAGCTAAATATTATAACTCTGGTTCTGCTCTCCTATTGCGGCATTTCTGGGTATAGAACAGAAAGTAAGAGCATTATCTCAGCTCCTAATGATATGCTCAAGGTAGCAATTCCTAATTCCAGATGATGTGTTTGGGTTTCAGCACCAAAGATGAGATTGATGTAAGCACCAAATGTTGGGGTTTGGTCATATGAAGAATTCACAATGACCATTTTATTTGGCAAAAGGTGGGTTTATTTAGGAGAAGACGTTACAGACAAAATGAAGAGATACAACAGACACTAGGAATAGTAAATATAAAAGAGAATTGGAAGAGCACATATTTAGAACAATGGAAAAGACAAGTTCTCCAGTGGAACTCACAATTAACCAGGAAAAAGGAAACACTTCATGATGTGGAAGTATGTCCTTAACTGACAGGCTAAATCCATAAAGGAGTTTAGCACCCTAAAAAAGTTAATTAGCTATAAGAAGGAGGAAGACACAGTGAGACATGATAGGGATGAGAGGCATGGGGGAGGGACGAGGAGAAAGAAAACACAAGGAAGAAGGCTGTGAGGGAGTGACCCAAAAGATTCAGCAACATGGAGTGAAGCATGGACAGATTTATAGGGGAAATTTAGCTTCAGGGATTTGACATACCTTAGGTTTCTTGCTGGACATAGCAAGATGAGCTACTCATGACCTTCACAGAGGGTAGGTCAAAAGATTGAACTGATCCTCATCAATTCCCTTCCCTGCTTGCTTTAGGGAATAATTTTATAAGTACTTCAGGTTCTTTTTGCCAACCCCACCTAGTACACCTATTAACCCAGGACCTCATTATTATGAGCTCAGAAAATTCCTCAAAGTTAGATAGATGATACAAATATTCATATATATATATATAAAATACACACACACATATATACATACACATATACAATGTATATATACATACATGGATATACACATATATACATATGATACATACATTTATACATATAAAATGTATGTATATATCATGTGTGTATATTATGTATATACACACATACATATTTATAAATATAAGTATATAGAATTTTTTAAGCATTAAAGTGTGCCAGTTTTAGTGCTAATCAGTGATTATACAAAGAAAAATATAGAAACAATCTTTAATTTTAAAGAATTTACATTCTACTTGTAGGGACTATACATAAATATATGTATATATACATATGGATACATATTTATTATATATAACAAATTTATATACTTATTTATTGTGTCATTTATATAAACTATATACTTATTTATAATACTTTATTCTATATCTGCTTTATATATACACATATTTATGTATGTATATATGTATGTGTATGTGCATACACACATACATGCTTCTCCAATTAGAATATAAGTTCCTTGAGGGCAAACTATGTTTCTCTTTGTTTATCCACTACTTAGCACTATGCCTAGCATATGTTAAATGCTTAACAAATTCTTGTTAATTAATTTTCTTTAGGAATGACAACTTTGATAACTGAGTGAAGGACTGGGAAAGATTTGAAGCAGATCAACCAGAAAACTACTGTAATAATCTAAATGTGCAGTGAACCTGAAGCAGGGGCAGTGTCAGAGAGAGAAGAGGATTTTTTTGAGGTATGTCATGAAAGTAGAAACAACAGGACTTAGCAATTGATTGGATATGGAGAGTGAGAGAATGGGAAAAGTGGGAAATCTAGGTATTTCCCATGTGTGACTGGGATAGTGGTAGTACCCTTGACAGTAATAGGAAAGTTAGAAAGATTAGAGGATTTCTGGGAGGTTTTTCATATTTTCCTCTATTTTTTCATTCTTGGGGTTTTGTTTGATTGATTCCTGAAGTCTTATTAAGTCATTCACTTTCATTTGTTCAATTCTAATTCTTAGTGTATTGTGTTCTTCAGTTACTTTTTTTTTTTTTAGCACCTTTTGTATTTGGCCAATTGAATTGTTTTGTTCATTGCCTTTTTTTTCCATTTCACAAACTCTGTTTTTCAACAAATTGTTTTCTTTTTTTATATCTATTTTGCAAGGAGTTATATCCTTTTCCCATTTCATCAAATCTATTTTTAAAAGAGTTTTCTTCAGATAGTTTCTGTTTTTCCTTTTCCATACCTTTTTGCAAAGATCTCATTTCCTTTTCTCATTTTTTTTCTAACTCTCTTTTAAGATCCTTTTTGAAATCTTCTAAGAAAACCTTGTGAAATGGGCACCAGCTCATATCTCCCTTTGGGGTGTTAGCTAAAGTTGATTACCTCAGGAACCTCAGGGTTTCAGGTCTATTCTCTCTTTCCATAAAAGTTACCTATGGTCAGAGTTCTTTTTGCATTTTTGCTCATTTTTTAAGTGTTGAGATCTGCTCTTGAGGCAAAGGGGTGACAGCCACTTTAGTTTGCCATGGGGCTAGTGTTTTTGACTGACTTCTGGTGCTGGGCAATCACAGCCAGGTCCCAAGTTCTTCCTGGGCTCTGTGGCTTTCAATTTCCCTTTTGTATTTGCTTTTGGGTGTTTTATAGCAAACCTGCTAAACCATCCACTTGCAGCCAGGATACAGTAGCTTAAGAGCCTTACAGAAGACTCCCCTGTGTTTGGATGCCTTGATGCTTACCTCTATGCTCTGGCTCCCAGACCCAGCTCCTTGCCCTGGGCTCTCTACCTTGTGGTCTGGGCTCAGCAGACTGTCCCCCTGCCTGTTTGAAACAGAGCTATTCTGAAGTTCTCCAAAGAATCTTCTTCTGGAAATGTATTGTACTCCAAATATTTGTGGATTCTGTCACTCCAAAACCAGTTCAAAGGCTTAATCTGCTGTTGGTTTGACAGAAAGGCAGAGGAGATCATAGAAAGCCTTGTCTGCTCTCCACCATCTTGGCTCCACTCTCTTGAGGAGAGGATTTATGAAGAAAGATAATAAATTTGGTTTGGGGATATGTTGAATTTAAGATGTCTATGGAATATCTATTTTAAGATGTCTATGGGACATCTCCTTCAAGATGTCCAATAGGCAGCTGGAGATACAAGACTGGAAATCAGGAAAGAAGTTAGAACTGGAAAAATAGATCTGAGAAACATCTACATAGAGATGATAATTAAAATCTGTGGGACCTGATGAGATCAATAAGTGAAATAGTATGGAATGAATAGAAAAAAAAAGTTCAAGACAGAGCCCTGAGGGTACCCATAATTATATACTATGACCTGGATGAAGGTCCAGTAAAGGAGATTGAAAAGAAAAGGGCAGGTAAATAGGAAGAGAACCAGAAGAGAGCAGAGTCACAAAAACCTAGAGAGGAGTATAGCAAGAAGATGGTAGCAACAGTATCAGATGGTTGAAGAAATCAGAAGCTTGAGGAAAAGCAATTAAAAATCACTAATAATATTGGAGAGAGCATTTTCAGCTGAATGACAAGGCTAAAAAACAGTCTGCTGAGAGTTAAGAGAGTGAGAAAAAGAGGGTAAACAAATGAACTGGACCTCAAGAGTAAGAGCAGGCCTAGAAATATAGATCTAGGAAGGAAGGAGGAAAGGAGGGAGGGAAGGAAGCAGGAGTCTATTTATCTGAGGGTGAGATTGTGCTTGAGCTTCCTCCTCTAAAAGGACACCTTGTTCAGGAATCATAGATTTCCTGTTGTCTTTTTATGTACTTCTAGGCTAAATGAAGGAACTTATTTTTGTTTCTTTTTGTACGTGCGTTCAATTTGGTACCCTTTTTAGATTTTTGCTGAGCGTATTGTGACTTAGTGGATAGAAAGCCAGCCTAAAAGTCAGAAAGACCTGGATACAAGTCCTGCCTCTGTAACATACTGACCACATGACCCCAAGCAAGTAGTTTAACCTGTCTTTTTAAATTCCAAAAGTTGCAGAGAAAGGTGCTGACATGCATTGGTAGAGTGTCTTTTCTTACATAGTAGTCCCCTATACCAATACAATCATAGGTTTAATTCCTATGTGAAAGGGTTTCACTCCTCTGTCACCTTTCATACAATCATCTTAAAAGGAAAATTCCAAGCTTATCTCTTCAAAAGCACCTAAAGAAGAGCTGAAATTTTCCCCAGCCAATATCCAGCCAATTTCCCTTCCAATTTAGTCAGAAAACTTGTTCACACTTTGTAAAAGGATAAGAGGACATTGTAGACCTCTTTACTATATTTAGTATATTCTGAACATACCTCATTACCTCTGTTATTTGCCCCATACTTTCTGTGATTATATCAACAAGCTAAGAAAAGGAAACAGGATCAATCCATCCATTGCCCTACATTACACTTGTAACAAAGAAGAAAAAAAGAAGAAAAAGCAGTTCAGTAAAACTAAGCATCTTGTCAACCAAGCTTTGTATTATATTGTATACTGTAATATTTTATACCCATAGTTCTTCTTCCCTCCCCCATTTTGAAGAGAGGAGGAAAATATATTTTCTAGGTTCTTCTACAGGGCCAACTGATTATCACATGATGTTACTTATCAATGTCCTTTTAAAATTTCGATGCTCAGAACTAAACACAATATTCCAATTGAACTCTAAGAAGGGTAATCCCTAAAGGGAAATCCCACCCCACTTCCAGGCAATACATCTAACTTTTATCTATTACTTCAGCAATACATTAGCTTCATTTAATATGGCTATTTTTAAACCTTTGTAGCAACTTCTCATTTAATAAGGATACCATTTATTCCTTTATCAAAATCAATGATACAAATGTTAAATAGCATATGACCAAATACAGATCACTGGTTTACTCCACTGGAGATATACTTCCCAAATGACATCAAGTCATTAATGAGGTCCAGCCATATACCCATTTCTAAATTAATTTAATTGTACTGTCAAATTAGCCTAGATCTTCCATATTTTTCATAATAAAAGCATGTGATACTTTATTGAGAACTATTAAAATTTCAGTAAATTATATATGCATGTGTACCCACATGTGTGTATATGCATACATCTATATCTATATATGGACAGAGAGAGGAAAAAGAGAGAACAGTTTTCTATTTACTAATTTAGTAATCCTAAAAAGAGTACTTTGGTTTAATTTGTCATGTCCTATTCTTAATGAAGCCATGCTGGTTCTTTGAGATCCCTACTTTCTCTTCTTTTCACTAGCCATCTCAGAAACTGAACTTCACTACCCTATAATTTTTGCATTCCATTTCCCCTTCTTTTTTGTGAAAATCAAGACATTTGCCCTTCTCTAGTTCTGCAAACCTCTGCTGCTCTCTGCAATCTTTCAAAATCCATACTCAACTGTTTTTTCGTGACTTTTTTATGCCACTCATTTCTCTACCAAATTTATCCTCTATATCTTTTATTTGTTTTTTAAAATCCTTTTTGAGCTCCTCCATAGCCTGGGGCCAATTCATATTTTTCTTTGAGGCTTTGGATGTGGAGTTTTCATTTTATTGGGCAGTGAAGAACAGTGGGGAGATATAAAATGAGTATTCAGCATTCTCACAAACTGCATCATGTCTTGATGTATTAAATATGAATTTCTTGGGAGAGTATAATAATAGTTATACTATTGCTTCTATTTTTAAACATTTATTTTATTAATTTTTTTGTTAACATTTTGATCTCTGAGCTGCCTTCTTCCTTCCCTTTCAACTCCACAATAGAAAAGTGCAATACTGATACAGATATATATATGTGAAACCATACAATACATACTTCCAGATATCAATTCTATTTCTGGAGGTGGATAGCCTTTTTATAGGCCCCTTATAGTTGATTTGATTATTCATATCACTCAGAATATATTCACAGTTGCTCTTTGAACAATATTTTTTTTTACTATATGCAACATTCTCTTGGTTCTGCTCATTAAGTTTTCAATATTTCATGCAAGTCTTTCCATGTTTTTCTAAAATCCATTTTACTTATATTTTACTTACTGCACAGTAGTATTCCATACAACTGATTTAGCTATTCTCCAGTTGCTGGGCATCCCCTAAATTTCTAGTTCTTTGAAAACTAGTATAAAATACCTAAGCAGATATCTGCCAAATAGACACAAGAACCATATGAATACAAACATAAAAGCTATAAAAATAAAATAAGAGAGATCAAGGGAAAAAATAAGAGCAATTCAAGAAAATTATGAATAGAAACTCAACCAACTTGAAACAAAAATTTAAGTATCATTCTGAATGGAGGAAAAACAGGCACTTAATGAACTTAAAGGCTTTTAGGTTTTTACGACAAAATTCCCAGAACTTAAGGGGAAATTCAGTACATAACATTTAAGAGATATAAGATAAATATTAAAGACCTATTATAAGGGGCTCAATAAGATAAGATTGTTTATTTCTTATATGTGAAAACATTAGTAATACCTTTATGACTGTCATCATTATTTAGGTAGCTTAAAAGAAAGACTTGGACTGAGCTGAGTGATTCTAAAAGAAAAAACTGTGGAGGAGAGATAAAAGGGTGTAATTATTTCATATAATTGAGGCATAAGAAAAATTGATACAGAAGAAGCTGGTGGGGAGGAGAGCAGTTAATTATGGAACCTCTTTGGAAATGGATTAAAGAGGGAACTATATAAATATGTGTGTATGTGTGCATATATAGACATATGTACACACATACATATATGTATATGTATGTATGCATGTATAAAAAGCTTCTAATTTTTTTCATTTTTTAAAAATTAATTTTATAATTATAACTTTTTTTTGACAGTACATATGCATGGGTAATTTTTTACAATATTATCCCTTGCACTCACTTCTGTTCCCAATTTTCCTCTTCTTCCCTCCACTCCCTCCCCTAGATGGCAGGCAGTCCCATAAATGTTAAATATGTTACAGTATATCCTAGATACAATATATATGTGCAGAATAGAATTTCTTGTTGCACAGGAAGAATTGTATTCAGAAGGTAAAAATAACCTAGGGAGAAAACCAAAAAATGCATAGTTTACACTCATTTCCCAGTGTTCCTTCTCTGAGTGTAGCTGATTCTGTCCATCATCGATCAATTGGAACTGAATTAGCTCTTCTCTATGTTGAAGATTTCCACTTCCATCAGAATACATCATCATATAGTATTGTTGTTGAAGTATATAATGATCTCCTGGTCCTGCTCATTTTACTCAGCATCAGTTGATGTAAGTCTCTCCAAGCCTCTCTGTATTCATCCTGCTGGTCATTTCTTACAGAACAATAATATTCCATAACATTCATATACCACAATTTACCCAACCATTCTCCAATTGATGGACATCCATTCATTTTCCATTTTCTAGCCACTACAAAAAAGGCTGCCATAAACATTTTGGCACATACAGGTCCCTTTCCCCTCTTTAGTATTTCTTTGGGATATAAGCCCAGGAGTAGCACTGCTGGATCAAAGGGTATGTGCATTTTGATGACTTTTTGGGCATAATTCCAGATTGCTCTCCAGAATGGTTGGATTCTTTCACAACTCCACCAACAATGCATCAGTGTCTCAGTTCTCCCACAGCCTCTCCAATGTGGGGAGCCAGCACTGAGCTGAGGGCAAAGGTCATATTCCTAGGCAAATACCCACCTAGGGTAAAGAAGCCTGTCTCCACACAATTTACACCTGGGGCAAAGGTTATATTTTTACCATCCCTGGGTAAAGAATTCTGTCTCCACACAAGTTACATTCTGGAATAACTCCTGTCACAAGAACTTTCTGTGGATTTATAGCCTTTGTTTCTTGCTCCATTTTATCCTATATAAGTTTATGCTTATCCCTACAATAAACGAGACTTGATCAGAAAGCCTGTCTTGTCTCCATTCTTCGAGTCTCCTGTTTCCCTCCCCCCCCCCCCCCCCTCCGTTTCCTATTCCTCTCTTCTAGGTCCATGTTTTTGTCCCGGTGGACGGGACACTCCAACATTCATCATTATTTGTTCCTGTCATCTTAGCCAATCTGACAGGTATGTAGTGGTATCTCAGAGTTGTCTTAATTTGCATTTCTCTGATCAGTAGTGATTTGGAACACTCTTTCATATGAGTGGAAATAGTTTCAATTTCATCATCTGAAAATTGTCTGTTCATATCCTTTGAAAAAAAGCTTTTAAATTCAAAAAGAAATAAGAGGGGAAGGGGATAGGGTGGGAGAAGAGTATAAGGAAGGCACTACTGGAAAGACAGGTAGGTTAAGGAACAAGAAAGCAAAGTGGTAAGTAAAAGTAAAGTAGAGGAGTGAGGAGGGATAGTATAATTAAGGTGAGAAAGATATTGAGGAAAAAAAGGAAGGAAGAAAATACACAAGTGATTGTAGCTTAGAATGTGAATGGGATGAATTTACCCAAAAACCAAAATGGAAAGCAAATTAAAAGTTTGAATTCAATAATATATTGCTTTCAGGAAACATAATAAAAATGAGAGATATAGGCAAAGATAAAATAAAGGGCAGAAGTAGAATTTGTTATGTAAAACAAAGCAGGAGTAGTAATCACAATCTCAGACAAAGTTAAAGCTAGATTTAATCAAAAAAGAAAAATAGGGAAACTTTATTATGTGTCAGCAATACTAATCAGTTTGTTTTAGATTATTTAAAATAACTAGACAGTATAAAATATCTGAATATATGCTTGCCAAAACAGTCACTAGAACTATATGAATATAAACATAAAATATTTTTATGCAAATGAAGTCAGATCTATATAACTAAATAATATTTGTTGTTCATGGGTAGGTAAAGCCAATATAATTTTAAAAAAGACAATTTTACCTAACTAATCTATTTATTCAACATCATCCCAATTAAATTACTAAAAAATTATCTGACTGAGTTAGAAAAAAAAATAATCGCAAAGTTAATTTGGAAGAACAAAAAGTCAGGAACTTCAAAGAAACCAGAGGAAAGATGTAAAGGAAGTAGATTCAGCATTGTTGAAATGTAAAAAGGATGATTTCAATTGTTTTAAATTAATTGTGTAAATATGATATATGTGGTTAAAAATAGAAGGAATGCAGAAAATTGGGAGGAAAAAATTTTCATGGATAATTTCTCAAACAGGATGTAGTTGGATTAGAATAAAACTGATGTAGCAAATGATGACTTGGTTGATTTAGAAAAACATGGAAAGACTTGGTCTTATGAAGGGAAAGGATACTCACTTGTAGAGAAACAGATAATAGGAGGAAATAATTGTATGGTCTTACATATTTGTATCATTGTATATGTGAATTATATATGTATATTTTTAGATAGATTTGTATATGCGTATATGTACATATTACACATAAATGTATTTTTTATAGTGGGGAGTGGGAAGAGAGATGAGAAGAAAATAAACAGCACAGCAGAGAACAAAAGAAAACAAACAAAGAAAATCTGGGTAGCTTTGAAAACAATATGTAGTCTTTATTATAGAAGTTTTCTTGAAATGGAAATTTATTGTTTTATATTCAATTTTTTCTTATGTTCTGCTATGTACATGACAATTTTTTCTCTTTTTTTTTTCATTTTGTATTTAGGTTTAAAATAAATAAAAAGTATATTTTAAAAGTTACAAGTAATATTTTCTCACATAAGAAATAAACAGTTTAATCTCATTAAATCCCTTATAATTAGTCATTCAAAGTTTATGTTCTTATGTTTCTCCTGATTCTCAAATTTTCTGTCAGGTTCTGTGTTTTTCCTCAAGAATACCTGAAAGTCCTTTAATTTATTAAGTATCAATTTTTCCCTTGTGGGATTACACTCAGTTTTTCTGAGCTCCTTTGTTCTTTAGAATATCATATTCCAGGGGCAGTTAGGTGGCACAGTGGATAGAGCACCACCCCTGAATTCAGGAAGACCGGAGTTCAAATCTGGTCTCAGACACTTAACACTTCCTAACTGTGTGACCCTGGGCAAGTCACTTAACCCCAGCCTCAAAAAAAAAAAAAAAAAAAAAAAAAAAAAAAAAAGAATATCATATTCAAGATTGTAAATCTTGCATTATCCTGACTGTAGCTCTACAATATTTAAATTGTTTCTAGTTCCTTGTAATATTTCCTTCTTGATTGAGAGTTTTGGAGCTTAGCTATAAAATTCCTATGAGTTTTCATTTAGGGATCTCTTTCAGGACATGATCAGTTGATTTTTTTTTTCCATTTCTATTTCACCCTCTAGTTCTAGAAATTCAGGGCGATTTTCCTTATAATTTCTTGAAGTGTCTCATCTCCTTTTTTTCTTAATTATAACTTTCAAGTAGTCCAACAATTCTTATATTATCTC
Organism: Sminthopsis crassicaudata; assembly: GCF_048593235.1. Classification (NCBI taxonomy): domain Eukaryota; kingdom Metazoa; phylum Chordata; class Mammalia; order Dasyuromorphia; family Dasyuridae; genus Sminthopsis; species Sminthopsis crassicaudata. Next base: position 313,858,285 of record NC_133618.1, read on the forward strand.
TCTTCAATCTGTTTTTCTGATCAATTTTTTTCAAATTAGATATTTCATGTTCTCTTTTATTTTTTTCATTCTTTTGGTTTAAAAAAAAAATATTTCTTGATGTCTTATGAAGTCTTTAGCTTTCTCTTGCCCAGTTCTAGTTTTTAAGCTATTTTCTTCAGTTAGTTTTTAGATCTCTTTTCCAATTGGTTGACTTTCTTTTCATAAGTTACTTGACTTTCTTTCATTACTCATTTCTTTTCTCATTCTTTCCTCACCCTCTCTTATTTGGTTTTTAAGGTCCATCTGAAGCTCTTTCAAGAACATCTTTTTTTGAAGCTTTACAATTAACTGCTTTGATTTCATAATCTTCTTCTGACTTTGAATCTTCATCTTCACTGTATCACCATAGTAGTTTTCTTTGGTCAGGTTCTTTCTCAGTTGTTTACTCATTTTTTAACAGTCTGTTTCTTGACTGTTAACTTTATATTAAGATCAGACTCTGCTCCCAGGATGTGGGGGATAATGTCTTGGGCTTCAGAGTTTTGTGCTGTTGCTTTTTGAGTTTTTTCCGGGGGCTTTTGAATTTTTGGTTCTTCCAATGTTCTATGATTTAAGACCAGGTATAGTCACCAGCTAGTCCTAGCTTATGCCTTGATTGATAAGTGATCTTAGGTACTCCCCTCTGCCTCTAAACCACAATCACAGCTTCTAGAACCATTGGTAACACAAATGCTCTTGCATTTGTTGCATTTGATTGCAATCCTTCCTGCTGCTGTAAACATCCTCTCTATCCTCTCCCCGGAACCCAAACCAGGAACTCCATTCTTCTGAGAGTGACCACAACCATTAGGGCCCCTGCCTCTCTGTAACCACACTCACCAGAGTGTGCTTGCTCTTCCTCACCTGCAGCCACATGCTGGGACTGAGTTTGGTAAATACACCTGGGCTCTCTGTCCAGTTTAGTGCCACACTTCCAGATCTTCTCCTCATCAGCCCCCTGATACCTATACTATTCCTGGGGCAAAAATTCCTCAAGCAAAGGCTGTTTCCTACACAGCTGCCCCTTGGGCTTGCTGTTGGTTAATTATATCATATATGTTCAGTAATATCTGCACAAATCACTGAGATAAAATCTTTCCTAATACTGTCCCAACTTGTTTTAGGCTGGATGACTATCCCAACTTTTAATTATTTCTGTGGTTCTGATATTCACTTGGAGGAATTATTTTAAGTTATTTAAGGGAGGGGGAAGAAACTTGAGAGATCCAGGTAATATATTGCTTTATTCCGCCATCTTCTCACAATTCTCTCCCTGCTTCTATTAGTTTTAAGTTTTTCTATCAAAGCCCACTTGAAGGATGTGTAAAACAGCAGGCAGACATATTCTTATCATACTTTGTTAGACATTCCAGAACAGAAATCTATCATTTCTTTTCTTTATGTCAGTTCAAAACTCCAAATTTCATCCTCAGTCACCATTTTTCTTTTCTTTTTTGTTATTATAGCTTTTTATTGACAAAACATATGCATGGGTAATTTTTCAACATTGACCCTTGCAAAAACTTTTGTTCCAACTTTTCCCCTCCTTTCCTCCACCCCTTCCCCTAGATGGGGATATTAAATATTTTAAAGAAGTATATGTTAAATACAATATATGTATACATATTTATCCAGTTGTCTTGCTACAAAAGAAAAATTGGATTTAGAAGGAAGGTAAAAATAATCTGGGAAGAAAAACAAAAATGTAAGCAAGCAAACAATAACAGAAAGAGTGTAAATGCCATGTTGTGATCCACACTCATTTCCCATAGTTCTTTCGCTGGGTGTGGCTGATTCTGTCAATCAATTGGATCTGAATTAGATCTTTGCTTTGTTGAATATATCCACTTCCATCAGAATACATCCTCATACACTATTGATGTTGAAGTGTATAATGATCTCCTGGTTCTGCTCATTTCACTCAGCATCAGTTCATGTAAGTCTCTCCAAGCCTCTTTGTATTCATCCTGCTGATCATTTCTTACAGAACAGTAATATTCCATAACATTCATATACCACAATTTATTCAGCCATTCTCCAATTGATGAACATCCACTTGATTTCCAGTTTCTTCATTTTGGCACATGTGGGTCCCTTTCCCTCCTTTAAGATCTCTTTGGGATATAAGCCCAGTAGTAACACTGCTGGATCAAAGGGTATGCACAGTTTGAGAACTTTCTGAGCATAGTTCCAAAGTGCTCTCCAGAATGGCTGGATCTGTTCACAATTCCACCAACAATGTATCAGTGTCCCAGTTTTCCCACATCCCCTCCAACATTTATCATTATCTTTTCCTGTCATCTTAGCCAATCTGACAGGTGTGTAGTGGTATCTCAGAGTTGTCTTAATTTTCATTTCTCTGATCATTAATGATTTGAGACACCAGCAGTTTTTGTCAAATAGTGCATTTTTATCCCAAAAGTTTGGGTTTTTGGGTTTGTCAAACACTAGATTGCTAAGGTTATTGACTATTTTGTCCTGAGTCATCACTTTTCTTGATCAGTTGTTCACCACTCTATCAACTTTTCTTTTTTGTATCTCTTGCCTTTAAAGGATAGCAATGACAAAAATATCACCCCATCCCTATGGTCTTAACTTTCTTGCCCAGGTCTTGGTCATCTTTACCAATACTTTCTAGGTTCCTTCTGGAAGTATATAAACCACATAAACCACAAGAAATAAGAAAACATATGTTTTAATAAGCTTGAGAATTTCTCTGTTATGCCTTGGTTCATTCTGTGGGAAGAGAATATTAATTTCTATTATGATTATGATTATGTAGTAGTTTGATTTAAAAAAAAAAACAGATCCAATTTTCCTCAATAAGAAAACATCAACTATCAGCACTCTTCTCTTTTTCATCCGGTTTTTACTAGATGTTCTCCCCCCTATTGAATCTGTGGAGATCTACATCATCATTCCTTGGGAGATAAACAATGCTTCCTCCTTTGCCCATTGAGATCCCTCCTCTGCAAAGAGAGCTTAAAAACATTTAAAATTATCAAAAAAATTGATATTTTTTCACATTATCTTCCTTTCTCATCCTGTTTCTGCCTTCCTCCATTTCTTCTGTCACATTATTTCATCTTCTCTTCCCAGAGACCCATCTCTTATAACAAAGAATTTTTTTTAAAACAGCAAAACAACCAACACACAAGCCAATTCTGACATCACATGCAGTGTCTATACCCATCATTCCCCATCCCTACAAAGGAGAGCAGGGAGTACTTGTCACATCTTTTCTCTGGGATCAACCTTGGTCATTTTAATTATACTACATTCAGTTTCAACATTGCTGTTGTTCCTTCTATTTATAATGTTGTCATCACTATGTCTATTTTTCTAGCTTTATTTATTTCCCTTGGCATTATTTCACATCAGGCCTTCTATGTTTCACATATTCATCATATTAATAATTTCTTAACAGTGCAGTAATATTCCATTATATAGCCATTTTCCACAACTTATTCAGCCATTCCTTAATCAATGTGTATTGACTCTGGTTCCAAAATATTGAATTCTTTAATACGAGTGTTCAAAGTTTTTCTTCCCTTTGTACTTCTGTGTGACATTATTCTAACCTCTAATCACCTAACACAGGAAAGGAAGGATGGAACAGGCATTTATTAAGTTCCTAATATATGCCTAGCAATATGCTAAGCACTTTTAGAAATGCTGTTTCATTTGGGCAGGATTTCCCTGTGATTGCTTAGATTCTTTTCCTTTGTTATTTTCATAGAAGCCTTGTTTTGTCTTTCTTTTCTTTTCTTTTCTTTTTTTTTTTTTTCTTTTTCTGAGGCTGGAGTTAAGTGACTTGCCCAGGGTCACAACAACTAGGAAGTGTTAGGTGTCTGAGACCAGATTTGAACTCTGGTCCTCCTGAATTCAGGGCAGGTGCTCTATCCACTTTGCCACCTAGCTGTCCCCTTGTTTTTGTTTTCAAAGAAATACTTCATCATGATCAAAACCCTGAAGTTCCTTCACCTTCTCTTCTCAGAAGACACTTTAAGCATTGGTAATTATTATTGGTTCTATCAGAAACTCAAACATCACAGTCTCATTGAAAGTCTTGGTAAATTTCTTCCTGTCCTTCATTTTTATTTGTAGTTATTTGATACCCTTTTATACTTTTACTCCCTTTCCAGGTTATTATTCTTACTTCTGAAACAGGGCTTGAAATTGGAGGTTACTATTACACCTCTCAGATTGGCTAAGATGACAGCAAAAGATAATGATAAATGTTGGAGGAGATATGGGAAAACTGGGACACTAATACATTGTTGGTGGAGTTGTGAACCGATCCAAACATTCTGGAGAGCAATATAGAACTATGCCCAAAGTGCATACCCGTTGATCCAGCAGTGTCTTTAGTGGGCTTGTATCCCAAAGAGATCATAAAAAAAGAGAAAAAGACCCACAAAAATGCTTGTAGCAGCCTTTTTTTGTAGTGACAGGGAATTGGAAACTGAGTGGATGTTCAGCAGTTGGAGAATGGCTGAATAAGTTATATATATGAATGTTATGGAATATTATTGTTCTATAAAAAACAAACAGCAGGATGATTCAGAGATACCTGGAGAGACTTACATGAACTGATGCTGAATGAAGTGAGTAGAACCAAGAGATCATTGTACAAAGCAACAGCAAGATTATGTGATGTTCAATTCTGAAGGACATGATTCTTTTCATCAATTAGGTGATTCACCTCATTCCAATAGATTTATGATGGAGAGAGCCATCTGCATCCAGAGAGAAGACTGGGGACTGAATGTGGGTCACAACATAGTATTTTCACCTTTTTTGTTGTGTTTGCTTGCTTTTTGTTTTCTTCCTTATCTGTTTCCCTTTTTGATCTGTTTTTTCTTGTGCAGAATGATAAATATGGAAATATGTTCAGAAGAATTGCACATGTTTAATCTATATTGGACTGCTTGCTGTCTAAGGGAAGGGAAAGGGAAAAGGAGGCAGAAAGATTTAGAAAACAAGATTTTGCATTTTTTGTTGAAAACTATCTTTGCATATATTTTGAAAATAAAAAGCTATTATTTTTTAAAAAGTAATTCCTAGATTCTTTGATTCAAATAGCACCAAATCTGAAAGTTAATTTAGGTACCCTGATCATTTTTATTATGCTGTCAAGGCCCAGCTATGGAAAATTAAAAAAAAAAAAAAAAACTTTTTTTGCTTCTTTAAAAACTATTTTAGAACTTCATTTATATAACTATTTAGTGTTTTAATATATTGATTCCCAACTATTTTAGGAATTTTATTTTGAGTGAGTTTTCTTCTATTTTCTCTAAATTTTCCATGAGATTTCTATGACTTATTTCTGGGTTCTTTTTTATTACTATATAAAAAGACTGATGATTCTTATACATGTCTTTTTAACATATTATTTTCTTGAAGCCATTAATGTGTTGATTTTTTATTTCCTGTATTTTCCCAAGTAAATCATCAAATCATCTGCAAATATAGATAATTTTGTCTTTTTGTTTCTCATGTTTAATTTCTTTCTTTAGCATTGCTGCTTTTGCTACTATTTCTAGAACTATGTCAAAATAAAAATGGGCAGAAGGGACATCTTTGCTTGTTTTCTAGAAAAGCTCTGTTTCCTCGTGCCAAATAATAATTAGCTTTTAGTTTTAGATATATACTTTTTATGATGCTAAAAATGATCCTTCTATAGCCATATTTTTTCAATTATTAGGAGAAAAAATATTATATTTTGCTAACAGGTTGGTCCCTCCCATCTGTTGAAATAATGTAATTTCAGTTTTTAAAAACTTTTAATAAAATTCCATTAATTATTTTTTTGAATATTGATGGTTACTTAAGCCTTGGTATATCTCAAATTTGGTCATAGTAAATAATTTCCCCCCTATGTTACTGAAGTCTTTTTTACAAGGATTTTATTTTAAATGTTTGTATTCATATTCATTAATAATATTGAGTTAATCTCTCTCTGTCTCTTTATTTCTCTGTTTCTCTCTGTTTCTCTCTCTCTCTCTGTCTCTCTCTGTCTCTCTCTCTCTCCCTTTTCCCTCTTCTTCCTCTCTCCAAAAATTTATTTCATAAAAGAAGTTTGTATCATTTTCCCCCCACAGTTTTTGAGATTTTTTTTTTGGTAGCATAGTTTTTACTTACTCTTTAAATGTATGGTAGAATACATCTAAAAATCTGTGTGAATAAAATTTTTTAATTTCCCATTTTAGTAGTTCCATTGTAGCTTCTTCAATTTAATTTTCTGAGATTGCATTGCCAATGGTCATTATTTTATGTTGTTAATTTTAGTATTTTTTATTTTCCTTTTTTGTATTTTTCTTTAAATTCTTAGTTTTGCTACCATATAAATGAATACAGTAGATTCTGACAATTAAAATGATCTTATTTCACTTTATTTTTAATTTTATAATTTCATTTTTCTCTCTTATTTTTGATTACATTAACTAAAAATTTAATTTTGTTAGCCTTATCAAAGAAACAGTTTTAGTTTTGTTTATAAGTCTAATTTCCATTTTGTAACTTTCCCTAAAATTTTCAAGATAGCATTTTTGTGCTTATTTGGGGTTTATTTTTTAATTTAATTCCATGCCCTTTACTAAACCTGTTTTTATTATTATTCTGAAAGTATATATTTTTGGAAACATACTCTGAGATTTGTTTTAATGACATCAAAATTCTAGTATGTTGTCTCATCATTATCATTCTTTTGCATAATTATTCATTGTTTCTCAATTTGTTCTTTGGTTGTAGGATTTCATTATTAATTTGCCCTTTAAGTCTGTAACTTCCTGGTATTAATTACTATTTTTATTGCATTATGGTTTGTAAAGGGTAAGATTAGTATTTATGCTTTAAAACATATTTATAATTTCTTTGGGTCCTAATACATAGTCTGTTTGTTTGTTTTAGACCATGTGATACACAGAAATATGTGTGTTCTTTAATATTCCCATTTAGGAAAAGCCTCAGGTCTTTCAGATCTATAACCTCTAACAGTTTGTTCAATTTTTTTCTGTTCTATTTTATTTATCTTTCTGTTAGATTTATCCAGTCCCTGAGGAAAATAAAAATCTCCCATAATTGTGATTTTTATCTAAATTTTTGCAATTAATTTAACTCTTTGGATTTAGATGTTATGACATTTAGTGCATTTGTACTTTATATTGGCATTGTTTCATTATCTCTGGTGCTCTTTTTGTGTAATGCTATTTCCCATCTTTTGAATAGGAATACAGGGGACTTTCAGGTGAAGAAATACCTCTAGTATTGCAGGTTGATAGCTTCTCTGCAATTTAATTTCTTAGAGAATTGTCTAGGATACTGAAGATTAAATGACTTGTCTAGGGTCAGACAAAGGGGAGGTATCAGAGACAGGACAAATCCAGTATTTTTGGTTTTTAGGCCAGTTCAATGTCTCCAAGCAGACTTTCTGTCAAACATAACATTGTAAATTTTTGCCCTTTGTTTGTTAGATAATATCCTCATGACTATTGCTTTTTTTGGAATCACCTGATATTATTTGTTCCAACCTCTCATTTTTAATTCCATATGTTTATTTGTTAAATAGGTCCTTGTATAAAGGAAAATGTCAGGTCTTGTTTTCTTATCTATTCTTCTTTGTTCTTTTATTTATTGGATTGTTTAATCCATTTCCATTTAAGATTATGATCTTTTGGTTTACATATTCTTCCATTTGTTTAATTTACATTGATTTTTATTCCATTCCTCTTTTAAAAAAACAGTATTTTGCCCCTGAAATGATAATTTATTCCCAGTTTCCCCCTCCATACTTCCCACTCATTTACTTATAATATCCTTCATTTCTTTGAATTCCATTAAATTTTAATCTGTTTTCTTTCTTTTTATTCATTGATCTATTGATTTTTTTTTCTGTCTTGACTTTCTCTTTCATTATCCAGCTAAACATGTGATTAAAAATATTTCCTTTCCACTCCTCTAAGTTAAACTTTTTGTGTGCGTGTGGTGCTCTTTTTCTTTTTCCTTTTTAGTCAGTATTGCATATGAAACTGCATATCTCTTTTATGTATCATTTATTTTTTTAAGCTAAATTAGACAAATTAGTTCCAAAGCTATTTTGTTTATTTCCTTCCAATTTTTTTCTCCTTTCTTCTGTGCTTTTAAAAATGTTTCATTTAGAACTCTGGGAGTTGACTATGAACCACTACATAGAATTCCCAATGTCTACATTTTTGTCTGCCTACATTTTTTATTTCCTTCACAGGCTAATTGTACATTGTTTCAAAGTCCAATTCTTTTTGTACAGCAAAATAACTGTTTGGACATGTATACATATATTGTATTTAACTTATACTTTAACATATTTAACATGTATTGGTCAACCGGCCATCTGGGAGAAGGGGTGGGAGGAAGGAGGGGAAAAGTTGAAACAAAAGGTTTTGCAATTGTCAATGATGGAAAATTACCTATGCACAAAATGTTTGTAAAAATTAATTAAATATATTTTTTTAATTAAAAATAAAAATGTTTCATTTTCAAAGCAATCTCTATAGACTTTGGACAGAAAATGCCATCTGTATCCAGAAAAAAGAACTATTAAGATTGAATGTAAAATGACAAATTCTATGTTCACCTCTTTTTTCTGTTTTGTTTTTCTCTCCCATGGTATTTCCCTTTTGTTCTGATTTTTCTCTCCCAACATGATTTATAAAGCAATATATGTTTAAAATAAATTAATTAGTTTAAAATGCTTCATTGACTCTTTCATCAGTTTTTATCCTGCAATAATATGCCATTACATTCATTTTTATAATTCCTCAATTGATGGACACCCTTTAATTTCTAGTTTTTTGCTAACATCAAGAAATGTTGCAATATATTTTTTGGTAATGCGGATCGTTTTTCTCTTTATATACCCAGTTTATTCCTAGTAGTATTATAACTGGGTCAAAGAATATGTATATGGATAAATATAAAAATATATCAATATATCAATAAATATATATATATATAAATTTACTTTTTAGGTTATCATTCCAAATTGCTTTCCAGAATAATTAGATTAATTTACAGCTTGTGATCCTCTTTTCCAGAGTTTTACATTTTGCTCATTTCCATATTCCTTTCCCCTTCTGGTATATTATGACTATGATTCTCTACATCATAGGCTGTAACCTTACTTGAACCTTCTCTGAGTTCCACATGAGGATAGTGTTTCTAGAACAACAAATTTGAACTTATTCTTCTATCCTAGTTCTGTATTAATCTGTAGGTAGTTATTGCATTGATATGTTATATATGTAATGGTAGTTATTAGCGCTTTCTTTTTTTTTTTTCCTACTGTGTCACAGTTTTTAAAATATGAATTTATTAAGGAAACAAATTGGAAATGGAATTCAACATGGAAGTAATGTCATGTGGGAGGAGTCACTTTGTGTCCTGAGTAATAGGGCCTGGTCCTACCCCCTACTCTCACCAAGACCCTTCAGTGATGCTAAGAGCAAGTTATTTTGCTTGTATTTCTTGTATTTCATCTTCCTCCTTTGGTTTTTGACTGAGTTGGGGACTCAGCTGTCCCCCACACTAGGGACAGAATGCAGTTCTGATAGGTATAATTTTTTCTTAGAGGTTGTTCCTTAATAGTCAAATTCCTTTCAGATGCAACTACTTTTTTTATTAAGCTTTTTATTTACAAAAGATATGCATGGGTAATTTTTTAACATTGACTTTGCAAAACCTTCTGTTCCAAATTTTCCCCTCCTTCCCCCCACTCTCTTCCCTAGATGGCAAATAGTCCAATACATGTTAAATATGTTTAAATATATGTAAAATCCAATATATGTATACATATTCATACAGTTATCTTGCTGCACAAGAAAAATCAGATCAAGAGGGAAAAAAAAAAAAAAAAACTTGAGAAAGAAAACAAAATGAAAGCAAACACCAACAGAAAGAGTGAGAATGCTAAGTTGTGGTCCACACTCAGTTCCCACAGTCCTCTCTCTAAGTGTAAATGGCTCTTTTCATCACTGAACAACTGGAATTGGTTTGAATCATCTAATTGTTGAAGAGAGCCACGTCCATCAGAATTGATAGATGCAAGCATTTTAAGGTGCCCAACTCTTACCAAAGATGCACTGAAGTTTAGATAAGTGGGACTGTGGAGTTATTAAGACAAAAAAATGAAAATTGAGTTGAATTTTCAAATCATGGGGCAGCTAGGTGGCGCAATGGATAGAGCACCAGCCTTGAATTCAGGAGGACCGGAGTTCAAATCTGGTTTCAGACACTTAACACTTCCTTGCTGTGTGACCCTGGACATGTCACTTAACCCCAACCTCCAAAAAAAAAAAAAAGAATTTTCAAGTCATGAAGAGGAGATAATTGGGTGTAAAACTTTTAATAAGGTGTTACTTTGTATGTAAACACTTACAAATAGTTCCTCCCCAAGAGAATAAAAATCCTAATCTGTATGGAAATGTGTGGGACAGGTCAGGTGCAAGACCCCTTTCCCAATGAACAAATCAGAGACATCATCAGGTACAAAGAGAAAGCATTTACTTAATCCCTGTAGGGAGAGTCCCAGACACACCTGGGAGCTATCCCAACCTCTGCCACGTATGCCATGTACTCCTGGAAACTGGCCAGCTTCTGGATTGTTCAGGATTTAAAAGCAAGACTGGAGCCTTCTCATTGGATAGACTAAAAGGATGTAACCATCCTTGACCAATGGTCACTAATACTAGTTGCCTCCCACAGGTCACGTCACCTCCTGCAATCTGTATCCCAGTTTCAAAGTTCATTCCTTCAAAGATCAAATGATCTCCCCAAGATCCCAGGTCTAGAAACAGGGATCACGTGACAATACTGAGAAATACTTCATCCAATCAGTCCCATTCAGTCCTCCCTCTTTTTCATGAGTTTGAAGGTTTCTCATCCCAATATATACATCCCATCTCAAGTAGTCCAAACCCATTTGGGACAAAGGGACGAAGGTCTCATCTTCTGGAGCTGCTTCAGATTGACTAGGGACATAGAGCTTACTCTACCCAGTGTGGTCTGGACTGAAAAGAGGAGATGGATGAGTTGTAGTGATGAGGAAACCCCAAAACTCTTAAAACCTCCTTGGACTCTGCCTCAGGGAGGGGACTCTACCCCAAACACAAACAGTTTTCATCTTTATTATCTGGCTCAGTCCAGAAACCCATTGAATTCTATTCAAATTCTAAACCCAACCCAAAGCCAACCTGGGACTTCACCCATGAGCCCCTTCAGCTTGTCCAAAGCCCCCTATTATAAAAGAGCCAAGCTGAAGTCCTATCTTTGCAGAGGTCCCAAACATGGAATCCTTACGTCTACCATGTCAAAGGATCTCTGCTCACTGGAATTCTGGTTCTGGTGCCTTTTATCTCTACCCTCAACTTTACTAACTAAACCTTACTTCCAAACCCCATAATAAATCTCTTTTATCAATCTAGGTTTTCGGGTCTGTAAATTCCTTTACAGGGGACTCTTGGGCCGCTACTATACCTCATTTGGTATCTTTGGGCCGAAACCAAAGGGGATGAATGTTTTTCCTAAATTCTTGCTTTTGTTTCCTCAAAGGAGTAGGTGCAATAGATAGAACATGTGCCCTTCAGTGAGTGTGATCTCTCCCACAAAACAAAACAAAACAAAACATAGAGCCTTACAAGGGAAGGTGTTTACCCAATTAGTACAGGTGTTAACAAAACTGAAAGCAGTTTGAAGTCCTTGCAAGGGGAATTTACTTGCCTGGGAGCTATATGAGGGAATTCAGGAGTCAGAAGTTGGGGAATTAAAGTTGACATGGTCTGGGGCAAACAATCAGCAACATGGGCAGCTGATCTATAAGCCTGCTTCCCTTCAACTGGAGTGAATTCCCCTTCATTTAATAATAGAAACCTCTCTAGGTCCACGGATAGCAGGCAGTAATCATTTTCTCTGAATCCTTTGAGTGTCAAAAATTCTCTTTCCATATAGTCCCCCACAATCATGCAAAACATGAAAAATGCATTTGAAGACAGTATAGATCTTTGATAAATAAGTCAGGAGTCTAGGATTGGGGTTCCAGAGACCCCAAGGACCTAGCCCTGCTATTATGCCATAGTCTCTTTGAAGTCATCCTACCTCCGTTACTCTGTCCCAAAACCAGGGTAAGATCATTCCCTCTTAATGTTTGATTGGATAAGGGTCTTTATCCATTTTAGACATCATTAGAATATCAGGAGCCTCTCCATTACTTCCCTCCATCATGTTATCCTAGGTGCCTCCCCATATTGGGTCATCCCCATCCAGGTACCTCCCCCATTATGTCATTGTTCTTGTTACCCTATAAAAGAATCTTGCATTTTGACATTCAGGGCTGGATACTTTGAAACGAGAGACTGATGCAGTCAATTGATTTACTCTCCAATAAATTAATAATCAAATTGTTCTCTAATCTTTATCCTGCCTCAGTTTCTCCAGCATTACACCACCTTCCATCAATATACAGTGTAAAAGACTCTAGACAGATTAGTTTAACTTTTAGGGTCCTAAAAAACCTTAGCCAATTCATTGACTGCTTTTGCTTAATGAACAAAAAGCAAACTGGGCGTGGCCCCAAGTACTTGGGCAAGTGAGCTTTTAGATAAAGAAGCTCTAGCCCCAGGAAGTAAAAGAGTTCGTTAAAAAGATATAACCGCAGCAACCAGAAAGTCCTCCAGGACTAGGCTGCAAATTAAAATATCTATATACTTGTATTGTGTTTTATATCTTCCACTGAACACTTGCTCTGAGTACAGACATTTGCTATAAGAGGAAAAATCAGGGACATGATTTATTTAAGAAAATTTTACTTCAGGTAACTGTCTTAAAATTTTTTTTTAACCATTCCACCTTAAAAAAGACTCAGGAATAATCAGCTGGGTTCTCATGCAAAAGAAGAGTACTGGGAAATTGAGTCAGAATTCAGCTGAGACCAAGATCATCCTTCTAATTCATTCCCAATCTGAGTAGTTTGTGGCATATTCCTTTCAGATGGGGGATCACTGGTTTGATCTATCCAGACAATCATACCTGAATTTAAAACTCCAAATAAATATCAGCTGTAGTTCCAAAAGATTTTATCTCCTACAGCATTTATCATTAATCAAAACTTTAAATGAATCTAGTTCTCAAGGATCACCGTAAGAGATTCATCCTAGAAAGTTCACAGCTTATTCAGTTTATCCTTCATGTCTAAGTAGATGGTTCTAAGTTCAACATTACACAGATAATTTTGCTTTTAAAATACACAATACAAAGAAAAATTCTAAATTGCACATTGTCCATCCTGTGTCCACATAAAAGAAACTTTCAGATTTAACATTAATACTCTCTTCATTCTAAAAAAGAATTAAACTTTTGGAAATAACCCTATCAAATCATCAGATCAGATTAAAATCCTGCTCTAGGGTTTGTTTTTTGTTTGTTTGTTTTTATCATATTCCTTAAACATGGAGACTATTATGCACTTGAATAAACATTAAATAATGTGCTGAAGACAGATAGGATATCTTAGAAGAAATAAATTGCTTTTAGAAGACTTACAATTCAACAAACTTCTTAGAGCAGCTATAGACTTGAAAAATAAAAATAAAACATTCATTTATTAACACCATGTAAATATTGGCTGTTCCTTTAAACAGTAGAAGCAATTAATGTTTGAACCAGCAAGGAGCTGCAGTTTGTTAAAAAAAAAAAAAAAAAGCCACCATACTTAATTGGGGGAGGATTAGATTGTCCACATGCTTGCCCTTCCCCCACTCCACCATGATTCCTAACCCCAACTTATCATAGCTAACCTTTTTAGGGTGCCATTTCCCCCAGGATCCAATCTGCTAGCTAAAGATAGGCCCCAACTTCATGAGATATCTCCTTTCCCATGGCAAATGGCAAATTCACTAGGGGTTTGTGCCTTTTTGTTCCCCATTTCTAGAAAGCTATTTTCTTTTCTCCTTCCTTCTTTCACACCATCTCTTCTTGTCCCATCTCTCTCTCTCTCTCCTCCCAATGCCTACTTGATCAAACCTTCTCCAACACACTTTAAACACTCCCAAACCAATACCAGATGCTCCATTTAAACTATTAATTGTTTTTACAAATCAATCTTTCTTGTCTCTTGACTTTAAATCACTTTTTTAAAAAACTTTAAACTTCAAAATTAAAAAATAACTTTGAATCAAATTTCATCAAACTTATACATATCCCACAGAGCTGACAAATTTTTAAGGCATAACTCATAGTTATAAATCATCTAATACTTCTAGAAAGCAACCTACCATCTAAGTAGAGAGATACAAATACAACAAATACAAATGCAACTGGCATTTTGTTTTAATAACCTATATTTTAACTTAAAATCTAATCAAATACAGCTTTAAATTCCCAATAATATAAAACTGCTTTTGCTATCATATTTCAAATAATGAATTTCACTAAACAGCATAGTTTCTTTCTCTCTCTCTCTGGCCCCTTGTACCCTGCTGCAGTCAGGAAACGAGGGAAGGAAAAGAAAGAAACTATCATCTTCACTCTCTCTTCATGATCCTCCCCAGTTTAATTGAATTGCTTTGGAATTTTGAAATGACCAATTGCCAAATTCCCTAACAATTATTCCTGATGGACTTTCCTAAAGCTCCAACTTTGGCCAGAATTGGGGCCTATAGGAAAGTCTCTTTCTCTTTTTTTCCTTAAATTCTAGCTCACAGAACAAACATGACAAAGACATTCTGCACAAAGACATACACAGACAAAAATCACATGAAAGAGACTATATCTTCCCCACATTACAGAAATACATACATACATATACAGAAATATCCAAGTGCACCTTTTCTTTTCCATTTTGCTCGGAAGATTTCAGTTGGACTGCCCCCCCTCAGAGGATCCAATCTCACCCTTCGTCTCCCCAGCTTACCCCTCCAGGGTAGCTTGGCAGACCAGGGTCAGAAGGAGTTGCCTACCTTCATAGCCAACCATAGAACGCCCCTATCCTATGCCATTAACAGAACCCCTTAATCTGGCCCTCACCCCTTAATCTGGATCACCCAAGGCTTGATGATCCCAGGGCAGGACAGCCCCTTTAATCCCTAAAGCAAACACCCCCTCCCACCACTGACCCTCATCCTCATTGGCTGAGAGTCTTACATTCTAAACTCGAGATCTATCCACGAAATTGAACTTGACCAATAAGTACATAGTTGCCCATATTTGACTGAAATAAGGAGGAGATTGTGTCATGGGAGGGGACCTGATTATGCCCTTGAATTAATGCTCAAAGTCCTTCAGGCCTACTCAAACTCTGAAGTAGATGAAACCTTACTCAATTTTCACAACTGTCTTGAAAGATTTCACCTCATCTCATTCAGTCCCTCCTCTTATTTTGTACACTGAGATCTCTTCAAATTTTTGTAACATAATTTCATATTCCCTATGAATTCCTCATTTCCTTCTGGTTCCTATTGGCCTTGGGCCACTGGTTCTACTCTTGCCCTTTTAACAACATCCATCTAATAGACCCTTCAACTTTCTCTTCCAACCTAATCAAAGATAGTTCAAAGGCATATTAACAGATAGTGCCTCTAGGATCATGCATGTATAAGTCACCCTCTTTTACCCGGGCTTCATCTTCAAAGACCTGTGTGCCTTCTGTTTGTATCTGAACACCTCATCTCCCTAGGCCAATTCTTCACAGAGAGGGAGACTGAGAATCTGATCTCAAGGTCAATTGGAGAACTCAACCTGGAGCCTACCTTGAATCAGGAGCCCACCAGCCATCTCTCTGGGAAGCCAGATCCCGGACGAGCCCCCATAAACTGTGTGGGACCAGTCGGGTGCAAGACCCCCTTCCCAATGAACTAACCAGAGACATCATCAGGTACAAAGAGAAAGCATTTATTTAATCCCTGCAGGGAGAAACCCAGACACACCTGGGAACCATCCCAATATCTGCCATCTGCTCCTGGAACATGGCGCTTGTCCAGGGTTTAAAAGCAAAAGACCTAAGCCTTTTCATTGGATAGACTAAAAGGACAGAACCATCCTTGACCAATGGTCACCAATGCTGATTGTCTCCCATAGGTCATGTCACTTTCTGCAACTTCCTGTATCCCAGTTTCAAAGTTCATTCCTCCAGAGATCAAATAACCTCCCCAAGGTCCCAGTTCTGGAAACAAGGATCATGTGACAATACTGAGAAATACTTCATCCAATTAGTCCCTTTCAGAAAATAAGGGAAATTGTGCTATGCTATAGCACTAATTTCATAATAATTATATTAGGTTGAATGAAATATTCCCTAAAGAGATAGAAGGGGGATTTCAATGGCAAAAGAGAATGGGGATTTGAGGTAGTAGAGAGGAGATTTGACTTTTCTCAGGATATTGGAGAGTGGAACAATATTACATAGGGGGGGGGAAAGGGAAGGAAAACTTGATGCCTGTGCTTATAAATTGACTTAATGTTTGTAAAAACCTTTCCCAAACTAAAGGGAATAAGATCTGATAAGCATTGTAAAATGTTTCTTTGTTGAATTTGCATTACTTTATGTTATAAGGTAGTGCAGTTTTTCCCTTTAAATTTGAGATAACTGAAGATCTGGACAACATGGTCCTTTTTTGAGATTGTTAGTCCAAAATATGTTCAAGCTCCTTGGCACCCAGAGACCACAGTACAGTCAATACACCCCAGCCTATTTGCTAAGGTTAGAAACAATTGAAGGAAGAGTTTAAGAGAGGCATGGAGCATGCTCAGATTTGCCCTTCCTGACAGGTAGTACATAGCATGTTCTGATACTCCTTGCTTGCTTCCAGTTTACTATGTGGAGTTTTGGAGGTCTGCTTCTGTGTAATGCAAACAATTTTCTAATTGACTGCTCAATCTGAAGAACTGATGATTCACAGACTCATAGAAGCATAGATTCAGGGGTTGCTGAATTATAACCAAAGGAGTAAACAGAAGAAATAACTTGCCTTTTGTCCCTTTTTTTCCTTTTTGAGTATGAGTGAAGAGGGCTATTTTGAGCAATTTCCCCAGAGCTCTTTTGGGGAAGGGTGGCTGCTCTGTGTCCCAGATCCAATGGAACTAAGAACACAAGGTTGCTTCTTTGTTTCTTAAGGCTACCTCTTTGTTTCTGTTCTTTCCTTATTTTAGGCAAACAAGTATCCCAAAGATATTGATAGAGTTGTCCAAGAGGTTGCCACAGGAGATTCAAGAGGCCGATAGGTCTATGAACGCTGCATTAGTGGTTATGTCCACTGAAAACACTGAAGGAGTAGTGGCTGATGACAGTAGAAATAGCAATGGAAGAGGCATACTAACATAGATAGATTCAGGGAATATTGATCCATCATGAGAGGGAAAAATTCTAACTATAGTCCCTTGGAGCTTAGCAGAGATTTATATCTAAAGAGAGCAGTATGAGGATTCCAGGAAAGGAGAAAGGACTTTCAGTATCAGGAGTTGTGTGAAATAACCCCTTTAATACATTTGTTCTCCACAGGTATATTTACTACCACTATATTTTAACTTTAAGCTCATTCTTCCCTTTGATATTTGCATACCTGTGCCCCTCGTTTTGGGAGGGAACATTTTCTCCCAACTCTTCTTATCATACAGCCTTTGATACAGGTCAGTTTTCTACAACTGATTGTACATTAGAAGAGATTAAGAACTATAGCTTTAGTAACATAGCTGTCCACCTAGATTACTTCTAGAACTCTAAGAGTAGTAGCTACTTTCTAGGGACCCCTAATTATGATGCCAATGAGATTTGAGGGAATGGTCCAATGGGGCATGTTACATATGTAGCCCTGAAATTTGGATGAAATTCCTGACTGGCCTACAGCTCTAAATGGATAAAACATTTGGGGGAAAAAAAAGGTTAGATAAAATAGGGGTGAGGCAGCATATATATATATATATATATATATATATATATATATATATATATATATATATATATATTTTCAAAACATGCAAGGACAATTCTTTTACATTAGCCCTTGCAAAACCCTGTGTATCAATTTTTCCTCCCTTTCCCCATGCCCTCCCCTAGATGGCAAGTAGTCCAATAAATGTTAAAAATGATAGAAATATATGTTAAATCCAATACATGTATACATATTTATACAATTATTGTGCCACACACAAAAAAGAAGCAAAATAAAATACAAGCAAACAGTAACAAAGAGAGTAAGAATGCTATGTTGTGGTCCACACTCAGTTACCACTATCCTCTCTCTGGATATAGATGGTTCTTTTCATCAGTGAACATTTGGAACTGGTTTGAATCATCTCATTGTTGAAGAGAGCCACTACAAAAAGGGCTGCCACAAACATTTTTGCACACGTCGGTTCCTTTCCCTCCTTTAAAATCTCTTTGGGATATAATCTCAATAGAAACACTGCTGGATCAAAGGGTATGCACAGTTTGATAACTTTTTGAGCATAGTTCCAAATTGCTCTCCAGAATGGTTGGACCCATTCACAATTCTACCAACAATGTATCAGTGTCCCAGTTTTCCCACATCCCCTCCAACTTTCATCGTTATTTTTTGCTGTCATTTCAGCAATGTGTAGTGGTATCTCAGAATTGCCATTTAGTGATTTGGAACACCTTTTCATATGATTAGAAATAGTTTCAATTTTTTCATCTAAAAATTGTCAGTTCATATCCTTTGACCATTTATTATTTGAAAAATGGCTTGAATTCTTATAAATTTGAGTCAATTCTTTAAATATTTTAGAAATAAGGCCTTTTCAAAACCTTTGAATGTAAAAATAGTTTTCCCAATTTATTGCTTCCCTTCTAATCTTGTCTGCATTAGTTTTATTTGTACAAAAACTTTTTCACTTAATATAATCAAAATTATCTATTTTGTGATCGATAATGATCTCTAATTCTCTATTTGGCCCTATATTATTAAAGATTTTTATCAATGAATCATATAAAGACAAAGATAGTACAGTTATTGAATTTGCAGAGGGTCCATAGAGTCAGGATTCAAAAAGAACTTTATAGGCTAGATCTGAGTTAAGTCTAAAAAGACACATTTCAAAAGAGATGATTTTAAAAATCTTGTAATTGGGTTAAAAAATTTCATCAGTAAAAAAAATAATAGGAGTCACATAATTATACAACAGTTATGAGAAAAAATCTGAGGGTTTTAATGGACTGCAAGCTTATTGGGATCAAGAATCTGAGGGATCATCTAAGAAAGTTAATACAATCTTAGGCTTCCTTGAAAGATACACCTCTTAGCCATGCTAGGTAGTTCACTGGACCTAAATTTAGGAAGACCTGAATTCAAATCCTGCTTTTGATATTATGTGCCTCCCAGGTTTTTGTAGATCTAGTCCCTAGCATATTGTGGGAATTTAATAAATTCTTGTTTCTTCTTTTTTCCCTAGGCATAGGAAAGTGATAGTCCCACTGTATTCTTTGTCAGACTTCATTGAAATACTGTGTTCGTTTCTGAATATAACTGTTAAAAAGACTTTGATAAACTGGTGAGGATCCAAAAAGTCACCAGAAGAGTGAAGAGCCTTGAGTCCACTTTATGTAAGGATGGTTTTAAAGAATTAGGCATGTTTAAACTACATTACCATTATGAGGAGAATGGAGGGGATGGAAACTTGATAGCTGTCTTCTACTACTTGAAGGACTGTTGTGCAAAGGAAGAATTAGATTTGTCCTGTTCAACTCCAGAGGGCAGAATCAGATACAATGGATAAAAAGTGCAAAGCAACTTTAAACTTAAGGTCAGGAATAATTTCCTAATAACTAGACATGATCCATAAATGGAATGGGATGTGCTGATCCCTTATTACCCTTTCATTGTTATAAAGCTGGTCTAAAGCTGGTCCTAAGACTGGGCTTACTCAGTTTTCCCATATCTCCTCCAGCATTTATCATTATCTTTTACTGTCATCTTAGCCAATCTGACAGGTGTGTAGTAGTATCTCAAAGTTATCTTAATTTGCATTTCTCTGATCGATAGTGATTTAGAGCATTTTTTCCTATGACTAGAAATGGCTTTAATTTCTTCATCTAAAAATTATCTGTTCATATCCTTTGATGATTTATCAATTGGATAATGGCTTGTATTCTTATAATTTTGAGTCAATTCTCTATATATTTTAGAAATGAGGCCTTTTTCAGAACCTTTAGATGTAAAAATTTGTTCCCAGTTTTCTGCTTCCCTTCTAATTTTGTCTGCATTGGTAGAAAACTTTTTTTTAACTTTATGTAGTTTGTGGTTTTTTGTTTTTGTTTTTATATAACATGATTAAGAATATAATGTTATATAGAGTATGTAAATACCAAGGCACTTTGCTAAGATGAAAGGCCAAATCCTTTGGGAGCTTTGAGTACTCTAATATCCCTAAATTCTGAACTGCTTGGCTATTTATAGAAGACCCTCAGGATACACTAAGCTTCTCAGCCAATAATAAATATAAATAATAGATATTATTGATTTCTTTTGTTTTTACATTGTCTAAATCCTCCCATCTCTCTCCCATCTTCCTTTATTATAAGCTATTACTTGTAACAAAATTTTGGTTTTTTTTTTAAAAAGATTTAATAAATTAGCAAAACCAATCATCTAAAATACTGATATTATATGTAGTATTCCACACTGTGGACATCTTATCCATTCCTGCCCTTCTCTCCATCTTCACCCTCTGTAAAGGACCTGAGAAAGATAGCTTCTCATATCTTTTCATTACCTTATGGCTAATTTGGCAGTGGACCTTTCTAAATTTATCTAGGCTGGCACGCAGGCAACAAGCATACATTTCGTTGCTGGGCCATACTTTAAGCCTTTCCATCAAGTCATTAATTGCCTTTTCCAGAGGTTCTTAACCTTTCAAATGCTCTGGATCCCTTTGACAATGTGGTTCATTCTATTGACTTGTTTTCAGAATAAGTTTTAAATGCAAATACACACACACACAGGATTATAAAGAAAACCAATTATATTGAAATGTAACTATACAAAGATTTTAAAAACAGGATCCCAGGTTAGAAACCTCTTCTAGATCCATTTACTTAAAAATATTTCAAAGAAGCTGGTGGTATAATCTTCCATTTTCTTTCCTTTCAAGATAGGATTCAGGTTTTTCAAGACAATATGCTCCAAAGTAGGAAGGTCTTTCTATTGAAAATGAGTTGCTTTCTTCCCCACAGCTCAGCACATCCAGGCCCATGGGTGAGAAACTCAGTAAATAACCTCCGGACAAAATCTGTTAGTTGCTAGGAGAAGCTTTTTTCCTCTCCCATCTGGCCTCCCTGTGTCCTGGAAAATGTTTCCTTTACATTTGATGCCTGCAGCTACAGAACATGTTAACAACAGCTACTTAGTCACTGTCTAACTTCAGATGGTAATTTGATTAACTGGTTCCTGGCCAGAGAGAAAAAAGAAAGGCAGTGTCTGACAGCAGATTTTTGTTGCAAAGTGTCAGAAGATTGGACAGAGAATTAGAAAGACGTGTTTTCCTCTCATCTTCATTCATTTTTCATATCTTTAATAGATCATTCCAATGAGCTTTGATTTTCTCTTCAAAATGGTAATAAATAGAAATATCATCTCCTTCAGTATTCCAGTATGTGGTTAGAGGAGTCAGTGCTCAGCTTTTCAGAAAAAGGACCTTTAAGAATCAGAGGTCATCATTGAATATGAACTCCACCTCTAAAATGAAAAGAAAAAAAAAAAGAGTATTTGACCAGGGCAGTTCATCAATTTAACATATTTCTCACAATTAAACCTGAGATTATAAGGCATGGACCTTTGTAGATTAATGATTAAAAATACCACCTATATATCACTTTTAGATTTGCAAAGTACTTTACATATATTTTTTCTAATTTGATCCTCACAACCATTCAATGGGTAGGTGCTATTATTATCTCTACTTTATAAATGAAGAGGTTATATGACTTGCCTGGAATCACATATTAAGAAAATATTTGAGGCAAGATTTGAATTCAGTCTTCCTGACAACAACAATAACCACTACCACGATCACCACCATAGCTTTCTGACTCCAAATGTAGGAGTCAATCTACCCACTTCTAAGAAAGGAACACCTCTGGTCGAGTAGACTATACTTTCACCTCTTACTAAAAGGAAATTCCTCCACTTCAGTCTTAGCAACTGTCTAAGATGACTGATGTTTGAAGGTTAAAAGCCATGGATCTTGGTGGGAGGGGAAAATGTAGTCTGAAACTGCTTAGTTTTTTTGTCCCCTTTCCCTTGATCATAACCCTATTACATATAAGTATGTAATTCAGATTTTGAGTGTGGGGTGGAACGAGGAACACTGGTCCATTTTTATAACAGCACCACAAACATTAGGGTTTGTGTTTTGCTTTGGTTTTTTTTTTAAGAAAAAATATTTTTTATCTCAGACATAGGAAATCCTTCTTATAGTTTTTCCTTTTTTTAAATAAAGCTTTTTATTTTCAAAACACATGCATAGTTTTCAACATTCACCCTTGTAAAACCTTGTATTCCAAATATTTTTTCCTCCTTCCTTTTGTCCCTCCCCTCCTCTAGATGGCAAGTAATACAATTTATGGTAAACATGTACAATTCTTTTATATATTTTTTCCACAATTGTCATGTTGCACAAGAAAGATCAAAAAGAAAAAAAAAAGGAGGAATAAATTAAATAAAAAAGTGCAAGCAAACAACAACAACAACAAAAAAGGTGAAAATACTATATTGTGATCCACACTCAATCCCTTTCCACACTCAATCCTTTCTCTGGATGCAGATGGCTCTCTCCATCATAAGACCATTGGAACTGGCCTAAATCACCTTGCACAAACAGTTTTTAATCAACTAGTTTCAGTAACTGAATCTCAATGGAAGGGCCATAAAGTGCCAAGAACCGGAGAAGCAACTTATATTCAGACCCCAGATTCATGCCTTTGTGTTCTCAGTCACTTGGATGCCTTAGCAGGGCCCTCTTAACCAAATGTTCGTATGGACATTGTTTCTGACCTACGGCAGAGCATTCTGAGCTTATATTGATCTGATCAGCCACAGCTGGACATGATGTAATCTGATTCTAACAGAGTGATGTCATTTTGGTCCTTTTCAAAAACAAAGGACAACAATACATCTCTCCTAAGTGTGGGTCAGACTCTGGGAACAAAATCCATCATCGAAGACTTTGCCTAGATTTTGGTGGAGGTCTAAAACATCTGGCCTGGAGGAATCGAGTCCTGAGGAGAAAAGCTAGCATTTCAGTCAAAGCCTCTGTTCCAGACACTCACTTAGAAAAGGAAATTGATAGGAAATCTACCAGGGCAAGCAGGCCTGTGCTCGGGGAGGAGGGTGGCTCCGTGAGGTCCAGTTGACCAGTCACACCCCGTGGGAAAGCCTCGCCCCCTGGCATGGCTTGGGAGCCACCATGGTGCCGCCTCCTGCCCACGACTTGGCTTAACTGGTTCCCAAGTGATTTTTATTTCCTTTCCCTACAGTCCCATGGGAGGCCCTGCTGGAATCAGCCACATAGTCACTCATACTCTCCATTCAAGTAGTCCGGGAACCAGAGGCCCCTCCACCCTCCAGATTCTAGGCTTTTTCAGGGTAAAGGGTTACAGAAGGGCAAAGGACTGCTTCTTCTCCGACTCTTCCATCACATATACATACATAGGCAAGCCCTCAAGCCGAGATCTGTATAGGAGCATCGCCAGGCCGTGTCCCCACTCCTTCCGGCTCTCTATGAGCCTCTGCTTTCTCTGAGGCTCTGCTTTCTGCTGCAATAACAAGGCTTTGGGTTCAGGCTGTTGTTTTTGCAGCTGGGACGGGGCGGGAGCAGCAGTGGGAAGAAGTCTCCATGGTATAGACAGTCTGAGAAACCCAGGATCCCTCATTCCCACTGAGAAAAGGGGCAGCTCTTCTTCAACCAGGGTGATTCCTCTAAGATGGAAGAGAGAAGATCAGGGGCATTGTTGAGCAGGAAAGAGCTGAAAGTACAGAAAAGAGCTAAATTGGGCTACAAATGATCAGAATAGCCAGGTCTAAAGTGACCATTATTCTACACCAAGCTGCCTGGTCCCTTGGCCTCTATAATTTCAGCTGGCTCCTTCTTGCCCCATCACCCTCAATCCTCATGAAAGGCTCTGTGATGGTTTTTAGATAGTTCATTTTTCTCTTTAAATATCTTGCCCACTACTGTTTTAATCTTTGAACTGCCCTATATACTTCTGGTAGCAACTGAAAATTTAAATATTAAATAAAAATCATTGAGCTAGCTGCAAAAAAAGTGTTACTTCAAAAAGAGGGGAAAAAATTCCAAGTTCTACATTTCTTCCAGCACCAATTTCCCTTCTCTGGATAAGGAAGGACTTCAGCTTAGGATATTTACTCAGGTCTCCCACCCACACAGGTCACATAGCAGTACCCTGAAGACAAGGGACCCTCTGAAAAAGGACAGACACACCCAACGACCTGGGCAACTGCAGGAATTCTGGGAATCCAATGTGGTACAATAGGAACAGCACCACATTTGAAGCCAGAACTGTTGAGATCACATCTTGATTCTTCAAGTTACTACTTAGGAGGCACAATGCTTAGAGTACTAAGTCTGGAGTCAGGAACACCTGAATTCAAATTCAGCCTTGGACACTGAATGCTGGACAAATCACTTCACCCTGTTTGTATTAGTTTCCTCATCTGTAAAATGAGCTGGAAACATGATAATTGTGGAGATGTATATAGAAGAATTTACATGTTTAATATATATTGGATTACTTGCTATCTAAATAAGGGAGTGAAGGGAAGGGGAGAAGAAGAAAATTTGGAACACAAGGTTTGTAAAGGTGAATGTAGAAAACTATTTGTGCATGCATTTTGAAAATAAGGTTAAAAAATGAGCTGGAGAAGGAAATGGCAAACTATTCTGATATCTCTGTCAAGAAAACCTCAAATGGGGTAAAGAATTGAAAACAACTGAACAACAATGACAGACAACAACCTGTGTGAACTAGGAAACTTAACCAAGTCTTTATATTTAGAGAGATGAAGTATATGACTATAAGACCCTTCCCAGCTCTAGAAATAAGATTCTATGATCATGCTGCCAGTCCATCAGTCAGACCAGTTTCTGGCAGCCAGTGAGGGGGGGGTTGATGGTTCCTGGCCAGGAGATGGCAGTGCCGAGCTGGCCAAAGGGTGGTCGTCCCCAGTGACTTTTGATTCTGACTTGGAGGCCAAGCAGCTGCTCTAACAGTTCTGGATCTAGGGGTTAGAGATAATGAGGAAGAGCTACAGAGAAGAGTATCTATAAAGCACCAGAGTGGGAAGAGGGATGCCTTAAAGAGAACTAGAATTATCAAAGAATTTTTCCCCTGGGAGGAGAAAGTACATTGGAGATATGTGGAAGAGAGATAAACTTAGCGGAGAATAGATAAATCTTAATAACACATCCCTATAGCACTTTAGGATTTAAAAAGCACTTTTCTCCCCACAATTCTGTGTCAGGAGTAAAAATACTTTTTAAATTCCTGTTTTAAGTAAATTGTGGCTCAGCAAGCATAAATGACTTGTTTCCTATCACATATCTAGGTAAAGTAGATAGAGTCAGGAATTCTTGAGTTCAAAAGTTACCTCAGAAACCTACCAGTGGTACGATCCTGGGGAAGTCACTTTAACCTGTTGGGCCAGTTTCCTCATCTGTAAAATGGCAAACTACTCCAGTATCTTTGCGGAGTAAATCCCAAATGGGGACATGAAGAGTCAAATATGATTGAAAAAAATGACTGAATAATACTCAAGCAATTATTAAGTGTTAGAGCCAGCATTGTCCCCCTTCACTCTAATTCTAGAACACTTACCCCAATATCTCTCACGCTATCTTGTGAGGTCTGATGTTGGAATAATATTTTTGCATCTCCTTCCTTATAAAACATGTGATATTTATTAACTTATTAGATCCTTCCAATATTCAGGAATCATTTCACAAATGAGGAAACTGAGGTCAATTAGGTAGCTAAACCAAGACTCATACCAAGATCTTTATAGATTCCTAATTTTTTGTTGTTATTTTTTTAAAGGTTGTTGTTTCCCCCCAAAGTAAGTTATTTTTATTTATTTATAATGTATGGAATAAAACAAGCATTTTATATAATAGAAAAGAGATTGCATATAAAACTGCAAATCTGTTATGTACAACTTTTAAATTCCTTTTTAATATTCTTTTAATTTATTCCTTTTAAATTCCTTTTTTGCTATTCCTTTTAAATATGTGATAATTATATAAATTTCTTCATTTTTCCTTTTTTCCCCATTTTTTCTCCCCCTCTCCCACCTCCACCTAGAAATGGCTGCCATTAGATACACACTTCTGTAAATTCTATAAAGCAATTCCTTTTAAATATGTGATAATTATATACATTTCTTCATTTTTCTTTTTTTCCCCATTTTTTCTCCCCCTCTCCCACCTCCACCTAGAAATGGCTGCCATTAGATACACACTTCTGTAAATTCTATAAAGCAAGGTAAGTAAGCTGCCTCTTCAGGAAAAAGGGATGATTAATGAGATTAGGTGAGCTTAAAAGTCTGTTTTTTAAAGTGGTTTAATTTTTATTCTGAATTTATCAAATACCAGTAGAATGGGTACCCACTTCCTGTGGGATGCAGTGACTATGCTTGAGGTGCTGCTGAGAATCGAGACTGGTGATGGAACATTGTGGCTGGCTAGTAGTCTGTGGGAAGGGGATGATACTGCATCCTCTTCTCCCGTTCACTGATTCCCTGAATCGGAATGGAGGAGAGATTTCAGACTAGAGATGGCTGCCAAATTGGAATGGGGTCAAGCCTAATCCTGGACTCTGTGAGGAGTTCCTCTGTCCCCCAACCAAGGATGGGGAGGGGATCGAGGGCAGCTCAGGCAGGAAGGCTGATGAGGGTGGCGCCAGAACACAGAGAGCCTGATTGTGTTACAGACTCTGTTCTTTGGGAAAATAAGCATCACGAATGCCTTTTGCTTGGGACAGTTCAGTGTCCCAGACAGTTGGAGCCAAAAAAAATGTTGGTTGAGAAAGCAGTGCATGAAAGTTCAGTGAATCTGCAGGTGAAGTAAGGAGTGACCTACATTGCTTGAGAAAACAATGCATGGGGCGACAGTGAATCTGCAGGTGAAGTCAGGGATGTTCCAGGGAGATGGGAGCAGGTGGACAAGAAGATTCCTCTCTGACAGCCTCCTATGGCAGACTCCCAGGAACTGAGGATGAACTTTTTGGTTCTAAGGAGAGTCAGCCTGTCTTCCTTTCTTGAGCTCCTCCTTCTTCCCTAGGGAAAGCAGAATAAACAGAAGCACTAGAGGAGGGATTTGTAACCTGGGGCCCATAGACTCCCAAGAGGTTAATGAAGAGATTTCAGGGAGGTCTGTGAGCTTGGAAGAAAATGTTACATCTTTATTTTTACTATCCTCTAACTGAAACTAAGCATTTCCTCCAATTATGAATTTTTAAAGACCCACAAGTCAGAGAAAGAGATCATGGTTTCACCAGACGACAAAGGAGTTAATAACTCAAAAAAAAAAAAAAAAAAAAAAAAAAGGTGAAGAATTCCTGCCTAACTGAACAAACTGTGGTACATGCGTATAATAGAATTGTTTGATAGGAAATGATGAGCAGGAGGATTTTGGAAAAGCCTGGAAAGACTTGCATTAACTGATGCTGAGAGAAGTGAGCAGAACCGAGAGAACTTTATACATAGTAACAGGAAGATTATGTGATGATCAACTTTGATAGACTTAGCTCTTCTCAGCAATGCAGTGATTCAAGATAATTCCGAGGGTCTCATGATGGAAAATGCTGATCACATCCAGAGAAAGAACTATGAAGTCTGAATGTAAATAGAAATGTACTATTTTTATTTTCCCTTTCTTTCTTGTGGTTTTTCCTGTTTCTTCTGATTTTTCTTTCACAACACGACTAATGTGGAATTACATTTAATATGATTGTACATGTATAACATATCAGATTGCTTGCCATCTTGTGGAGGAGAAGGAGAGGGAAAGAGGGAGGAAGAAATGGAAATCAAAATATTATAAAAGTAAATGTTGAAAACTAATTAAAAAGAATGAAAAAATGTAAAAATCCTTGCCTGAGAATATTAAAAATTTCCTCAGGTTTTAACTTTTGGTTTTGTCACCTGAGAGAAGGTAGGAAAACTTCCAGAGTGAGGAGGAAGATAATAAGAGCTCACATTTATATAGTATATTAAAGTTTGCCAAATACTTGCCTGTTGCCTCATTTGAGAATCACAATAAAAGAAGGTGTTATTGTTATCATTCAGATTTTACAGAGAGATTAGGTGACTTGCTAAACTAGTAGGTGTTAAGAGAGAGGATTCAAACTCTTAGCCTTGCTGACTCCAAGTCTAACATTCTATCCACCTACCACAGGCACCTCTCATTTGGTTTTAGGCAGGGCTAGGGAGGGTGGGGAGGTGGCAGAGTGGATAGACTCATTCTCCTGAGTTCAAATCTGGCTTCAGACACTTACCATGTGACCCTGGACAAGTCACATAGCCCTGTTTGCCTCAGTTTTCTCATCTGTAAAATGAGTTGGAGAATGAAATGGCAAACCACTCTAATGTCTTTGCTAAGAAAACCCCAAGGGTGCCTGGCGGGAAGGTCTAGCCTCTCTGTCTGAAAAAGTTATATTTTCCATCTCATGCCCCCCAAACTGATTTTGTGAATGTATGTGCACATATTGAGACTCATGTGTTACTCAAGGAAACAGTATTCTATAAGCCCAAATAAGGCAGGGAACTTTGATTAGAGCAGCCTGTGGACCTTTGTCTGGAGAGTGTGTTATGGAAAATAATTCCTTGGCCAATGCTTTCCCAGCTCAGAGGTGCCGCCCTCTCTGACTAGGTCACTTGTGGGAGATGGAGGCTTTGGATGGATTGGTACTGGGGCACCAATTCCCAGGATCCCTTAGCTCAAAGAGACAGGAAGGGTACACAGGGATGCAGGGGGAGAACAGAACTTCCACCCAGAAATGTTCCAGAGGGTTGAAAATCCCAAGAGTTCCTTTCTCAGGGCCCTGAAAAGCATGTGTTGAGACTAGCCACATTTGGGGGAAATCAGTGCTCTGGGAGGCAGAGGATGGATTGGCATGGAGGGCTGGATATTCACAAAGGGAAGAAATGACTGGACAGCCCAGGATACTTGTAGTAGGATTCCCTCTGGGGCCATGAGGACAGAAATCAGTGGTGCCCAAGAGTCCAAAACATGCCCAACTGATCTGGCACAGAGCTGAAAGGGTGACCCATTTGTATTACAGCCGCCAGCCAAAGCCAACACAGGAAATGCCAGCCAGACCACGGCTATCCGGGGACCTCATTTACTCCGGTTGGCAGAGGGAGTCTGAATTCCCAGAGCTACAGCATTGCCAGGATAGGGGGAGGGGAGAGATCCAACTTTCTCTGCCACTTAGAAAGGGATGTTCACTCTCCAGGCATTCCTCATGGGGCCCTCCTCAGTTCCACTAACAAAGGGACAGTATTCAGATGAGCCTTCCTCATCCCTTTGCATGTCCTTCAGAAGGTGCAAGCATGGAAAAAGGAGAGAAAGCAGGCAGCAGGCGTTACTCTGGACCAGAGCCACAGGGGACCTTGGCTAGATGTCTCTCCTTTGAGTAGACAGGATCGCAGACAGTTGCTAGACACCGCCCGTCATGATTAAATCCAATGTTATTGGCCTCCCAAGTTGGGCTGGAGATGGGCCCCCACTGCCTTTGTCCAGCTGTGTCCAAAATCTTATTGGGTTGGGAATTGGAGGGGAGGGAAAGGGAGGGACAAAGGAAAGAGAGCAGGGGGAACAGTGTGTGCTGTGGCTGCTTGTGCTGTTCAAGTGAGTTCATGGAGCATCCCAGCCATCTTGGCTCATATGTAGAGAGCAGACATCATGATTTAATGGAGATGATTGGATCTGGAATTAGAGGACTTAGCTTCAAATCCCACATCTTTACATACTACTTCTGGGATATTGGACAAGTTACTTTTTTGCTTCTCTGCGTCTCAGCTTCCTTACCTATAAAAGGAGGAAGTTGGATTGAATGGTCTTTAAGGTTTCTTTGAGTTCAAAATCCATCTTATGACTTTAGCATTTCTGGGTCCCTTCAAAGATGTAAAATGACCTTACTTATTACTATTCTTTGCATCAGGGTCAAGGTGGATAGCCAGATAATTTTTAAATAGTATTTTGATTTTTCCTGATTGTATGTAAAAAACAATTTTAATATTTTCTTTTAAAATTTTTTTGAATTTCAATTTTTTTCTCCTTCTCTCTCTCCCCTCTCCCTTCCCTAAAGTGGTAAGCAATTTGAAATATTATATATATGCAATCATGTAAAACACATTTCCATCTTAGTCATGTGAAAGAAGAAAGAGGCCAAAAGAAAAAAGAAAGTGAAAATAGTATACTGTGATCTTAGTCAGATACTTCTTGAGAAAGGACAGTGTTACTCATTCCCTAAAAGAGGGAAAGACTATAACTTAGCTTAGAGAAGATCCTTAAAGCTGTGGTAGATAAAAATGGCTACTATTTATATGGTGGCTAGGTGAATAAATTGGGGGCTTGGAGTCAGAAAGACAGTACAAATCTGGCCTCGGAGACAAGTCATTTAACCCTGTTTATCTCAGTTTCCTCATCTGTAAAATGAACTGGAGAAGGAAATGGCAAACCACTTCAGAATTCTTTGCCAACAAAACTGAAGTCAGGAAGCACAGGACGTGACTAAATCAACATAATAAGTAATTAACCTTTATTACCTCATTTCTTTAACTATAAAACGCGAATGATGACAACAGCATCTACTTTGCAGTCAAAAAAAGGTTGAACAATGATGTGATAAAACAAAGAGTTTACACGAGGTTTGTAAAGGGCTTTGTTAACTCATTTGCTCTTTATAACAACCTAGTGAGATTGGTGCTATTTAGATTCCCATTTTGCAGATGAGGAAATTGAGACTGAGAAGTTAGACTTGCCCAGAACCACACAGTTAGTAAGGCTGTATAAGAATGACTCCAGTTCTAGCCCCATCCACCATGGTACCTTATCACCTCTTTTGGGGGATATTATATGTTCTGTGGAGCCACATGTATCTAATCTCCATGTGGATGGCATTTCTTCATAAATCCCAGGGTACTAAAGAACTTCTGGAGATTATTTGGTTTATTCCTTCACCTCTAAAACTATTTCCAAAAAAAAGATGATTGATATACTCTACACATCTGCTGTTCTTTTATACTTATGTATAATTGTATAGGCGTGTCCTCCCTAAGAGTGTGTGCTTAGTACATGTGGGAATGTGAGCTCAGATGAAGAAATCAGACATTTGTATTTGGAACAAAAATCTTTGCTCATCTGTATTTCTTATTAAGTTCCCAGGGCAGGGAAGAACTGGGTTAGGTGGCAGCGGATGATAATTCTTGGGTTGTGACCATTTTATTGGCTCATACTAGTGATGTAGCTCAATTCCTTGCCAAAGGCAAGGTCAGTTCCCTTTGGGGAGCTGAGCTTGAAAAGACTGGAGAGGAGAGGAAGAATTGCTTCCCTGGGGTCTTACCTGGAAGCTAACTCCGTTTCTAACCCTGGAAATGGGAGCCTAGGATTCTTGCCGTTATTGCTATTGCTACCTAAGGATCGTGGGCTGAGGGAGCTCCTCTTGCCCATCACACGGACAAGGAGTCGGCTAGCTGTTGCCCTCCGCTGATGAGCAAAACTTCTTGTCGATCACTTTCGTGAATGGGAAGCCCTTCAATGGAGCTTTATCTTCTCTCCCCTGGAGGGCTGGGACATGTCAGAGGCCTGAGAACAGCTGGAGACTGGAGGGAAGTGTAGGACGGTAGCTGGGCTAGAGGAAGAGAGACAAGCTCCATCTGGTCAGCATTAGCAAGACAGTGGGGTTGGCTGCCAGCACCCGGAGAGCATTAGACAAGAAATGCCCCCCTGGGGGCTCCAGGGAAGGGGAGGGGATGAGGGGGAAGAATTTGTTTGCTTCGAGACACAGTGAAGATTGAAATGAAATCTCTCCCTCCCTGCTGACTTGGGCTCCACCCCAATACCCCTCTGCCGCCAGCCTGGCTGGGCTACGCTCAGCCTTGGGTCCCAACCCAGACCCCTGCAGTGGTTCCAACTGGGCAGAGGGCTTGACTAACAAGAAGTACCTTCTCTGGAGCAGTCCTCGTGAAATACACAGTCTGATGGAAACAGAGACTTTTGCTCCCTACTCCTTTTTCTAAGTTCTGTCTATCTCCCTTTCTGTATCATGCTCTATTCTGTTTCTCTGTCTCATAAAACCATATCTTTTTATTCACTGTTCCTTTTCCTCAGAGTTAGACAATAGCTAACCTCTCACTTAATATTCACCTCTTTTTCCTTGAAATGGTTAGGGAAAGGAAAGTGAAGAAGAAAGAACTAAGGAACATGAAGAGCTTTGGGATAGGGGCAGGACCCCTTCTAAAAAAGATCTTTTCCTATCTGGTCCTTTAACTTCTCCCCAGAATAGGGAGACCTCTCCCTCTCCCCATCCTTTCTGGTCCCTGGCCTTTTCCATTTTATATCCTCCAAGGTCAAGATTTTCACAGCACCATCTGTAATTCAGGGCCACCCAAAGAGAAAAGCTGAGTTGAACCTGAGGATGGGTGGCAGAGGAGAAGGGGGCATGGTGAGGGCATTCCAAAAAATGATGAACTAGAAAGAGAACTCTCCATACAGAAAGCCTCAGAAAAGCTGGATTGTTCTTTTTCAAAAAAAATTATTAGAGCTTTTTATTTTCAGGACATGTGCATAAATTATTTTCATCATTCACCCTTGCAAAACCTTGTGTTCCAAATTTTTCTTCCCTCCCTTTCCCCCACCCTCTCCCCTAGAAGGCAAGAAATCCAATATACGTCAAGCATGTGCAACTCCTCTATATACATCTCTACAATTATCATGCTGCACGCACACACACACACACACACACACACACACACACAAAATCAGATTAAAAAGGGATGGATTGTTCTTAAAAAACAAGCAATCCATGGTTCATCAGAAGGAATGCTAACTTGGAAAACTGGGACTCAAGATCTAAAACTAGCTCTGCCCCCATGTGACTCTGTCTAAATCAAAACCTCTCTAGGCCTCAGTTTCCACATTAGGCAACCTCTAAACTGCCTTCTAAATCTATCATCCTCAAATCTCTTAAATTTTCAAGCTTCAAGTCATAGTCTGTCCTTTCCACCTTTGCCCCCATCTCATCTACCTGTTAAGACAAAGATAAATCTATGTTTCTCTTTCAGAATCTTATCTGGAAGTCACCAATCCTACCTACCTGAATACTTTTGTCAGCATGGCTCTTCTTGAGCAGAAATTGTCTTTTACATATTCCTTATAGTGCCTGGTACAGTATTACATGTTACATAATACATCATGAATAATGGTGATTAATGACTCACCTCCCACTCAGCCTCCTGCTAGCCAGCTCCCCAGAAGCAGCCAGTTCAGACCTCCCATCCACAAAGCAGGACCTAGACTGGAATGAGAAAGAAAAAAAAATAAATAAAGGCCGGTGCCAAGGTTTTCTCTCCTGTGCCCTCCTAGTATCTGCCTAATAATTTTTTCCAAGGAATTGGTCTCTAGAAACGTACCAGAAAGCCTCTTGGGAATTTGCACATTAAAATAAACTGCAGCCATGTTCCTCTGTTCTTTTGAAGTAGAGGAAAAGATGATAGAAGAGCCCAGAAGAGGAAGAAGAGGAAACCCAGTGGCCAAGTTTTGTCTTTGATTGGTATCATTCACAATGTTGTACAGGCCCTGCCTCTCCCCAACGCTCCATCCAATCTCATCCCCAAGACAAGAATTCTAATACTGGCATCTCTCCTTTGGGTTTGGGTAACTCTCTGGGCAATGGCTAGGGATGAGGGAAAACTAAGCTGTTGGGAGGGTGTATTACTGGGTAAATGTTTGGGACTACTCTCCAGGACCCAAGTGAAGAAGGGGAAAATTTAGGGACATGGAGGTAGGTACTACTGAGGAAGTGACTTAATACTGAGGAAAGGGAATTAGGATATGGAAGATAAAGTGATTCTACAGGAGTGGAGAGAAGAATATTCACAAGACAGAGGAGAAAGTTAATTGGTCTAATTCCTTTCCCTTGGACACAACTTCAAACTCCCCTCACAAGGTATAGTGACCCAATCCCCTCACAGCTGCAGAGAACAGATAGTGGTGAAGTCAGAGGTAAAAATCACTATGGAGAAAGGGGAGAAATATTTGTGGAAAGGCACCCTTCAAAGCCTGTCTGGCACTTCAGTCATGTTGATTCCTTTTTATAGTCACATATCTAACGGATATTTCCATAGTTCATCTAGTCCATGTCTCTTGCTTTGTAAGCTTTGTAAAGCTTAAAGCGCTGTTACAAATGTGAATTATTATTATTCAAAGGAGAGATATCTTTTTATTATACCTCACTTTGGCAGATTATTATATATTTTTTAAATTAACCAAAAAATCCTTTCTTTCCCAACTCCTTAAAGAAAAACATCACCCATAGTATAGATGGGTTTATGTACATTGTATATATACATTGACTATATATTGTCAGAAAAACCCAGATTTCCACATTGGCCATATCCAAAATACATGTCTCATTCTGCATCCTGAGTTCATCTCCTCTATGTTTAAAGGTGGACTGCGTGTATTATCATGGATCTTCTGGAATCATGACTTGTCATTGCATTGGTCAGAGTTCTTAAGTTTTTCAAAATTGTTTGCCTTTACAATGTTGTGATATTGTATAAATTGTTCTAGATCTATTCACTTCACTGTGTATCAGTTCATATGTATCTTCCCAGGATTCTCTGAAATCAAGCCCTTCATCATTTCTTATAACACAATAGTAGCCACAATTTTGCCTTATAATTATTTTTATTATGATTTTATTATGATTTCATTATTATGAATGTCTAGTTGTATAAACATTCTTCATTGTGTGGGTGCATTGCCTTGTAAGTGGCTGGCTGTGTAGACAGAAAATGCATTTGATTGGGGTTCAAGTGCTAGAGTAGTAAACACAGGAAATGCATTTCCCCTCAACAAGGTTACTCCTAGAAGCCTGAGAGTTTGAATGTGACCCCTCAGTGATGGTCAGTCTCTGAAAACTTAGACTTTATAGCGTTTTTTTGTTGTTTTGTTTTATTTAGGCAATTGGGATTAAGCGACTTGCCCAGTATTAAGTGATTGAGACCAGATTTGAACTCAGTCCTCTTCACTCCCGGGCCAGTGCTCTGTCCATTGTGCCATCTAGCTAACCCCTCCTTGTCTTTCCATAAATCTGAAAGATAATTTCTTCCTTGATTCTCTAATTTATTTATGTCACCTTTAATGTCTAAACTATATGCTGACTGGTATAAGGTATATCCAGATATTAATCTATACTTAATTTCTGCCTGACTAATTTCCCAGAAGTGTTTCTTGAATCATGAACTCTTACCCTTGGAATCTTTGGATTTATGGAACACTAAGCTACTTTGGTCACTTGCTTCTGCGTGTGGAAAATCTAATATATCTCTGATCAACCTCTATTTTTTAACCAGTACCAAATCGTTTTGATAATTACTGCATTGAAAGTGTTTGTGGCAGTCCTTTATGTGGTGGCAAGAAACTGGAAACTGAATAGATGCCCATCAGTTGGGGAATGGCTGAACAAATTGTAGGATATGAAGGTTATGGAATATTATTGTTCTGTAAGAAATGACCAGCAGGAGGAATACAGAGAGGCTTGGAGAGAATCACATGAACTGATGCTGGGTGAGATGAGCAGAACCAGGAGATCATTGTACATGGCAACAAGAAGATTATACAATGATCAATTCTGATGGACGTGGCTCTCTTCAACAATGAGATGATTCAGACCAATTCCAATTGTTTAGTGATGAAGAGAGCCATCTACACCCAGAGAGAGGACTATGGGAACTGGGTGTGGACCACAACATAGCATTCTCACTTTTTGTTGTTTCCTTGCATTTTATTTTAGTTCTCATTTTTCTTGTGTGGCATGATAATTATATAAATATGTATACATATACTGGATTTAACATATTTCTACCATGTTTAACATATATTGAACTATTTGCCATCTAGAGGAGGGTGTGAGGGGAGGGGGAGGGGAATGGAATACAGGGTTTTGCAAGGGCTAATGTTGAAGGATTGTCCATGCATATGTTTTGAAAAATAAAAAGCTTTAACAAAAAAAAAAAGATAACTACTGCATTGCTGTATAGTTTGCTATCTGCTACAGCTAAAACTCCTTCTTACCATTTTTTTCATTATTATGACAACAGATTTTTATAGCAATATCCCAGTAACCTACTTTAATATAGGAGTTTTTCCCTTAATTTCCTAAATGTCTTTTGCAACAATTTAAATCTGCCTTTACCTCATCCTAGAGTGGACATGGATAAGTTCATAGATGCAAATGAACAAATTTTCAGATCTGGAAGAGACCCAAAAAACCATCTAGTCCAGAATTCTATTCATAGAGTAAATGAGGTTTAGAGAAAGAGATTCAATGATCTTGCTCAAGGTTGCAGAATGAATAAAAGAGCTGGGACATAGCCCCAATTCCTAGTAAGTCTTTAAGCTCTGAAAGACACTAAAACATTCAACATTGATCAGAGGTCCCAGGCTCTAATCTATTCCTCCAAAGTTTTTATCACTGAAATCCAGGGGGAGGAACAATCCATCAGTTTCTTCTGTCTCTGTCTCCATTTTTCTTTCTGTCTATCTCTGTCTGTCTTCCTATCTCTGTCTGTCTTTCTATCTCTGTCTGTCTTCTGCCTGTCTTTCTATCTCTGTCTCTGTCTGTCTCTGTCTGTCTCTGTCTCTCTCTCTCTCTCTCTCTCTGTCTCTCTCTCTCTCTCTCTCTCTCTCTCTCCCCCCCTTTCCCTCTCTCCCCGTCTCTCTCTCTCTCTTTCTCTCTCTCTGTCTCTCTGTCTCTGTCTCTGTCTCTCTCTCTGTCTCTGTCTCTCTCTCTCTCTCTGTCTCTGTCTCTCTCTCTCTCTCTCTCTCTCTCTCTCTCTCTCTCTCTCTCTCTCTCTCTCTCTCACACACACACACACACACACACACACACACACACACACACACACACACACACACACACACTTTTGTACCTTCAACTCCCTGTGGACTGGCAATGAAAACCACAGAATAACAGATTTCACTCCTTTCTCCAGAAACCACAGAGGAAGAGAAAGCAGCAAACTGATTTGAAATCAGTGGACCACAGTTTGAATCTCAGCTCTTCCACTTACTACATGTGTGACCTCAGGTAAGTTCATACCACCACTCTGGACCTCAGGTTCTTTCTCTATAAAATAAGAAATTTGTCCTCACTGACCACTAAGGTCCCCTCCAACTCTAAATCTGTGACCAGATGAGCCTATCATTAGCTTTCCACACAACTCATCTCCTGTTCACAGCCTGGCCACTGGACTGTGGTAGGAAGGTAAGAGAAAAGTTACTATGCACACAGGGGCATGGGCCACACTCCAGCAGCCCAGGAGACATGGCCTTGGCATTAGGAAAACCGTAGTCCAAATCTGTCATGATACTTAATAGCTGTGACTATTAAGCAATATATAGTCATATATTGCTCGGGCCTCAGTTTTTTTCATTTGTAAAATGAAAGGATTTCAACATCCTCTAAGGCCGCTGCTTTCTCTGAATGTGTGACCCTATGATTCTATTGTCACAGTTTCAACCTGAAAAGTGATAGAAATTTGCTATTTGTTACTTTAAGAAATCAGAATCCTTCGGTCAATGCTCCTAATAGGAAAGGGAGAGGGGAGGACTTTCTGTTCTTATCTGTCCCCACCTTCCAAGGAACTATAACCAAATATCCACAAACATGCACATTCTCACATACATATCTACTCCTGCAACATGTGCACATGTACATGTGAATGGTAATCTAGTAACTCACCATCTGGCGGGACATGGAGCGGGAATGCTCCATGGTCATTAGTATGGGGCTGAAAAGGACGAGGGAGGGAAGGAAGGAGTTTTGGGTGTCAGAGGAATATTTCAGCTGTTCTGCCGAGTGTGTGGCTAGTTCCCTGGGGCCCTCCAGAGTGTTTACAGCTGGGGAAGCCTAAGAAGCAGAGTGGGTTTTCTGCTGAACTCAAGAGTCAAGAAGACCAGGGGTTCGGGTGAATTACTTGACCTCCGTGTCCTCCATTTCCTCATCTACCAAGTGAGGAGGTTGAACTAGATCATCTCTAAAGTCCTTCTAGCTCTAAATCAATCTTCCATGGTGAAAGGACAGCACCTAAGTCCTGGGAAAAGTGAGCTGAAGAAGAATGATAGCAGCATGAACAGGAAGGACAGGCTAATCCTGTGGAGCCTCCTCCACCTAGTCCCAGAATCTCCCAGAGAACACTTCAATGTACTACTGCCACCAGTGCTTAAGATTGTTGTTGTGCTGTCATGTCATGTCATGTAATGACATCTTATTCTTTTGTTTCCGATTTCTCCCAGTATCTGGGTCTTTTTAATTGCCTCGAACGTATTCACCCTTTTCAGTGGACATATGAGATTCA
The DNA here is from genome assembly GCF_048593235.1 of Sminthopsis crassicaudata. NCBI lineage: Eukaryota > Metazoa > Chordata > Mammalia > Dasyuromorphia > Dasyuridae > Sminthopsis > Sminthopsis crassicaudata. The sequence goes on from NC_133618.1 coordinate 313,896,948, forward strand.
TTCTTTCATTTTTTTGTAAGGTGACTTGTCCAGGGTGACACAACTAGCAATTGTAAAATGTCTAAGGCCAGATTTGACCTCAGGTTCTCTTGAATTCAGGGCTGGTGTTCTATCTACTGCACCATCTGGCTGTCCCAGATGTGTAAGATTTTTAAAAGCAGTGGAAGCCAGTGTCTTGCTGTAATAGGAACACAGAGCAGATCTAGATCCATCTGTGGTAGGCACAATTCAGTGATGTCCAGTTCATTTATTGCACTTCTTAGAAGATAAACCCTGAAAGGTTTTAAAATGTAAAAGTCCTAGGGAGGCTAATTCAAGAAGGGTGAATTACTTAAGCAAAGATATCAAAATGAAAGAGAATGAGATTTTTGAGGGGCAGCAAATACACTAGTTTGATTGGAGCAAAGGTTTCTGTGAATAAATGAACAAATAAGGAAATTTATTAAGTGCAAAGAAAGCACTGTGCTAAATGCTGAGGATACAAAGTAAGACAGTCCCTGGTCTTAAGGAGCTCACATTTCAATGGAGGAGATAAGATTTTAGCTGAGTCAAATGGAAAAACTCCATCAATCTTATGGCAAAGCAGATGCCAGTGTCTCTTTTTAAAAATTTAATTTTATTTTTAGTTTATTGAATAAGACAAACATTTCCATACCATAGTAAAATAAAAAGGTGATTGCATATGAAACCACAAATCTATTATGTACAATTATTACATGCAATTACAATTACATGCATTACAATTATTATGTACAATTATGTACTTGCTATTTCTTTTAAACATATAATAAAATTGTAAATTTATTTCTTCTTCCTTTTTCTTTCTTCTTCCCTCTCCCCTTCTCTTGTCTTAGAGATGGCTATATTAATGAGTTCACAGGGCTAGGCTTAAAAAGAGAGGCTGAGAAGGAAAATAGTGAGTAAAAATAAGATGGACGCAAATTGACCAATAATAATTATAACTTTGAATATTAATGGGATGCACATGTGCTAAATTGTTTGTAGCAGTTCTTTTTGTGGTAGTAAAGAACTAGAAAATGAGAAGATGCCCATCAATTAGGGAATGGGATCTTGAGGGAGAGGAGGAAAGCATGGATAATTTGGAGATTTTTGTTTTAGTGAAAGGGAGAGTAATAAGGAAAAAAAGAACTGATGGTAGCAAAACTGCCACTCTGCTACCTCTGTTACCTAGAGATCAGCTAAACTCTCAATGACTGTTTTCTTATCTCTATGGAAGAGGTTGGTTGGATGACCTCTGTTATTCCTTCTCTTCCAATGCTAAATCTGGGATCTTATGATCTGGAAGGGATCTTAGAAATCATTCTGTTCAATCCTTTCAATTTACAGATGATAAAACTGAGGCACACAGGGTTAAGTGACTTGCCCAGAGTCACACAGCTAGTATCTGAGGTCATATTTGAACTCAGGAAGATGAGTCTTCCTGACTCCAGGCTCAGAATTTGATCCACCAAGTTAACTAGCTGCTCTCACATTATAATTATTGTCATCTTCCTATGAGAGAGTTGAGAATCCTTGCTACATATATCTTTCTATCCTTTAAAACAGTGCCTGATATATAGCAGTACTCAAATGTTTGAGTATAATACTAACTGGGAAAAAAAAGACATTTGGTAAACTGAAAGACTTTCCAGTATTTGCAACAAAAAAACCAGAACTCGATGGAAAATTCAGTATGAAAAATCCAGAATATAAGGAAAACATTAAAGGTTAGTTATAAAGCACTCATTAGAATAAAACTGTTTGCTTATTTAAAAAAAAAATATATATATATATATATATATATATATATATATATATATATATATATATTTATATGGAAATGCAATCAGTATTCTTGAAACTATCATCATTACTATGTCTGAAAGAAAGATTGGGGCTGAGTTGTGTATGATGGGATGATTCTAAACAAAATTGGGTAGGAAAAGATAAAAAGGAGCAATCACATTATAAAAACTGGGCATTTATATTGTGAAATTACATTATGAAAATAAACATCATAAAAAGATTTTTTGTTAATTGAAAGGAGAAAAATGCTTGTTGAATATTTGAAAGAATGAACAAATAGAGCTGCCAAGGTTTCCAGAAGGTGCTCTCTTTGCCCAAGAGATTCAGGTATCCAAGCAACAGAAGGCTTTTTTGTGAGCAAAGGTGTCATGCTCTGGGTCTGGTTAGAGTCTAGTTCTCCTGAAGTGCTAAGGATGGAATTTCCAGCTAGAATCAAATGACTTCAACCAAACAGGTGGGAAAAATCTAAATGGCAGCAGCCCTGAGACATAATCTCTAAGACTTCTGCCTACTACATTTTCCTCCCCCATCCTGGGAAAATACAAAAAAGACTCATATAACTCCAGTATATGAAGATTTTCTGGAGTAGCTAAACTGCAATCCTGGGACAGCCATAGTGAGCTGTTGCTCAAAAGCCAAGCCTAGAACAAATTTTGGTATGTGAATGTAATGGAATTCTATTGTGTTGAAGGGGAATTCTATCATGTTGGAATTCTATTACTGAGAGAAGTGATGAAAGGGACAGTTTCAGAGACTCTTAGGAAGACTTGTAGGAATTGATGGGTAATGAAGTGAGCAAAATCAGGAGAACAATTTATATGAAAACAACATTATTAACAGTTTTGAAAGAATTAAGAACTTTGACCAATGCAATAGTCAATCACTGTTCTAGAGAATTCATGATGAAACACGTTAACCACCTCCAGAGAGAGAGATGATAGACCCAAGGTACAGATGGCGGCATCTGGTTTTTTGATATAGTCAATATGGGAATTAGTTTTGGTTGACTATGTATATATGTTACAAGGGTAGAAGGGTTTTGTTTTTCTTTTCTTTTTGAAGGGGGAGTAAGTGGGAGGAAGAGAGAACCCAGGTTTTGCTGTTAATTGAAAAAAAAATTTTTAAAGCCTAATAAGCAAAAGGGAAAGAATATGAGCTGCAAATAGGGTTACATTAGAAGGTAGTGGGTTTTCCTTCAAAGGAGGTCTTTAAGAAAATTCTAGATGACTGCTTTTCCAGTATGTTGTAGAAAGGAAATCTTGGTAGGTATAAGTTATGTTTATTGGGATATAATGGGGCAAATACCAAGTTTAAACTCTTGCCTCTGTTGCTTGTTACTTTGTGATCTTAGTCAAGTCTCCAGTTTTCTCATCTATTGAAGGGGATTGAAGTATACAACTTTTAAGATCTTGTGTGAATCACAGAAAGATGGATTTGGAGTTAGAAGGAAGTTCAGAGTTTATTAGTCCAAACCTCTCATTTTTCATTTTACATTTTCCCATCCAGTGGAGGAAATTAGGCATGAAGAGGTTAAATGATTGGTTCATGATCACACAAGAGGCAAATGGCCAAAGAAGAATTTTTTAAATTGTTATGATTAATCACTTTATGTAACTAGCAAATTCTCAACTAATTAAGCAGAAATTATAGAAGTAACTGTAGAGACCAGGAAGCTTTGGGGCTTAACATCTGCTTTCTTTCCTGGTGAGGGAACATGGTGAGTGGGAGGAGTGGGGGAAGGGTGCAAATATCTAAGTCTGAATCAGTCTTCTTGTTCAGTAGCAGATCTTCCTCTTACCTGAGTCTCAGGCATGTATCCTATGACTCAGGTATGGGAGATAACTCCAGGTCTCCCTATCCCCATTGAATCTTAATGGTGGCTTATTTTCTGGGCCTCAACCCTGTCTCTAGCCATTCTCTTCATTCATCATCACCAGCAGGAGGGAAATACTGATTCCTAATCAAATAGCTTGCGCAGTGTCTTCCTCCAATCCTAGGGCCTGACCTCTCTTCTGAGAGACTCTCTGATCAGAATTCCCAGTATCGGGAGAAAATTTCACTGTCCCTCTTTGACATAACAGAGCCAGGATTTTGAACTCAACATTTTGCCCACTAGACTATGATGCATACTAGTAAATGACAAAGCTAGTTTTTCAATCCAGCTTCTGTAATTCCAAACCCAAAGTCTTTCCTCTTTACTCCAATGCCTGTCTAATGCAAACTCAGATCTAACTGTAATCCCTGTTCCAAAGCCCATTGATATGGAAATGTCTCCTTATTAGCTGAGATGAAGATTCTGTCCTGTGTGAGGGTGGGGAGTAGTTAGCAAGAGGATAGAGAGCTTCAGTTTTCAGCAACCCCTTTTCTGATGCCCAGGATCCTCTTTGAGTAGGGACTTCAGGACTTTTTCGTGCTAGTCCTCTTTTAGACTTAGAAGTTTCAACTACTTTTCTTTGATCATTGAGTCACTTTGGGTATTCCTGGCTTTCAGTGCAGAGTTTGGAAGAGACCAAATCCATTTCATGTTGCTAAAAGAAAAAACTGGAAAAAATATGAGAGGAACTGATAGTCTCCATCATGTATGTCCCTATATTTAGCTGCTACTCTAGAGATTTTGGAGAGTTTTCTCCTGGGTGAGATCTAGATTATTCTCTCAATTAAGAGTACTATTACTTGTTCACAGGGCAAGATAGTGAATAAAAATAGCAATCTAGTGTTTGACAAACCCAAAGATCCCAACTTTTGGGATAAGAATTCATTATTTGACAAAAACTGCTGGGAAAACTGGATATTAGTATGGCAGAAACTAGGCATGGACCCACATTTAACACCACATACTAAGATTAGATCAAAATGGGTCCATGATTTAGGCATAAAGAATGAGATCATGAATAAATTAGAGGAACATAGCATAATTTACTTCTCAGACTTGTGGAAGAGGAAGGAATTTGTGACCAAAGGAGAACTAGAGATCATTATTGATCACAAAATAGAAAATATTTTGATTACATCAAATTAAAAAGTTTTTGCACAAACAAAACTAATGCAAACAAGATTAGAAGGGAAGTAACAAATTGGGAAAACATTTTTACAGTTAAAGGTTCTGATAAAGGCCTCATCTCCAAAATATACAGAGAATTGACTCTAATTTATAAGAAATCAAGCCATTCTCCAATTGATAAATGGTCAAAGGATATGAACAAACAATTCTCAGATGATGAAATTGAAATTATATCCACTCATATGAAAGAGTGTTCCAAATCACTACTGATCAGAGAAATGCAAATTAAGACAATTCTGAGATACCACTACACACCTGTCAGATTGGCTAAGATGACAGGAACAAATAATGATGAATGTTGGAGGGGATGTGGGAAAACTGGGACACTGATGCATTGTTGGTGGAGTTGTGAAAGAATCCAACCATTCTGGAGAGCAATCTGGAATTATGTCCAAAAAGTTATCAAAATGTGCATACCCTTTGACCCAGCAGTGCTACTACTGGGCTTATATCCCAAAGAAATACTAAAGAAGGGAAAGGGACCTGTATGTGCCAAAATGTTTGTGGCAGCCCTTTTTGTAGTGGCTAAAAACTGGAAAATGAATGGATGTCCATCAATTGAAGAATGGTTGGGTAAATTATGGTATATGAATGTTATGGAATATTATTGTTCTGTAAGAAATGACCAACAGGAGGAATATAGAGAGGCTTGGAGAGACTTAAATCAACTGATGCTGAGTGAAACGAGCAGAACTAGGAGATAATTATACACTTCAACAATGATACTGTATGAGGATGTATTCTTTTTTTTTTAATTTAGAATTTTTTTCCCCACAGTATATATGCATGAGTAATTTTTAAAAATAATATTATCCCTTGTATTCATTTTTCCAAATTATCCCCCCTCCCTCCACTCCCTCCCCCCGATGACAGGTAATCCCATACATTTTATATGTGTTACAATATAACCTAGATACAATATATGTGTGTAAATACCATTTTCTTGTTGCACATTAAGTATTAGATTCCGAAGGTGTAAGTAACCTGGGTAGATAGACCGTAGTGCTAACAATTTACATTCACTTCCCAGTGTTCCTTCTCTGGGTGTAGTTGCTTCTGTCCATCATTGATCAATTGGAAGTGAGTTGGATCTTCTTTATGTTGAAGATATCCACTTCCATCAGAATACCTATGAGCATCTATTCTGATGGAAGTGGATATCTTCAACATAGAGAAGAGCTAATCCAATACCAATTGATCAATGATGGACAGAATCAGCTACATCCAGAAAAGGAACACTGGGAAATGAGTATAAACTGTTAGCATTTCTCCCCAGGTTATTTTTACCTTCCGAATCCAATTCTTCCTTTGCAACAACAACAACAACAACAACAAAATTCAGTTCTGCACATATATATTATACCTAGGATATACTATAAGATATTTAATATGTATGGGAATGCCTGCCATCTAGGGGAGGGGGTGGAGGGAAAGAGGGGGAAAATTTGGAACAGAAGGGAGTACAAGGGATAATGTAAAAAATTACCTATGCTTATGTACTGTCAAAAATGTTATAATTATAAAATTAATAAAAAAAAAGAGTTCTATTATTCTCAGTGACATAACTCCTTCACCCTCTATTGTGTGGTATATATTCTTCTATGTATATTTTCTCTATTTTTTGTTTTGCTACTGATTTGGTTAATTACTTTGAATAAATTTCTTTGCTATTCTCTATGTAGGTTGATGGTAGAACTGGTGAAAAAGGGATCAAGCCTTAGATATAGAGCTTGTGGTTGTCCTTCCTCAAAATGACAAAGAAATCAGAAGTTGAATCCTGATCACATGATTAGTACCCTAGGCTAACAACCTCCCCCCTCTTTTCTTTCTTTTAAATTTTATTTTCCAAATACATGTAAAGATAGTTTCATTTTTGGTAAGACTCTCTATGTTCCAAATCTTTCTCCCTCCTTCTCCCCAAGACTGCTGGCAATCTGATATAGGTTAAATGTATGAAATTCTTTTAAACATGTTTCCATAATTGTCATATTGTACAAGAAAAATCAGACCAAAGGGGGGAAAATCCATGAGAAAGAAAGAAGAAAGGAGGAAAAAATAGAGAAGAGAAAGAAAAAAAAAGGAAGGAAGGAAGGAAGGAAGGAAGGAAGGAAGGAAGGAAGGAAGGAAGGAAGGAAGGAAGGAAGGAAGGAAGGAAGGAAGGAAGGAAGGAAATAAAAGTGACAGTATTATGCTTTCATATTCAGTCTCCATGGTTCTCTCTCTGGATGTGAATGGTATTTTCCATCCCAAGTGTATTGAAATTGCCTTGAATCAATCACTTCATTGTTGAGAAAATAGGCTAACAGTTTTCAAGGGAACAGATAGATAGATTTCTAACAACAAACCTCCTCTCTCTGAGGAGAGAAGAATGGTAGTCTCTAGTTCCAACTTCCTACTTCCCCTCCCATCAGGAATGAGAGCCTCCCCTGGAGAGGGGTAGGGGAAAGACTTATATATATATACATCCTCTTCTGCCATTAAAGTTCATCCTCTCTTTTTTGATGCATCCAAATTAATGGAATCTGTGAACTTCTGAGATCCCTTCCAATTCAGAAATTCTGCAATTAGTTGATATCAACCTCATTGGTGAGATTCTCTGAATTGGGTCTCATAAAGTAGAAGGGAAGAAGTGCTATATTTTTGGAAGTTCTGTAAAAAATTGGACCATATTTAGAGAAATGTTAACTAGGGCTGTGAAAAGAAAAAGTTAGAATTTGAGGTAATATTGATTCCTCAGCATCAAAAACTTAGTTTTTTCTTAGATACTTCCCTTCTTTCTTGGTTCTGGGAACACTTTAGAGAGAATAATTTTGGAGTCTTTACAGCCTCCAACTCCAGGCTGTAGTCCATTTAGAGCAGGAAGTGCTCATCCTAAGCAGCACAGGGACCTGCCCCTAAATCCACCTGGAGAGGGGCCAATTTGGCTGAAGCCCAAATCACACAAAGCCCAAGGGATGTTGTCGGGAAAAGAGAAGGCTAAGGAGGAAATGAGCAGGCCCAAAGGTTGAAATGGATTGTTGGGGAAAGGGGAAGGAGGAAGAGGAGAGGAACTATCTTTGTAAGGTCTATCCTGGGTCTACCACATGGTCTTCCCCAATTGTCAAGCACCCTTTGGGCAGGGTAACAGTCCTAGCCTGCCTCTTTACATACTGAGAGATCCAAGACTTTCCAGACTGAGTAATGGATTTGAAGTCAAGAAGACCAGAATTCAAATTCCATCTCAGATAGTTACTTAGCTGTATGACCCTGATCAACTCATTTAAACTCGGCCTCAATTTCTTCATCTGTGAACTAGGACTAATTACATTTTACAGGGTTATTTTCAGGATCAAATGAAGAAATGATATGTGTAAAGTAACTTAAATATTAGTTATTGCTACTGTTACTACTTACTGTTAGTAAAGGTTCTATGATAATTGGCACTCTGCCTGGGGGCCCAACTCTGGGCTCCATTGGAGATCTCAAGTTCTTTTTTTTTTTCCTTTGATATGTCTGGTTTAATTGAATTCTTTAATCACTTTTTTTTAATTTACCTTTTTTAGGTTATACATGTACATTATTTTTTTACATATTTTCATATGAGTCATGTTGGGAGAGAAAAATCAAAATAAAAGGGAAAAACCATGAGAAAAAAACAAACCAGAAGGAAAAAAAAAGTTTTTTCTCTGGATGCAGTTGGCATCAAGTTCTGTCCTTTAAACTCTGAAAGGGTGGCAATAAGAGACCCATCCTCTGGACTTCCAGTGTCCTCTTTCCAGCAACCAGAGCTTGTAATAAGCTGTAGTCACTTAGAAAGCAGCCTGGGGCCTGGAACATATTTTCTATGCCCAGAAAATAAATGAATGAGAAACCAGGGCCTGCCATGGAAATGTATTTCCTCTCATCTCTCTGCTAGATGCCAACAGTACTGGTTACCCATGTCCCTGGCTATTTCTGTACAACATTCCCTTAACTGCTTGATTCTTGTGGGGGAGAAAAGATGCCTTTCTGGTATCTTTTGATACCTGGAATCTCCAACAATATAGAGAGGTAGTTCAGTGTGATGCAGGACTGTATAGGCAAGAAACTAGGAGAGCTGGTTTCCCTCACTGAAGCTGGTCTTGTTTTATCTTGTAACATTTATCTTATCCTGAAGTACCAAAGTCTTAGATTTTTATGCTCATCACTCAGGAATATAGAAGGAGGAGGAGGAGGAGGAGGAGGAGGAGGAGGAGGAGGAGGAGGAGGAGGAGGAGGAGGAGGAAGAAGAAGAAGAAGAAGAAGAAGAAGAAGAAGAAGAAGAAGAAGAAGAAGAAGAAGAAGAAGAAGAAGAAGAAGAAGAAGAAGAGGAGGAGGAGGAGGAGGAGGAGGAGGAGGAGGAGGAGGAGGAGGAGGAGAGAAGAAGAAGAGGAGGAAGAGGAAAAAGAAGAAGAAGAAGAAGAAGAAGAAGAAGAAGAAGAAGAAGAAGAAGAAGAAGAAGAAGAAGAAGAAGAAGAAGAAGAAGAAGAAGAAGAGGAGGAGGAGGAGGAGGAGGAGGAGGAGGAGAAGAAGAAGAGGAGGAAGAGGAAAAAGAAGAAGAAGAAGAAGAAGAAGAAGAAGAAGAAGAAGAAGAAGAAGAAGAAGAAGAAGAGGAGGAGGAGGAGGAGGAGGAGGAAGAGGAAGAAGAAGAAGAGGAGGAAGAGGAAAAAGAAGAAGAAGAAGAAGAAGAAGAAGAAGAAGAAGAAGAAGAAGAAGAAGAAGAAGAGGAAGAAGAAGAAGAAGAAGAAAGAGGAGGAGGAGGAGGAGGAGGACAAAGAGGAGGAGGAGGAGGAGGAAGAAGAGGAGGAGGAACATCAACAAGAACAAGAAGGAGGAAAAGAGGACAAGAACAAAAAGAACAAAAAGGAGAACAAGAAGAAAAAGAAGAGGAAGAGGAGAAAAAGAAGTGTACAGGCTTAAGAAAGCCATTAAGAAGATATCAACAATGCAGATTAAACATGTCATTTATATATTTTACAGAAGATCAGTTATTAAATTTACTAGCACATCTCTGGACTTTGGTGGACCATGAATTTAAATTAATTTTATCTCAGACTTCATTAATTGAAACTAAATATTGAGGACAAGGGAGAGAATAGTGATAACAGTACCCACCTCTTCTAATCTGAACAGACACTAGCTGTAGTATTGTGTCCATTTCTGGTTGCCTCAGTTTAGATAAAATTGGTAAACTAAAGCATAACCAGAGGAGGCTGACCATAATAGTGAGAAGACAACTGTAAATCATATCTTAGGAATATGGGTTGAAAAATCTATGGCCATTTAGCCTGGAAGAGAGGACAAAGATTAACCTCTAGACAAAAAGAATATTCTATGGAAGGGGAATAACATTTTGTTTAGCCCCAAAGACAAAGGCAAAGAACTATGGACAGAAGTTGCAAAGAGGCAGATTTCAGCTAATGAATTCTAAGGAAGGTTCCCTACAACTAGAGATTTTCAAGTAGAGACTGAATCAACAAACATTTATTAAACATCTACCATATATCAAGAGCAATGAAAGACTCTGGGGATAGAGAGATAAAAATGAAATATTCTCTGCCTTCAAGGAGCTTTTACTCTATCATGGGAGATAACCTGTACATATACCACACCTATTAGGTACAAAATAAATACAAGGTAATTTCATCTAGTCAATTACATTTTTAAAATATCTGTTATTTGTCATATCATTACTAAGTGCTGGAGATATGAAGGGAAAGAAAGGAATAAGCATTTATTAAGCTCTAAGAACTGTGTTTTTTTTTCTTCCTGGGTGATAAAATTTATTTTATTAAAGAGTTTCAAAGAAATGAAACTAAAAATGGTTAACTAACTGATAGAAAATTGGAGCTTATTATTTATAAATTTCATTTTGAAAAGTAGACATAAAACCAGCATTACAAATAATCAAAAGGTATGGCACCTGTTATAGAAGTGACATTGTTTCATTCTTTGGGTACAGGATTATTATAAGCACTATACACTAAGTTCTTGCTTCTTTAGAAGCAGATCAGCTAATATTTTTAAAAATATGTAAAAAGAGTAACTTCTACTTAAATAAGAAATTTATCAAAAATATTCTCATAGAATATTTTGGCAATTTTCCCTCTTGAAAAATAAAACCAATAAAAAAGCAGCAACATATAACATTTTTTTCATTTAAATTGTATAATCTCGGGCTAGTAGAAATAAAAATCATGAAATTAAGGTTTCCAGAGCTTTAAGAGTCCATCTTCACTGTAGGTAATAATCAGATTCTGATGTGGGTGGTGAGAGATGCTAATTACAACCTTTTCATGAACTGTTTTTAAAAGTAGGCACTGTTATGATCTCCATTTTGTAGCTGAGAAAATTGAGGCTGAACAAGGTTAAGTAATTTATTCAGGTTACACAAGATGTAAGTATCTCAGGTCCAATTCAAACTCGGGTCCTCCTAATTCCAGATTCATCATTCTATCCCCTGTACCCGATAGCTGCCTCTATGTAAAGAAAGGCAAAAATAGTCCCTGGCCCCACATATAAACAACTAGGTGTAAACAAGCTTTATACAAGATAAATTGAAGATCAGGAAAGGAGAAAAGGCTCTATGAACCAGAGACATCAGAAAAGACTTCTTGTGAGCTCTTTGAAAGGTGAGCCATTAGCACCAGCCCTGAAGTCAGGAGGGTCTGAGTTCCAATGTGATCTCAGACACTTAACACTTTCTAGCTGTGTGACCCTGGGCAAGTCACTTACCCCCAGCCTCAGGGAAAAAAAAAGTGAGCCACTATCTTTTGCCTTTCTTTGTATGTCCAGAGCTTTACATAGTGTCTGGCATTGTGTTAAAAAATAAATCAGTGCTTAATAAATGATTATTGACTTTTAGTATTTGAGCTGAACTTTGAAGAAAACTAGGAATTCCATTTGTCAGGGAAAGAGTAGAGAAGATTTTTTTCTGTTTATGTCCAGGCTCGACTTGAAGACCTCTGAGATCCCTCTGAGACTCCCAGGGTCCATACGTGGCTGCTGCTCCGAGGCTGTACCATTCACACATCCCAGGGCCAGGGCACCTCTGCCTGATCTCGGCCTTGGCAGGGGATGCTTTCTCCCTCTTCTAGACCACGAGGTCCCAGCTCCAGACAAAGAGCAAAAGGAGAGGAACAGGTGGCAGAGCTTGTTGGAACTGCAGGTGCAGGCTGCCGCAAGGGATATCCGGGGGTCCAGACACGTTCCCCCTCACACATCCTGCCTCCACCCCCACCGCATACCCTTGGAATGGGCGGGGGGAGTTGCCCCTCACTCAGCACGAGGGAGCTGGCCCGCAGCTGCCGAGCAACGCAAACAGCCGCACGCATTCCAGCCGTGTGCAGGTGCCGGGGTGAGTAAACAGATCGGTGCTTCCTGCCTGCTGCCCTTAGCGACAGCAGGCCCCCCCTACCCCCCACGCTCACAATGCTCACAGAGCTGTGGGGCACAGTCACTTCCCAGAATTGTCAGCTCGGACCACCTGGCCTCCTCGGGAAGCGCTCACGTCCCGGGAGGGCCGGCCCGCACCTCCAGCTCAGCCAGTGGGAGTCTCGTGGAAGGTGTGAGCCGACCAAATTGGCTTTGCCGGGAAGGAAGAGCACTGTCCTCCTGGGGCACCTGCTGCAGGCTTCAGACAAAACATTTGCCTTGTACCAGCAGAGGCTCAGAAAAGATTTGGGCATTAGTCCAAATAGCCTCATGTGCCATTCAATCAACCAAAAAGCACTTTTATAAAACACCTACCATGTGCCAGACAGTGATAAGTGATAAGAGTTAAAAAGTTAGTGGATAATAGCGAAATTAACTCTGCCCTCAAGGGGTATATATTCTAGTAGTGAAACAACTGTACATTTATAAAAGTATATGGGGGAAAAACAGCCCAGAAGAATCATAGAGGACCTTCAAGTTCCTCTAGCCTAATTTCTCTCATTTTATAGATGAGGAAACTGAGGTAGAAGAGAAGTGATTTGCCCAAGATTACACAAAAGAAGGGATTTGAATAAAAGGCTTCTGATTTAAAATCTAGTGTTCTGTTCAGAGTTCAATGCGACTCTCAACCCCATGGTGCCCTCTATTATTCAATCACTCAGCAAGAGTTATTGCATATTCACTGTGGGCAGGGCACCATTCCAGAAAATCCTGTCTGTCCCAATGAAGTGCCTCCTTTCTATCCTGCCCATGTTGCTCTATATTCTCTCTGCATAGGACAACTGCATAACAGCTCATGGGGCAACACCCTGGATGACTATAGACAAGTCTTTTCTGGCTCTGATCCCTCAATTTCTTCACTCCTATTATGAAGGTAATGTTAGTCTAGTATTGAAGATTATATGTTTAACAACTCTGAGGTACCATCTCACACCTATCAGATTGGCTAATATGGCAAAAAAGGAAAATGATAAAGGTTAGAGAAAATGTGAGAAAATCGGAACATTAATGCATTATTGGTAGAGTTGTGAACTGATCCAACCATTCTGGACAGCAATTTGGAACTACAAAACTATGTATATCTTTTGATCCAGCAATACCACTACTGAGTCGGTATCCCAAAGAGAATAAAAAAGGGGAAAGTTCCCACATGCATAAAAAGGTTAATAATAGCTCTCTTTTTAGTGGCAAAGAATTGGAAACTGAGGTGATGCCCTTCAATTGAGGAATGGCTGAACGAACTCTGGTACATGAACCTAATGGAAAAATATTGTTCCATAAGAAATGAAGAGCAGGAAGATTTCAGAAAAACTTAGAAAGACTTACATGAACTGAAGCTGAGTAAAATGAGAAGAACCAAGAGAACATTGTACATAGTAACAGTAACATTGTGCAATGATCAACTATGATAAGACTTAGCTCTTCTCAGCAATGCAATGATCTAAGACAACTCCAAAAGACTCATGATGGTGATTAATATGAAAATATGTTTAAAATGATTATACATGTTAACTTATACTTTAACATATTTAACATGTATTGGTCAACCTGCCATCTGGGGAGGGGCAGGAGGGGGAAAATTAGAACAAAAGGTTTGGCAGTTGTCAATGTAAAATAACCTATGCATATATCTGGTAAATAAAAACTATTAATAAAAATTTTAAAAAATTATTATACATGTATAACCTATATCATATTGCTCGTTGTCTTGGAGAGGGGGGAGGTAAGGAAAGAAGGTCAAAAAATTTGAAATTCAAAATCCATTAAAAAATAATGTTGAAAACTATCTTTACACGTAATTGTAAATTATTACATGTAAATGTATCTTTACATGTAATACAATTAAGAATTTTAAAAAAGATTCATATTGGAAAATGCTATTCCTAGAACTGAAGGAATTTTACAGATCAAAGCATACTATTTTTACCTTTTTTTTTTTTTTTGGTCTTTTTCTTTCTCATGGTTTTTCCCTTTTTCCCTGATTCTCCTTTCACAACATGACTAATGTGGAAATATGATTCATGTTATTGTACACATAAGACATATCAGATAACTTGCTGTCTTAGGGAGGAGGGAGAGAAGAAATAGAGAAAGAAAAAAATGGGAATCAAAATCATATAACAGTAAATGTTGAGGAAAAATTATATGTTTAAGAAAGCTTTTTGTAGAATATACAAATATACTATACAAAGTCAATAGAATGTTGCTTTCTTGAGGATAGAAACTATTTCCAGTTTTACCTCCATCTCCTCAGATCCTAGCATGGTCCATTGCCTATTATAATGGATAGATAGATATGGATACACACATATATACATACATACATATAATTATAGAAGACCAGATACAGATACATAACACATGTATAGATAGATATATTTATAAACAGATAAAATATTCATATATAGATGCATTGATACATATATAGACTGACATCTATACATACATTTAATATATACACTCACAGATAGATATGTATATAATTCATGGATACACACATAGCTATATAGCTGTGAACAAATTCATATACAGACATACAAAAGTACATGCATAGAACATAAACAGATGCAGATAGATACATAGAGAGATAGATGGTAGATGATGAACAGATGGAAAGATGGATGGATGGATAAATAAATAGGTGGATAGATGGATGGATGGATAGAGAGATGATAGGTAAATGTACAGACAGGTGTACATAGATAGGCAGATGAAATAATACATTTTTCAAGTACATATTATGCATTGTGCTAAGTCCTGAGAACACAAACACAAGCTAGCAATACCTTCTCAGCTCTTGAGAAACTTTATATCCTAATGGGAGAAAACAATTTACAAAGGGAGTCCTTGCGATGGAGGAGGGTTGGTGAGATAGAAAGCAGCATGGAGATCTGAAGGAAAATTCTGGCATCATAGAACCTTCTGAAGTTGTTTAATACTGTCAAAGGCTGAGTTTAGAAATATGTCTGCTTCAGGATGATGAAAAGTGCCTCCTTCTATTTGGCTTTTTGTTTGTTGTTGTTGTTGTTGTTGTTGTTTTTTGAAAGCTTTGGGTTCATTTCTACCCCACCATTCTGATCTCCCAAGGGAATCAGTCCCTAAGTAAAATTAATATCACCTCATTGAAATTTTTGTACTGCCTGGAAGTCATTCAGGTTTCATTGAAGAGAATAAGGATAGAATTTAATTTAAAATAATTTTAATAAAAATATTTAATGAAAATTTGCAAAAAACAAAATTCTTTGTCATGAGAGATGGGACAAGCTTGTCCTACAGAATTGGCAGCTAAATCTGAATTCTATATATTGGTCTCCTATCTGCCACATTTGTAGGGAAAAAGGCAAACTGAGCCCTAATTCTCTAACAATAGCTAAGTAATTTAGATATAGCAGTAAGATAACTAGGAGATACTTTTCCTCCTCAGGATACAGAAGTACTTGTATTATTAGCTCATTTTCTTTTGCATCTGCCCTAAGAGGGTAGGAATTGATTATTCCTGTCAGAGGTGGGCCATAAAGAAGCATAGAGTTGAGAGCAAATTGTTCAAGCACTTATATCCATCAGACTAATGGTTCTCAAATGCAGTTCACATTCTTCATTTTTCTTTTCTGATAAAGTTTTGAAGATGGCAGATGAGGGAATTCTATAAATAGTGTTTCCCTAAATTTTAGTCATTCTTGTGAACAAAATGAAGGCAGGTAGCCTAGATACTTGTACAATATTAAGTGATCTCAGAGCTGATTGAATGATCTGAACCAAAGAATAATCGTGAAGTGGTTCAATGCTAACTTGGTCTTTGACAGAAAGTGTACCAGATATCTATACTTGCTCCTTGGCCATGTTACATGGGGTAATTTTTAATCAATGATTTGGATAAGGTATATGTGATATATGCTACACTTATCAATTTTATCAACAAATTGGAAAGAAGAGCTAATGACAGGAGCAGAGCCCAAAAATACAGGTTATGATGTTTGATCAAATGTGATAAGAATATATGTAATGAATCGCTCTTAAGTAAAGAATTGTAAACTAAAGAATACTCCAAAGCACTAATATTAAGAAAACACAAAGCAAAGGATCAGAGTTTCACCTTGTACTCTAGCAAAGTGGAAAAGATGATAAAAGATGGGAAGTTAATGTGGTGGGGTTGTGGGAAGATAGGCACACTAATGCACTGTTGGTAGAACTATAAACCAGTGTAACCATTTTGCAAAAAAAAAAAAAAAATTGGAATTATATGTAAAAGTAGCTAAAATGTTCATACTCTTTGACCCAGAAATTCCACTAGTAGGCTTATACTCTGAGAAAAAAAAAAAAAAAAAAAAGAAAGTCTCCACATAGTCTGAAGTATTTATAGCAGCATTTTATGTGTGTGTAATAGCAAAAATCTAGAAACAAAATTGATGTTCATGCATTGGAGAATGACTAAACATATTATACTTACATGAATGTAATGAAAATATTATTGTTCTGTAAGAAATGAAATGAATCACATGTGGAAAGATTTACGTGAACTAATGTAAAATAAAGTAAGCAAAGACAAGAAAACAATATATACAGTCATTACAATAATGTAAACAGGAAGGACAAACACAAAATAATATAAAGTAAATGCTGAAAAATCACAAAGAACAAATGTTAATCCAAAGAAGAGATATAAAAAGATATACCCAATCAATGCCTTTCTAGAGGTGGGAGGTCCATTGTAGATGTGAACATATTGCGTATGTTTTCAGATTTTTTTGATGTACTGATACGTTTTTTTCCCCCTTTAAAAATACTGTTATATGGTTTGGCTCTCTGGAAGGGAAAAGGGAAAATATACTGGAGAAAATTTTGCTGGTGTAAAAAAGTTATCAATCAAAAATTTATTTTTTTTAAAAAAAGAATAAATATTAAGACTTCCATAAGGGTTAAAAATTAAGTTTACAATATAGGATGGAGAAGAGAAGGACTGTATGATGTCATATGACAATTAATTGAAAGAATATTTTTAGGTCAAACAAAAACTAAAGCATAGAATCATAGGTGAAGAGGCTGAAAAGGACCTTTTTGTTGTTATCAGTTTTTCAGTCATATCTGATTCTTCATGACCCTATTTGGAGTTTTCTTAGCAAAGATACTGGAATGATTTGCCATTTTCTTCTCCAGTTCATTTTATAAATAAGGAAACTGAGGCAAACAGGATAAAGTGACTTGTCTAGGGTCACACAAGTAGTAAATGTCTGAGGTTGGATTTGAACATGAACATAAATTTTCCTAAATCCAGACCCAATGATTTTTCCAAAATATTATTTGTTTAGTTATTATTTGTTTTATTTTATTTTTTGCTTCATTTATTTGTTTGTTTGTTTATGTATTTGCTTTTTCCAATGTGCCACCTAACTGCCTTAGAAATCATTTAGATCTCTGCATTTAGAGATTCATGTCACAACTGTGGATACTGACATCCAGAGTAATTTAGTGACTTGTTCAAGGTGATAGCACAAGTATTAAGAATTAGTTAATTCAATTTTTCTCACTCCAAATCCAGTTTACTTTCTACTATGCTCTTCCTGCTGCTTCACAGCTGTGAAATGAATCTGTAAATCTAGAGATCTAAAAGGAGGACAGCAGGGACCTGTTTGAGCTCTCCTACATTCAACCTTCAAACAACATTAAAATAATGCCTCAAAACAAATTCTGTAGTGGTAGAACCAACAAAAGGATGGTGTGAAGCAATTTTCCAGCTCAAGACATTTTAGAAGGTCAGCAGGAAAGGTTTGTCTCATTGGGGTGAGAGTGGGGTGCAGTCTAGCATAAACCACATCCTATTAAGCCAGCAGCCTTAGTGGCAGCTAAATTTGTGCAAACAGATTCTGGAGCTTTCAGCCAATAGATAATAAAGGGGTCAGACAACAGGTCAGAGGAGATGATGGGGTATTCTTTGCTGGCATTGGCCCTGCTTCATTGTCCATACAATTCTGAGTTGAAATGCCAGGAAAAGGAGGAATACTAGCAGGAACAGGACCCTAATCACAATTCCAGACTAGAAAAGAGTGCTTGTGGTTGTTCACAGACCAGAGCACAGGTCAGAAGAGCAATGGCCATAATTCTCCTTACATAATACTTCTTTGGAAGAAGTGAAAGATTAGAGGCCCCCAAGAACTAGTTTTGAAAACAGCAGTACAAAAAAACTTGACGTTTGGGACAGTGTTCTCTGGGAACAAAGACCCAGAAATAGAGTTGAAAGTCAAGGAATAGGCAGGAAAAAAATGAGCAAAAAACAACAATAAAAAGAATCCAACCCTAGAAGGTTACTATCATAACAGGGAAGATCAAAACACAAACTCAGAAAAACACAATCATGTCATAACAACTACATGCAAACCCTCAGAGAAATATGTGAATTAGTCTCAGGCCCCAAAAGAATTCCTAGAAGAGCTCAAAAATGATTTTAAAAAACAAATGAGATATAGAGGGAAAGTTGGGAAAATAAATGAAACAAAATCAAGAGTTTGGTAAATGCCTTCTGGTAAAGAAGGCACAAAAAATATTGTAGAAAATAATGCCTTAAAAAACAGAATAGATCAACTGGTTAAAAAAAATAAATAAAGCACAAAAATCCACCAAAGAGAAGAACTCAATAAACATCAGAACAAATGGAAAAGGAGGTACAAAAGCTCACTGAAGAGAATAATTCCTTGAAAATTAGAATTAAACAAGAACAAACTAATAACTCCATGAGACATCAAGAAACAATAAAACAAATTCAAAAGAATGAAAAAATAAAAGAAAATCTTCTTGGAAAAACAATTGACCCTGAAAATGGATTCAGGAGAGATAATATAAGAGTTATGGGACTACCTGAAAGCCATGATAAAGAAAAAAAAAAGCCCTAAACATAATATTTCAAGAAATTATGAAGGAACACTACCCCAAATATCCTAAAATCAGAAGATAAGCTAGAAATTGAAATAATTCACTGATCACTTCCTGAAAGAGATCTCAAAATTAAAAACTCCCAAGAATATCATAGCTAAATTCTAGAGCTCCAACATGAAGGAGAAATTCTTGCAAGAATTGACAGAAAGAAATAATTCAAATATCATGGAACCAATTAGGATAATACAAAATGTAGTGATTCCTACAATAAAGGATTAAAGGGGGCTTCAATATGATGTGCCAGAAAGCAAAAGATCTGATATTACAACCAAGGATCATTTACCCAGCAAAATAATAACAATCCTCAGGGGAAAAAAAAAATAAATGTTTAATTGACTAGAGAATTTTCAAATGTTCCTGATGAAAAGACCAAAGTTGAATAGAAAATTTGATTTTCAAATAGAAGACTCTAATGAAGCATAAAAATGTAAGCAAGAAAGAGAAATCATAAGGAATTCAATAAAATTAGACTAGTTATATTGCTACATGGGAAGATGATATTTGTAACTCCTAAGAAATTTATTATTATTAGAGCAATTATTAGTTAAATAGCAGTATAGTCTATATATGAAATAGAGGCCATGAATAGAGTTGACTATGATGGAATGATATCCAAAAAGAAAAATTAAGGGATGAGAAAGTGGAATGCACTGGGAGGAAGAAGAGGGAGAAGTAGAATGGGGTAAATTATCTCACATAAAAGGGGTGCAAAAGAACTTTTACAGAGGAAGAAAGGATGGATATGTGTTTATATGATGAATGTATGCATTTTACTCTCATCAGAATTGACTCAAAGAAGGAATAACATACATTTGTGAATAGAAATCTATCTTATCCTATAGGGAAGGAGGAGGAAAAGAGGATAAGAGAAAAGGAGGAGGAAAGTGGATTTGAGGATGCCATAGTCAAAGACAAAACACTTTTGAGGAAGTACAGGGTAAAAGGGGAGAGAGAGGATAAATGGGGTAGAGAGGAAAGTAAAATAAAGAGAAACACACAGCAATCATAACTGTAGGGGAGCATGGAACATCTTACCTATTAGATCTATAGCTAAGGGAAAAATTTATGACCAAATGAGCATTAGGAGATATAAAATGGATAATTTTGATTATGTTATATTTAAAGGGTTTGCAAAAACTTGAGTTCCAAAATTTTCTCCTTCCCTCCCTTTCCTCCCTTCCTCCTAAAAAAGGTGAGCAATTTGATTATAGGTTATATATGTCCAATCATGTAAAACATATTTCCATATTAGTCATAGTTGTGAAGAAAGCAACAGACCAAAAGATAAAAACAAAAAACAAAAAAAAAAAAAGTGAAAATAATATATTTTGATCTACATTCAGATTCTTACCCGTTCTTTCTCTGAATGTGGATAGCATTTTCCATCAAGACATTGTAACTGTCTTGGGTCATTGTTTTGCTGAGAAGAGTTAGGTCATTCATAGCTGATGATCCCATAAGGTGGCTATTACTGCATGCAATGTTCTCCTGGTTCTGCTCATTTCACTTTACAACAGTTCATTTAACTCCTCTAGGGTTTTGCTGAAATCTACTCACTTGTTATTTCTCATTAAACATAGTATGCTGTTATGATTCCTACAAGGTGCTAAGTCAGTGGAATTGATAGAGACAATAATTATCTAATTTAGCATGGTTCAGTATGATTGATTTAATCCTACAAGGAGATGTTATGGGGCAGAACTTGAAACAAGTACTAAGTAGAATTGAGGAGACAGTGGTTAAATCTAATTTAACATTGATTTAATCCTACAACAAATAATGGTTTCCTAGTGATATAATGATTGGAGTATGCTCAGTGTGCAGCACATAAGCAAGAAGCTCTTAGGGCCAGACACAGAAGCCCACAAGCCCACTCTCGGAGGCGGAGTCAGATTCATTCCAACTTCCACCTTTCTGCTGGCTGGAGACATTGGGAGGATGAGAGGCTGAAGCTGGCAGAGGCAAAGAACTAGCGGCAAGAGCTCTGGGGACCAAGGAGAGAGATAGGCCTCTAAAAAAGCTAACCCGGCCCAAGGAAGGAGACAGTACTTGGAAAGAGAAAATAAAGGATCTGGACTTTAACTCCTGGCTGCATTTGGGATTATTGAATTGAACTGAAACTAAGGCTGCCTCCAGAAGCTCCCCCAAGAAACCTGCTCCCAGAGAACATTATATTTTAGAGAAGAACATTACAGTATGCCATTACATTCACATGCTGCAAATTGTTCAGCTATTCAGTTTGGGCTGTCTTTCCTCAGTTATATCATCTCCCTATTAAAAGGTCATTGTCTCCTTTAAATTGCCGTCTCTCAATTCTGATGAAAGTGGAAGAAATAATTCCAATAGCTAAGGGAATCCACTGCAATAAATAGGGCAGTTTGTCCCTCTGTCCATTAAGCAGTTAAAATAACTGAGCACTAATCATGTGCAGAGGCCAGTATTCTTGACACTAAGAAAATAAGTGACAGTCTCTACCTACTTACCATTTGCATAATTCATATGATTTGAAAAGCTAACACCTCCACAAAATAACAGTCTCCACCTAAGGTTCAAGCTCATTCTAAGACTATGCAAAGAGTGTGGACTTCATTAATTTCTGAATTTTGGGGGGGTTTATATGGTGCTGCAGTTGGGAAAGCTGAAGAACCCAGGACCTACCACAGATTTGAGAATATTAAATCACAGTCTTAACTTAATTTATTCTCCTTCATTTATTCCTGAAAGCTAAGGATGAGAGTAGCACTACTATTTCCATTACACAGGTGGGAAAACTGAGGCCCAAAGGTGTTGTTTTTTAAAGAGACTATCCCCAAAATTTGACAACCATTCCAAAAACAAACTGGAAAAAGAAAAGCCAGTTCTCAGTCCTGCCTGTGGGAGGCAGGGCCTCCTTTTTGGCTGAGTAGAGTGGTAAATAAGAGACCTAAGACTTTCACAGGTATACCCAACAAATTCTTCCCATGCCATAAGTCCAGAAAGAATTTCTAAACACGTAGTAGATAAACCCCTTGCTCTCACTTCTCATTTCTCCAACATTGAAATTATATATATATATATATATTATATATATAAACAGGAGAGGCCTTAAGTCACTTCCATACAATTTCTCTACCCCACCTCAGGATTTAAAGGAACCAACTAGACTTTAAATTGGAACCAAGTCTAACTTCCTCATTTGAACAAATGGGGAAACTGAAGAACAGAAAGATAGAATGATTTGATCAAAGTCACACAGTTAGTATAAAAGAGATCCTGGATTCAAATGCAAGTTATCTGACTTGAAATTCAGGGAATCCTCTACTGTTCATCCTCAGCCCCAAAGGAGGCTATGGCAGGAATGATACTGGAAACCAAATATGATAGGAATAATATTTGTGATATGAGGAAGAGCTGTTTTTTTTAAAGATGGGGAAAACTAAAGGTATTGACATTTTCTTACATCTATTTTGCAATTATATTAAGCTCTATAATCTCAAAATCAATTTGTTCTTTAGAAATATATTTTAAAATTGAAGAGAAAGATGGACAAAAGAATCAGAATGGACAATAAGGTAATAAAGTTATCTTTTTTGGCAAATGATGTGATGGTATACTTGGAAAACTTTAGAGATTCTACTAAAAAGTTAATTGAAACAATTTTAGTCAAGTATCAAGATAGAAAATAAACCCACATAAATCAATAGCATTTCTATATATCACTAATAAAACTATGCAAGAAGAGACAGTAAAAGATATTTCACTTAAAATAATCATAGTCAATATGAAATACCTAAGAATATAACCACGACAAACCCAGGAACTATATAAACACAATTACAATTAATAATTAAAAGAGATTTAAATAATTGGAGAAATATTCATTGTTTTGGGGGAAGGAGGGAGTGTGGCACCAAACCAATAAAATAAAAATGACAATTCTATTTAATTTACTTATTCAGTGCCATCACAATCAAATTATCAAAAATTATTTTGTTGAGCCAGAAAAAAATAATAAAATATTTCATTTAGAAGAACAAAAAGTCAAGAATGTCAAAGAAATTAATGGAAAAAAATGTAAAGGAAGAAAGTTTAGCAGTACCAGATTTTAAACTGTATTATAAGAAGGTATTTAACAAAACTATCTGATACTGGCTAAAAAATAGAATAGTAGTTCAGTAGAATATAGTAGATATATAATACACAGTAGTAAATTATTACAGTAGCCTTATATTTGAGAAATGTAAGATTTTAGTTTTGGAGTTAAGAATTCATTATTTGATTAAAAAAATTATTGGGAAAGTTGGAAAGCAGTTTGGCAGAAATTAGCTATAGACTGATATACCATTTACCAAGTTACAATTAATATGAATATATGACCTTGACATTGAGATATCATAAATTAGACGAACATGGAACATATTACCTATTAGACTTATGGACTGGAGAAGAATTTAGGAATAAATAAGAGATTGAAAGCATTATGAAATGCAAAATTGATAATTTTTATCACATTAAATTTTAAAAGTTTTGTACAAATAAAATCAATGTAGCTAAGATTAGAGGGAAAGCAGGAAATTGGGGAGGAAATTTTTATTGACAATTTCAAAGATGAAGGCCTCATCTCAAATATATTGAAAATTTTGGAAAATTTATAAGAATATGAGTCACTCCCCAAATGATAGTCAAAGGATATGAACAAACAGAAATCAAAGCTATATATAGTCATCTGAAAAAAAAAATGTTCTAAATCATTTCTGATTAGAGAAATGTAAATTTAAACATCTAGGTTCCATCTCACATCTATCAAATTGGCTAAAGTGAAAGAAGGAGAAAATGACAAATGTTGGAGATGTGGAAAACTTGGAACACTTGGTAGAAGTGTGAACCGATTCAACCATTTTAGAGAGCAATCTACATAAAGAGTTATAAAACTTTGTCTTTTGACTCAGCAATACCACTATTAGGTCAAGGTGATTAGGGGAAAAGGAATAGAACCTATACATTCTAAAATAGAACCTATACATTACAGCAGCTCTCTTTGTAGTGGCAAAGGACAGGAAATTGAGGGTATGTCCATCAAGTGGAGAATGGCTGATTAAGTTGTGATATATGATTGTGGTGGACTACTACCGTGCAGTAGGAAGTGATGAACAGGTTGACTTTAGAAAAATGTGGAAAGATTTGTATGAAACAGTAGTGAGTGAAAAAAGTAGAACCAAGACAATGTTTTATATAGTATGACAATAGTGTTTAAAGAATAATTGTACAAAGTACTAAGCTACTCTGAGTAATAGGAATATTCAAATCAACTACAAAGAACTTATGGAGGAACTGAGAAAGTACTGAGATATGGATGTGTTGAAGGGTTTAATAGATATATGTATGTTTGAATAAGTATTTATATGTATGTATGTATGTGTGTGCGGAAATGTTGACCACTCCCAGTAGCTTGAACTTAAGTGATCTCATTTAGCTGGAGATCTCGACCTTTTATTTCCCTAACTGCAAAGCTGGCTTCTCAGGACCAATAAAAATCCCTTTCTTTGCCACATTCAGATTTTGGGTTTTTGAATTCTTTCACATTGGACCTGTGCCGACCAGAGGAAATTCTTACACCTCAATTTTCACATCTCTAGAGACCACTAGCACAGCATCAAAGGGATACAATAGACACCAGGAATGATAAATATGAAACAGAGTGGGAGAGCATATGAAAGACAAGTTCCTCAGTGGAATCAGAATTACTCAGTAGAAAGGGAGCATCCCATGAGATTAGGGCAAAGCTAAAGGCCATAAGGAAAATTTAGTCTTAGGGTCTTGACATAATTTGGATTTTTGACTGGATTACCTTTAGAGGGTGGGACCAAGGAAGTAACCTGATCTTCATTATCAGAGCCTTCTTCCTGTTTGCCTAAGGGATTAATTTTTATCAATTCCTCTGCTAAGCACTGCTAACACTGAAGACCTCATCTGTGAGAGGGAGAGAGAGAGCTCGGAACTCAAAATGTAATAAATAAAATTTTTAAAAATAAATAACTGAGAGGTTAAGTGATTTGTCTAGCATCACACAGTCATTATGTGTTAATCAATAAATATTTATGAAGTGATTTCTATATGCCAGGCATTATGCTAAGATACAAAGAAAGACAAAAGGCCATTCCTGCCCTCAAGGAGTTTACAATCTAATGAGAGAAGTAACATACACATTATTATGTACAAATAAAAAGTATGCAGAATAGAGATAATCAATGGAGGGAAAGCACTAGAATTAAGGGGAAAAGGCTTCCTGCAGAATTGGATTTTAGCTGGGATTTGAAGGAAGCCAGAAGGCAGAGATGAAGAGGTAGAATATTTCCAGCATGGGGTGTCACATGTCAAAGGTGAGACACAAATCCAGGTCTCACTGACTAAGCATGAGGCTCTTGTAACTGAGTGCAAAAATGAACAACAAAAAGGCAATTCCTCAAAACAAATCACTCATGACTCTATCTGACAGAATGCAATATCTCACACTCCTAATGCCACCCTCTATAAAGAAGGGTGGGAGATTTACTTTCTTAACTCTTTTCTGGGACCAAGCCTGGTCAATAGATTTGCACAATGTTGTGTTGTTTTTGTTTTTCTTTCCCAACTATAATCTTAAAATAACAATGGGTATAGTAAAAAGGGTGATCAACAATCTATATACACCCTCTCATTCAAAAAAACAAAATTTAGTCAGCTGGTCTCCCTCCATTGATGGAAGTTCAGCACCTGTGGAATGAGCTTTGTAGGAATCTCCATCTGCCCATCAGGAACCCCTTCAAAGACAATGAAAATGAAAAACACACCTGTTCTGAAACATTTGTTAGTGACAAATCTTTTCCTGGGGAGATACAGTCAGTCTGCTAAGTCCCATAAATGGTATGACTAACAGTATTGTTTTTTATGTAAATGTATTCACTAACAAGATCTGCAGGTACAGCTGTTAAGTTGGGGAGTAAGAGGAAGGAACTAGGATTATTTCGTCAGCATGGGGAACTCTTGCACCAGTGAGAAACCATGCAGCCAGTCTATGACATAATAGTTCAAGCCTGAGGACTTTCTAGAGGCATAGAGAGACTTGAGAATGATCACTCATTTAAGATATTAAGTGTCAGAGGAGGTATTCTAGTCTAGGTCTTTCTAACTTCAAATTGTAGAACTCTATCCATTATATATTCTTCAATATCACACTATTTTCTATTCATCTACAACTGTAAATGATTAATATTCAATATGGATAGCTAGGTAGCATAGTGCTTGAAAAAAGAGAAATTTATTTTCCTTGTTCCTAAAATAAAATCTGGCCTCAGATACTTATTAGCTATGTGATCCTGAGCAAATCATTTAACCTTATTTGTCTCAATTTCTTGTTCTGTAAAATGAGCTGGAGAAGGAATTGGCAAAATGCTCCAGTAACTTTACCAAGAAAACCCCAAATAGGGTCATGAACTGTCAGACATAACTAAAAAACAACTGACAAAAACATTAAAAAATTTTTTTAAAAATTTTTGTTTACCCAAATCAAAACAAATCTGTGAGTTCTAGTGGACTTGAAGCTCAGTGTGCAGGGACATGTGGACAGCCAAAGAAATCATACTATTTTAACCTGCATTAAAATGTAAGTATAGTGGGAAGGAGATAGAAATTGCTCTATTATCTATATACCCTGGTTATACCTTACCTGGAGAATAGTGTCATGTAGGTATCTCATTTAAGGAAGGTCAATGACAATCTGAGCACCTTTGGGGTGACCAAGTGATGAAGAAGGTGAAGAGAGTGGAAAATGGGCCACAATAACCCTATTTGTTAAGGACATTACAACGGGGGTTTGTGCTTCAGTAAAAGGATTTGCATTAGATGACCTCTAAAATTTTTTCCAGCGGTGGGATTCTATAATTAATTCTAAGTTTCTAAGAATTCTAAAATTCTAAGTAGCACCCAACACTCAGAAGGGGGATGGGATGACTCAGAATTAGGAAAAGGACAAAAATCTAGAGAGCTAAGGTTCTAGTCTCTTCCCTGTTATTATCTAGCAATGTGAGCTTGTTGTTCAGTACTTTTTCAGTTATGTCCAATGCTTCATGACTCCAATAGGGGTTTTCTTTGCAAAGATATTGGAGTGGTTTGCCATTTCCTTCTGCAGCTCATTTTACAGATGAGGAAACTGAGGCAAACAGGATTAAGTAACTTTCCCAGGGTCACACAGATAGAAAGGATCTGAGTCTAAATTTGAACTCAGGTCCTTCTGACTCCAGGCTTAGAACTCTATCCACTGAACACTATCCACTCCACCACTGAGCTGCCCCAGCTTAGGCAAGGCATAATCATAGATCATTAGAGGATCCTTCTTGAAAATCCCTTCCTCTCTTAGAGCTTTAGTACACTCATCAGCAAAAAGAGAATGTTGGACTAGAAAATTTCTAAAGTGCTTTTCAGCTAAAACATCATATTGTTTTAAGACATTTTGGGGCTGCTTTCAAGAAGAGTGAATTCAACACTAGGATGAACTACATGTAGTCTGTGGAGTCTGTCTCATAAGTGTTATTGTTCTTCTAGTATCCATGTTCTGGTTTCCTGATAAACCAACCATAAGGTATTGAGTTCCCTTATACTCAAGAACTAAACCAGGCATTAGAGGGGATATAGAAGATATCAGACATGATGCATTTCTTGAAGGGACTTGTTCTCCTCCTCCTCTTCCTTTTTTCCTCCTCCTCCTCCTCCTCCTCTCAATGTCTTATTCTTTGCCATCAAAAAAAAAAAAAAAAAGTTGCTACAAACATTTTTGCACATGTGGGTCCTTTCCTCTCTTTTACGATCTCTTTGGAATACAGACCCAATAGTGATATTCCTGGATCAAAGGGAATGCACAGTTTTATAGTCCTTTGGGCAAAATGTTTAAAAAATGAATGTTAAAATTGTTTCTATATGTAATTGGGGAAAAAACAAAATGGTAAATAAACATAATTTTAAAGGGGGAAAAAAAGAATTCCTGTTTAAAAAAATAGACAGTAATCTGTCTGAGTGGTTCAGTTATTCATCTGCCTTAAGGCAGGAGGCTAGAACAAACGCTTTCTTAATGTTCTTTCCAAAGAACAAATCACTACTTTAAAAAAGCAGCTCCTTCTATCCTATACTAATTAGTCAATGCTGCTGCAAGTCATGAAACCATCTTTCTCCCTGCATCTGTGCTCAGGGACAATAAATGCATGACAATATTACTGATTCATCCCAGGCCATGAACATGTGGAACAGCAGCCCCTCAGCAGGCCGAGTTCCAAAGAGTGACGTGAGAAGAGGATGCAGAAATCAGCAAGGATCATCAAGCTTCAGGTTGCTCTAGTTACAAGATGTTTAGTCTATACACTTTCTCATCTCTCATCACAGTTCATAACAAAGCAATGTAACTGCTAAAGGAAGTTGATGACTCTCTGGGACCTCAGACTCATAAGTGAGATGATGTCCAGCCATCCCCCAATTGTACTTCCTGCCTGAACCACCCAGCTGAGTTAGGATTTGAGCTCCTTCATCTACACTTGTTGATTTTAAGCTTCTTAAAGCAAAAATCTGTTTTTTGGAGTAGAATGGGCAATTCCTATGACTGAACCACAGCTCAGTGGTAACAACAGTGAATGTTACTTCCGCCAAGTCACTTAACTGATACATAATTGCTCAATGAGCCTTAATTTCCTTATCCATAAAATGGTGATAATACATACACTATCTACTACCACAAGGTTATGAGAAAAGTACTTTGTATTCTTTTTTTTAATGTATCTATAATTCCTTTCATTTTCAACGGGGTAAAGATGAGGAAGAAAGTGGAAAAATCTATAATTTCACTGATTTAATAAATTCCCAGTTTGGAACTCTCTTCACTAATACATTTTTAAATCTTGTTTGTAACTTAAGAGTTTTAGAAAATTGCTTGAGAGGTTAAGTGATTTTCTCATAGGTCAAAAAGCTAGCTTTACCTTTCAGTGTGGAAAATCTCTTCACTGAGACTTATTGTAACTCCTCTATAATTTATAACTTTAGAGATTGATTGGGGAACTGAAAGGCTAAAAAAAATAACATGCCCATAACCACACATCCAAAGCATGTCAGAGATAGGATCTGAACCCAGTCTTGATTCTTGGACTCCGTCCATTGTGATATGCTGTCTTTCACACGTTGTGTTTGTAAGAGTGAAAAGTAAGCTATATTTGTTTTTGGAAAAGGAGGCAATATAAATTGTTTTTTTCTCTACCTCATTCCCCTCAATTATACAAATTCCTAGACAAATAAGTGTTCATATCCTCAGAAAAACAGACCGATCTTTTCTATGTACATTTTTCTCTGTACCATGCTAGGGGAGGTGGAGAATCTAAATGGAGATGAAGTTTAAAGTATCTGCCTTCAAAGAGCTAATACTTTAGTTGGATAAATACAATGCAAAATAATAAATGTTGGGGATTTGATTAAGGGGTCTCCTCTCCAATCAATTGACTTCTGATGAGATTATAGGACTTGAGGGAAATTTTTCAAGTCAACAAAATTTTATTAAGCATAAAAAAAAATTTGTAAGCTTAAGCTTGGCACTGTGCTAAACACTGATGTGCTAACACCTTAAGGAATTAAAAGAAGTATAAAGAAATATTTATATCTCACTGATCTTTAAGAGGTATAAAGAAGGTCTTCCAACAATGTGATAGAATTATATAGCTGCTTCTTATTGGCTGGCTGAAGATTATAAAGAATGTATTATCCATTTGGTAATTAAGGGCAAGCACAGTAAGGAAACCACTGATTTTTGCAGTTTTTAATTCAAATTCTCACTCATGACTTGTTCATGTATGGAAAATACATTTAAAAGACCCAAGTATAGTAAGAATTCTTGAGCATATGATATCCACATAGAAAGATGTTCCCTACTTAACACATACCACCAATACAATAAGGTCAAAAACAAATGACATAAAAGGTAGTATTTTTCAGCTAGGTGCTGTAGTAGAAACAGTACTGGGTTTGGAATCAGGAAGATTCATTTTCATGAGTTCAGATCTGGACCCAGATATTAGTTGTGTGACCCTGAGCAAGTCAACCCTGATTGCCTCAGTTTTCTTATCTGTAATATGAGCTGGAAAAGGAAATGACAAACCACTCCGTAACTTTGCCAAGAAAACCCCAAATGGGGTCACAAAGAGTTGAACACGACTGAAATGACTGAACAAAACAAAGTAGTATTTTTCAGGGAGACAGGAGTTAAGTCCTTTATGTTTCTTCCAAGTCATTAATATATCACCATTTTTCCTAAATAGAACTAAGAATGATTCCAAATTTAAGAGGGAGTCCAATCAAAACATCTTGCTCATCACTTGATATATATGGATGACATCAACTAGGATTCCACCAACATTACTAATATACATTAATGGGCATCTTTATCAATAATAAATCAACAAATATTTATTAAGTAATAGGCACCAGGCACTCTGCTAGATCTGGGTATACAAACACAAAAAAACAAAATAAAACAATCCCTACTTTCAATATTCTATTAGGAGAAGTAATATGTACAGACACAATAAGAAAAACGAGAATGGATTGTACCACAGACAATAGGATTTCATATTCTATCATATTCTATTAGGAGAAGTAATATGTACAGACACAATAAGAAAAACAAGAATGGATTGTGCCACAGACAATCAAATTAGAAGGAAAAAAAGATTTTTGGGGAAGATGATAAGCTTAATTTTGGATTGCTGAGTTTATTCAATTTTTCTTCAATGATATAAAAATGTTATTTAGTCTCAGTAAATGCCATTGTTTAATGTATATAGAGGAGAGACATAGACTAAAGCTTTCGAGCCTGATCTGGAGGTCACATTAAAGCAAATGTATAAAAGTAATACCTACAAATGTCTTCTTCTCCTCTGGGCAAAACATATCAACAAAGAGAAAGTTGTAGATGAATATGTTAAGAGATTTATAAGCAACCTGAAATCAAACTTGAATAGGAAGAATGTTTAAATTAATTAACAGCAATGCATTGTTTGTTTTAATGCATATTTTAGGGCTATAAAATAGGTTATAACTGATTTTGAAAGTATCCTGACAAAAACCTGCATAGTTAGACAACAAATAGATGGACAAGAGTCTATCACTGATAATACAATTATACAAAGAGCCACACTTCCTCATTGGAAAAGAGGAAAGAGATTGCTAGGTATTTTTAGAGCTCATGACAAATGAATCAAAAACCTGCAGAAATACTTTTGAAAGAAGTGTATATCATTTCACCAAGCAAGAGTAAAGGCTGATACTGGAATTGTCAAATGTAATCAAAAGTAGTTTTCTTCTGGGTAAAGGATATGAAATGGCTAACATCCAAGAATGGTATTAAAAGGCCCTCCATAGAATATATCCACATAAACTAAGTCAACAATATGTCAACAAAGAAGTGAACAAATGTCTTAGTCATGCATACTTGTTTGTGGAAATAGGGATTATGATGGCAATTTAGACTAGGCCATTGCTATCAGAAATTATAAAGGGGTTTTCTTTAAAGAGCCTGATAGCAATTATGTCAAAATGCAGATTATTTGTGCAAAACTATAGAAACTGTCCAACATGTTATATTCTTTGGATGGTAAATTTTTAAAATGTAGAATACCTAGAAAAACACAGAGAGAATTGTATCTTAATACAGACTGACAGATGACAAATTGTCATATAACAAAGATAGATCTTAAAATATCTTTGGGAATTCCCCCAAACTGGGCTTAAACTTACTACTACAAATCGAATTATTTCCCACAACTTCCTAGGCTTCATATTGATCCATCTTTAGTGAATGTTACCATACCACATACTCAGTTTCCAAGCTTTATGGTCAATAAGAATTTTTTAAACACTTACTATGTGCTAAGCTTAGTGGAACACTGGATAGAGTGTCTCCACAAGAGTTCTTTGACAAGAAAACACGCTAAAATCAGACATGACTAAAAACAGCAGTTTTCCTAGGACAGGTAGCACAGTAGATAGAGTGCTGGACCTAAAGTTAGTCATCTTCCTGAATTCAGAACTGATCTCTGACACTTACTAGCTGTGTGATGACCAAGTCACTTGACCCTGTTTGCCTCAGTTTCCTCACCTATAAAATTAGTTGGGAAGAAAATGGCAAGATTCTCCAGTATATTTGGCCAAAAAAAAAAAAATTTCAAATGGGATCACAAAGAATTGAGGAAGTCTGATTGATTCAATGGCAAACTACTCCAGCATATCTGGCAAAAAAATCTCAATTGAGGAAACAAAGAGTTGAGGAAGACTAAAAACAATTGAATAGCAACAATGTGCTAAGTACTAGAAATACAAATATAAGCAGAAAAACAATCACTCTCCTAAAGGAGCTTACATTCTAATGGAGGAAGATAGCTTACAAAGGGAAGCTGAAGGGGATTGGAAGCTGAAGAGAGAGTCATGGTAGAGAAAATCTAGAGTAATACCTGGAGAATAAAAATATAGTTGACCTAGCCATTCTTCTTAATGGAAGTTTGAAGAGGAGTCATTCAACCAGATGGAGGATCTCCAGGGGTAGAAGATGCTGAGGACGTATGAGTCCAAGAGCTAAGGTGACTTTCAAAATAAAGAGGTTCTTTGGGCATGATGGAGAAGTCTGGAGGAGCCCAAAGACCCTGTGAGATATACAGTGCAAATATCAATGGCCCTTTTATAGATCAGGAAACTAAAGCTCAAGAGGTTGTGATTTGCTCATCATCATTTAGCTATAAGGAAAACCAAGAGTAGAGACAAGGTTTTCTAACTCCAATATAAAATAGTCAATAAAACCCCAAAATAGAATAGTCAGTAGAAAAGGGTCAAATGAATACTGCCAACACTTAAGCAGTCAAGCAAAGTTTTACATAAGAAATGTTATTTGATCAGGGTTTGGGGCAAATTGCTTAATATTTTGGGGTCTCAGTTCCTTCATCTGCAAAATGATGGGACAGGACGGATTTCCAGTTTTCTTCTAGATCTTTATTTGTGATCATATAAAAGATCAATAGATCTTAGGTAAGCAAGGAGGATAATAAGGCATTCCAGCCAGAGGAGAATGCTTGGGTAAAGACAAGGGAGGTAAGAATTGATATAATAATTTGGGAAGGTAGTGAATGGATCAGTTTTGCTGGAATGGATGGTTTTTGCAGTGCAAGATATACAAGTAGTTGTGAGACACATGGTAAATGCTTCTTCTCTTTGTAGGTAGCCTTTGGGTGAATGGCAGGAAGAGAAGTCCACTTATCCTTTGCAAAGTACATAAGAAAATTTAAATGGAGTTTTCCCCCAGGAAAGTTTGTTAGGATCAGAAGTCTATTTCCAAGTTCTCAAACTTTACACTATCACACACACACACACACACACACACACACACACACTGCTTTCAGAGTGTTTCTTTCTCCATCTGAGATGCCATCAAGGCAAACCCATTTGGACAGGCCCAGTTGGAACCTTCCACATACCTTTATGGCACTCCAACATCAAGGAGGAATTATTAATCTATAAATTCTCTGTCTGGTCTAATGTGTGTGTGTGTGTGTGTGTGTGTGTGTGTGTGTGTGTGTGTGTGTGTGTCTGTGTGTCTGTGTGTGTATGTGTAGAAAGAGATAGACAGGAACTGAGACAGAGACAGAGAATTCATTCAGCCCAACCTTCCTTTTCCTTCTCTACTTCCCTAATGGAACTCTCTTTAGTTGGTCTTTTTCCTTCTCATGGCTTTTCCAGGAAGGAAGGAGAGAGGGGGAACAAATGGTGATTGGTAATGGAGAGCCATCCATCCAATGGAGGAGACAGCCTCAAGCTATCTGCCTGTTTCTCAGATTAGCAGGATGGTGGTGGGCTGGACTGTAAGGGGGGCCGTGTGGAGTAGTCACAGCCAATTAGTTACAAATATAGTTTCCTTCTCTAATGTATCAGTTACACAGCAAAGAGAATGGGATGATTGTTCTGAGAAAAAAGGAACCCTTCCCTGCTCTCTTCCTTCACCCCCTCCCTCTCCTACCCACAGCAGCTTCAATAGAGATACAACAGGGAGACAGACTCTGGAGCTCTCAGAGAGGGAGAGAGATAGAGATGGGGGTGGAGGAATCACATTGGATGAAGGAAAAAAATAAATACAGGAAAGAATGGAAAGGAGGGGAAAATCAAGGAGCAAAGGAAAAGAGAGAAACTAAATGAAAAGAAAATATAGAAGGTCAGACCCATGGGGTAGGAGAACCTGTACTGGAACTATAAGGGGAGATGCTGAGGACAGAAAATTCAGAGAAAGTGAGATGTTAAATGAGCGGGCAATGAAAGGGAGCAAAGGGGGGTTCAGGGGATCAGGGTGGGAGAGGAGATCTGCATAAACAGTCCCAATTCCTTAAGCAAAGACCTTCCAGATGGCCCACAGCTGGACTGGGATTGCCAGGCTATCGGGTAGCAGAAACACAGCAGGTGCTGTGCGTGTGTACTTCACAGAGGCCCTCTGGATACCTTGCTGACCCAAGTCACTACCCTCCCTCATGGCAACTATAATCAGCTTCCCCCAGCTTTCTCTGCACCACACAGATCCTGGGGGAAAAAAATTCACATACAACCCAGAATCCTCAAGTTTTGGAGTTAAGTTGGACTATCCTAGAAGATCCATGCTCGAAAAGGATCCACCATTCATTTTACAAATGAAGAACCTAAGTGTCAGAAAAGTGACTCAAACACATCTTTTAATTCTATTTCAGGCTTCCTTCCCAATAAGGAGGCAGGGACAGTCAGATGTTTGGAAGGGTAGGTAGAGCCTTTGGTTGGTATCAAACCTCCCAGCTTGTTGGTGGAAGTTGTTGAGCTCTGAGGGAGCAGGGATTCAGAACTCAGCCCAAAGACTAGACCTATTAGGAAGCCCAGCTCAGCAGGCACTGTTCACTACGAAGCCCTCCCTCACAAGAAACCAGAGCCAAGGGGAGACCAATGCTCTAGCAATGACTTCCTAATCACCCTGAGCTGCTCTTTAACTTCTATACAGCCTCTCATCCAGCATATGGAGGGGCTTCCCCTCCCCCATTCCAACCAAGACACAAGAGCCTTTATTCCCCTTTACCACCTTCATGCATTTTCAGGAACTTCAAGTAGGTAATTCTTAGAAAAGTCAGAGTTGGTAATATCTGTTTATATTGTCTATACATGAGTGTTTATCTTGCCTTATCCATTACAACATAAACTCCTCATATTTCTCCATCCATTTTTTAATCATAGAATAAATGTTTACTAACTTCATTCTCTGTTCAAGGTCTTAAGCACTGAGGATAGATACAGAAATAGATAAAATATTGCTTCTGTTTCTCAAGAAGATTATTGTCTAATAGGAGAGATGAGATGTACACAGATAACTACAACATGACATATGTACTAAGGAAAGATACAAATAATGAAATTTCCTAAGGAAAGAATATTTCTGATTAGAGGAAACATGGAAGATGCTGTGGAGGAAAGGACTGTTGAGTTAGAACTGAAAAGCTAGGATATAATTTTCAGGAATAAGTATTCTCAGACATAGTAAATAGGTGTGGTCAAAGGCATATATATACAAGTAAGAAAATACAAGTAGTCCAGTATGACTAGAACATAGAATAATGAGGAAGATAAAGAATGTGAAATAAGACCAAGTAGGAAGATGAGAGCCAGAGGTTCTAGCTAGAGTGTTTTTTGACTAAAGCTATGAATGTGGATGGGGCCATCACCAATCGTCTTGACCTATGTCTTGCCACTAGACTGGTATCTGTGGAAAAGAGGGTGAGACTGATGATTCTGCACAAGTTCTGCCTCAGGTCCAAGGTCACTTGCGAGTCAAGAATAAAGGATAAACAAACAGCAATATGAATTAGAAAGATGGGAAATAAAGAATGGACTAACTAGAGAGGAATTAGAGACAGATAATTGACATGTTCTAAGGAGGGTAATGATGAGAGACTATTACTAGTTGTTGTTTGTCCTTCTGAAGAGGACCATGATATCAGGGAGGTGATGGGTTCAGTTGCCAGATATAGATTGGGATGACTGGAGATGGCCTCAGATGCAGTGGGAGGTCTTTTTAAGGGAAGGTTTTTTAACAGGTCTCATTTTAACTAATGCAATTAATTCTTGTTATACAATGTAATTAAGTTAATACAATTTAGAGATTATGGCTAAGTAAGTAATGAGGCAAAGAATGGCCTCTTCTAACTAGTTTAAAAAAAAAATCAATTTAAGAAGAGAAGACTCTCTGGATATCTGGCCAAAAATATAAACAGCTGCTGTTATATTCACTCAGAGCTAACTAAACAATGACTAGGTGGGGCTTGGACTGGAACCTACTTAATGGCCAGTCAATAAGAGTCAGGGTGCTTTGGGTTTAAGGCCTGGTCTTTAAGAAATCTAGTCCATAAACCCCCAGATAGCTTTCTGGGTTTCAATGACCAAAATTTACATTCCTTTAGGAAGAACACTGGCAGATCTATAGTTGTAGAGGAAAGAGGGGGCAGATAAGACAGATACTTATGTCCTTTGTTTTTATCAAGCAAACACGAATTCAACCAGGTCATCATTCATTTACCCTGCCAGGTGTTATGCCTTCTAAGGGACACAAAAGAAACATGAAATATGTCCTGTCCTCAGAGAGCTTGAAACCTGGCTGGAGAGAGAAGATAAATAGAAAATATGAAGAGGCACAGAATAAAATACTAAATTTACGTGTAGTGCTACATCAACAGGTGAGCCATTTTTATTCTGCAAGTCCTCCATTACAATCAATCTTCACTAAATGCTGTTGCCTGACTATACTGTGGCAGCAATAAGGACATAGCCCAATTTGTGCTCACAAAGTTCCTTCCTGGCTTTTTTGCTGCTCCCTGCACAGGAACCTTTGATTGCCATGCCTTTTCACTGGTTGTCTGGAATGCTCTACATCTTTATCCCCACATCTTGGCTTCCTCCAAGACCCAGCTCAAATCCCACATTGGGCAAGAAAGCTTTTCTAGGTTTCCCTCCAGCAAACATAATCCCCCCCCCCTTTCTAAACAGTACCTTTACTTTGATACCTTCCATTTTACCTTTTATTATTTTTTACCTTTTATTTTTTGTTTGTCCATAGTTATTTGTATGTTTTTTCTCCCATTAAACTATAAGCTCCTTAAGGTCAGGGATGATTTCTTTTCTTTCTTTCCTTTTATCTTCAGTGCTTAGCACAGTGCCTGCTTGGCATATAGTAAGTGCTTAATTAATGTTTACTACTTGTTTCTTGACAATTCTTTGAGAAAAGCAGTAAAATAATACTATTATACCCATTTTATAGATGAAGAGAGGCCGAGAGAAACTAAGTGACTAATAATTGCAGCCAGCAGGATTCAAACGCAGGTCTCTTGACTCAAGGGCTAATTCTCTTTTCTACTTCACAGTGAATCCTCCCAAGATATCTTAGGACTTAGTGGCTAGATTTCTTTCCTAAAGATCAGATCTTAAGCCAAAACCAATCTGATTCTCATTGGCCACCAACAGGTCCTGGGTCAAGCCCCATTAATCATTGTTTGAGTCTCAAATGACTCAGATTGAATGTAAATAACAGTCATTTCTGCTGTGGTCAGAAACCCTGAAGGTCCTTGCCTCCCAGATTTATTTAGTTCATTTCCCACCCCCCTTTTTTTGGACTGGGTGAAAGAGAAGATACTTTGCCTCAATTGCTACCTAGCCTTAAACACTGAATGGGTGTGGCCTCAAACTGAGATCTGTTGAAGACCTTAGCTTAAAAAGGCCAGTCTCCCAATTCATCTTGGGCCATCTGATCTCCAAGGTCTCCCAATGCATCCAAGTCCATCTCCAGGCATCCTGATCTGAATCTTGCCACTGTCCCCAGATGGCTCTGGGGGGGAAGGTGAGGCAGATGACCTTACACAGCCCTTCCTCACTTAAATCCTGTTCCCTTGCATGTCATGGCACCCCCTCCCTGATGTCAGGGTCCTCTTCGAGACCAAGGACAAACAACAACAGTGGAGGTTGGACCATCCATCTCTTCGACAAAATAATGACTCCTTCCTTCCATCCTTAAGCTGCTTCTTCTGCCCAAACCTACCTAAGGAATGTGAGAAGGGCTGGGAAAATGCATCTGAAGTGACAAGGGTCAGACTGGGGTTAAGGCCGAGCCCGCTACATCCACCTTTAGGGGCCATACCTTTGGAATAACACTGGTGTTCAATGCATGTTAATCCTTAATAAATTAGCATAGCTGCTCTACTTAGGCAAGAGGAGGTTAAAAAACTGAAGAGGGAATGAAGGGAACCTAAATAAGGAGGACATTTGTTCTGGTCCAACTTCAACCTTCACAACCCAGAAAACAAAGCACTAAGGGGTTACCTCTATTGAGTGGAAGGTAGAGGACAGACCAAGAGAGCTATGGATGTTCAGCACCCCTGAGGTATCTCAGTAAGAGAATGGGAATGTTGCACCCTACACACAGAAACATACACATAGCCACATTCACCCTGGTCTATCTAGCCAACTCCTAAAAGCCCCAGAAAGTCAGAACTTGG
This sequence comes from Sminthopsis crassicaudata, assembly GCF_048593235.1. Lineage (NCBI taxonomy): Eukaryota > Metazoa > Chordata > Mammalia > Dasyuromorphia > Dasyuridae > Sminthopsis > Sminthopsis crassicaudata. The sequence continues at coordinate 313,935,750 of NC_133618.1, forward strand.
ATTAAAACTCTCTTGCCCCGGCTTAGCAGGTCACTGGCCTGGCTCCTCTCCTCCCCCACTCTGGGTTCAGGGCCCTAAAATGTGGAGTGCTTTTGGAAGCCTCAGGGTGGGTGGGCAGCAAGCAGGACACAGAGGTCACCAAGGTTAGGGTCAGATCTGGCCCTGCCTGTCCTCCCCACAGGAATGTGTGCCTACAGAAGCCATATTCCAGGGCCCTCCCCGAGCTGTGGTCCAGCCCTGTGATCTACAGCCCACCAACATATGGCTGGAAGATGACACGGGGGAGCTGGGGAGAGGAAAGGACAAGGCAGAGGGGCTGTGAAATGGTCCCAGGAGAGCAGAAATGCACACACACGCTGAATGCACACTGCACACACACATAAACACTGTACACACACACTGCATGCACACTGCACACAGTGCACACACACTGAACTCACACTGCACACACAGTGCACACACCCACTGCACATACTGCACACACTATTCATACACACACTGCACACACAGTGCACACTACACAGGCACTGAACACCCACACTGCATATAATGCACATGCACAGTGCACATACCCACTGCATATGCACTCACATTGCACACACCCACTGCATGCACACTGCAGACACACTACACACACTGCAGACATACTGCACACACTGCAGACACACTGCACACAGTACACACACACTACACTGCACACTGTGCGCACACACTGCACTCACTTATACTGCACACACTGTGTTCACACACTGCATACACACTGCACATATACTTACACTACATACACTGTAAACATACACTTCACACACACTACACATCACGCACACACAAACTGCACACACCCACTGCATGCACATTGCACATATTGCAGACATATTGCACACTGCGCACTCACACTGCACACTCACACTGCACACATTGCACATACACTTACACTGCATACACTGTGCACACACACTACACATTGCACACACACTTACACTGCATACACCCACTGTACACACATTGCACACAGTGCAGACACACTGCACACACACACTGCACACTGTGCACTCACACTGAGCACTCACACTGCACACACTGCATACCCTGCATACACTGCACACACACACACTGCACTCACATTGCATACACTGCATACACTGCACACAGTGCACACACACATTGCCCTCACACTACACTGCACACACACTTACACTGCATACACTGCACACATACTACACACTGCACTCACACTGCACACTCACTACCCACTGCACATACACTGCACTCACTGCACATACACTGCACTCACTGCACACACACTACACACACTTCAGATACACTACACACATACTGCATACTGTGCACACACACACACACTTACACTGCATACACTGTGCACACACACTACACATTACACACACACTTACACTGCATACACCCACTGTATGCACATTGCACACAGTGCAGACACACTGCACACACACACTGCACACAGCACACTCACACTGAGCACTCATACTGCACACACTGCATACACTGCACACACACACTGCACTCACATTGCATACACTGCATACACTGCACACACACTACCCACTGCACTCACACTGCACACTGCACACACACTACCCACTGCACACACACACTGCACATACACTGCACTCACACTGCACACACACTACACAAACTGCAGATACACTACACACATACTGCATACTGTGCACACACACACACTTACACTGCATACACTGCACACTCACTTAGACTGAACACACTGCATACACACTCACACTGCACACACACTTAGATTGAACACACTGCATACACACACTGCATACACTGCATACACACACTGCATACACTGCACACACACACTTACACTGCACACACACTGCATACACTGCACACACACTACCCACTGCACTCACACTGCACACTGCACACACACTACCCACTGCACACACACACTGCACATACACTGCACTCACACTGCACACACACTACACAAACTGCAGATACACTACACACATACTGCATACTGTGCACACACACACACTTACACTGCATACACTGCACACTCACTTAGACTGAACACACTGCATACACACTCACACTGCACACACACTTAGATTGAACACACTGCATACACACACTGCATACACACACTGCATACACTGCACACACACACTTACACTGCACACACTGCACACACACTGCATGCATTGCACACACACTGAACACTGCATGCACACACTGTGCACTCACACTACACACACTGTGCACACACACTGCACTCACACTGCATACACTGCACACACACTTACACTGCACACACACTACACTGTGCACACACTGCACACATACACTTACACTGCATACACTGCACACACACTGAACACTGCACGCACACACTGTGCACTCACACTACACACACTGTGCACACACACTGCACTCACACTGCTTACACTGCACACACCCACTGTATGCACAGTGCACACTACACATACACACTGCAGATACACTACATACACACACTGCACACACACACTGCACACTGTGCACACACTGCACACTCACACTGCACACACACTACACACACACACTGCATACACTGCACATACACTTACACTGCACACACTGCACACACACACACTTACACTGCACACACACTGCACTCACACTTACATTGCACACACACCACACTGCGCACACACCACACTGTGCACACACTGCACACATACACTTACACTGCATACACTGCACACACACTTACACTGCACACACACACACTTACACTGCACACACACTGCACACACACCACACTGAGCACACACTGCACACATATACTTACACTGCATACACTGCACATACACTGAACACTGCATGCACACACTGTGCACTCACACTACACACACTGTGCACACACACTGCACTCACACTGCTTACACTGCACACACCCACTGTATGCACAGTGCACACTACACACACACACTGCAGATACACTACACACACACTGCACACTCACACTGCACACACCCACTGCACGCACAGTGCACACTATACTATATACACTGCAGATACACTACACACACACTGCAGATATACTACACATACACTGCAGATACACTACATACACACTGCAGATACACCACACACACTTACACTGCACATAAACAATGCATACACACTGTACATAAATAATGCACACACACTGTACATGAATAATATACACACATTGCACTCACACTGCACACTGATCACACAGCACACTCACACTGCACACCCTGCACACACCCACTGCATGCATACTGCGCACTCACACTGCACACACACACACACTTACACTGAACACACTGCACACTCACACTGCATACACTGCACACACAGTGCACACACATTGCACTCACACTGCATACAATGCACACACTGCGCACACCCACTGCACGCACTGCAGATACACTACACACACACTGCATACACTGAAGACACTGTGCACTCACACTGCACACACACTGCACACTGCACGTACAGTGCACACTACACACACATACTGCAGATACACTACACACACACACACTGCAGATAAACTACACACACACTGCACACCCTGCACACACCCACTGCATGCACACTGCACATACACACTGCACACACTATGCACATACACTGCACACACACTGCACACACTGCACAGCCACACACTGCACAGCCACCCACTGCACACACATACACTGCATATAGACTGCACAGACACACTGAACACACTACACACTGCAAACTCTGCACACACTGCACAACACACTGCACACACACACACTGAACATACTGCATGCACACTGCATGCACACTACACATTGCAACACACTTCACACACTGCAGATACACTGTGCACACACACTGCATACACATTGCACACACTGCACACATACTACATACACTGCAGACACACACTGCACACTGTGCACACTCACACTGCATACACTGCACACACTGCAAACACATTGCACATAAACAATACACACATTGCACACACACTGCACACATTGCAGACACACTGCACATAAACAATGCACACACACTGCACATAAACAATGCACCCATTGCACACACACTGTACACACACTGCACATAAACAATGCACCCACTGCACACACACTTAAACTGCACATACTGCACACACACTTACACTGAACACACTACACACTGCTAACTGTGCACATACTGCACAACACACTGTACACACTGCACACACAGTATACACTGCACACACATTGAACACACAGTATACACTGCACCCACATTGAACACACAGTACACACTGCACACACACAGTGCACACACACTGCATACACACTGCACACACAGTGCACACTGCATACACACTGCACACACTCACACTTCACACACTGCAGATACACTGCACACTGTGCACACACACTGCACATATTGCACATACACACACTGCACACACTGCAAACACATTGCACATAAATAACACATTGCACACACACACTGCATACATTGCATAAACACTGCACATAAACAATACACACAATGCACACACACTGCATATAAACAATGTACACACTGTGCACACACACTGTGCACACACTGTACACATTGCACACACACTGCACATATACAATGCACACACTGTATACACACTATGCACACACTGCACTCACACTGCACACACACTGCACTTTGCGCGCACACACTGCATACTGCGCACACACACTATCCACACGCACTGCCCACACATACTGCACACACACTGCACACACACTGCATACAGAGCACACATGCTACTCTTCAGAGCATACATGCACACATACACATTCATATCAGATTCTGCTTAGCTCTCCCATGTACACAAACACACACACACATGTTCACACTGATCTTGAGAATAAAGCAGCATCCCCTAATGTACATGCCAGAGGATTTCCTTCTGTGGATGAGGAGGAAATGCCTCATTAGGACTGCTCACCTCCACACATGTGTTATCCCAGGCAGGAAGGGCTAGGGAGACAACCCATTTCCGAAGGAGGAAAATAGAAGCCTAACTGCCAGCCCAGGTGCCCTGAGGTGTTTCTAGTCACCCTGAACAGAGCTAAAGTGGGTATTCTTCCTAAATACTTGTCTTCTGGTTTTTCACTCTTCTTTAGAATTTTGAACTCTTTACAGGGATAAAGATCTTACATGAATGGGAAAACTGAAGCAAAAAGAGAAGGCCATGATCCAGTCATCAGAACTGCCCTCCAACCTCTGTGGCTCACCCCTCTAGAAGTAACTGGTAGTAATGGGGGATCTCACTGTCCCCTAAGATTTTACCTGAGCTGATCGTTCCAACCCAGAGGTTAATGAAGTCTTGTTCTAATGGCCTGACTGATCAAATGCTTTCATTTCTCTCCCATTTCTAGTTCTGGGCAAGGAAGGAGCCATGGGAAAAGGCCTTGAAAAACCCTCCTTACAGGGAAAGGAACCCACATGTGGAAAAATGTTTGTGGCAGTCCTTTTTGTAGTGGCTAGAAACTGGAAACTGAATGGATGTCCATCAATTGGAGAATGGTTGGGTAAATTATGGTATATGAAGGTTATGGAATATTATTGTTCTGTAAGAAATGACCAGCAGGAGGATTTTGGAGAGGCCTGGAGAGACTTACATGAACTGATGCTGAATGAAATGAGCAGAACCAGGAGATTGTATATGGCAACAGCAAGACTATATGATGATCAGTTCTGATGGATGTGACTCCTTCCAACAATGAGATGATTCAAACCGGTTCCAATTGTTCAGTGATGAAGAGAGCCATGCACATCCAGAGAGAGAACTGTGGGAACTGAGTGTAGACCACAACATAGTATTTTCACTCTTAAAAAAAAAAAAAAAAAAAAAGAACATGAATTCCTTGAGGGAGTGTTTTTCCTCCTTTGTGTTTCCAGAACTGAACACAATGTCTGGCATATATTAAAATACTTAATAAATGCTTTTTAAAAAAAAAAAAAAGAAAAAACTCTCCTTACCAGTTTAGTTTCACAGGCAGTTTGCTAATCCCAGTCCATGGAAACAGAATCATAGATTTGGAGTTATTGGAAGGAATCTTTAAAATCATCTAGTTCACCTCCCCCCCCCCCCATACATTAAGGAATTTGTCCAAAGTCACATAGGTTTTTAAAATTAAATTTTATTTTTTGTTATTAACAAGTGTCTTATTTTCCCTCCCATTCCCCTTCCGTGGGGAGGAGAAGAAGAAAAAACCAACCCCTGTGACAGGCAGGCAATAGAAATTGAAATTTTTCTATTGTCCATATCCAAAAAAAGTGTGCCTCATTCTGAATATTGAGTCTATCTCTTTTGGGGAAGTGGGGGGTCACATTGAGAATCAAACTGTGGAGTCAGAATTTGAATACAGGATCCTCTGACTTCCAAATTTAGATTTTTCACTATAACAAATCTGATCCTGCTTGGGATCGTGTTTTGGGAACTGCATTTGCCTCGGGTTTCAGAAGCCACAAGCTCGCTCCTTCCTGTCACATATATTCATGGACATACTCTGTCTATCCCCCACTCTTTCTGACCAGTCCTCAAGTTTTACCCCAGGCCGTGTGAGATTCCCTGGAATAAGGAGTGTCTCCCCTCTCCCAGCTCTGGAAAAAGACCAGGGCCAGCCCTTGCTTGGGGCTCCCTTGAGTCTGAGGTACTCATCTGGGTGTTCTGGGGAGCCACTGAGAAGGGGGGCCTTGAAGGCTTGGAGGAAAGGGAGCATGAGGGGGCTAGGGGGCAGTGCTGAGCAGGGCAAAGAGAGAACCCTGAAAAAGTTCAATCTGCTCCTTCCCCACCAGCCCTGAGCATGCCAGGTGTGGGCCATACCTGAGTCACCTGCGCGTTGCTCAGGATCACCCATGATGGTTTGTGCCAGGGTGGCCCACCTCTACAGCAGGCCTGGAGGCCCCCAATGAGGACTTCTTTCCAAGGGGACCACCCCAGAGAACACTGGAGTAGAGGGTCCCTTTCCTGCTCCACATCCCCAGCTCACCTACCTCGGCTGTCTCCCTTGGTTCTTGGGGCTCTCGAAGCCTCCTGGGTCCGGCTCCTATCGCTGGAAGCCCCCATGCGCCAGGGCTCCAGGCGAGGCGGGCAGGCCGGAGTCTTGCCTCACCACAGAGGCAGCAGGCAGAGGGGAGGGACTTGGGAGGAGGAGCTCCACCCTCGGGCAGTTCCCAGCCCATGAAACAGAGCAGCAGTCGGCAGCCGCTCTCAGATGGGAGCCGCTCTCGGAGGCAGCAGGGACCCTGCGGGCGCCCAGGACTGAGCCCGCAGCCCCTCACTGGCTCGGACATCTGGGCAGGAAGGCACCAGCCCGCGCCCGGGCACCCCAAACTTCCCGCCAGCTCTCTTCTTAAAGAGCCTCTCTCTACGCCTCACTCACCTGCCGGCTCCTGGAGGTTCCCAGAACCCGCTTCAAGATGCTCAGGTTATGGGTGCTGGTCCCTCTGCCTCACAGACCCAAGTGAAGTGGACTTTCCAGGTCTCTTCCCCCACGCCCTCCCACCAAGGGGAAGCTTTCCTTGGCATCTCCTCCCTTCCTTCCCCTCCTCTCCCCTACCTGGGGGTCCTCCGTGGGCTCGAGCATGTTGATTTTCCTTTGGATCTCAAGCCCCATGCCCCAGGACTTCTGAGTTGATGTCAGCCATGCGGCTGTTCACGTGTGTCCTGCAGCTCTTGGCTGGTCTGTCCCTGCCTGCTGCATCCCCCCAGGTAAGGATTCTCCCCTCCCTAATCCCACCTCCTTCTCCCTCCCCATGCCCAACATCTGGCCGGGAGTGGGAGAAGGCCAGGAAGAGGCTGTGGGTAGAAAGGAAAGGGCACTTCCATGAACAGACACCCCCTCCCCACCCCTAAGAGCTTAGGATAACCAGGGGCTTCAGGTACTTCCTAGAAGCCAGGACCCTCACCACCTCCAGAATGCAGAACTCAGGTTAAGCCAGTCCCCTGGAGAAAGACCCATCCCAGCTAAGCTTTCTACCCGGGAAGGGGGTGGAGGGGGTTGGGGGGGAAACTATAGGGAAACCACAGCAAAGGAGGGAGGCTTCCTGTCTGGCCCCAGGGCCTTGGCGGTTTTGCTAAAAGCATCCCAGTTAATCCCAGGGCTGGGCTCTGGCCTTGTGGTCAGGGTCGAGGCCCTGGTGACTAGCCCAATGCTTTTGGGACCTCTGACCCAGCCAGGCTCTGGGGAAACAGAGATTTGAGGGGGCAGGGTCATCAGGGAGGTAGGCCCCTTCGGTGGTTGGGAATATACCAGACCCATGCCCAATTGCTCCAATTACTGCCGAGTTTGAGGGGCCCATATGGATAACAGGGATCTGGGGAAAGGGGGGAGCTATCGAAGTGCCCATTCCATAGCTCAGTCTTAGGGTTTCAGGTAGTTTAAGGGGACAATGCGCTCTCTTCTTGGATCTGAACTCACTCGACCAGGTCAGTCCACCCCCAATGTCCCCATCTGCTGGCAGCTGACCTGGAGGTCCTGAGTCCCTGGGCCAAGAGAAGCTCCCGAGTTCTTTTCCCAGGAGCTAGGGCATGTGGCTTAAGGCCTTGGCCCGGGTCCAGCCCGGGTAATGACGTCCTGCCAAAGGCAATAATGTCCCTTCCCACCGAGGAGGGAAGTCCTTTCTCCCACCCAGGCCCTTAATGCCGAAAGCAAGGGTAGTGGTGGTGGGGGGTAAGATGGGGAGAGGAGGGGAGAAGAGTGGGACGTGGTCCAGAAGTAAGGTATCACTACCCAAGCAGAGAGGGGATGACTTGTATTTCCCTGCACAGTCCTGAGGGAGCCAGGCTGCTGAGTGGCCTTGTTGTAGCATTTCTGCAGCTACCAGCCCCAGTGGCCCCCTGCTCCCACCAGCTGATCTCCCTCCCCACAGGGCTCTGGCACCCAGCCAAGCTGGGACATTAAAGGGGCCAAGGGGCTCATGTGGGAGAGCACAGGAAGGGGGATGGGTGGACGGAGGCCGAGCACAAGCAGAGGGGAGAGCAATTATAGACTGGAGAATGCTTCAGTTGGAAGGGGCCACTGAGATCTAGTCTCAGAGCCTTTTTTCTTTTCTTTTTTTCTTTTTCTTTCTTTTTTTTTTTTTTTTTAATAGGTAAGGAAACTGAGGCCCAGTGAGTTGAAATATCTTACCCAAGGTCTCTCAGCAGACCATGGCCAAGGCCTGAAAGATGGGGTGGGGGTGTTAAGATGAGGCAAGGTACAAGAGAAAGGAGTGGGGAGGAAGGAGACATTCACAGGTGTCTGGATCCCAAATCCCTGAGAAGACAATAAATTGACTTCTTATCTGCCAAAACAACCAAACCCAGAAATTTTTCAGTGGGCCTGACACAACTTTCCCTTATTCCCATGTATTTCTTTTCTTAGCAGTGGGACCCACCTCCTGAGAACAGCACAGCAGAAGTAGAAGGTAAGCTGGCCATGGGGACAAAGGGAAATTAATCTTTTCCCCCTCCAACTTGTGTTCACCAGGACTCATATTCTGACTTCCCCTAAGTCTCTAAATGCTTATGGATGTGAAAAATGGGGGTAAAAGAACCAGAATGGGTTTGGCAAAACAGGACTTAAAAAAAAAGAAAGAAAGAAAGAAAAAACGTCCAGGACTCCTAAAATCTGGGAATTGTAAAGTGGTGGTAAAGCTGGAAACACCAATTTACTCTATCCCCCTCTTTTACAGAGGAGGAAACTGAGGTGGATTGTTCAAGGTCACATGGCTATTGGTAACAGAGTGGGATCTGGAATTTAGCTTTCCCAAATTCTCAGTTAGAGCTTTTCCCTCGACCACTACACGGGGTCAGGGATGGGGTAGGAAGCTACCTAATTATCAATAAGGCAAAAGATGAGGGGCAGGAGGGGATGGGTGTTCCTACTTCAACACTCCCTCCTGGCCACGCTTTGGGAGTCTGACCAGAACTTCTCATTGATTACAAACAGACAAAACCTTAGTAACACCCTCCCTCACTTAAGTGAAGGGGGAATCTTCAAAGGGCATGCAGACGTTTGCCAAACAGACATACGTGCAGAAAGCAGTCTGTGCAATGCCAGGCTCTTCACAGAAACGTGCCGAGTGTCCACACGCCGCTGCCTTAACCCCTGCCAGTCACTTCCTCCTCCCACCCCCCAAATGAGCCATTTCTGTGGGTGAGGAAGCATGTATAAACAGGCACATGAACACGCGTGCCGTTCCCTCCAGATTAATATCCTGTCAGATCCGGAAACACCTTCTGCCTGCCGGCATCATCCCCTCCCTGCCCTTCCTTCCCCTCCCTCCCCAGACAGACTTACCTGCTCTGTGTTCGGTGACCCTCTTGAACCCAGCCAGGTGAGAGAAGCAACAGACCAAATCCTCTGAGTTAATGAGCACTTCAGTGTGCCCATAGGGAACCATCACTGACTCGGGCACTGTGGGGGTATGGAGAGGTGGCCAGTAATCCTGCTCTTGAAATATACCCCGATCCAGGACTTACCTAGGTAAAAGCTTTCCTTTAAAAGAAAATATAGGCATCTCTGCACACGTTATAAAGAAGCTTTTTTCGAATCAGGGTTGTGTGATAGGAAGGACTCCAAGGATTTGCATTCAGATTTAGCTTCTGACACAATATTCCTGTCATCATAGACAAGTCAGAAGTCTCCTCGGCCTCATCTGTAAATGGTGAGATTTAGGGCAACCTCAAGTGTTGGTTCTACGGACTTGTGACCAACACTACTAGCCCCAGTCAACCCAGATTCCAGCCAACCCCAGCACATCATGCTTTGTGCTTGACCTTACTTCCTCCTCTTGCCGAACCATGAAAAGAGAGAGTCAGAGCAATATGATGTTATCGGTGAGGAAAAGTTCCCCGGTCAAAAGAGATTTTGTAGGAAGATTTTCCAATTGTATCCTGTATCCACTCTTGTGGAAAGCTCTCTCCATGTCAGGCTGGGTTGGTACATCTCTTCACGGGGACACCTGCTGTGCTCTAGGCCAGGAGCCAGCAGCCCCGCCCGGCCCCTCTCCCTTCCCTCCTGGCAGGCAACAAGCATGAAAAGTTTTCTTTCAGGCACTGAACATTTCCCTTCTTGGGTCTCCGCCCAGCAGGGATGGGAAACTGGAGCCAGATGGGTTCAGCAGGAGGCTTTCGTGTAAAGGGGGGGGAGAGAGAGAGAAACCCTCTGGTAATACCAAGAAAATCCCTCTCAGGGGGCTCCCTGGTCATCCCAAACCAGCCAGACACCAAGCAGGGCTGCCTGGTGCTGTCTGTTCCCCCTACCTCCAAGCATGGCCAGCTGTTCGTCTGTGGGAAGAGTCTGGGGGTGAGTTGGGACAAGCTTTAAGGAGCACTAAAATGGAGAGAGAGAGTAGGAAAGGAAAACATTGCTTCCCAAATGAGTAAAGGCAATGGATGCAGGATACTTTGCAAACCTTAAAGTAATGTACAACAGGGAATTATTATTAATAGTAAAGATCAGAAATTCTTAAATTGGATTTTTCTTTATTTGTTTTTTGTTTTAGGTGAGTTTTTTTTTTTTTTTTTTTAACTGTGCACCCTCTGGCAGTCTGAAGAAGACTTCTCAGAATAATGTTTTTAAAGGTGTGAAATAAAATATATAATGTTACAAGGGAACAAATTATATTGAATTGCAATTTTCACAATTTAAAAAAAAAAAAAAGCAAAAACCTAAATTCACAATTAAGAAGCCCTCACAGACAAAGTATATAGCATCCATAGATCCTTGGATAGACAGCCAGTCTTGAAGCCAGAAAGCCCTGAGTTCAAGTACAACCCTTGACACACGCTGGCTATGTGAGCCTAGTAGGTAAGGCATTTAACTTTCTAGTATTCTAGTCTAATCTCTGAAACCATATATTGCAGAGAAGGTACATTAGTAAGTGGAGTTTTTCACTTGGGTATAACCATCACCAATTAAACCATAAGCCCTGAACCTATCGTTATTACTACTACCACAACTACTACCACTGATATCACTACCATTACTAGTATTACTACTACTATCACTACTACCACTACTACTGCTACTACTATTACTATTACCACTACTATCACTCTACAACTACTACTACTACTAATACTACCACTACTACTACTACTACCACTACCACTACCCCTACTAGTACTACTATTATTACTACAACTACTACTACTACCACTACCACTACTACTACTAGAACTATCACTACTATCCCTACCACTATTAGTAGTAGTACTACTACCACCATTACTACTACTATTTCTATTACTACTACAACTACAACCACTACTACCACTACTATCACTACCACTACCACTACTACTACTAGAACTATCACTACTATCACTACCACTATTAGTAGTAGTACTACTACCACCATTATTACTACTATTTCTACTACTACTACAACTACAACCACTACTACCACTACTATCAACTACCACTACCACTACTACTACTTACTACCATTATTACTACTATGACTACTATTGTTATTACTACTACACAACTACAATCACTACTACTACTACTACTACTACTACTACTACTACTACTACTACTACTACTACTAACTACTACAGCCACTAGTAATTATATTATTTGGGAAGGCTGTGTCTCTTCCACTCCCCTGTCATCCTTGCTTTCCAAAATACATCTCAGGATCTTGGAAGAATTTCCCCATTTCTCCCAGTTTTTCATGGTAGAGAACCGAGTGCGCCTCTTTTCCCCTCTGCCCTCTGAAGCTTCCTGGCCTCTCACCTGGGGAAATCAGGCCTTGCAGGAGTTGCTGAAACTGCGTTTACACAGAAAGAGAGAGGAAAAGGGAAATCATTGTCTCTTTCTGTTGCCAAGATAGTTCTGCTTAACCCAGCCGCTGCCCTCTGACCCTGGCTGGATAAAAAGCTGTTGCTAGCTCATTATGAACTAGGGGAAGGGGTTGTGCCACTTTTAGGAGAAAATCTGCCCGAGGACCACAGGCAGTGTCATCTGTCTTGCCTTAGCAACTGTATCTTTTAAAATTTTATTTATGTTTTCTGTTCAGCGAGATTAAATGCTCAGAATAACGTCAATGTATCATAAGGGCTTCAGACTAAACATGTAGTTCATAAAGTTGAAATGTTAAGTGCTGTTCCCTGTCTCTGTGCCTCAAAAACAGCCTCCAGGCTGCCCTTTCTCTCCTCCAAGGCTCTTATAGGCTTGGAGACATGTCAGGGGCCCCCAGCTCCATTCCCACGGACAGAGAGGATCCCTGCCCCCCCCACTCCAATTTCCACTTTCCTTTCCACTGTTCTAAAGCTGAGAGCCTCGGGCTTTTGGCCAGGTGTGGAGAGGCTCCCAGAAGGCAGAGGCAGGGAGAGCTGGTCTCCCCTCTCCCTGACCCTCGCTCAGCCCTGGAGTGTGACTGTCACCCAGATAAGCATCAGGGTATTGGCTCTGCAGAGGCTCTCTAGGCCACGTGGACAGCTACGTTCTGGGTATTTTCCACGGACTATCATCCTTTCCCAATGGCCTCTGCTTGGACCAAGGTTTATTTTTCCTCAGGGATTACCTCCAAGACCGTGCCATCATCGTGCTCAGTGGAGTGGGACTCTGGCCCCTTCCATTGTCTCAGAATAGCAAGCAAGCAAAGGGGAGGTGTTGACCGCGAGGGGGGCAGGGGCAAAGGGAAGGAGGCTTCTGTTGGAAGTGACACAGCTCTAGTCCAGCACCCTGGGGGATAGTCTGGTCCTAGTTCATAGCATGTCACAGAATTTAGGGAGCTGAAGGGGTCCTTAAGGTCACCTAATCCAGGGGCTTTTAGTCTTTTGTGTGTCATGGACCCTTTTAGCAATCTGGTGAAGACAGATTATATTTTCTTTCTCAGAATTGTATTTTGTTTCCTACATTAATAATTTTTGGGGGGAAGGCAATGTGTGGAGGGGTCACATAACTAGTAAATATCTAAGGAAAGATTTGAACCTAGGTCCTTTTGGCTCCAGGGCTGGCACTCTATCCATTATACCATCTAGATGCCCTGTCTACACTGATAACTGAAGGAAATGATAAATTTTAGTTATAGATTAATAGAAATAAGGGGGTGGAGAGAGAGAGATTTTTTTCCATCCAAGCTCATAGACACCCATAAATTTATTCATAGCTTCTTTGGGGGCTTTGTGGACTCCAGAGTTCCTAATCTAGGTCAATCCCCTCATTCTAAAGTGGAAGAAAGTCAGATCTAGAAAGATCCAATGACTTGTCCATTTGGGTAATGACAAAAGCGTCATTTATTGCTTCTCAATTCTACTCTACCATATTGAATCATTTTGTTATCTGGTTGGCTCTAGGTTTCCCCAACAGGGAAAATTTCTTTTTGGGGATGTTATTAATCATTTTAGAGGCAACTGGGTGGTTTTGGATCACAAGAGATTTTCAATGTTTCTTCACTGGGAAGTGGACTGGCTTGGAGATCCCAAGGTTGGTTTTAAAAATATGGGAGAGGATATAGAAGAAATATAAAAATTTATTCTAATTCTCAAATTGCTTACAAAGTAAAGAAATTACAATTGTAGGATGGAAAGAGGGTTTAGAGGTTGGTCCAATCCCCTTGTACTGATTAGAAAACTGAGGCTGGGATAGCTGCATACCCAATAAAGGACAAAATATGTACCTATGTTGCTAGCTGACATAAAGATATTCTTCCCTGTAAGGAGTCAGCATGATACAAGGGGAAAATAGCAGCTCTGAAGACTAAGGAGATGTATTCCAATTTTGCTTCTGACATTTGCTACCTTTATGACTTCATGACAAGTCACATAACTTCCTCTTGCCTCAGTTTCCCCATCTGTAAGATGAGAAAGTTGAACTCGGTGGCCCTCTGAGGTCTCCTTCAGCTCCAGATCTAATAGAAAATTAAGAATATGGCCAAAGTACAACTTTTTTAGGGCCCAATCTATCTCTATTCTTCTTTACCCATAGAAGATATTATTTGCCCTTCATCACTCAAGTAATAAACAGAGCTGACCCTAAATCCAGCAAACTTTAAACTATACCATCATGCGTATCCTAAAGATGATGACATGTACTGTCTTGGAATGTGCACTATTGTTTTATGTATATAAGTGCCATTTTCTCTATAAGACTATAAATATTTTGAAAGCTAATAGAGTTCCCACTCATGCAAAGAAATGTTCAGGGAAAGCTTAATGGAGGAGATGGAAACTGAACTTATGTTTATGTGATAGCAAGGAGAACAACCTGGCTAAACTTGAGTTTATGCTGGCTAGGGAGGATGGGGCCAGACCCTGAAAGGCCTTGAAAGACAGACACAGAAATTCAGACTTCATTCATTAGGAAATAACCTTTGAAGGTCTTTGAACTCAGGAGTGATATGATGCTTAGAGGTTATATCATTCAGTTCCCACCATTCCCAAGAAGAGCTGAGATCTACTTTCTCAAGGTCCAATAGACTTCTATTAATGATATGATAAACCTACAAGGTTTATATCAGACCAGATTGAGATTAAAAAATCCTCAATTCATTAGCCATTATTTTAAAACAAATTTTATTGATGCTTTTTGTTTTTATAATAGTGGGCTTTTTATATTTGCACACTACTGGTAAATAAACTCTTATGTGTAATAAAGTAAAACATTTAAACAAAACCAACCCATACAGTAACTACATTTAACAGTTAATGCTACATTGTGTGCTTCTAGTCACCTACCTCTCTGCCAAAAGGAGGAAGATGTTTACTTATCTCTTCTTTGGAGCCAGTGTTAGTCACTGCAGCAATTAAGTACTCAAATTCATTTTGGTATTCTTTTTGTTTACATTATCAAAGCTGTGGTGTATGTTGTTCTCCTAGATCTGCTTCTCTGACTTTCTTTACATCATTGTGTTCTAGTGAGGATTCTCTTTCTATGGATCATAGATTTAGAACTGGAAGAGACATTATTTCAGTATGAGGAAACTAAAATTTAGATAAGTTGAGTGATTTGGCCAGGGTCACACGGTAAATTTGAACTTGTCCTTCTGACTCTAACAATAACACTTCATCCTGTATACCAGAAGTTTCAAACTCATTGTCAAATGGGGACTGGAACCTCAATTTAAAAAATCAGGAAATGTTTAACAAAATAAATAAAAATATAGTATGTCATAGTTAATGTTAATTTGTGGTTTTCTGAGTCAATATGGGGCCTGCAGCGATCCATTTCTATTTCAATTTGACACTGTTGCTTCATACAATCCTACCTCTCTTGAGTTGGCTTAAATGTGCCTCTAAAATCCTTTCCAATTCTGAAATGCCAAGACTCTGTGAAGTCTTCTCTTGTTCTCAGAATTACTCATTGTCATCATTTCTTGCAGCATAGTAATATTCCATTACATGCATCTGCCACAGTTTGTTTTAATTCTTCCTCAATCAACAGATACTTATTTTGTTTCTAGTTTTTTGCTACCACACCCCCCAAAAATGTTCAGCAATCATTTGCCTTGTATTTTTGAGAGACTATGTGGGGAAATGAACTTGGGCCCCCAAATTGTAGCTTAAAGGGTTATTATGAGGACCAAATGTGATAATTCATAAGTATGCTTGTTTTGTGTTTATCATTTTAAGGTTTGCAATTATTATGGTGAGCTCTAAGTAGGTGGCAAGGGGACAAGTTTATGCATTTGGCACAATATCTGAAGAAAGGAAGGGTTAAAAGTGAAGGCCTTGGAACCTCACACTCAATCTAGAAGAACCTAATGGAACTCAGGCTGGGTAACAATTCAGTAACTCAGTTCAATAGATAAACTTTATTGGGAATCAACTATGTGCCCAGTACTGGGTGCTTCTGGGATTATGGAAGAAGCCATGGCTTCTCCATTCTAATATAAGGTCTAAGGACATTTAAATAACAGCAAAATAAATGACCAAAAAAAAAAAAAAAAAAAGAGTCCTTATAAACCCAGGTATATACTGCTCCTTTGATTTATACGCTACAACAAGGACATATGTAGGACACAACTGTGGTGTGACCAGGGATCATAATGGATCAAGCATGTGTATAGAGAACATGTGTGGCTAGAAAGAAAATTCATGCTTCTGATGCTATGGAGCCACCAGGGCACTTGCTTTCATTTTCTCTGTCTCTCTGTTTCTTTATCTCTCTATCTCTTTGTCTCTTTGTCTCTTTCTCTCTGTTTCTTTGTCTCCCTCTCTCTCTGTGTCTCTGCCTCTGTCTCTCACTCTCTGTGTCTCTGTCTCTCTCTCTGTGTCTCTGTCTCTCTCTCTGTGTCTCTGTCTTTCTCCCTCTCTCAGTTTTCCTAGCCATGTTGCTTTCTGCTAGGCAGAAAGTCTGCCTCTGTGCTTTAACATTATCTTCTAGTTCTTCCCTACTTCTCTTTCTTCAGGGGGAGGGGTGTCTCAGATCCTCAATTTGATAGTTCCAGGAGCCACCTTTTGCTCTTTCATGATACAAATCCTAGACAGCCAAAGAAAAAGATCCTTAAGTATTTCTGTCTGTCTCTTGAAGTCCTATAATTCTGCTACTGGTGTTTGGGATGAGTCAGTCTAACCCTCATCTGAGTCAGGGTCTGAAATTCCTTTTAACTCCTATTATATCCCTTTGGCAGGAAATTGGGTACCCTCGAAATCATCTCCATTCAGCAAAACTGTCAATCAACTAGGATGAGGAAATTCCTTCCAAGCCCCTTTAATGCCCCTGCCTTCCAAGCATGTTGAATCAAGTGGAGCTGGTGACTTTTCCCCTGTTTTCTACCAGTAGCCAAAATTGCCATTCTCCCTCCAGATGTTTATCTCAAAGTCAATGTGGATATAGTTATCAGCGAAGATTTCAAGGAAGAAATGTCAAGTGAATTGAGTCTCATAGGATTCAATAGACTTAGATTCAACAAATACTTATTAAGCATCTGCCAAGTACTAGGTATTGTGTATGGATAAGTAGGGGAATAAAATCCAGGAGAATAGGAAGTAATATGTTTAAAGAGCCCGTGAAGAAAACAGATAAGGCCTGAGTGTGTCAAACCTACCTTGTCCCTGCTTGTAAAAGAGGGAGTTCCCCACATTTCCTCTTCTCTAGATCTCAGACTCTTTAACTTTTTTGCTTCTCACAGTGTTGCCCTTCCAGGAAGTGTGGGGCCGAAGTTTCTGCCGCTCACTGGAGAAGCTGGTGGATGTTTCAACAGAGTACCCAGGAGAAGTGGAGCACATGTTCAGTCCGTCCTGTGTCTCACTGAGGCGTTGCACTGGCTGTTGTGGGGATGAGAATCTTCACTGTGTTCCTGTGGAGACAACCAATGTCACTATGCAGGTACCCCCACCACCCTACTTTTGGACCCTCTCCCAGGCCAGAATGTTCCCTTCCTGAGGTTCTACTCTTTTCCCATCATTAGAACTTACCCAGTTTTTTACTCTTCATTGCTTGACTCACACCAATCCTAGATTTTGAAACATTCATTAATCCAATAGGCATTTTATTAAATACTTACCATTAAAAAAAAAAAAACCTGCAAGTTCTAGGGCTAGCGATATCACCCTTCCATATCCCTTACATTTTGTATAAGGTAGTAATTGATGATACTTTTAGTTGGGGGCAGGTGGATTCCCTCAGGCTGGTTCTGGTTTCTATATAATGAGATCAGCTGAAAGAAATGTCTGGGATTGATGAGACAGTTTGATTCCTTGGTGTGGGTCTGCCATTGCAGAAACTGCTGCTGTCTGCCCCCTGTGAGCTTCTTGTCTGGCACGCAGCAGGGGTACATAGTGCAAAGGACTCTGTTGCTGGAGGAAAGGCAATGGGGAGAAGTTCTGAGTTGGGGGAGAAGAGACTATGTTCTTCCAGAATAAGGATCCTTGGCTTTTTTTTTTTTTTGGTGCCACACGCCCCTTTGGCAGTATGGTGAAGGCTATGGATACCTTCTCATAATAATAATCTCATAATAAAGGAGGAAGCGAAGAGCAAAATTTCACTTAAAAGTCAGTGGAAATAAGTTTTATTATTTTTCTCCCTTTCCAAGTTTAGAGAATCCCCTGAAATTTATTCACAGACCCAGGGTTAAATATCCACTATTCTAGAGGAGAGATAGATGGGAAATTTTAGGTTTTACCTTGCCCTTCAAACCTCATAACCAGCTTCTTTTCCACCTTTGCAGCTTCTGAAGATCAAGTCTGGGGAACAGCCATCCTACATGGAATTAGCATTCACTGAGCATGTGCGGTGTGAGTGCAGGTATGGGATCCCTGCCTCTCACCACCGACATGGCACAGGCTGTGACCAGGGCCCTAGGCACTCCCGGGCCTGTGGTGGAGGGTATTAATATTCCTACTGTCCTGCCCACCCCCAGCAGGAGATGGGAGATGGGACAGTAGAGTCACAGAATTCAAATCTTGGTTCTGTTCTTACTTCCCTATATGATCTTGGGCAAATCACTTACCTTGATGAACCTCATTTTCCTCATCTGTAAAAAAAAAAAAAAAAAAAAAAAAAAAAAAGTAGGGTGGGGGTTGACTAAGCGGTCCCTATAAGGTCCTTTCCAAGCCTGGCTCTAAGATCCAGTTAGGGGCTTGTGATTCTGGGACACATGGCATATTAGAAGCAGAAAGGGGCATTCATTATTATTCAGAGCCATATCATGTGGCCAGACTGCTATCTTCTATGAAAACTTGTCTCTAAATTCCTAGATTCCCCTTTCTTGGAAACCAAGGCCCTTTGCTTCAAGTGTAGTGATCTTTGGGAGCTCTTGATCAGCAAATCAGTGTCTGAGGCAGACGGGTGGTCAGGTCTCCACTGAAGCCTTCTGCATTTTGTTTCCTGGATTTTTGGAGACAGGGAAATAATTAACTCACCAAGAGGCACTCTGGCTACAGCTGCATTTAATTTCCTACTCCTTTATCCATCTCTCCCCCCACCCCCAGTCCCCATCCTCCTTTCCTAGCCTTTGCCTGGAGAGGTAGAACCAACAGCTGGTTTACAGCTGTGGCAGAATGAGGACTCCTGGGTCCCATCCAAAAAGCAGGAAAGAGAAGTTTGAATAACTGCTAACCATGCAGGTCTTTACAAGTGCTGGGGTGCTCAGTTCTAGGAGGAAGGTGTAGGCCTGGGAAGCCTAGCAACCAAGCACAAACTACAGCCACTCACTGGGGAGCTGATGGAGCTTGAAAGTTTTAGAGGCTGATCTTTGCTCTGGGGCAATTATGTTTGGAAAATTGGAGCAGATTCCATAGACTCTTGATAGAATAAAAGGACAAGTCCATCTGAGTGCAGCCTGCCCTGGGAAGGGACTCTTTGTTAGGTCAAAGGGAAACACATGTGGTTTCTTTAAAGTTCCAGGCCACGGCCAAAACCTCCCCTGAATCATAGGGCCCCTGGAACTCCCGCCCCAGCTCAAGAAGCATAGAAAGAATGGCTCATTGTCCCTTTGGCCCAGGGGGTAGACCAGCAGACCTTATTGCTAGTACAAGGGGTCAGGAAGACTTGACATCCTCAGGAATCAGGAGATCCTAAGAGCAAGAGAGGGTGCTATTTCTCGCGTCCTCGGGCTCTAGGCTAGCAATAATCAAATCCAATAACTTGGGGAACCCTTAAATCATCTAGCTATAGTTCACATAGCCCCAACTAATTATGGGGCCTTTGTCTTCCCTCCCATTTACACATCTCATTACCATCTGTTCACGTGCCAACTCAGAGCCACATAGAACCAAGCTTTGGCTCAGCTTTGACCAAAATGGGACCTTAGGGACATAGTCACTCTTCCAGGGTCAGGCATATCAGAGTTTGAATCCTGCCTTAGACACTTCCTAGTTGTGCAAATGAGGGCAAGTCATTTAGCTTTTCTCAGCCTCAGTTTCTGCAGTTGTAAAAGGGCTGATAATAAAATTTACCTCACTGAGGAACAAATGAGAATAGATGCACTTTGCAAATCTTAAAGCACTATCTCTTAGCTATTATTATTAGATTAGCTCTTAACCCATCTTCTGGTAATACAACTCAAGACTTTGAGGTAGGGAAGCAGTTTAGATCAAAGTTTCATTCATTGCTGGAGAGAACCTTCTAGTCAGGAAATTTTCTCTGTCATTGTGAATAAGGAGCTCTTCTATAGCTTTTTAAAGATATCCTGGGGGCACCATGAGATTAAGTGATTTGCCCAGGATTGTATAGGGTTATGTAGTTAGCAGGTATCAGAATTAAGACTTGAACTCAACCTGATTCCAAGGCCACCTCTTATTAATTTTTGTGGTGGTGGTGGTGGGGTGAGGCAGTTGCGGCTTATGAGGCAAGTGACTTGCCCAGGGTCACATAGCTGGTAAATATTAAGTGTCTGAGGCTATGTTTGAACTCAGGTCTTCCTGATTTCAGTGCTGGTGCTCTATCCACTGCCCCCCAAGGCACTTCTTTATCTTTATACCATGACTCCTTTCAACCACATGATCTGGTTTTAATAATTTTATCTGATATCTATATAGCCCTTTATCAATTTCAAGACTTCCAAATACATTAGTTCATTTTATCCTTACTACAGCCCTATAACTAATAGGGTGTTGTTAGTGTAGTAAGTTTTGGAGGGGAGAAGAAGGTAGGGTTTGAATTATTATGATATCTATTCTAAAAAGAAACCTAAGGAATTAAGTGACCTGCCCAAGAATCTCAGATCTCTATGAAATGGGTATTCCCTCCTGTATGCAGATAGCAATCTTATCTCTGCCTGATCGTTGTCTGTGATTTTTGCTCAATCTGGCCACACCATGAGGTAAACAAAATGCTTTCCTCAGTTGAGCCACCATAAGAGGTAGGTAATGTTATTTATATTCCCATTTTACAGATGAGGAAATAGAGGTTTAGCAAGACTGATCAATTTGCCAATCATCAAAGAGCTAGTATGTGGGAAGAACAGAGCTTCAGTTTTCTGACTCCCATACCAATTTCTTTTTCCTTGAACCCCATGGACTACCTCCCCCCAAACAAAACAACAACACCACATAGAGCTTCAATATCATTTGCAACTCATGCTGATCTTCAGAGATCCACCTCCTGAGGATTTAATATCAGGGCAGATTCATTCCCTGGGAGACTTACCTTCGAAGCATCTACTCAAGTGTGATCCCTGAAGCATCTACTGGAGCACTAAAGAAGATCCTATAAACTGATCCTATAGACTGACGTTGGCAAGTCCCCCAGATGCTCACTGGCCTCTCCTCCTCCTCTTAACCAGAAGACTAGAGTGCTTTGTTTTCCAGTTGAACCGCCACAGTTGCCGGGAGACAAAAATCACCTGAGGGATGAAGGTTCTTTGGGTTACAGCTAATTCTTCACTCCTAATTCTATACACTCCCTGACAATTGCTGGTTTCCTGCCTTCCAGTCTCCATAACCCTGTATATCTCTCTGAGGGGTTTCATGTCCTCAAGAAGGCCATCTCTAGAAAAGGGAGAGCTGGATCTGGCCCCTAAGTGTTGCTGGTGTTGGACAGGAGCTAATATTCTAAACCAGCTAATATTACTGTTGATCTACTGTGAATTAGCTATTCTAAAGAGTCTCTGTTCTCCCTTTCCTTTCAGGAAGAGAACTGAGGCCCAGATACTTATCCAATCTTTTACGAATCCTTTTTATAAAAAGCAAAGGATTAGAAATAGAAGATGAGAAAGGTACCAAAGGGAAGGGAGAGTGAGGTGTGAAGTCATTGACTTTGAACCAATAGAAATATTGGAACTCTCAGAATTTAACTTTGAAAATATTTTATATTGATTTATTTTTTTTCACCAAACTATCGTATCTTATATCCTTTTCTCTAGTAGAACTTTCTCTCTACTCTTCCATTCCCTCTTTTTGGTATGGATCTATGATTTCATTGATGGAGGGAACTTCTGGTATAGAATATGGAAATGCCTCTACAGTTGCAAAAATCTTAATTGACTGGAGGCATTGAGAGGTAACTTATTCAAGATCACGTGTGGTGTAGTGTATGTGTGTGTGTGTGTGTGAGAGTGTTGTGTGTGTGTGTGTGCCTAGGGAGAGGTCCTGAATTTAGTCTTCCTGACTGCAAGGTCATTTCCATTGAGTAATGCTACCTCCAAGAGCCCTGCCTTTCTTGTAAACAAAATTTAGTAAAAAGAAACAAACTGGCCTATTCTCTTGTTCTTGGTGCCTTAGGGAAAGCTACTTTGGTAAGGTAATCAACTATTGATTGATTGCTGGTTTGGGGGGCATTCTGCACTTTGCAGGGGTTGGGGGAGCTGAGGGGAAGAACAGCATTTCCTTCTGAACTCCCTTTCTGGGTTTCCTGCTTTTAAAAAGTGTAGGATTTGGGAAGAGACTGAATTTGAATTTCTACTCTGCCACTCACTAGCTAGCTATGAAAGCCTAGCGGTCCCCTTCCCTGCTGTGAGCTTCAGTTTCCTCATCTGTAAAGTGAGAATGATTCTTGTACAGCCTACCTCACAGGGTTGTTGTGAGGAAAGCGCTTTGTAAACCTTAAAGCACCATATAAATATGAGTTCTAATCATAATGATTGTTATCATTATCTCCATCTACAATCCCATTGGACTATTCAGGGTAGAACTGGTCATTCCCCTTCAGCCATCTGGTGCCATTCCAACTTTAGATCCATGTTTGATGTGGACTGTCTCTCTACCCCTGACTCCAACTAAGTTCTGGGAATTAGGGTTCTCCCAGGCCACTTTGGTCCCCTCTCCCTAAAGCCCCCCATTAAATTGGCCAGTGCCAATTACTGGCCCTGAGAATATGATCTCTCCCAACTCACCTTCATCTCCTTCCCTTCTCTTCTCTACCCAGGCCTCGGAAAGAGAAGATGAAACCCGAAAGGTGAGTTTGGGATGCAAGTGAGCTGGAATCCAGCTCAGGACAGCCCTTCCCCTTTCCCCCCAGCCCATCCAAAGCCAACTTGTCCTGATCCTTTTGGTTTCTTACACAGGAGGAGAATCAAGGGTAGAGGGAAGCGGAAGAGAGACAAGCAAAGAACCAAAGACTGTCATCAGTGAGTGTGGGATGGGGAGGGGAAGATAAGGAGGCTGGGGTTCTGGGGCTGGTAAGGGTGGGAGAGAGGAGCTAGACTCTAGAGTAGAGAGAACCCTTTGATGATGGAAGGAAGAGCATCTGGGCTAAATATCCTACTGCCCATATACTGAAAGTCTGCCAAATTACTAAGGAAATTAACTGACCTTGATCTTTATTCCCTGTAGAACTTATTTTTCTCTTCTGTCCTCCTAACGAGTCCTCCTTCAGAGGAATTTTCCCTCTATTCCTTTTCCCTCTTTTTTGTGTGGAGCTATGATTTCCATAATCCCTTCTTATTGACTTCCTTCATACTCAGAAGAAGTGGAAGTCAGTGTGAAGGGAAAGACTCCATGACCTTCACTGCCTCATCCATTCACACATGGTGAAATGGAAAGATCCCTGGATTTGAAGTGTGAGGGTCTACTGCTTACAGCCTCCTTGGGCCTTAGTCTCCATATCTGTAAAATGAGTGGGTTGCCCTCGATGGCAAATCTGTGATCCTCTGACCTCACAGTCACAATTTATTCTTAGAGACATGGAAACAAGGAGAAGTAACCCGTCCAGGATTACACAATCAATGGCAGCCAGGGCCTGGACTTAGATCTGAAAGTCCTAGTTTGCGCAAAGGGCCCCTTTGTTTTTTTCATGATCCAAACAAGGCACTAAAATGTTAAGAGCTTGGCTCTGCCTTTCAGACCCCTTCACAGGAGCACACCCCCAGATTTCACTCTGGTTCTGCATTTTGTTTTGGGCAGGTGTGAAGATGCTGTTCCCCAAAGGTAACCCAGTGGACGCTGGAGAGAGCAGCCTCTGCTCAGCTTATATTTATTGTCCTTTTCACAATCTCAGTTACCTCCCCAACCACAGCCCCTCTATTTATTAGCCAAATGTAACCCCTGCTGAATGTCTACTTCTCCCTCGGCGGGGAGACTGACCCTCAGGACTTTGGTGCCTTAAGAAGAAAAAGAGGAAACTACAGGAGGATCCAGAGTTGAAATCATGTGGAATGTATCTACACACTGAACACTTAACTATGACTCAGGAGAGTGGGGGGGGGGCAGGGTTTTCCTCCTCATCCCAGGAACCTGGGATGCAGAGGGGAGGAAGCAATGCATGAATTTTCTCCCTCTCTCATTCTTGCTTTCGAATGAAACAGGGACTTCTGGGCCCTCCAAGGGGAACATTTGTATCCCTTGTCTGAGGTCTGAGTAATGTTCTTTTGATGGTAAGGAAACAGCCACTTATGACCCATATGGAAAGAGTAAACTAGGGAAGTCTAGCCTACCCTGAGTAGGGTGGAGTAGATGAGAAGGAACCTAGGAAGTGGCACTTGAACCGGGGTATCCGAGAGAGGACAGTCACCTTTGTTTAGTAGAAGAAGAGAAAATGCTGGCTAAGATCTCAGGAGAAAATTTGCTGGAGCAATTAAGACTTTTCTTAGCAAGTGCCCTCCCACCCTGGCAGCCATGCAGAATCTCAGAGAGCCAAACCTGGCACAGTTGTGAAGAACAGTGGATACCATGGTGTGGAGGAGACCTCCTCTAGTCTCCTATTTCTCCCAGAACCTTGCAACCCTTTCCTACAACTTGATTGCAGGAATTTATCTCCTGGCTTGGGATGCTATCCCAAAGAGTCATCCAGTGCCACTCTGACCCACTGGAAGTACCAATGAGTACAAATGCCAAAAGGATGTAGGCAGACAGCCCTTAGCCCTGGGCATGGTTAAGGTATAGGAAAAATACCTGAGGACTCCAAGGAAGATCCCTCTACTCTATTGCCATGTTTTCTGGACAGGGCATCCAGCCCATTGAGGAGCACTGTTGTACACCCAGGTCTTCTGTGAAATGGGTTCATTAGGTTCCTTTTTGAGGCGGCTGGGAACTTTCTAAAAGGGTAACACCAGTACTTCCTGACCACCATGTTCAGTAGGCGCAGGGAGACCAAAGAAAAGTCAAATTCTCTTAAATAAAGTATTTTAATCCATTTTTTTTGCCTGGGGAAATATAATTGCTTGCCAGGAAAGGATGATCTCCTTTGTTAAGGATGGAAAAAAAGCCTATGAATCTGGATTAAAAGGGCATGCAATACTATCCCCATTTGAAAGCTGAGGAAACAGAAGCACAGGATAAAGTAACATCCATCCAGCTGGAGCCAGAATGCTGACCCTTATTTTGTTTTTATCTATGACTACTCTGTCTCCTCATACAGGTAACTCATGAAAGCAGAGGTTCTTAACTGGGTTCCCAAATAGATTTAAAGGAATTCAAAAATTGGACAGAAAAAGTTACATCTTTATTTTCATGAATCTCAACTGAAATTTACCAATTCCTTCAATTATGAATGTAAGCAACAACAAAAAAAAAGTCTTTGCCTTTACCAAATTACTACAAGGATCTTTAGAACAGCTAGTCCTTTTATGAAAGCACTTGGGGTATCTTACCCCGAGAATATAGTTCTGGATTCTGCTCCAGAATCAAGAAATGAAGTTGGAACTTCTCATGACCTAAGATGTTCTCAAGTCTTGAGGGATGAGACTATTGTTTTTAGGGATCCTCTATCTAACCTTCACCCCAGCCATCACTCAATATGTTATCCCACCAAATTCAGCAACACCCTCCTATTCCCATTCAGTAATTGGTTTTATCCTCAGCCTGAGTGGAGATGGGCTGATCACTGCTCCTCAGAGCCAACACAGATCTTTATAGTCCACCTGGGAAATCTGCCAGGTTAGAGAGGATCCCCCCTTTTTGGGGCCTCCCTGAGGGATTTGGAAGAGATGTCTCCATCATACTCTGGCTGGAATGCAGAAGAACATCTGTTTGGAAGGGGACAAGAGCAGTCAGGGAGCTTAACTGCTAGACTCCTCCTTTCCTGTCTTCTCCCCACCCCAAAATCTTGCTTTATCATATTCCCTCCTGCTTAATCCTTTCTGCCTCTGGCCTCAGAAGGGACTCCCCACCTCTCTCAACTTCAGGGAGGCTCCCACTGGAATGTTACTGTAACTTCCTGCCCAACCTTTTAAAAAGAGTCAATGTAGCAAAAAGGGCCCAGAATTTGTAGCGGCTGGATTGAGCTATGAATCCGAATCCCAATCCCAATCCTCTGGGCAAATCATTTAAAATTATGAATTTCAGTTTTCTGATTTGTAAAGTGAAGGGGATTGGCTGAGATGACCCTAAGGTCCCTTCTAGTTCCAATCCCTATGACGGTTCTTCCTGTCTTCTGTTCTAGTTTTTTTTTCTTCTTTTTTCCAATCTAGTCTATTTAAAGCAAAGACTTCATTGGGACTGGAAAGAGACACATTTTAAAGATGGAACAGGAACTTGTGCCAGAGACTGTCTCAGCCTTAGGTGACCCAATTTGATGGTCCAACTGGGAAGGAGCGGATAAGGGTGGGAAAAGGTCATTCTTAGGCCTGCTGGAGTGAGTCAGCTACCATGGGCGTAACATTTGCAATGATTCAGGAGACCTGAAAGGGGACTTTAGGACAAAAAGTGTTCCTGACAAAATCACAGAGGGAGACTCTATGCTCAGACCCCTAAAGACAATCACTTCCAAAAAGGGAATTGGTTCCTCTTCATTTAATTGCTTGGACCCAGAGTTTTGAGCTGTAGAACTTGGTGTGGGGCTGTTCTGAATAGGAAACCATTTGACTTTTTTAAAAATCTGGGAAGAACTCATCCTTACTTGGTTTAACATTCATTTGGCCAGAACAACTGAATTATCACTGGGAATTCTAACCCAACCTTCCATAGCAATGGTTTTCAAACTTATTGCCGTCAAGATTCCCCCCGCTTTTTTCAGTCGTTTTTTCAATTATGTCCAACTCTTCATGACCCCATTTGGTATTTTCTTGGCAAGGACACAGGAGTAGTTTGCCATTTCCTTCTCCAGCTCATTTTACAGAAGAGGAAGCTGAGGCAAACAAGGTTAAGTGACTTGCCAGGATCATATATATACCTGGGAAGTAGCTGAGGCTGGAAGATGGGTTTTCCTGTCTCCAGGCTTGGCACTTTTATTATCTATATAACCTAGCTGCCCAAGACCCCTTTACACTTTTAAATGGAGTCCTTCTATCTCTCCCTACCCTCCCTCCCACACCCCAGAGAGAGATCTTCTTTCTGTGAATTATATCATCATATTTACTGTATTATGAATTAAAGCTTAGTATTATGAAAATAGTTTTGACCTTGTAAACTCCCTGAATGAATCTTAGGGACCCTAAGGGTCACAGGACCATGCTTTGAGGGCTGCTTTTTAAAAGCATTCCTGACTCTTCAATTTATACAAATGTTTTCCACAGATGCCAGTGACCACTTGGATAGAAAGAGGGAGAATATTAGGAAAGAATCTCCTAGGGACCCAGAAAAATAATCTGCTCTTTGCAAATTGTGTCCAGACTACAACAAAGGAGAGTGACGAAGTATATTTTTTAGTTCATTTATTTCATATCCATTAAAAATGGATAATTCAAAGGATATTTTCAGCCTGGCTAAGCAAATAGACTGGGTTGTTTTCCCTAATAACAGAATCTTAGCAATAAAAGAACCTTAGAATCATTTATCCAACTCTCTCCTATACAGGTGAGGAAACAAAGACCCAGGAAGTGAAGTGATTTCTAAAAGCTCATATACCTTAAAAGTGAAGTAGCATAGAAAGCTGGGAGACAGGAGATCTTGGGTTCAAATTTTGGCTTCAGCACTTAACTTGAGGCATGAGAATAAATTACTGAACCTCTCTTGAGGCTCAATCTCCTGTAAAAAAAAGTATAAAGTATATAGTATAAAGTATATAAAGTAATTTTTTTTTAATGAACAGGATCTGCCTCAGATATCTTGGGAAGGCATTTTGACCAAGTTCCTTATTTCTAATTTCTATTCATAGAGGGTAGGCTAAGAGAGGGATTGGGGAAACATTCCTTCACGAAGTTAGTCAGCATTCCCCTTAACTAGTACCCACTAGCTAACTATCTGGTTGGTACTAAGGAAAATGCCCTTATATATACTATATCAATGGGGCAGAACGGTGGCACAGTAAATAAAGTACCAGGCCTAAAGTCAGGAAAACACGTCTTTTTGGTTTCAGATACTTCCTAGCTGTGTGACCCTGGGAAAATCATTTAAGCCTGTTTGCCTCAGTTTCCTCATTTGTAAAATGAGGAAGGAGAAGGAAATGGCAAACCATTTCTGTATCTTTGCACGAAAACCCTATATGGGGTCATAGAGAATCAGACAGGACTGACACGATTAACCCTCAAAAACATACTAGAGCAATGGGTAGGATGTCCCAGGAGGGTCAATATCTGAAATAGTATCTCCAGTAAGCAAAGGCAATATTCAAAACTCAATGTTCCCTTTCCCCACCCTGCTCCTAGTTCAGTCCCTGCCACCTGCTAAGTGCCCAGCACCCTATAGAAATACTCATCCTTTCCATGAATAGTCACAGAATCATAGATTATAGAGTTAAAAGGAATTTCAGTGATCTATTCCAACTCATACCTGAAAGAAAATCTACCCTATCCCCTGAAAAGTCAACACTCAGCCTCTGCTTCAAGATCTTCAATGAGGGGACCCCACCACATGCACACTTCCAGGGTCCCTCATTCTACTTCTTCAGTGCTTTCATTGTCAGAATATTCTTCCTAAGATCAAACCTTATTCATCTCTGCAGAGCTTCTACCCATTGTTCCTGACTCTCTCAGAGGCCAAACAGAAGCAATCAAATCACTTCTCAGGCTTACTCCAGTTTTTTCCACTGTTTCCTACATGACAAGGACTTGAAACCTTATTGTCCTTCTTTGGGCATTTTCCAGTTTATTAGTGTCCTAAAATTGTGATGCCCCAAATGGAATGTAACCCAGAGGTAATTCAACCAAGACAGTGTACAAAGGAACTATTATTTTTTTCTTCCTTTTGGAAGCTGGTCTTCCTGAACTCAGTCCAAACTTGCATTGGTGTCTGTGTCTGCCACATCACACTTCTGACTCACACTGAGCTTGCAGTCCATTTGAATCCCTAGATCTTTTTCCCCTGAGGCAAACTGCAATCTGACCATGTCTCATCCATTCTGCACTTATGTAGTTTCTTGTTTGTTTGTTAAATCAAGTGTAGGACTTTTATCCTTATTCAGTTTCATCTTAAGGGCTTCAGCCCATCTTGAATGTTGACTGCCATCATTGGAACTAGTTATCCCTCCTAGCTCAGTGCTATTTGCACTGTTATCCCTCCTAGCTCAATGCTATTTGCACTGTAATGAGTATGTTTTTAGGTGATTGATAAAAAATATTAAATGACACAAAGGCAAGAAATATCTCTATTAACTCCTTTTGGATGCTTCCTACCAAGTTGACAGTGAATCATTCATGACTATTCTGGATCTGGCCAATCTGCCAAGTTCAAATTCGGTTCTCTTCTCTAACTCCACTAAAAGGAAAATCGGAGCACAAGAGAAAGAAATATCAGAGACAAGAGTGGGTAGAGCAATGAAGTGTGTATGAAAGGGATATGGCAGGTGGAGGATAGGTACAGAAGCAGAGTTCTAACTAGGGTGGAGCAAGTGGAACTTTGCCCCAGAGTGCTGAAACTAAGATGGTAATGATAACAATTGTAGCCCTTCAGCTGTGAAGAAACAATTGAGTTTAGCATTAAGACAGCAAAAAATAACGAAGATGGGGTAGCTAGGTGGTGCAATAGTATACAGAGCACCAGCCCTGGAGTCAGGAGGACCTAAACTCAAATCCCACATCAGACACTTAACACTTAATAATTGTGTTATCCTGGGCAAGTCACTTAACTCAGATTGTCTCATTAAAATAAATAAATAGTTGAAATACAAAGTTAACAGATGACATCTCTGGTTACATCCAATATAAGTTCCTTCCTAGGATTGTTCCTCCCACTCCCATAGCCTCTTTACCATTGCACCCAGGTATTGGGCAGTTTTTCAACTATAATTTTTTGGGGGGGAGCAAGGCAATTGAGATTAAGTGACATGCCCAGGGTCACATAGCTAGTAAATGTCAAGTGTCTGAGGCTGGATTTTGAATCCAGGTCCTCTTAGTTACAAGGCTGGGCTCTGTCCACTACCCCACCTAGCTGCCTCCATTTTTAACTATTGTCTCCTCTAAGGGACTGAGAAAATTAGAAACAAGTAATCCCACACCCAGTGAATAATCACACGCTCAATGGCATTTGGTTTGAGAAATGTGTCATGCAGTATTTTTGCAATCTTTGCCTTTCCAAGTATGCTTTGTTTTTAATCTTTATTACTCCGAAATAAAATTATATTCCATTCCTTAAACATGTAGGTACTTACTAAAGCACCAGTCTTGGAGTCAGAAAGACCTGAGTTTAAATCCAACCTCAGACTCTTAGTAGTTGTGAGACCCTGAGCATGTCACTTAGCTCTGTTTGCCTCAGTTTCCTCATCTATAAAATGAGCTGGAGAATGAAATAGCAAAGCTCTCCATTATCTTTGTCAAAAATAAAACCAACCCCAACCCTAATGGGGTCACAGAGAGTTAGACATAATTGAAATGACATAGCCACACAATACTGGCTAGTTGAGGAGGGAACCTCCTGGATGAAAGGTAGGGTTCAACTGATCTTGACAGGCTGAAGCACTGGGCTGAAGCTCTTAAGATAAAATTGAATTGGGATAAAAGTCCTACAGTTGGTTTAAAAAACAAACAAATCATATTCAAGAACTAGTTTTGTCTCAGATTCTGGAGGGGGTCCCAAGCACTCTCAAAACAAGGCATAGCTCTCAAGCTGGAATTTAGATTCTTTGAAGGCCTTCCTCACCTTTACTTAACCTCGATATGAAAAAGGCTCATTGTCACTCCAGTATCCTCTAGCAGAAACAACCTACATCAACATGGACCTTCATGCCTTCTAGCATGGACTTACATGCATTATCTAATTAAGTCCACATGGTCTTCCTGCCAAGAGGTAGACATCCTTGTATTTTCCATTTTATGGATGAGGAAACCGAGATACAGAATAGTTGTGATTTGCCCAAGCTCACCAGAAGACACCATCCTTCCATGATAGCTATTGAGAATTGGAATTCAGGCTTCCTGATTGCTAATCTACTGCTTTTTCCATAAGACTATGTTCCTTTATTTTTTTGTGTGTCTCCCTAAATGGAAAAGGATCTGATGAGATTTCATCCACTCCAGGGCTGGCTGGCTGATTTCTGTCTATCTTTTAAGACAGCCATTGGCTAGGAGAGGAGAGTGACTACTTCAGACCCTAGAGAGAGATCAGGGAGAATGACAGAGATTGGAGATGGAAGAAAGACATTCTTAGGGATGCCTAAGACCCAGACAGGACAGGACAGGTGTCTCAATGTGAATAGATGGTAGTCTACACATGTTAGGAGAAACAGGCACTCTCTGAGGTAAGCTTACAGTATTCTCCCTCCTCCAAACATCTGTTTCATAAACAAATAGGCCCCATATTCTTATCATGACTCTACCTAGGATGATGGTTCTGGTGTCTTCCAAGAGGAGGATGTGTTCCTGCTCTGTGGAAACAGTTCAGTTAACATGGAAACAAGCAGGAAGAAGACGTGACATCTCTTCTTCATTCATTGTTCCTCTCAGAGACAGAAATTCTCAGAGATTTTATAATAAAGTAAAATAAAGATTAAAACCAAGTATTTTTGGTTAGGCTAATATTGTAAAAATACTGCATGACACATTTTCAAAACTAAATATCATTGAGTGTGTGATTATTTGCTGGGTGTGGGATTACTTGCTCCTATATTCCTCAGTCCGTGTTGTACTGGAAGAGAGCCTTAACCCTAATTACAATAACTAACATTTATTTAGCATTTATCTAGCACAATGCTAGAGGCTTCACAATTATTATCTCATTTGATCCTCCCCCCTGGGAGGTAGCTGCCATTATACCCATTTTACAGATGAGGAAACTGAGGAAAACCATTAAGTGGCTTGCTCAGTCAGGATCACACAGCTAACAAATGTATGAATCATATTTGAACTCAGGTCTTCCTGCCTGTAGGTTATATGTTCCATTCACTGGGCTACCTAGCTGCCTCAAATCCTGTTCCAGTTCCCCTTTTCAGTAAGACCTTACTAAAGGCTGAGATGAAGGGTTCCTCCTTAACTGATTTAGTCTCAACACAACATCTTCTCCAACGACTAGTAGTCAAACTCAGAGGAGGCTGGAGTTCTCTCTCTCTTTACTCTATCCTGTGTCTTCCCTTTCCCACTTTCCCCCAGACTCTC
This sequence comes from Sminthopsis crassicaudata, assembly GCF_048593235.1. Lineage (NCBI taxonomy): Eukaryota > Metazoa > Chordata > Mammalia > Dasyuromorphia > Dasyuridae > Sminthopsis > Sminthopsis crassicaudata. Next base: position 313,969,005 of record NC_133618.1, read on the forward strand.
TCCTTCCTCCTTCCTTTTCCTTCCCTCTTTCTTTCTCTACCATCTGTTTTGCTCCCCTTTCCCTTTTCCTCTCCCTTTCTTTTCTCTCCACCTTTTCTTTCCCTCCCCCTTCACTCTCTCCTCCAGATTCTCCATCTTCCTTCTCCCTCCCCCTCTTCAATCTAACTCTCCTCTCTTCCTTTCCCTCCCTCTTTCTCCACCTCCCCTCCTTTCTCCTCCCCTCTCTCCCCCACACACACGCCATCTGCTCAGACCACCCATGTGCCTCTGAGAAGGCACCACAGTAACATGAGCTGTTATGCTGACAGCTTTGGGCAGACTTTCAGTGATAGCTATAGCCAGGCATATACCCACTGTCTCCTCCAGACTGGTCCTAATTGCTTGAAGTAATAATAATAATGCCTTTGACTCAGACAGTACTTTAGACTTTTAAAAAGTGCTTTCACACAGATGATCTCATTTGATCCCCTCCACAACCCTATATGGGAAACAGAGAAGGTCTTATATTATTCCCATTTGACAGATGAGGAAACCCAAGAATCAGGAGGAAAAGTGATTTGTAATAATAATAAAGTGTTTTTAAGATTTACAGCTTGTGATAAACATGCATTATCTTATTAGATCAACCCAACAACCCCATGTGATCAGTACTATTATTATTATTCTTCCCATTTTACAAATGAGGAAACTGAGACTCAGAGATAAATTATCCTAGAGATTTGTGCTGTTTAACCTTTTTATCAATGCTATTTATCAGTTGCAGATGGCCTACAGATGGGAGGGATAACTAACATACCAGATGATAACTAAGATTTAAAAAATCTTGACAGGATAGAATGTTAGACTAAATCTAATAAAATAAAAATCAATAATGATAAAAAAAAAGTTTTTTACTTGTAAAGTGATCCAAAATACATCACAAATACATCATTAATTAAAGTGATTAATCAATTAATAATTAATAAAAAGAGCTAGCATTTAAACAGTGTTTTAAGGTCTGCCAAGGGATGTACATATACTATCTCATTTGATCCTCACAACTGCCCTGTGAGATGCATAAGGAAACAGTTCAGTTAGCATTATTTTTATTACATTATTATTATATTATCATTATTATATAAGGCTATTAAGTTCTGAAGCTCAGGTCTTCCTGATTCCTAGCCCCACACTTTTTTTTTAATTTTAATAGTTTTTATTTACCAGATATATGCATGGGTAATTTTACAACATTGACAATTGCCAAACCTTTTGTTCTAATTTTTCCCCTCCTTCTTCCCCCCTCCCCCCAGATGCTAGCCCCATACTCTTAATCAATGCAACTGGATGGTATGACAAGACAAGAAAACAATACATCTGAAAAATATATAGGACTTTCAGTGGATTATATAAATTTAGTTAAGTGTCTAAGTTTATGATATGGTAAAAGAAAATGGTTGATGAGCTCTTAGCTAGATGATGCAGAATTTAGAATACTGGCCTTGGAGGACAGAAGACCTGAGTTGGAATTCTATCTCAAACACTTACTGCTGCTCTGTCTCAGTTTCCTCACTGGTAAAAATAGGGAAAATGAAAAATGATAGCACTTACTTTCCACTTAGTAGTATTTTTTTTCAATTGCATGAAAAGATGAGGGGTCAACATAATTTTTTGTAAGATTTTGAGTTCTAAACTTTTTTGTTCCTCTCTTCTCTCCCCAAGAGAGCAAACAATCTGATATAGATTACACATAGTACTTACCTTCCAAGGGCAGCTAGGTACACACCGGGCCTGGAGTCAGGAAGACTCATCTTTCTGAGTTCAAATCCAGCCTCAGACACTTAGTAGCTGTATGACCCTGGAAATGTCACTTATTCTATTTGCCTCAGTTTCATTATCTGTAAAATGAGCTGGAGAAGGAAATGGAAAACCACTCCAGTATCTTTGCCAAAAAAATCCCAAATGAGATCATGAAAGGTAGAATATAATTGAAAAAAACGACTGATTAGCAACAACCTTCCAGGGTTGTTGTGAGGATGAAATGAAAGAACATATTTAAAGTGCTATATATAAATGCTATTAATATGATTAATAAAGAGAAGCATAGTATTCAGGAATAAGGAAGTAGCTGTCTCCTGGCCAGACTTCTAAAGTATTATGTTTGGTATTAAGCATTACGGTTTAGGAAGAACAAGAATGTAGTGCTTGGGGCATCTCAAGCAACTCATAGGGCAGATTTCCCAGAGAAAGGCTACCTCAGGATCAAGGTACCCTTGGGTACAGATGCTCTAAAACCATAGTACTCAGCCAGAAGAGGTAATTAGTTCAAAACAAAGGGACAAGGGGAAAAAATCCATTCATTAAGTATTCCCTACATAACAGAATGTTTACAAATATTAACTCCTTTAACCCTTACACCAATCTAAGAGGACAGATGCTAATATTATCCCCAATTTTACAGATGAGGAAACTGAGGCAGATGAGATAAATGACTTGGCTCACATAGCTACTAAGCATCTGAGGTAGGATTTGAACTCAATTTTCCTGACTGCAGGCTCTATCCATACCATTTTACTGCCCATAAAACCATTTAATGAATTGGCTTAATGAGAAAAGTTTCAAAAATTATAATTTGCAAGACAGCTGTTTTATCCCCCAAAACTAGGATACACTCTCCAACAAATACAATAACGATGCCAGTGCAAATAATGAACAGATACAGGGAATGTATATGTGGAGAAGCGGTCACATAGAAAATATATTTGGCTAGGATACCTGGATTTGGAAGGACAAATAATTCCTTAAATATTGTAATAGGTACTACTGATGTAGTAGTTACTACACACTCTCTCTGTCTCTCTCTCTCTCTCTCTCTGTCTCTTTCTCTGTCTCTCTCTGTCTTTCTCTCTGTCTCTCTGTCTCACTCTGTGTGTCTTTCTGTCTGTCTCTATCTCTCTGTTTCTGTGTGTGTGTGTGTCTCTCTGTCTCTGTCTCTGTTCTTTCACTTTCTCTCTCTGTCATTCACTGTCTCTGTTTCTCTGTTCTTTCTCTCTCTGTCTCTCTTTGTCTCTCTCCTCTCTCCACTTAAATAGTACAACTTTACTGAAATAAACAAGAGAACATTCTGAGAGCACTAGATGGTGAAGGCCCTTGGAGGCATGTTTTATGAGAATCAGTTGATGGAAAGGAGGCCATTTCTCCTGGAGAAGAGATTTATGGGCGTCATGATAGATGTTTTCAAGTATTTGAATGGCTGCCATATAGATGAAGAATTATTCATGTTTTTCTTGGCCTCAGATGACAAGAATGAAAAGCAACAAGTGGAAGTTATAAAAAGTGGCTTGGGGCCACCTCTTAAGGTGGTGTGTTCCTCTGCACTGGAGGTCTCCAAACAAAGGCTGGATGGCCATTTGTTGGTATGTTCTAGACTAGCTTCCTGTTCAGATACAATTTGGATTAAACAGGCAAGCAGATTCTGTCCAGCTCTGAGATTCTTTAATTCCAAAATTTGCCCATTTAATGAATGGCTTAATGAGCAAAGTTGCACCAAAGCACAATTTGCAAGATGTCTGTATCCCCTGAAAAGCTGTACACTCTCCAACAAACACATACAACAGGTAACATCCATGGAAAGAGTGCGAAGATAAAGGGAGCATACTACTGGTAAGTCATAGCAGCAGGATTCAAACCCAGACTGTTTCTGACTTCAAGCCCAGTGCTCCCTTACCCCTTGATTTGAACAAGGTTATGCAGGTAGAAAAGAAAACAAAACTAAAACCTGAACCTCTTACTCCTAATCTAATTCAATTTCCACTGCATTGGGATAAAACCATGTAACATTGTTCTGAACGCAATGATGTGAGAACACCGAGGTCTAGAGAATGTTCTTCCTGACCTGCATTCAAATCCTACCTTAAATTAGCTATATGATTCACGTGGGTGAGTCATGTAACATCTATATTATCCTCAATTTCCTCATTTTAAAATGAGAATAAAAATAATACATATTTCCCAGGATTGCTGTGAGGAGCAAATAAGTTAATGTATGCAAAGTGTTTTTGCAAGCCTTAAAACTGTAACTAAATACTAGGTATCTTACTATTATTCCTCCTTCCTGCCTCTGTGGTGTCTTTGCTACCTCCTTTCCGGTGGTTTTTGTTTGTTTGTTTTTTGAGACAATTGGTATTAAGTGACTTGCACAGATTCACACAGCTAGTAAATGCCTCCTTTCAAATTTGAACTCAGTTCCTCCAGATCTGAGGGCCAGTACTCTATCTATTGGGCTGCCTAGTGGCTTTCCTGATTCAGTCATAACCCATGCTCACTTCACCTTGGGATGCAATTCTCATTTATCCACTTGGTTTTTAGAGTTGAATGAATAAGCATTTATGATGTACCAGGCACTGAGCTCTCCTCACATAAAAAGCCCTCCCACTCTTCTCTGCTTTCTGTGATCCTCTGCTTTCCATTTCTTTCTGTAACAACCCATCTACCCACCACAGGATAGCAGCCAAGACTGAATCGGTTACTGTTTTCTATCACCCTCCCACCTTCTTTTTCCTTTATTGAGGGGGCAATGAGGCACCAGGCACTGTGCTAGGTATTGGGAGTAATGAGATAGTGAACAGCCTTTGACCTCCAGACATTTGCATTGTATTGGGGGAGTTAACAAACATCTGCAAAATAAATATTAAATAATTTTTTTAGTATTCATTTGAAGGGTAGGGAGACCATAGCTGAAGAGATCAGGAAAGGCTTCCCATAAATTGTCTTTCAGTCACAGTTCTGCTTCAGGGGCCATCCGCCCCATCTTCTTCAGTCACAAGAAGAATGATAGTCTCCTGATTGTTTTCCTGGGTCTCCTAGGCTGATAGCTGGGTGGGGCTGCCTGGATGCAGATGTTGAGCCTCTTTGTATGGTGGAACCCTAGGGATTACTTCCATCCAAGCTGCTGCCTGAGAAGCAAGACTAGCTGGGGTTCACTTCAATAACAGGTTTCAGACCATTAACAAAATGAGGGCCTCTATAGAGAAGACCCTAGCCCCTCTTCTCTTCCCCTTGAAGAAAAGCCACGCAGAAGTCACTAGATCAGACCTAACCTCAAGGGGCTATAGTCAAGCCCAGGAGATACTTTGCTCTAAATATAAAACTGTGGGCACTGTAGGGTCCCATCCTGTGTGAGGTAAATTAAAAACAAAAGGCAAGAGGAGAAGGACATGGATATCTCTCTCGAATCCTTCCAATCTTCAAACCCATACAAATTCGTAATGATTTAGATAATTCTTTAGGTAGGAATTAGTGCTGACCTTTTTACCCATGCAGAAAAACTCCAATGTAACAGGCACAGAATAGGTTATATCACTGAAAATATTCTTGAAATGTGACACTATCATCCCAGACTAATGAAGCAATTCCCCCACATGCTCTCTCCTGTTCCTCTCTGCCCCCATTCCCTGACCCATTCTCTCTTTCTCATTTCCTTTTTTTCCCCCTCATTTCCCAACCCCCTTCCCTATTTTCCCATTTGGTGCCTTTTCCTTCACTGACCTTTCTGTCCTCCCCTTCCTTCTCTCCCCCATTCCCCTGTCCCATGCCTCTCTCTCCTTCCTACTTCCCCCTGTTCTATTGCCTCCTCCCCTCTCTTCCTTCCTCTCCTCCACACCTTCCTCCTTCCCTTCATTCTCTGTTCCCTCTCTCTCCCTCCAATCTTCTTCTCTCTAGTTTCTTTCTTTCTTTTTTTTGCATGATAGATCTTTGCAGAAAATTGAATAGATTCCCTCTATTTTCTTCCCCTCCTTCCCCCATTTCATTTCCTTCCTGCCTCCCCTCCCCCTTTTCCTTCCCTGATCTCCCTGGGGCACCTCATCCCCCTCCAGATCTTCACTCCCTTCCCATCCCTGGCCAAGCCCCCAAGCATTCGGGTACCCACTGATACTGCATCTTTAAGAGCCAGCTGAAAGTCAGCTTCCTGATCATTGGTTGTTTTATTCTAGCCAAAAGAGGATGAGATCATTTGCAGCCAATCATGGAGTGTTGCACCCAACTAGAGGCGTACACCTGCCTGAGAGTCAAGGCAGAGATGCTCGGGTGGGATTCAGGGTCACGCCGCTTAGAAGGGAAGCGGCTGCCGATGACTTCAGCCACATGAACTAAAATAAGCTTATGGTCTGAGCAGGTACAGTGCTTGCTTTACGATTCTTTCTTCTGCATGTGGGGTGGGACCGAGGTGCTCTCCACTGTGACTGGGCCACATACATTCCCAAGTCTCCCAGCCACCTTGTTTCACCCTTTGCACCCCTCCTGGGAAAGGGGCTTCAGGAGAGGCACTGCCCCTGGCAGGTCCTGGCTCAATGGTGGAACCTCCTGGGTTAGTCTCCTCAGAGGCCTTGCTTATCACTATCTTCCATCCAAATGCTGAGGATGGTTTTTCCACAGGAATGGAAAAAGATGTGCAGGGAATTTGCAGTCCATTGGGTGCTAGGTAGAATGTCAGTGCATTCATCATTAGGCCTAATTAAATATTACACACAGGTTTCTCAGAGAGGGCTTAGCCTTGCTTGATTTGGCAAGGCATCTTCCCTCACCCTCTCCCATAGTCACTTGGTCCACTGGGCTGATGACATCCAGAACATTGGCCTGTTAAGGCCACTTGACCCTACAGTAGTAGCAGCTGATTCAAAAAGCTGGAAGTGGGGCTTCCCAGAAAGGCTGCATTGCAACCCAGTACACCAAAGTCTAGCCAGGATCTCTTTCCCAGAAAAAAGCTAAAGCTGGGCTTAACAGCCAGATGTAATTGCATTTTCCTCTTAGCCAGGGCTTTGGGATAAAGGATATGCCCTCCCTTCCTCCAGACTTTAGGGTCATTGGGATCCCTCTACAACCAGTGCTAAGGGTTCAACTCACAGCTGCCTGATCGTGGGCGATTTCCATTTTTTCGCCCTTGCTTGGCACAAGTCCATCTTTCTCACTTCCTCTTGGCTAGGAGACCAGGGAAAAGCAGAAGTGGCTTAAAGGTTTGATGTGGCTTCCCAGAATCTGACAAGATTCGGAGCTGGGAGGGACCTCAGAGGCTGTGCTAAAAACAAAAATAAGGGCTCATATTTATATGGCACTTTAAGGTCTGCACAGTGCTTTTTTTCATTTGAGTCTTATAACAGCACTCTCAGTTGACATCATTATTATTCCCATTGTACAGTTGAGGAAACCAAGAATGAGAAAGGTTATGTGACTTGCCTGGGATCATACAGGTGGTTAGTGTCAGAGGCAGCAGGAACTCAGTTCTTCCTGAATTCAAATCTAGCACTCCACCCCTGTACCACTTCATTCAACCTGAAACTCTCATCTCTCTACCCCTACCCAGGGCCAGCCTTCTGAAAAATTGTAAATTCAATTTATTCAACAAATGTTTATTGGAAATAGAATACTTAGCATCATTTAATGAAACACCCTCAATTAATAGGTGATATGACTGAAGTCCAGAAATGCTGAGACATAAGTGACTTGCCCACATAGATAATAAATACCAGAGCTGCAATTTGAGCCCAAATCCTCTGACCCAAAATCCACTGTGCTTTCCATTATATTCCTCAAGGGATCACCAGATAGATAGATAGATAGATAGATAGATAGATAGATAGATAGATATAGATGACTGGATGGATGGATGAATGGATGGATAGATAGATGGATAGATTTGGTTTTGGTGGAATTTGTCCAAGACAGCTCTAGTCTTCCATTTTCTTTCCTACAGCTTCTTCTCCTGAACTTTCAGGATTTCAGTAGTCTTTATTCTTCCCCTCTATCAAAACCAGGAAAACCAGGAAAGGATGATCTAATAGTCATTCACAACTTTGTATAAATTCCAATCCATTTGTTCTTTCAGAAGCATCCATACTGTGTGTCTTCTTTCTAGTTGTGAAATGCAAGACTGTCTACCATTAAAGGCATTTCAGAAACCACCCACAAGGCAAGAAAGTCTTTTAGGAAACCTCAGAAATGATACAGTATAGATGGCTGAACTTTAGGGTTGAACCTTCTTTAAGTATTGGTTAGCACAGTGTCCCCAACAAATTCCAGTTTAGCCAGGGATCCTATATCTGGAACTCTACCTTTCCCAGCAAGCCATGCCTGATGCTCTCCTTCATCCCTTTCTTGTGAAGCTTCCCCATCAACCCCTTGTATACAAAAGCCACAGCAAAATTAACAATAAACCATTGGTCAGGTTCTTTTATGAAAGACCCTCTGCTGAAAGTCAATTCTAATTTAAAAAGAAACAGAAATATAGGAGAGGGAGAAGACAGTGGGAAGGGAGAACCCTTGGCAGGAAGATAGAGGAGAACAGGGACCTCAAGGCTAGGAGGCTCTAGCTACTTGTCTGTATCCATTCTAGGCTGCAATGGGGGTTAGGAATGCTCTACATGTGATGGAACCATGAGTCCAATGTCTCTGCAGCCCACAGCAGGCTAGGAAACCGAGTTCTGCTTGCGAGCACTATCCCAGCATATCTGGAGCAGATTCAGAATCACATGTCTCCAGAGAGCCCTGATGTTTATGGGATGGGCAAACGTGATTACCTGGTGGATGCCGCCAAACAGATCCGCCTGGCACTTGAGCGGGACGTGAGTGAGGACTATGAGGCAGCCTTCAACCATTACAAAAATGGGGTCGATGTGCTACTCAATGGAGTACAAGGTACTGGGGCTGGGTGTGGGGAGCTGGAGACTATGGGAGTGGGGCAAGGGGCAACTTGAGACAGAGAGGAGAACTCTGAATTGTCTAGTAAAAGGGAATGTATTTTACATTTAATTTACATTTACATGTAAATCTAATTTATGTTGTTAATTATTATAAATAATTATAAATGCATATGAAACCATTTCATAGTTACAAAGTACTTTCAGATAAAAAGCAGCCTTAGCTTAAAACATCATTTAGTTTACTTTTTAAAACTTAATAAGCATCTATTTTCTTTACTGGCTTTTTTCTCCTTCAAATGAAATAAAAAACCAAATACATTCCTTGTAACAAATATGCATAATCAAGCAAAATGAACTCCTGCATTGGCCTTTCCCAAAACTGCAATTCTCATTTTGCATCTCTAGTTCATCAAGTCTTCATCTAAAAGTAGATATCTTGCTTCTTCGTTTTTCTTCATAACTGTTGTTGGCCATTGCTTGGATTATAATTTTTAAACAAAGTTGCTTATCTTTACACACACACACACACACACACACACACACACACACACACACACACGTACATTCACACACATGATTCTTGCGTCAATGTATGTATGCACACACACGTGTTGTGTATGTGGACATAACAGCATATGAATGTGTATATATGTGTGTACATGAGTGCACACATGTGTGTTTTTTCCTCTCACTTCTGCTTATTTTACTCTGTATCACTTCATACAAATTTTCCTAGGTTTCTCTAAAATCATCCCTTTCATCATTTTCTATGGCACAATACCATGCTATTTCATTTTGTCACTGGACAAAAATTTGTCCAGTCATTCCCCAATTGATGGGCATCTTCTTATTTTCTGTTTCTTTGCCACTACAAAAGGAGTGCCATGAATATTTTTGTACCTATGGATCCTTTTCTCTTAGTAGTATCACTAAGTCAAATAATATACAACATTTTCCTGATTTAGGGAGCAAAAGTGCTTTCCAGAATGGCTATACTAACTCATAGTTTCACCAATAGTAAGTACATTAATGTTCAAAACAGGTATTAGTATCTCCTTTTTATAGATGAGAAAATTGAGGCTTATAGAAGATAAGTCACTAGCCCAAGCCACTCATCCATTCACTAATGGCAGAACCAGGAAAGACTAAAATCCAAGTTTATTGACTTCTAATTTCCTCATTCCACTAGAAAGTGGTATTTGAAGGGAACAAGATTAAAGGTTAACTGAACAAATTCATTTCTGGGAGAAAGCAACCTTCTGACCATTCTCAATAGAAAACAGACATGGAGGCAAATTTTTCTTTTTCCTCCTTTGCATAAAAGCTGTTTCAAAAGAAGAATTTAGAAATACTTCGAGTTAATTTTCTTTATTAGAGTAACTTTTAGCCCAGCACTCCAAGTTCTGAATTTATATAGATTGGGTTTAATCCTCAAGTTCCCAAATCTTTCTGGTTCATTTTGCTCTCACTCAGAGCTGCTTCTGGGAAATCTTGTATAGTTTATGTCTAAGTCTTCTTAGATGTGGGTAAAAGAATCCCTAGTTCTGTCCAAACACTCAAAGTAACAATGTATATTCTCCAGACTCATAGCATACCTTGTAATTTGGATTCCCCTAGGAAAAGGCATGAAATTGGATTTTTCCAAGAAAAATCCCATTGACATTTCAATGAGTTCCACTTTCACTCTAGAGTTCCAAATAAATAATCAGCTTTAAGATCCTATCCTGAGGAAAATGTACTTAGATTCCCTAAATGAATAACCTCTGACACTTGAATGAATCTCACTCTTACTTCCAAAGATCCATATAAATATACCCTACAGTCTCCAAAGAAGAAAAACAAACTTGGTTTTGCTAAAGAAGATAAGTCACTTGCCCTGTCATTTTATCTACTAAATGGTAAAACCAGGAAAGACTTTAAGCCAAGTTTTCTGATTCCTAGTTTCCTCATTCCATTACAGAATGGTGTTTGAAAGAAATGAGGTTCCCTTCCCGATAGTTTTATATCAAATAATTCAGTATCATAAGGGAAAATAAAGTGCAGATTTTTTGCTTTCTCATATTGTGATTCAGGTACTCAGAACCCAGGGTCTCAGGGCTTAGAAACTCTTGATAGTCTCCTACTACCCAAGTTAATGCTCTCTTTGGAGCTGAGCTTTGGTTGGAGAATAAGGAATGGGGATGAGGCAGAGTATGTTGGTAAATATTAAACAACTGACTCTATTAAAAAGAAAAAAATATGGCTGATGCATTTAAAAGTTTAATTTGCATTACTAATATTTTCTTTATTACTTTCTTAAGTCTAGACAATCAGCAAAATCTATTATCTGTACCATTTCCCTGATTTCCAAGGTATAAATGATCACACTGAACATTTAATAATCTGTTCTAATGAAACACTGATCAAGCTGAATCTAGCATATATCCCTGTGGTTAAGGCCAGAAACAAATACCCCAAAGGACCACTCTCAGATCTCCAGTCTCAGAAAATGGGGCAATTCTGTCATGAAGATTTCTTTTTTATAGGTCTAGAACAAAGGAGTTCCTCTATTCACCAAATGAAATATAATTAAAATCCCCCAAAAAGATGTACCTCTCCATAAACTCATCAAATTAATCAGAGGACTCTATTAATCATTCTTTCCCACACTTCTCTCTACTCTCCAATTGATTGCTATCAGTTACATTTTTCCCCTTTCTTGCTGGTGGTGAGTGTCCCTCACCCTTCCCAACTTTTCTGATGATGAGGAGTTCTGACAACAGGTAAAGTGGAGAGTTCTGAGGCTTACCATCAGAAGCCAGCATGTAGAATTAATTTCTCCCCATCTTCAGCATAAATCTTCTAGCTGCTAGATGTGAAACATGGAGAGCAGTGACAACAATGAATTCAAGGCATCTTAGAATGTCCCACAGTATCCTTCCTCCCCATCCTCCCCAATTCCCTTGTGTTTTAGAGGTCAGGCCTGGTGGGCGGGAAGAGGGATTTCCATCCTGAGGGTTGAGCACCCAGGAGATAATCCATGTCTCTCTGTCAGTTGATCCCAACAAAGAGAGGCGTGAGGCTGTGAAAAGGAAGATCACCAAGTATTTGAGGAGGGCTGAAGAGATCTTCAACTGCCACCTACAGAGGACGCTGGGAAATGGGACCAGCCCTGGTACGGTAAGGAGATGAGCTATCTCTTTAAATAATAGAGTGCTGTGGAGTTTGCAGAGTGCCTTCCATATATTATTTTATCCTTACAGCAACCCTGAGATATGTACTAGATAAGTACACATAGCTACTAAGTATCATCAGTAAATTTCAGCTCTTTCAGACTATCATAAATATAAGTATATATACTTACTATGTATCCTGAGTAAGATTAGAACTCAGCTCTTTTAGACTATGTATCATAAATATAATTACACATAGCTACTAAGTATCATGAGTAACATTGGAACTCAGCTCTTTTAGACCAATATAAGTTTACATATTCTTCTAATATGACCCATGTGTCAAAGTCATGACATTAAAGCCAATTGTCCATTTTGGGGGGTTCTCTAACTTCTCTTTACTCAAAACTCATATCCCAGGAATCCAGGAATGACAAAATTCTCATAGTTGCTTAGAAGAATGTTTGATTAAAAATCAAACCAGAGACCTTCACATTGGCAAGCTATCATTGTACAATGGATAGAGTCCTGGCTCTGGAGTCAGGGGGACTTGAATTCAAATCAGGCCTCAGATACTTCCTAACTATGTGACCCTGGACAAGTCACATAATCCTGTTTGCCTCAGTTTCCAGATATGTAAAATGAGCTGGAGAAGGAAAAAGCAAACCCCTCCAGTATTCTTGCCAAGAAAACCCCAAATGAGATCATGAAGAGTCAGACAGAACTGAAAGGATTGACCAACATGAGTAAATTCCCAAAGGTGCTTGTAGATCTGAAAGTAAGGGCTCTTTTGATGGAAGTTGAAAGAGCTTGGGATCTGGAGGTCAAAGGACCCTTTTCTGTCATATGCTTAATCTTGGAAGTCACTTAAATGCTCTGGGCTGGTTTCCCACTTATAAAATGTAAAGTTCAAATCAGATGTGGTCCATTGTCCTCTGCTAGTTGGAAGAGCGAAGGTTGAGGTTCGCTCTCTCCAGCTTTATCCTCTTCTTTATTATGCTTCCCCAATAAATCTTTTGGACTAAGAGCTGGACGAAACCTGAAAGATTCTTTATTCTAAAAACCCTCCCCCCAATTAATACATGTCAGAAAACATCTTAGTTTCACCCTCCATAGTTTTTTTCAGGCAAAGTAAGAACAAATTTCAGCAATTAGCCAATATTTTGGTGTCATTTCCCCTGGTGAAATATGAATATTTCTTCCTTCCTTGGGATCCCCATGTTTTTTTCCTTCTCCACCCCAACTCATTTCAAGATTCCCTCTAGAGCATATCATTCATTTTCTACAGTGTCTCACTGACAAAGGGAGAAAGACATAGCCACATCAGCACACTACCACCTAAGGGCCTGACCAGCTTTTTAAAAAATGGAAGCCTGCTGTTAGCAAAGAGACAAGAAAGTGTTTTGAGTCAAGACACCCTCCTCTCCTTTCTCCATCTCAGCAAAATGAAGGGCTCAGAGACTTAAGAGAGACAGATATATGGACAATAGGCAGATATGCAGTCTCTGCTCTGTTGGCTTCCTTTAAAGTCTCAGCTAAAATTTTGCTTTGCCTGCAAGAGGCCTTGCCAGATTCTTCCTAATGCCAGTGCTTTCCCTCTGGCCTCCAATTTACCCCTTATATTGCTTGTGTATATTTATAGCATGTATATTCTTCCATTAGACTGTGGTCTCCTTGAGGGCAGGGACTATTTTTGCTTTCTTTGTGTCCCCAAGGCTTAGCAGAGAGTCAAGTGATAGTGTGTTTGTGGATGGACTGACTGATACTCTTACAGGGGTAAATTGGATTCCAGTTGGAAGCTTTCAGTTCTCAAGCTAAGGGACCTCAAAAGCTACCTGCTCCATATTCTTCCTTTTACAGTTGAAAAAATTGAGGCCTAGTGAAGTTAAGTTACTTGTCCAAGGTTATCTAAATCCATCTGATTCCAGAGTCAATATTCTTTCCATTGTGCCATTCAGCCTCTAGGACTAACCCACAGATAACCAAACAAATGACCTATTTTTTCCATCCATTATGTATTTATTGAGTTCCTACTAAGTGCAAAATACTATGCTGGGCTCTGAAACAGCTCCCAGAGTAGGTGTGTATTGGTGGAGAGCCATATTTCAAAAAACAATCCTTGAAATTTTTAATGTCCCTCTGCCTCTAATTTAAATTCAATTAAAGCATTTATTAAGTACCTGCTATGCTGGGCTCTGAAACAGTCTCCAGAGTAAGTGGGTTTGGATAAGAAGACATACTTCCTTGACATGACAGTCTCTGAAATCTCTAAGCCCCCTCAGGCTCCAACTTCAATTAAGTAAATAATAACACTCAATATTTATTAAGTGTCTACTATGTCCACTGTGCTGGACACTGTGTATACAGAGAACTTGTGATGTCTTCCTGGAGGATGGCACATATGCTCAGAAATAAATGCAAATGAATTTGAAGGTGAGTGGGTAGAAAGGTCTGACAAATGGGGAAAGTGGGCAGGTCCTCATCTAGGAAGTGGAATCTGAGCTCATCCTGGAAGGGAAAAAAGGATTCCAAAGGACAGAGGGAAGAATGAAGGGCATTCCAGGCATAGGAGACAGCCTGCACAAAGACTCAGAGGTAGGAGATGGATGTCATAAACGGGCAACAACAAGAAGGCCAGCTGACTAGAATGTACAATTGGTGAGGGCGAGTAACACAGAGAATGTCTGAAAAGATGGGCTGGAGACAAACAGAAGAATCTGTAGTTTGTAAGACAATGTGAAGTCACCAAAGTGTCTTGAGCAGAGGAGCAACCACACATGGTGGAGAAGGATCACAACATGGAACTAGGTCACAGTGAGCACTTAGTCTAGGGAAGCTCCCTGAGGATACAGAAGTATCACTCAGGTTCAGGGTCTCATGTCTTCCCCATATCTCATTTCTCCACATAGGGCTTCAGCAGCCTGAGGCTCCGGCCCATCCGTACTTTGAGCTCCGCAGTGGAGAACCTGAGGTCTTGTAAGGTAGTGGGAGTCATTGAAAAGGTAAGTGAAGGTGGGGAAGAGGCCATTGGGAAGAAGGTGATTCTTTGGTTAAAAGCAGTTTCTCATCCCTAGGGGGAGAGCAGATTATGATCACCCTAAGAAGAGAGAGTAGATGGAGGCTAGACTTTCTCTTTCAGGCCTTCCAGGAGATCCTATTTCAGAGACACTTTTTTTTCAGACTCTCATAATTCAAAGAAGGAAGAACATTAGAGTAGCCAACAGTCAGACAATGGCAGCTCCACAGCCCTTGGTTTCAGATACACAGAGCAATGTGCTCCCACTGAGAAGTCAAGCAGAAACTAGAGAAAATTCTGTTTATACCTAGGAAATGCTGCCAATTTTCACTTCAGTGAGCTTCAGGCTGGCTTCCTTTCGCTTCCCACAGCCACCCATCACCTTCCCCAGGGGCTTGGCTGAGATGTCCTAGCCAAGAAGAAGGCAGGAGGTTGTTGTATGGCCTGAGGATGCTCTCCCCTCTGGAGAGAACGGAGTTGGTTCCCCACTACCTAGCTTGTGGATTGTTCAGATCCTTAGCTGTTCTCTACCTCTCCTCTCCCACTGCCCACCTTTTGACCATTTTCTCTCCAGGGACTGGGCAGGGAGAGAGCAGGAGATGGAATTCCAAACACTCCTTTTGGCTACTTGTTAGAATTAGTTGGGGAGGAGGAAGACAAAACTCCCAGTTCAGAGGAAATTATTGGATCATCCATAAATTAAATTCCTCCATGTTTTTTTTCCCCTGTACCCTGATATCATGGATAATAGACTTAGCTATCCTATCAAGAATCCAAAGTACAATGTAGACTTCCAAGCAGAGAAACACATCGTTCTATCCTTTACATATAATCATTGGAACACAGTGTACTATCCTTTACATACAAAATGATGTACTAGGGAAAAAAAAAAAAAAAAAAAACTTGGTATAGTGGAAAGAAGACTAGATGATGGGAAGGAGGGGAAAGGAGTTAGGAAACTTGGAATACAGCCCTGGCTCTGTCATTAACAAGCTTTGTGACCTTGAAGAAATCATCTCATTCTTCTGGTCTTGGTTTTAGCGGACTGTAGGCTTGACGTGAGTCAGAAGTATATAGTGGTAGCCAAAAAAAAAAAAAAAAAAAAAAAAAGAAAAAAAAATACAATGTGAACTTGGGCTACATTGAGAAGATTCCAAAGATTAGGAAACGATAGTCCCATTGTATTCTGCCATAGTCATAGCACCTTCAGAATATCATGTTTTGTTCTGGATACTACACTTTATGAAGGATATTGATAAAGCTGGAGAGCATCCAGAGGAAGACAACCAGGATAGTGAAAAGCCTTGAGTTCATGCCAAATGAGGACTGGTTAAAACAATGGAGCATGTTTCGACTAGAAAAGAGAAGATGAGGAACATGACTTCTATGTTTAAGTATTTGAAGCACTGTTATGAGAAAGAGGGATTAGATTTGTTCTGTTTTGGTCCCAAAGGGCAAAACCAGGAAGAATAGGTGAAAATTGAGGGCAGATTTAAGACTTCAGGAAGAACTTCTAGCAATTAGAGCTGTCTCAATATGGAATAAGTTGCTTCCAGAGATGGTGGGTTCTTCTCCTTGAATATCTCCAGGCAAAAACTGGATTAGCTGCATATGAAATATGTTACATATAGATTCCTTTCAGGTTCGACCAGAAGACTGCTGAGATCCTTTTTCACCTTTAAAATCTATGATTCTGTGACTCAGTTCTTCCATCTATCTATTGAAGGAATTAGGGGAAGTCTGAGATTACTTCCAGTTCTAATAGTTTACAATTCTCTACTAACTCACCATCAGTAAAACGTTTTTGCTTTTTGTTGTTATGTTATTTTGTTTTGCTTTTTTTTTTTTTTCTGACAAGGTTACTAGATTAGGAAAATGATATAGACATGATATGCCAGAATTTAGTATTTGACTTCTTATGAGATACTTGTTGACAAGATGGAAACATTTGGGCTAATTAATAATTCAAGTAGTTAGAACTGATGGAATGGCCACGTCCAAAGAGTCATTAATAAACTGATGTCAACTAGGATGGCGGTTTTCAGGGCAGTGTTCCTAGGATCTGACCCCAGCCTTGGTCCATTCAACATTTAAATTAATAATTTATGTGAAAGCCTATGCTCATCACATTTGCAAATGATAACTAAGGGTTAATGCAAAGACAATGTGACCACCTTTGTAACAATGGAAGACTGCCTGGTGGTGCCCACAAAGGCTGGGAACACCCCAAGGTTACTGCTGATCAAGACAGGTAGTTTGGAGTACCTGCTCAGGGAAATCCTCACCCACATGTAATTTGGAGGAGGAGGATGGTAGTTGGCAATTTGGGAACCAGAATGTCTAGAATTCTTTTATTTGTATTTCTAGTGTTAACCATTTCTAGTTAGGCAACTAACTATGCCTATGCCATAGTAAAATCTCAATAAATGCCCTATCCATCCCTCTACCTATCTATCTACTATCCACCTCTCTACATACCTATTAACACATCTTTTAAAAAATCTACCTATTTATCTATTTTTCTAACTTTCTATCTAGCATTATCTATGATAATGGTAAGGGACAGGAAGTCATCATCAATGGAAGGGGGTGGGGAGAGATTCTTTCATATAAACACCTGTGAAGAATCCAGAAAAGATAAACACAGTAATACTCCTCCCTATCCCAGGTCTAAGATGATTTGGAAATGAATACTATTATTTCGTTGGGTTCTTGATTTACTTTAAGTTACTAATCTCTTTGCTTAAAACTATTTGTGCTTATCAAATACAGCTGGCTTGAAACTACTAATAAGATGCTTTAAGTGTTTGATTTCCATTTGGAATTTCCACTTTTGCCATCTCCCCAAACCTCATGCTGAGGTGGGCTATGTGGCTACTTTCTACCTGAACTCATACTTTCCTTCAAACCTCACTCTCCAGTGACATCACTAACCACAAAAAGGTTAAATGGCAAGTTTTCTTTATGTAACGAAGGGAATAAACAATAGCAATGGAAGAACAGACAGCATATAGGAAGGGGTAAAGTTTATGAATCCATGTGGACTGCACTGAATCCTATAACTACTTACAGTAGAAATTGCCTTTTATTGATTTAAAATCATTCGCCTTGGGGAAGATGGTAAGGCAAAAAATTTGGGGAATTGATCAAGTAATGGAAATTGCTTATTTTCCTGGCGTGGAGTCATAGAAGAAAACTGTCTCTGAGAGGTCACTTCAATCATATCACTAGCCATACTCTGCATCAGTCCAGTAGTTTATTCATTGGCTACAGCAGAAGCAAAAGCAACAGTGGTCATGGGTCTTAGTCTCCCTTCAGAGAGAAAGAAAAGGGCAACAAAAATCTGGGAATCCAGCCCAGAATTTGACCCTGGAATGACTACATGATCCAAAGATGGAAAACAAACTCCTGAAATCTCATTGTCAACTAAGCTCTCCCACCATTTTTCTTCCAGAAATCTTCAAATAGCCCTTCTTAGAAATCCCACTTCCATACAGTTAATGAAGATTTATTAAGCACTTACTATATACTATATACCAGTTTTCTTACCTAGCCTTAATCACCAAATGGACTGTTGCCTTAATCAAACTGAAACCTGATAAAGAACTTAGCTTAAACAGGCCACCATCTCCAATTGTCTTGATTTATATCTGGCCATTGGTGGCTCTGGAGGAGAAAGTGAGGCTGGTGACTTTGCACAGCCCTTCCTCACTTCAAACCAATTAACTTGTAGGTCATTGCATCATCTCCCTGATGTCATGGAACTCTTGGAGAAGGTTAAAACAACAACAAACAATAACAACTATATACTAGGTACTATGCTAGATGCTAGGTAAGTTGTCTTACAAAGAAAAGCAAAACATATTTATTATCTTTGAGGAGCCCACATTCTAATCAGGAGACTTGTAAATAACCAGGTATATGTAAGACATATTTAGGGGCAGCTAGGTGGCGCAATGGATAGAGCACCAGCCCTGAATTCAGGAGGACCCGAGTTCAAATCTGATCTCAGACACTTAACACTTCCTAGCTGTGTGACCCTGGGCAAGTCACAACCCCCGCCTGGGGGGTGGGGGGGGAAGACATCCTTTATATATCTTCTTTTTAGAAGATGAAAGATTATTATCTCAACAGTAAGGGAGACAGAGGAAAACCTCATGAAGAAGGTAGAGTTTAAACTGAAGAGAAAGCAGAAGGTAAAGGTGAGGAGGGAGAGCATTTCAGGCTTGGGGAATAGTGAGTTCAAAAGCATGGAATGTCACCTGTAGGAGGAGCAATGAAAAGAAGTCCTGTATGACTGGGTGAGTACATGGAGATTGGCACAGAGTAAGTCTAGAAGAATAGGTCAGGTTGTGGAGACTTTAACAGCCAAATGGAGAATCGGATATTTGATCCTGAAGACATTAGAAGCTGCTGGATCTTACTTGAGTTGGAGGTTGTTAGCTGAGTGAAAGATAGGCTGGAATAGGGAAGGACATGAGAAAAGCTTCTGTCTAGGTGGGAGATGATGAAGTCCTGCACCAGGATAGTAGTTGTGTGACTGGAAAGAAGGCAAAATATAGGTGAGGTTGGTGGTGAATATTGTTGTTGGTCATAGTGTTATTATAAAGATAGAGCCCCAAAGAACTGACAAGATTGGATATATGGAGTGAGTGTAAGTGAGGTGTCTAGGGTAACAGAGCTAACAGAGCCTGGAAGATTAGATGGCCATATCCTCAACAAGAAAAGGGATATTCAGAAAATGGAAGTTTAAAAGATGAAGTAGGGGAGATAATGAGTTCTATTTTAAATATGTGAAGATATCTATAGGACATCCAGTTAGAATTATCCAAAGGAATTTATTGATGAAAAACTAATCCTCAGGAAAGTCGGTTTGAGTATGTAGATTAGGGAATCATCTACATACAGATGATAACTGAACTCACTGGAGTTGATGAGATCATTAATTGAGAAAAGGTCAAAGGAGAAGAGAAGAGGGCTATGTGATACATTCATGATTAGCAAGTATGACCTGGATGAAGATTCAGCAAAGAAGATTCAGAAGGAGCACTTATTATAGAGGTAGAACTAGGAGAGGGCTATTTCTTGAAAACCTAGAAAGGAGAGTGGATCCAGTTGAAGAAAGTGATCAGATGTCAAAGGCTGCAGAGAGGTCAGGGAGATCTGATTGAAAAAACAAAAACAAACAAACAAACAAACAAACAACAACAACAACAACAAAAACAAACCCATTAGATTTGGCAGTTTTAAAAGATCTCTGTAAATTTGAAGCCAGCAGTGTGTTGAATGATAAGGTTGAAAGCCAGATTAAAAAGTAAGAGGAGAGGAAGTAAATGCATCAACTTCTCATGAAGTTAAAATATGAAAGGGTAAAGAGATATCAGACAATAGCTAACAGGGATAGTTGGGTCAAATGAGTGTTTTAGGGATGGGAAATTTTTGGCATATTTGTAGGAAGCAGGGAAGCAACAGTAGATAGGAAGATATGGAAGAGGAAGTAGGGATAATAGTGAGAAAAATTTGCTAGGAAACATGGGATAGGATAAGGAACTGGATGAATGACAAGTGGTGGGAGAAAGTCAACAGTCTGAGTACTATGAGACAAGGAGGAAGAGACTAGAAAGAACTAAATCTTTGGAAATTGTCTCCATTTTTTCATCAAATTATGAGGCAAAAGTCCTCAGCTAAGGGAAAGGGTAGCATGAGCGATTTGAAGATGGAGAGATAAAAAAGGTTTGGAATAGCTGCTTTGGTGAATTAAAGAGCAAATAGATTAAGGAGGTGTAAAAAGATTGCTTTGCTTCAATAGGAACCCAGTTGAGATTATAACATAAATTTGAAGTAGACTCTAGTCTCCATGATTTTTCTCCAGCAAAATATGAATAGGACTGAAGACAAGTAGTTGTTGGGAATAATCTAAGGCTAGGATTTGGCAAAGCATGATCATCAATAAGACAAGGGAGTAAAAAATAGGATATAAAGTTCACCAAGGGGTCAAGACAGCAAAGAGTAAAATGTAACCAGAGCAAGGGGTGATAGCCTGAAAAAGGACATAGGAGTAGAGAGAATGGGAGGGGGGGTTCATAGTGAGCATGAAGAACAAGGTTAGGGATCATAAGGCAGAGGGAAATATATAATCATAACAAATTTTGATGAGCTGAAGGAAATTCTAAATTCATGAGCATGGACACAGAACACTTGTGGGTGATGGCAAGATTCAAGGTATTTTCTGTGTTGATATTATATACGTGTGTGTTGATATTATATATATACATACATACATATATATATATACATATATATATATATATATATATATATATATATAGAGAGAGAGAGAGAGATAGAGAGAGAGAGAGAGAGAGAGAGAGAGAGAGAGAGAGAGAGAGAGAGAGAGAGAGAGAGAGAGAGCCTGAGAAATTAAGAGGTTTGAGGAACCATCAATATGTGAGCTGAAATCCCCTGAGGGCAGGAGATGAAGTGGAGAGAGACTGTGAAATAGGTCACTGAGGAAGGAAGTGAGGAAGGGGAAATAGCAAGTACCTATAAAATATGTATAGGATAAATATAAGATTAATAAACACAAATATCTATAAAGAGGTTAAATTCAAGGTAGTTTGGGGAGGAAGACACTAGAAACTGGGGGAGAAGGAATCAAGAAAGTTGGATGGAACATATTTCCAGCCTCTCCTCTCAATGCTACTGTATAATATTAAGCCATGAAATGGTCAGGTTTGAGCTCTTTGTTGTTTAGTTGCTTGTTGTGACCAATTCTCTGTGATCCCCTTTGGGGTTTTCTTGGCAAATATACTAAAGTAATCTGCCATTTCCTTCTCCCGCTCATTTCACAGATGAGGAAACTGAGGCAAATTGAGTTATTTGATTTATCCAGGGCCACACAGCTAGTAAATGTCTCAGGCTAATTTTGAAGCCAGGAAGATGAGTCTCCCTGATTCCAAGGGGTTGATGGCCTAGGAGTAATACCCTACAAGAAGATAAAATCTTTTCAAGCAACTTGTCAATAAGTACTACTTTTTTCTTTTAAAAAATAAGTTTTTATTGATATCTTTTGGTTTTTATACATCACTCTGGTTTTCTCCTCTCCCTCCCCTCTCTCAGAGAGCCATCCCCCATAATAAATTAGATTTTTAAGAAAAAAATTAAAAAGAGGGAAAAATCTTCACACCTGATTAGCACATTGAAATAGCCTGACAATATGTGCAATACACACTTTCAACAAGGATTTATTAAACACACATCATGTGCCAGGTACTCTATTAGGTGCTGGAGATAGAAAAAAATAAAATAATTCACACATATATGTATGTATATCCATACATGCGTCCATATACATATGCTATATATACCTATACATATATAATATAAAAAATATATAAATATATTCTATAAATAACAATATATGTATATACAAAATAAATAGAAAACTAAGAACTACAGACAAATACAACTTTAGGAGAGGGTTCATTAGGAGTTGGGAAAATGAACAAAGGCTCTTCCAGAAAGCATTAGTGTCTTAGGCAACCATCTTTATTCTTCTCCACCACAGGCAGGCAGGCAGGATACAAGCAAACCAGTTGCTCTCAGTCACACAGATGTCATTTATTTTTTTTCTCCCTCCAAAGAATTCTCTGTTCTGTCTCTTCCCCCACACTTTCATTCTCTTCACTCCTAACCCAGGAGCAACACAACTTTTTTCCCAAATTAGGAGAGGTACTGAGTGCCATTGTTCTCTTGAGCAACAGGTTGAGAATCTTTGACTGGGAGCCAAGAGGCCTGCCTTCTAACTGTGCAAGTCATTCACGTGGAGCTACTACATAGAAACTGAGGAAGAACAAATTCAATCAAAAGGCCTTGTCTTCTGGACAGTAACGACCTCCCATTTATGGAGACTGTAGGCTTTATTATCTGCCACAGAGACATTTAAAGCACATCTTTTGAAGCCGCAACCTCAAGATGGCTTTTTTATAAAGGTCTTTGTTTTGACCTTTGGAATGGAGGAGATGGGGACAAGGATAGAGGACTATAGATATATGTGTGTGTGTATAAATAATATGTACTTTATGTATATGTATATGCATAAATATATGCAGAAAAATAGATACATAGCTACCCAATGTTTAAAAAGTTTTAATGGTCTTTTTTAGAACAGAGAAAATTGCTCAAAAGATATAAAAAAATGTTAATCTGAAATGATAGAGGGATTTTCCTCATCAGGGAGCTACCCACACCAATAAAATCTCAGACTGAAAATAATAGTAATATTAGCTTTTATATAGTGCTTATTGTGTGTTAGGTGGGCAGCTGGAGAAGGAAATGGCAAACCACTCCAACATCTCTGCCAAGAAAACCCCAAATGGGATCACGATGAGTCAGATGCAACTGATACGAGTGAACAACAAAATGTGCCAGACATTGTGCTAAGTACTTTACTAACAACAGTATTTTGGGAGAACAAGGCAATTGAGATTAAGTAACTTACCCAGGGTCACACAGCTAATATTAAGTGTTTGAGAATGGATTTGAACTCAGGGCCAGTGTTCTATCCACTGTGCCACATAGCTCACCTATATGCGTATGGAACTCTTGAAAAACTTTCTTTCTAAGGGATGCCCCTTTCTCTCCAGGCCTTTCTAACAATGATCCAATCTGGACATGTCTGGTTGCTCTGTGTTTATAATTTTAGAAAGTCACCAAGAGGCGTGATTTGCTCAGGGCCTTATGGCCATTATATGTGAAAGGACCTGAATCCAGTTGGTTCTCTATCCACTAAGTGGGGCTGCCTCTTAGATGTTGTGGTGAACCTTCATGGGCAAATAGGCCAGACAGAAAGTATTAAGAATTTGCCCAGTATTTCACAGAAGAACTTTTCTCCCTTAATCTAATAAGCCATGAGATAAATAGGACTTAGCGAAGGAATGGAACCTTAGTGAACAGAGATCCATATTGCTGGGAATGTAAGGGCAGTGAATGGCAGGGATGAGAGGAGCGCAACATGAAATATAGACAAGTTAAGAAAGAAACAATAGAATCCCAAAGAAGTCAGCTTACTGTGAGAAGACAAGGGGAAATAGTACAAGTCAAGTCAAGTATCTGGCACAGTGCTTATGAAGGGAAGGGACACATCAGAATCTCTTCTAAGACATTTCTGGCTTACTTGGCTTGTTTCCCCAAATGTTAATATTTGGTTCGGTTTTATTTCTCCAGAGAAAGATGTTACGGTCAACAGCAGTTAACATTTAGGAAGGAAGAAAGGAAACCCATTTATTAAGCTCCTTTTGTGGATCAGACACTGTGTTAAGCATTTATAAATATTATCTCATTTGATTTTTTCAACAACCTTGGGAAATAGGTGCCATTTTTATTCTCACTTTTCAGTTGAGGAAAAGGAGGCAAATGACTTGCCCAGGGTCACACAGCTCATGTCAGAGGTCAATTAGGAATTCAGGTCTTCTTGACTCCAGGTTTAGCCCTCTATCCACTGGGCCAACCTAGCTATCTCTATTTAATACCTGCTATGTGCCAGGCACTGTGCTAAGTTGGGGACACAAAGAAAGGCAAAAAAGTTCCTGTCTCCAAGGAGTGAATATTCTTTTTTTTTTTTTTTAATAGCTTTTATTTTTACAAAAACATGCAAAGATAGTTTTCAATATTTACCTTTGTAAACCTTGTGTTCCAAATTCTTCTTCCTTTCTTCCTTCCATCCCCTCCCATAGACAGCAAGCAATCTGATATAGGTTAAACATGTGCAATTCTTCAAAACATATTTCCATATTCATTGTGCTGCTTGAGAAAAACCAGATCAAAAGGTGAAAGAAAAAAAAGCAAACAACAACAAAACTGAAAATACTATGCTTTGATCCACAATCAGTCTCCATAGAGCTCTCTCTGAATGCAGATGGCTCTTTCCATCACAAGTCTACTGGAATTACCTGGAATCACCTTATTGTTGAAAAGAACCAAGTCCGTTACAGATGATCATCATATAATCTTGATGCTGTGTACAATATTCTCGTGGTTCTGCTCACTTCACAGCATCAGTTCATGTAAATGTTTCCAGGCTTTCTGAAATCAGTCTCCTGGTCATTTCTTATAGAACAATAATATTCCATTATCTTCATATACCAGAACTTATTCAGCCATTCCCCAAATGATGAGCTTTTAGAGTGAGTATTCCTAATTTATCAAATTAGATTAGGATTGTAGGAGATTCCCAAGACTACATGGCCTAACTTCATTTTACATATGAGAAATCAGAGGCCCCAACAGGTGGAATTGACTTGTCTATGATTACACAGTAAGAATCAAAGGCAGAATTTGAACCCAGGACCTCTCACTAGATCCAGTCCTTTGTCCACTTTATCACACTTCAGATATTTATCTTTGTTACCCCCAAACTCTTCTGGAACCCACTTCTTGTCTGAGAAGATGAAGGGAAAAAGATAAAATGAGAAGACTTTTCTTACCTTCCTACCTAAGTTAGCAGAAAGCAGTGAGATGGTACAGGAAAAAGAGATGGGCTGAGGGGCCAGGATGCCTGATCTCTGCTATTAAACAACCTCTGGATTGCTTCATCTGTAAACTCTTGTAATGTGTAATATGAATGATTTCATTTTATCAGAAAGATAAGTCAGGTGATACAGTGGACAGAGTGCTGGGCCTCTAGTCGGGAAGACTGAGTTCAAATACAGCCTTGACACTTAGAAACTGGGCAAATCACATCATTTCTATTTGCTTCAATTTCCTCAACTGTAAAATGGGGGTCATGATACCACCTATCTCCCAGGATCAAATGAGCTAATAATTGTAAAAAGCATTTAAGCACAGTGCCTGGTATACAATTAATACTCTATAAATGCTCATTCTCTTTCTTCCCTTTCCTTGCTCCATTGAATTAGGTGTTCTCTAAGGTTCTTTCCAGCATTAATGTCTACATTTTAGGTTCTGCTTCCTTTGACAGAGCAGTATCCCATAAGGGAGGAGATTGTCTTCATATTTTGGAACAGACTTTCCAGCTCATTATTTATTTCACTTTGCAAATCAGAACCACTTCTCTTGGGACAAAGTGTTGGGGAATCCCATTTGGCAATAGATAGAGGGGAATTATCTTGGATTTTAGTGTTTTTGAGAAACTTTTTTCTCAAGAGACCACCATGGCCTTTTTTTTTTAAAAACATGGTACAGATGTGTGCAGGACGAATTGGTCAATGAGGCTAGTTAGAGGGATTTTTATTGTAATTACAAGATAGACACCTAATGGTCAAAGAAGAGTCAACAGCCTCTATAATCAGGAAATGGAATCATGGAATCTGAGAGAGAAGGAGGCCACAGAATTTTGAATTGAAAGGGATCTTAGAGATAATTTGATCCAAGAGATTGTTAACCCTTTAGTTCAGGGGGTCTACAAATTTATGTTTAAAATATTGATAAGTATATTTCAATAAAATTGGTCTCCTTTAATCCTATGTATTTTATCTTATGTATTTAAAAATGTTATTTAAAGAAGGGATCTGTTGGCTGATTAAAGGGTCCATGTTACACATCCCCCCCCCCCCAACAAAAGTTAAGAAGCCTGCCTCTTTCTTTAGATGAGAAAACTGAGGCCCATGGAAGAGAAATGATTTACTTAAGATCACCAAAATAACAGATCGGGATCTTAAGTTGCCTGGTTCTCTGATTCCAAATCCAGGACACCTCATAGGTCATAGGATCATAGATTTAGAACTGAAAGAGACCATGGAGACTAAGTTCAACTTCTTCATTTTATAGATGAAAATACTATGGAACAAAAGTGAATGCCTGCCTTGCTCAGGGTGAGACAACTGATCAGTGTCTGAGGCAGGATATCTAGATCTCTGTCCACTCTGTCACCCAGATTAATACCTGGACTAATCCAGACCTTAAGGAACAATCCCATCTACAATATCCCTAACAATCAACCATGCAATCACTGCTTGAAGACTTCAAGAGGCAGCTACCAACCCACTGAGGTACCCACTGTACTTTTGGACTTCAATAGTTACAAAGTCTTCCTTATATTGAACTAAAAGTTGACTCCAATACTTCATTGGTCCCAATTCTGATTTCAGAGATCAAGCCAAACAGATCTAAGCCCTCTTCCGTATACACCAACCCTTCATACACATAGGATCATAGCTTTTAGGACTAGAAAGAAACTTAGGATCCAATGCCCTAATTTTTATAGATGAAGGAAAATAATTTTCATTCAATGAATATTTATTAATTGTCTACTGTGTGTCAGGCACCATATTAAGCTCCGGGGATACAAAATGAGGCAAAAGACATTTGCTGTTCTCAAGGTGTTTACAATCTAGTAGAATATATTTATTGGTCAACAATATATACAAAGCAAGAATAAATATATGTATTTATATACATACATATATATATATATAGCATAATAAGATAAGTAGGATTAATAGGAAGTAATTAACAGAGGAAAGGCGCAGCTAGTAAGTAGTGATAGCATTGCAAAATTTCAGACTTTACTCTTCTGACTCCAAAGTTAATATTCCCTTCAATTCTCCATTCTGGCACTCATGCCCACATAAATCTTCTCTCCTTCATGTTTCCACAATAAGAATAGCATTTTCAGGTCCAGGATGGGACTGACTTATCCAGAGAACAGGAAGGTAATTGCTTGGTAGCATGAGTGGGGATTCTCTTACTCTATTTGTACTTTTCATGGATCTAGGGAAAAACATGTTGCCCTGATTCCCTCAGGGATTGCCAGCATCCTGATATGATTGGGATTTCCCCAGCATTTCATGAAGACCTTTTCTTTCCCAATATAATTAACCATGAAGTGACCTGCAGTAGGAAATGGACCTTAGAGGCTTTAGTTCCATCTGTCTAATGTCTTGAAATAGCTTCTGTGAAAATGTGACAATAGTTGAAAAAATGTTTTGGGGCAGTAAGTTCTGTTGACAGTTATTATTAAGAAGATCACTGGAACATGATAGGGCTTCTCATGGTGGAAATGGGTTAGAGAGTATTAAAGTTGCTCCCAGATGATGCTGGTCAAGGAAGAGCAATATGACTATATGTTTTTGGACTTACTGGCTTCCTCAAGGCTCATTTATGAGGGTGGAGATTGAATGCTGAATTTGAATTTCCTCTTCTTACTCTCCCAAACCTTACTCAAACCAAACTACCTAGGGCTTATTACATTCTGCCTCTTCCTAGAAGCTGTCCCTCTGGACTAGTCCACTACCTATTTCTTTGATATCTGGAAGCCAGGGATGCCATGCCCTACAACCATGGGTCACATGTATCCCAACATCTGGACCCTCCAAAATCATGTCAAAATAGCCTGAACCCAAACAAGATGCTGAGTGATGGACAAATTCTGTGATGCAGTGGAAAAAATGCTGGATTTGGAATGGTAGGACTCAAGTTCAAATCCTGACTCTGTCACTTGCCTGTGTCACATGGGGAAAGTCACCTAACTTCCTAAGCCTGAGTTCTCTCATCTATAAAATGAGGGAGATTGGACTAGATAGTTTCTAAGGACCCCTATAGGTCTTTATCTATGAGCCTTAAAATCACCTTTTCCCACTGCACTATAGAAAAGGATTTTAACTTTTTTTTTTTTTTTTTTTTGCTTGTAAAATAACTTTTTTCCCTATTTTTTTTTTAAAGGCCATGGGGTATGGTGGCGCATGCCTATTATCCTTCCTATATTCCCAGGCTGTTAAGTGGTATCCTAATACCCAGAGCGCTAGGCCTGAAGTCTGACCTTAAATCTAACCTCAGATACTGAACTGTGTGACCCAATGAAAAATCATTTAACCCCAACAGCAGCCTGAGAATTCTCACCTATATAATAGGACTAATTAATAGCAGCCATTTCTCAGGGTTATTGCCCAGATCAAATGAGAAAACTTTTGTAAAGCGTTTAGCACAGTTCCTGGAAATTCAATGAACATTAAGTACCTACCATGTGATATATAGCATGTGCACTAAATAAATGTTTATTTCTGTCTTTCTGGGAGGCTGAGGCTAATAGATTGCTTGAGCTTAAAAGTTCTGAGCTTTTGTAAATTCATTGTCCACATAGTCAAAAAGCATGGTGAACCCTTGGGAATGGAGTACTTCAAGTTGGTTAAAATAACTGATCAGTTAGTGGAATTGGACCTATGGGTGAGTGGCTGTTGTACTTCATGAAATTCTATGATTCCAAGGCCCCTCTTGACATCTCCACAAACCGTGGAAAGCAGAATCCCCCATGACCAACTCTAAATGTGAACTCAAATCCATTAGTTTCCTGAGAGAAAAAATTGGTCAAGACGAGGATGGACTAGAGGGGTCTTTAAGAACCTAATTAAGCCTGTATAAAATGAAAGACTCCCAAAAAGAAATCCTTTGATGTGAATGTTTCCATATTGTTCATCTGCTCAAGCCCCATCAATTAATAAAGTGAATCAGTTATCTGTAGATATTATAAGTTATTCTTTAGATATAGAAGCAGCACAAGACATCCGCTGCCCTCAGTAAGCACAGGATCTAAATAAGGCATGCAAGTATAAGAGAGAAAATATTAGAAAACAGGACAAGGTAATGTATTCACTGCTAAATCAATCTGAATATAGGCCATGCTTTTTCTACAGATCTGACTCGTATAAAACCTGTATGCAGCCTAAAATCAATGTTATTTTCCAGTCTGTTGCCACTTTTTTTTCTTTTCAAGGAGATCTCATTTGGGGGTATAGATGATTTTTAGAAAGGGAACAATTCGCTGCCTAGCTGCGTGTAGTGAACAGATTGTCCGCCAGATGGCCCTCTACTCAAACCACCAGCACAAGTTTTGTGAGATGCTGTACCAGAGTGAACATCCAAGGGCACTGGGCCACAGCCTAAGCTGTTTTCATTAACCCTTCTCTTGCTGGCGTGGTCTCCATCTCACCTCTGGGATAAAATAAAACATTGTTCCAAATTAATGTGAAATCACCCACCTGTCTCTCACTGAGCGCCCACCCTATGAAATACTTCATTTTCAAAAATCACCTTCTAACGCATTCAGAGATTCAAACATTTTGGCCATACTGTGTTCATATCTGGTTTTAATAATGTAGAAATAAATGCAAAATATATAAACTCACTTTGTGGCGCCCTCCTCCTCCCAATTCCTCTGCGTTTACAGGAAATGTTCACAAGCTTGAGATCCTTTTCTTTTTCTGCCAGAATGGGATAAAGATCTGAGTACCAAGGTCGTGACCCCAGAGGGAGGAAGAGCTGGCAGTCTGTCCTCCAGAGCCCATAAACTGTGGCCCAATCCTTTTCTGCCACATGTATCCCAATGGAGCAATTTGCTACATTATTGGACTTTGTTGTCATTTTTAAAAAAGTCAATGTATTCCCAAAATAGCAATTTTCCAGGGATGAGCATACCCCAAGCAAATACTCTTAAACCTGCTTTGCTGGGGAACTGAATGGACATCTGTGCACAGATCTAAATTGGCTATTCCTTTACTCTGGCATTTGAAGATAGTAACTAATAAATTCAAGACGAGAAATCTAGTTAGTTCTGGATTTGAGTCATTCCTTTTCTGGTGGATAAATATGATTGGATAAATTACACCAGAGAGGCAGGGAAAAGAACAGCAGAATGGTGACATACCACTAGCAGAATGGCATGAGAAAATAAGTTATTGGCAGGAAGACGAGGAACAAATCTTGAAATCGGAAATAATTTTACTCCTAGTACAGCCCTGTCAGAAGAATCAGCAGAGATTTCAGGGATTATCCACCCTGTGTAAGGAAATCTGTGCAGTGATTAATAGACTTATAAAGTGGGATGTAAAAAGTATTAGCCAAATTTAAGGTTAGAAAAGGATGTGGAAACCAAATTATTAAAAAAAAAAAAAAAGGAAGAAGTTGTGAGAAATGGATGGGCATTTATTTGGTTTCCAGAGTTATGAATATTAAATTGGAGAAATAAAACAAATTAAAAAACTGAAACTTCCAAGGATATCAAAGAATAACCAAGGGTAGAGGTTAGATTATCTTCCTCCAAAAGAATTAAGCTCCTTGGAGACAGGAACTGACTTTCATAATCAGGAGTGATGGCCTGAGATTTGAAAACAATCTTTTGTTCTCTGCCCTTAGCTTCTTCTGTTATATTCCCTCTTCTAGCTCCTTGAGGGTAGGGACTGGCTATGTAATGAGGTGGAGATTCATGTCATGTAACTTCTGGAAGAAGGGGAGGAACTTGTGTTTCAGGATAGGAAATAAAACGCTGCCTTTGGAGTTTCAAAGGTATGTCTACTAATCTAGGCACCCATTCTTGCAAGAATGTAAAATAAATCTTGCATTCAAAAAAAAAAAAAAAAAAAGCAAATGTATTAATATAGGAACTGTATCTCCAAAAACTCAATTATTTTAGACATCGAAATCTTCTCCAGATGGTCTTGTCCCACTTCTGGGAAGCTCTACTCTCAAGTGACTTCTTCCATGTCTCCTTGCCCTTGCTGTAAGCAAGAGAATCATGGAATCCTTGGCTGGGGGAGAGGCTAATCAAATGTTTTCATCTCAAGATCATCAGAAATTGTCACTGCCAATTTCTCCATGAATCAGCTCCTTCAGCCCAGGAAAATTCCATTCAAAGAGACAACCAAGAAACACAGGGTTACAAGAGTTGTGAAACCATGGGCAAGTTCTTTAAAGTCACAGTGGGCCACTCTGTATCAGTGGAAGGAATTTCTATACCCAAAGTTCCCTACCCTGATAAAATCACAGAAGCAAAGATACAACAATGCCTCCTTAAAAACAAACAAACAAACAAAAAAACCCAGATGGCAAAAGAAAGGAAACCTTTAACACCTTCTATATGCCAGAAACTGTGTTAAGCACTTTACAAGTTGTATGTGAGGCTGTGAGGCTCTTTTGAGCCTTACAACTCTGGGAGGTCAGTGCTATTATCTCCGTTTTATAGATGAGGAAACTGAGACAGAAGTTAAGTAACATGCAAGGTCACCTAGCCAAGCGTTTGAGGCTTGATTTGAACTCAGGTCTTCCTACTCCAGACCCAGAATTCTATCCATTGTACTAGCTGATTTCCAAAAGTCTTTTCCATCTCACTTAGGGAATTGAGAGAATGGTACTGAATCTGGAGCTAGAGTTTGAATCTTGGCCCTAAGGATTACCATGGCTTAATTTTAACATTTCTTCATTGGTAAAATGCAGGTAGTAATACTTGTATTACCTATTCCAGAGGATATTTGTGAGGAAAGAGCTTTATAAATCATAAAACAATGCTTTTGAATGCACTTGAATTCTTCCTAGTCCCATTTCTACCACTAATTTGATATGTGACTTTGGGTAGGTCATTTTTTACACTTTTCTAGAAAAATCTAGATCTGTTCTCTAGAGGTTTCCTTTGGCTCTGACATTCTTTGATTCTAATGGAAAGAATCTGAGAGGGCGTGGCATTTCGGAACTGGAAGGCCAGGTCCTGGATTCCCTAGTGTTAGCCCATCTGACTTTTTTTTCCCATCATTTATAGGTTCAACTGGTCCAGGACCCTGCCACTGGGGGGACCTTTGTAGTTAAGGTAAGTGTGCCTCAATAACCTAATTCTCCCTCTTGGATCAACCTCCCCCCACTCCTGTTCTTCAGTCTTTGACGCCATCACATAGAGTATTAGAGTATATTAGAATCCAGTAAGACCAACCACTCTTCTCATTCATTCATTCCTAGGACACTCCCACCCCTTATCTTCAAGGATACCCCACAGACAAAAAGTCAGTCAGTTAACAAATCTTTATTAAACACGTACTATATGCTAGGTACTGTGCTGAATTATGGGAATCCAAAGAAAATCTAAGTACTATTCAATGGAGGTTCTACTCAAGACCTCCATTTTCGGGAGACCATACAAAGAAGGTAGACCTTTCTGTGGCCAAAGTGTTCTGCAGATCAGAACCCGGGTGAAGGAACCTTATTTGCAAACGACTCATGAAATCCAATAGGGGCAGTTTCTCAACATCTTAACTTGCTAAACTGTACCTGCTTGCCATAGGCAGTTGGCTGTTGAGGGGTAGATAGATCAACATCAGATACCAGCAGCAGGAAAGTCTGGCTGCAGGCTGTTGTAGGTGAGGCAGATTAATGAGAACATATCCCAGCTGTACTGCATTTGATTCTAATTTTACTTCATTACATACTTACATATTCATGCTTTCTTGGTCCCAGCTCCTTTGCCAGCCTCCTCTATCAATTTCACCCTTCTGGGGTGACCCCATTGGCAGAGAACCCACTGCCTTCCTGGTGGAGTGATATTTTTTGAGCTCTGCCTCTCCTTGTTTTGAGTTGGCTTCCCTTCTCCCCAGAGCCTCCCCAAGTGCCATGGAGAGACCTGGGACCGTCCAACCATCATCCCCAATGGTGTTCCTTATATGGCCAAGCTTCTTCGCTACTCAGTGAGTGAGGACTCCATCTTCTTGCACTTGGAGCATGTGCAGGGTAAGTGGGAGCCCTAGATCCAGGGCTATCTACCAGGCTGCCTTCCACCAACCCAGAATCCTTCTCAGTGGCCTCTGAATTCCTTCCCTCCTCTTCATTCCTGCTTTCTTCCCCTTTCCTTTAGGTATGTCCAAACAGCAGTTCTCAAACTTTGTATCCTCAGGACCCTTTTATTCTCTTAAAAATTAAGTTCTTTCTTAAAGAGCTTTTGTTGATCGAGGCTATATCTACTCATATTTACCATATTAGAAATTCAAACATCTTAGGATGATTATGAAAAGAATTTTGATTTAATGAATAACATGAAATGGTCTCAGGAACCTTCAGGGATCCCTTGACCTTACTTGGAAAACTCCCTACCTAAAGGATCCTTGCTCATCAAAAATACCTCCTGGAGAACCGTCAAAGCCTGATTTTCTGTTTGTTAAGTACCAATACCTTTGGACTAAGGCATTTTAACATTAAATATTAAGTTTAAAATATTGAGAAGGCCTCAGTATGTTATGGGAGGAGAGAGAGGAGGGTAGAAAGGCATTTTTATAAGGGGAAGGAAGGGAACCCAGTGAAAAGAAAGGGAGGAGGGAGGAGGGAGGAGGGAAGAAGGGAGAAAGGGAAGAAGGGAGAAAGAGATGCAGAGAGGGAGGGAATGAAGAAAGGAAGACTTTAATTACTTAGCATGTTCTAAGCATAGGACCAACCACACAAATATACAAAGGAGCTTGCAAACCTTATCCAATTCATCTAGCTGTCCTAAAGGATTATATAAACACTAGCTATTTTTATTTTTCTAAGTGCTTAGGGATATAAATACAAAAAAGTAAGAAAGTGACTATCCTCAAAGATCTTCTATTCTAACAATATTCTTAGGCCTCTGATCGGATGTTTCCTTTTTCATTCCTACTCTTTGTAAATACCCTCTTTGAAGAGGCAGTCACCTCATGGCTACCTATAACCTCTCTTCATTAGGACCAAGGGCTGTCTATTCATCTTGGGCTTTGCTGCTCTTTTAACCAATCAGCTAGTTTCTAGTAAGCCTTTGTAAAGTACTTTAACAAGTGTTTTTCATGCAAAGAGCAAGATCTGGTTCCAGCTGACAAAAAGTCTCCAGGTCAGCTGAGGTTACAAGACAAAACATACATATGGAGAGCCCTAAAGGAATAATACTCTTAACATTTTCACTTGGGTTTGGTTTGATTTAAGGCAGAAATCCATTTCAGAGTTCATCTTAGAAATATTGAAATCATAATATAAATCCCCAGTAAAGAAAAATGAAGCTGCTTTCAATCAATTAATTAACCAGCAAAAAACACATCTTGGCCATTTGAAATGATCAAGAATATGATTTCCTCATTTCCTTTCTTGAACCATGAATCTCAGAATTGAAAGAGACCCTGTTGTTATTGTTCAGTTGTGTCTCATTCTTCATGATCTTGTGGAATATAGCCAATATCATTTGTGGTGTTTCCTTGGCAAAGATACTGATGCCATTTTCCATTTCTTTATCCACTGGATTAAGGCAAATTGAGTTTAAGTGACTTGCACAAGCTCACACAATTAATAAGTGTTTGAGCTTAGATTTGAACTCGTTTTCCTGACTCCAAGTTCAGCACTCTATCTACTAAGTCATCCCCTTGTTGCTCATGTAGTCCGACCCATACCTGGACAAGAATACTTGACAATGTTGTATGTAATTGGGAAATGCAATTGGGAAATGTTTAACAAAATAAATAAAAATACAATATCACACACAAAAAAAAAAAAAAAAAAAAAGACAAAACATACATAAAGAGCTGAAATGTTACACTAAAGTGCTAAACTAATAAATGAATTATTGAAAAAAAATGTATTAAACACTATGAAACAAAGATTAGAAAAAAGATGGCTCTTGCCCTCAACAGGCTTACATTCTAATAGGACTGAGGTCTTAAGCTGGAGGTACATAGCTCCCCAAGGGGTCTGTGAATAAATTTCACAAGTTTATGATCTTGTGGGGGGGGGAGAAGAATAATCTTTATTTACACTAACTCCTAACTGAAATTTAGCATTTCTTTCAAATATGAAAGAATATCATCACAGAATATATCACAGGCCAAAAACCATCATTCTGAGAAAGGCTCATAGGCTTTATTTACTACTACAGGCTATGCCACCAAAAAGTTTAGGAATCCCTGTCATAGAAGACATAGTATAAAGGATGGGATGAGGAGGAAAAGTAGTTTTCTGGGTATGTGAAAGGAGTTGGGGAAAGAGCCTGGAAGTTAGGTAAACATAACAAGAAAGAGCTAGTATGACAGGTTGGAAGGAAACATGGCCAAAGTATTGCTAGTAGAGACAGTGTACAAAATGAGTGTTAGTACGGTAATGGTGGTCGACATAGTATGGACAATATGGAGGAAACTTCCTGGAAGAGGTGGAACTCACTCTAGAGCTTGAAGGTTGCTGGGTAAAATTTAGAGAAGTTGAGAAAGGTAGAGAGGGAGTTCTAAGTAATAGATGTGGTGGGGAACAGAAGTGAGGAGGTGGGAAAGTTTTCAACACATTTAGGCTTCAATGAGCAGACCAGTCTGGCTGAGGCAAAGGGCTTGAAAAGAAGTAGGAGAAGATAAAGCTAGAAGGCAGTCCAAAAGATCTGCACTGCTGAGGAAGGGATTTGGGGGGCAAGAGTGGGGCTGGAGGGCCAGTGGGGAATATCCTGGACCTTCTCCTCTACTCCACCTTTCTCACCATTCTTTCTTTGTTCCTTCTGCTTGGTTCAGGAGGAACCCTTTGGTCCCATCTCCTCTCTCAGCCTAGACCCAAAGGGAAAAAGGCCTGCAGCAACTCAACTCAGAAGAAGCCCAGCTCTACCCAGGGTGACCACCGAGAGAAAGGGAAAGCTGGCCCTGGTCCCCCTGAGATTGGTCTCAATCTCCTGAGCCCGGTTCCACTTTCCCAGAATCACACTCAACAGCTCAGCATTGCCACTGAGGCATTAGCCCAGCCCTCTGACATTTCATCAGGGCCTCGAGGCAGAGTATCTGACCAGCAGAAAGGGTTGAAGAATTTGGAGGATTCTGACCTGAACTCTAGAAGAAAGGTATCCAGTCCATCCAGGGAAATCCAAGTGTTCACGTCCCATGGAGTATCACCCTGTGAAGACGCTTTTGGAAGATACAAATTCAGGACAGATGATCCTTCCTCTAAACAGGCCCCTCTGACCTCAGAAGACACTACCTCACCTTCTGGCCTAGTTTCCAAGGCCCTAAGAAGGGATGGGGCAATGACCAGCAGCCCAGGCCGGGGCAGAGGTCGGTCCCATCACCAAGCCAGGCTGAGTACTAGGTGGAGTACCAACAAGGGGTCCCTGGGAGGTCTCTCCTGGATCCGGGAGGGGGCAGGCCGGGTACTAGAGGGCTATGGTCATGGGAGTGACCAGAGCAAAGAGCTCTCAGGTCAGGATTGTCCACATGCTAACCGGGCCTGTCCAGGCCACAGGGGCGGAGCCTGGTGTGTGAAGGAAGAACAGGTCAAGCAGTGGGCAGCGGAGACTCTGGTAGCCCTTGAGGGTCTACATCAGCAGGGTGTGCTATGCCGAGACCTCAACCCCAGGAACCTGCTGCTGGATAACACTGGTAGGCATTCCTTGGTCTGGGAGGGAGAGAGGTCAGGGAGTGCAATTGTCCTATTCAGTGGCTGAATCCCTGCCACCATCCTAGGTGGCTACTCAGATGGGAGAGTGGTTATCCTTCAACTCAAAATCCTATGACAAGGAAGCAGCAGCTCCCAGGGTGAAGGCTACCCCAAGAGGGCAGCCAGTCCACCACTCTCCCCACACTTTTTTCCCAAGCACCCATCTTAGACATCTGTATTGCTAGGAGCTCAATTAAATGCCCAAGGACTCTTCTAAGAAATTTTTCCTCTGCATCTCACCAGAGCTCTTTGGGGGATGCAGGGAAATCCTCAAATTTTTGTGAATCACTGCTTGGGAACAATGAAGGGGCACTTTTATACCTGGAAATACCAAAGGGATTTCTGACTTGACCTTCACAGGGCAGGATTAATAGGTAATGATAATAACATTTCTATGTCACTTAAAAGGTTTGCAGATTTATTTATGTTATCTCATATGATCTTTAAAACAACTCTGGGAGGCAGGTACTATTATTATTATCCTCATTTTATAGAAGAGAAAACTGAGTCTGAGAAAGCTTAAATGACTTGTCCAATCACATACCTAGTAAGTATATGAGGAAGGATTTGATATACTCCATACCACATATTCGATGCACTGTGTCTCTTACTGGCCTGCTCAGGAATGCCTAACAGGTCACAAGCTCACAAATTTAGAGCTAGAAGAGAACTCGGAGATGCTTTGCTCCAATCCCCTCATTTAAAGCTATGGAGACTGGCCTAGAGAAGTTAATGACTGAGATTAGAACTCAAGTCTTTTGACTTGGATCTTTCTAAGGTACCACACTGCCCAACTGCCCCCCTGCTTTCCCTATTGAAAAAAAAGTCAAAGATGAAGACCTCCTTAACCCCTGCTGGAGATAAGTGCTTATTGTAATTCACATTTACATGTGATTTACAAAGTTCTCTGGCCTCTCCTTTTCAAGAACCCTGAAAAGGAGATAGTTTTAAAGGTTCCTCTCCCCATTTTACAGATGTAGAAAGGAAAGTGCAGACAGATTAAGATATCTGTCCATCCTTACAAGACAGCTTAAAAATGGTCTCTCCAGGTCTCTTAACTCCAATTTCAGTAATTTCCCCCACTATATTATGCTGCAATTCCTAATAATCTTAACTGGTCTCTCTCCCTCTTCTTCCCTTCCTCCTTTCATTCTTTCTTTTCCTCCCTCTGTTCCTTCTTTACTCCTTTTTTCTTCCATGCTCCCTTCCTTTTTCTCTTTCTGCCTTCCTACCTCCCTCCCTCTCTCCATCTCTTCTTTCTTCCCTCCATTCCTTTTCCTTCTTCCCTCTCTTCCTTTCTTTTTTATTCCCTCTGAACCCTACCTCTCCACCCCACTCAATTACCCACTTTATCTCCTTCTATTTTGCTTCAATGCTGGGGATAAAGGTCACATCCGTCTCACCTACTTTGGCCAGTGGACTGAGGTGGAACCCCGGTGCTGCAGTGAAGCCTTGGAAAACCTATACAGCGCCCCAGGCAAGGAGACAGACTGGACAATTTTACCAGGCTCCTCTGAATTAGACTGGGGAGTTGGGAAGAGAGGGCCTAGGAGAGGGAATTGAGTTTCTACAAAAGGCAGATTACCCTGTAATGCCTCTCCAAAAGTTCCATGGACCAGTAATCCCTCTACCAGGGCATAACTTTTGTCCAAGTATCTCTCTTTCTCTCTGGCCTTTGGCAAGGCTGAGGAGACTGGGCACCTAGGAGTGACAGGAAGGATGGGAAAGAGGTTGGGATAGGGATGGGGGTAGCAGAGAGGATGAGTACTAATAGGTGAGCTCATTGAACTATGAAACATAGACCTTGAAAGCCCTAGGGTAAAGGCATTCTCTTGCCCCTGCAGAAGTGGGTGGGATTTCTGAACTGACAGAAGCCTGTGATTGGTGGAGTTTTGGATCTCTGCTGTATGAACTTCTAACTGGAATGGTAAGTTCAGCAATTTGTGAAAAGAGACTTGGGAGGATAATAGTGAGAAGAGGTGGGATTGGAGGCTGGGAGAGCACAGTAAGCCCAACATGAATGTCATTGTTTTTGTGGAGATCAGGGTCTTCGAAGCCTGAGAAAGCTAATAGGATCATATGTTTAAAACTGGAAGAGACTTTTGAAATAATTTGCTCTCACCAGTAACCTCATTTCCTGTGTGTGTGTGTGTGTTTTTTTTTTAATGAGCTACTAGATTGATAGATCAAAGGAGTGCTGTAGATATAATTTAATTCAATGTCTCATGCTATCCTTGTGGAAAAGATGAAAAAATGTAAACTAGACAAGAGCGTGGTCTGATTTCACACAGACATACCCTTCTGAAGAAAGAGATCCAAAGAGTGTAATCTCAAATGATGCAATGTTAATGGGTCAGCTAGATGATACAGTGGATAGAATAAAGGATTTGAAGTCAATAAGACCTGAGTTCTAATCCTGCCTTAAGATTCTTTAGAGCTGTGTAATTCTAATCAAGTACTTAACCTCTCTGCCTTAGTTTCCTCATCTGAAAAATAAGGATAATAGCACCTACCTCCCAGGGCTGTTATGAAGATCAAAAAGTTACCATACGTAAAGTATTTTGCAAACTTTAATGACTTATCTAAATGTTATTATTACTAGAAAAGGGAAACAGAATTTATGAATTTATATGTGCCAGGCACTCTGCTAACGCTCTTTGAGATCCCTTCTAATGCCTGAGATTCTGTGATTCTCTACATTGCATTATTAATAGTAAGTAGCTTGCTTTTTTGTGTGTGTGTAGAGGCAATTAGGGTTAAGTGACTTTCCCAAGGTCACACAGCTAGTAGTTGTCTAAGAAAGATTGGAACTCAGATCTTCTTGAGTCTATCCCCTGCACTAAACTGCTCCTTTCAAGCTATTCCCCATTTTCTTGCCTTCTCTGTTCCCTTTAGCCCTGCAATTTCTAAGAATGGTACAAAGGAACCAATGTTGAGGGGAATGCTTCAAAATCACAGAACCTTTTTTTCCCCCCTTTTCTGTTTTTCCAGCAACTGGGATTAACCCGGCCATATGTCTAAGTAAGTGTCTTAAGGTCAGATTTGAACTTGGGTTCTCATGACTTCAGGACCAATGCTCTATGTACTGTATTTCCTTACTATCCCTAGAACCCGAGTTCTAATTCTGTCTTTTGTTGTTTGTAACTAGTAGACTCTGGCCAAGTCATTTATCTTCTGAGGCAAATAAGTTTGATTTGTGGAGGCAAGCTGATCTCTAAGGTCTTTTCCAGCACTAGTCCTGCAATCATCTCCCATCACATCCCTGCCCTCTTGGGCAAAGCTCATTACCATTTCTAAAGCCCAGTTTAAGAAAAATTAAAGATAATTTTGTTTGTAGTGAAATCCACAAGCCCATAGTCCCCAAGAAATTGAATGGATTCTTTCCTCCATCTATGAGATTTTTTTTCTTGATTTGCTGGACTGACATTAATTCAACTACCCATGAAGAAAAATCTGCCTCTACAGTTTGAGGAAAATAATCCTTGAGAAGGCAAAAATCTTAGTCCCAAAGGATTTTAGGACATATAGTTGCTATCCACTTTCTTTTAAAGCCCCTTATCCCCCTTCTCTCTCTTCAGTCACTGTCCCAGAACCATCCCTCAGGAATCCATGTGCACACCAGGCTCCATCTGCCAGAGTGGCTCAGCCGACCAGCTACATCTCTGCTCACTGAGGTATGGGTCATCTTAATCAATGAGTATTAGCAGGAATGGACAGAGAGAGAAGGGAAGAAACTTCTCTAGACAAGCTGAATCTTGAGGCTTATTATCCCCAATGGGTAGCTAGATGAAAAAGTGTCTAACAGTTTGACCTGGTGTCTGAACCTGTCTCAGACACTTTCTAAGTGGCCCTGAAATCACTTGAGCTCTCCCAGTTAGTTTCCTCATTCATATAATAGGAATAAAAGTGTCAACTTCACAGTATTGTTGAAAGGATTAAATGAGATAATACAGGTAAACCACCGTGCCAACATGTGCTATATAATGTTGTTGTTCCTAGGACCACCACCACCATAATCACCAATACCACAACTACCACCATCACCACTACCACCACTGCTAGGTGGCGAGGTGTGAAGGATAAATCTGGCATCTCTCAGAGATTCCAGATGTGCTAAGAATCTGGATGACAGGATAAGTTTGTAATTTTGTTGGCCAAATAGCTTGGTAACTGGAACAAAACCAATGTAGTAGGAAAAGGCTATTGCTTTAGTAAGATATTAGGAGAAAATACAATGTGATCTGATTTCTCATCCTGTTTCCTGGGAGATGTTTACTAGGACAAGCAGAAATTCAGGCAGAATACTGAAAAGCTCTGCACATTAAAGAAAGGGGAAGAGGGACCTTACATTCCTTGTCCCCAGAACCTAAGGAGCACTTGAGGTTTTCATGAGTTCTCACAAGATAGTCAGAGGGGAAGTGAGAGCAGGTGAGACTGATGAAGAGAAGATACAGGCAAGCTTCAGGACATTGGAGAGGGTGAGCACTGGGGCTCTGCACACCTGACTCCTGCCTTTTCCTTTTCAGCTGTTGCAATTTGATCCTGGCCAGCGCCTAGGTGCTGGAGGAGGAGGTGTCAACAAACTCAAATCCCACCCATTTTTTAGTACCATCCAGTGGAATAAACTGGTGGGGTAGAATCAAAGGCAGGAAGACCAAAAAAGCTTCCTGGGAAGACTCAGCTTGGCTTTCTGGGCTGGCAGAGTCCATAGAAGAACTCTTATCCAATGGGTTCAAGGCTCAGCCTAGGATGTCAGATTTCTTAAACTACCAGGTAGTTAACCATTATTGGCAATGAATCCTGTATTCTGCATCCTGGAGAGATACAGGGTTAGGTCTCTCCCTCAAGCCTTTCATTCCCCCTTCCCTGAGTTTGTTCCACTTAAGACTTTGGAAGTGTGTTCTATGGCTGCTCATTTCTCACTGCTACCCACAAATGAACCCAGGGGCAGGGACCCACAGGGAACCTTGAAGTTGGAAAGAATTGATGCTGGTTTAACTTCTGCCACTTACTGGATGTGACATTGGGTAATTCATCATACCTCTCTTGAGCCTGTTTCCTCATCTGTAAAACAGCTATCTGCCTTGCCTACCTCATAAGGTTCAAAGGAGAGTTGTAGGAAAGTGTTTTGTAACTTATATCATTACATAAATGTAAGAGATGAAGATAATACACAAAATGACTGTATTTCCAATTAGCCAAAGCAGAGGGAGGGGCAGTGGGGAGTTAGGTATCCTGAGGGATCAACTCTAGATTTCCCTGC
Source organism: Sminthopsis crassicaudata (assembly GCF_048593235.1). Classification (NCBI taxonomy): domain Eukaryota; kingdom Metazoa; phylum Chordata; class Mammalia; order Dasyuromorphia; family Dasyuridae; genus Sminthopsis; species Sminthopsis crassicaudata. Next base: position 314,011,278 of record NC_133618.1, read on the forward strand.
TTAAACTTCAGACCTAGAGGGTGCCTTTCTCTGGATGAGTTAGTTCTGTGCACTGGAGCTCTGATCTGTTGAAAAACTGTTAATATTGCGTACAACTAGTGACATACCAGGTTGCTATCTTCAGCTGAAATGTAACTCATCAAATGACCTACCATACTTCACAGGTGTACAAGGAAGTCTAAAGGTGGGCTCATCCTCACCCAAGAATTTCTTGGACCCCGTCTTCCCCCAAGATTTTTATCCAGTAGCACAAGTTGTGATAAGACAGGACCATCTTAGCCAAAATGAAACCTCTAACCATGTTAGCCAAAAACCGAGTACAACTCACTGGTCAGTTTTCCAGAATTGGGCAGTGACAACAGACTGGAAAAAATGAGTCTTTGAAGGGCTTGGTGAATGAAAAAATGCTTTCAAATCATTCTTTTCCTTCTACTTCAACCTCCCAGCGCTGGCTCCAAATATCCTAGTTCAGGTTTTGCAGTCTTGGAATAGGAGAGGGGAAGAAAAGGGAGGTCAGGAGGAAGGGTTGAGGATAAGCCTGAAGGCCCTGTTGAAAATGTGAAACTAAAAGTGCTGAAAGCTTCAGACCAGTAATCTCCTTTATTTAACCCTCTCCCCACCTCTGGCACTAGTTCTCCACCCACCCAAGACAGATGAAGAGGCAGGTTGGGTAGAAGAGCTTCCTGGCAAAGCATGTCCTGCCAAGGACCAAGGGGATGTTTCTTTGGGGAGGATAACTTTGGTTTACTGATTCATATGACTTCCCCAAATGACAGGCACTACTGGAAGCACACAGCCTAGTTTGGGGGCAGGTAGATGATGGACTTAGGTCCAAATATTGGCTCTGCCATTTGACCCTCCGTTTTTTCCTTTAAAGAAGAGGGGCCTCCATCTCTGAGCTTGTTATTTGTCCTTCCCATGAAATTCTGAGGTCTTGAGATTTAAGCCTATTTTAGCCAAAGCTGGGAGAGGGAGTCTTTGAGGTCTAGAGATAAGAGGGAGAACCTCAAACACCTTTTCTGCCTCGAGGGTATTCACCCAAACACTTGTCTGTACTCGATTTTTAGTGTGGTATGAACAGCCAGCATCTATTACTATGTAACAGATAACAGTTATCTAGAATTAGTCTTCAGGGCACAGGACAGATGATTGTGGCCCATACCTCTACTTCCCCAACATGACAGCTATCCTTCCCCTCCAAATGTACAACATCCCAAATAAAACTTATAGTTCAACAAGTGTACTATTTATGCAACGATCATCCTACCAGGAGAGAATGGGAAAGAATCCCCAGAATCAAATTCTAAGAGGTTTCTTCACACCAAGGGGTATGTTTTACACTCCTTAGAGCTGAGAACATGGTAATTCAGGAGAACTAGGATGTGCAAAAACTTTCCCTTTTGCCTGATGTGCTTTAGCATATTAATGGGGTGTTTCATTCCAGATTTGAGCCCCAAACAAGGAGGAAACATGGTCTAAGTGCCAAGGGTCTTCAATTTGAAGTTAAAGAATTTTGGCTCACTATATGTGATCACTGACACCATCTTTTTTTTTTTTCTCACTTTATTTATACTTGACAATATGACTTCTAATTTCCTTCTGGCTCCAATTCCCTGAGATCCCCTCAAACCCACGAGAGGTAATATTGAGCGAAGAGGTCTGGGGGATATTTTGATTCTCCCAAATCAATGGCCCTAGAAAAAAACATAACCACAGCAGCTAACCCAAGCAGGTTGAGAGTTTATAGAATATCTGGTGTTTTCCCCTTTGAGGACAAGTTAATTTGGGGGCTTTCATGAGTGGCAACTGGGGAGACCTACTTAGACAAAATGAATAGCATTGAATAATACTTTATGTGGAACCACTGAATATTAATTAACAAGTAATCCTGTCACTATCAACCCTCTTTTCATATTTATGTCTAAGGTTGCCCTCTGGGATACTGTTTGAAAGCTGATTATAGCCATAAGGGGTTTCTAGAAGGTAAATTCCCACTTTGTTATACTGTGCTTCTGATATAGCAGACCTCTGGTGTGCCGGGAAGCACAAACTCTAACAGACATTTTTACATCCCACCATCCAAAAGTCTCTAAGCCCCTGTGAATGGCTATCAGCTGTGGGTGAATACATAATTAAGGGTCACATGTGGATCACTACTCCAACACTCCAATCTAATTTAGGAAAAGAGTGACTAAGGAAAAGCAGCAAATACCTTTTTGAAAAGAAAATAGAAATGTAGGCAATGGAGAGGAAGCTCTGGCACAAAAGGGAGGCACTGAATTCAAGTCTCTTCTGTGAGCAGTCAGTAGAACAGCTCTTTCTCCCAGCCAATCTGAATATTGTGGCCAACTTAACCCAAAGGAATAGGAGATAAAGGAGATAAGTGAAAAAAAGAATAGGCTAATAGCTCTTTTAAAAACTAGTAAATTTGTCCTTTATCTTTAGATAGTAGGCCAGAAGCCAAGACACAGTTTGAGAACATTTCCCCTTTAATTTCATTTAAAACTTGGGTTTCTTTAAATATTTTAATTACAAGTTCTGTATATTGAAGAGTAGTAGACACTGCAGGCACTCAGTACTGGATTCCACCCTCCTCACCCCTCTCATGCTGGGCCCTAATAAATGGCCCCCATGATTCCAGCAGCCTCAGAACTGGGTATATTTGGATACATATTGATGGATTTCCAGTAGCCCTCACAATAAAAGTATATACTGAAACATTTCCCAAGGGACCCCAATGATTTTGCCCACCAACATCAGGCAGTATATTAAAGATGACTCCAGTTATACTAACAAGTCACAGCTTGCTTCTCACTAAGGTGGAGAACTTCCGGAAGTGTACTTTCCTTATTCTGGTCCTGCTGCAGGAAGGAGTCCATATTGCTTCCTCTCCTCTGCCAGCCCACACCAGAAGTGGTAATGCTTAGTGCCCTCATCTGTCCACATAGGGCAGAAAGACCACTTTGAACTTCAAATTTAAGTCCAAAAAAAACAATAGGCAGCATTTTACTAGAGACTTTCCATCCCTCTCAACCAAATTCTACATCCACTGACTCCAAGATCCAACTGTTCAACTTCCACCCAAGAATGAAGATGGTTCTAATGCAAACCCCTTTGCTGGTATGATTGCTAGGAACTTATAAAGAAAGGCAGGTGAGCACAGCAGCACTGTGCATGGTTGTGCAGAGATGGGCCTTTCTGGGAATAAGACCCATAGTCTTAAGTGCAAAACTGATGCACTCTCACCTCTGGAGACAAGAGTATCTCAAGTTGAAGTCTTCTGAGCCAGTTCACCCTCTTGAACCCTCCCTTCCCCACCCTCTAACCTCAGGCCACGGAGCTGTGCTTCCCAAAGAGGTAGAAGAGGCATTTTAAAGCCAACCAAGGCTACCTAAGCAGGAAGGTGCCCTTTAATAAACAAAGCAGCACCTCTTCCCCTGTATTTGAGTAAAGAAACTTTGCACAGGGCCCAGAATTGGAAAGATCAGAGCCAGGGCTATAGCTTCATAATGGTAGGGGCCAGGATCTTCCTCCTGTACCGCTGAGGATGTTGGATTTTTGAAAACTGGGCAGGTGTAAGACAGAAGAGTTACAATATTCCTAGTGGTTTCTCTATTATACGCTGCCATAGGGAAAAAGCAAAATCATTTCTGGGGAGGATACATGGGAGAAAGGCTAGGATATTAATGAGGCTCCATCAATACTCTCTCTCCCCCACCTTGAGCATAATGAGAAGAGCATTCATGTTAAGACAAAGGCAGTGGAGAGAGGGACAGGAGTGCCCTAAAAGGAGCTGTAGCTGCTGGTTACCTAGTGCTCTGCTTCTCTTAAGCCAGCAGCAAGTGGGGCTGTCTCCCACCCAGCTGACCCAGGTACACATGAGGGGGATAGGGGAAGACTGGTTTTCAGTCTCTGTGAGTTGGAGCTTTAGGGAGTGTGACTTTCCCTAAAGGTCAAGTAGCAGGACACGAGGATCCTCCACTGCTGCCTTGATTTTTCGAAGGAAAGTCACTGCCTCTCTGCCATCAATCAGTCGGTGGTCATAAGTCAGTGCTACATACATCATGGGCCGCACTTCCACCTATAGAGAAGAGACAGAGGGACAATCTTTTCTGTACTGTATGGGGGAATGAGGAAGAACTAGATCACAAGACTTAGTTCAACAGTATTCCCTCCAGAATTTTCTTTTCTGTGCACTTAGGTTTTTTCTACATCAAATCTAACCCCTAAAATGGAAAACTCCAACTGATGAGTGTTTACTGACAAAGAACATTAAATTTTCACATACTCCTCCCTCTCCAAGGAACTCTACTGCAGGCCAGAGATCCCTCTGAAGCCAGGGAATCGTGCCATTCTTAAGATTATCTTTTTTTTGTATCCTCGAACATCCTTAAGACACCCTCTCTTTTCTCTTCCACTTATCCAAATGCCTCCCACAACATATGATCTGCCTTCTCCATCATGCTTTTCCCAATCTACAATAATACTGAATGATCTCACAATTTTATCAAATTATTTTGGCTTTTATAGGTTCTTATTTCTCAACTAGACTGTAAGTCCTTGTGAAAGGGGACTCTGTGTTCACACCACCACAATGCCTAGCACATTACTAAGAACAAAGTAAAATTCAAATACCTTTTGGATAATCTTAGATGAAGGAGCATAATCTCCCTTAGTTCCAGGAACTATGAAGGAGAAGTGTTTCCTGGGACCGTGGTCAAATTTCTACAAAACTCTTATCAGTAGAACTGAACCAGACAAAGGCTGGAATTCCCTCTAAATTAGATGGTTCTACCCAACATGTCATATCCTGCAACTACTCTTTAGGTACAGGACAAACATTATCACCATAAAACCTCACATAGCAGTTCTTACCTTGCCTCCAATAGCAACAGGCCTATCAAAAATGGCATGCATGCCCAGGATGGCTGACTGAGGGGGGTTGATGATGGGAGTCCCAAAGAGAGAGCCAAAGACTCCTCCATTACTGATTGTGAAAGTGCCACCATCCATATCTTCAATGGCAAGCTCATTCTTTCGGGCCTAAAAAAGACAAATTCCAAAATCTATTCAGATCATATCCAAACTGAATAAATAAAACCTGGGTTATTTTACTTGGGATTCAAACATGTTCTAATAAGATCTGGGGACCTGGTTCAATTTTTAAGTTCAACTGAGATTTAATTTTAAGCTTTCCTTAAAGAGAGAAGTAAACAAACATTTATATGGTGTCACTTTGCACCAGGCACTATGCTAAAAACTTTACAAATATAATTTCATTTCATCCAACAACCCTGTGAGGATGGGTGCTGTCATTATCCTCGTTTTATAGATAAAGAGGTTTTAGCACCACACCTCCCTCCCTTTTTACTCTATCTTCAGGTCACCTGGAAGACCAGCTTTAACTCCTAATCTTATTAATAAATAAAATCAAGCAAAGGTTGGTGCTGGGGGGGGTCTTCAACTTTTGCTGCCCTCCCTCTTAACTGTCCCAGTAATCTGTGTTTTTATTTTGTCACTGAATTTTACCTTCTCTCCCAGCTCATTTATGGTTCGTTCGATGTCTGCAAAATTCATAGTTTCCACATTCCTAATAACTGGTACCACAAGCCCCTACAAGAAATGAAGCATTGGTTTACAGAGTGGGAAAAAAAAAAAAAAAAAAAAAAAGTATTCTTTGTACTCATTGATACCTTTCCTCTAAGGAGCTGGAGGTATTTCCTATCTCTACAAGATAGGAAAATAAGATGCCATAGTTAAAAGGATTTGTCTGTATGAGTGATGGACCAGAATTCTCAACCTAGTTCCACTGATTCCAAAGGGGCCAACACCTTGCCTTAAATGATGTACTGTTTCACTATCATCCACAATACACAGAAATTCAGAGGAGCAGGGAGATTTAGGCCTGATAGAAAAAAGCAGAATCTAAATAAGATCAGTATAGGCTTCTCAAATATCAGGTCTCTTCAACCTCTCCAACCCCACCCCCCAAAGAAAAAGAAAATAGGTTTTCCAAAACAAATGTCTTCTAATCTCAGAGGCAGCGATGGCCTCTAATATAGTAAATGCAATTTACATACCCGTGGAGTGGCCACAGCAACACTGATGTCGATATAATCCCTATACACAATCTCTTTGGTTGTGTCATCAATCACTGTGAGGCAAAAAGCAAAGGTTATTTATACATTCTCACCAGAGCAAGGGGTGGAGTGGGGATAAGGCAATGTTTGTAAGGCAAAGCTGATTTTTACACCTTTCCTATTCCAGTCAATCATCATTACTTAATTTCTTGGGTCTCTACACTTTCTTTTTTGTATCTTCCAGCATTCCCTTAACACATGACACCTAGCATACAGTAGTACCAACAAATTTTATTGTATGATTCTTCACTTTAGCAGGAGTAAGAGAGCAGTATCCCTTAGTTTAAAAAAAAAAAAAAATGCCCTTCTTCCTAACGTGAAAAAGAACAAGAGGACAGCCTCTTCACATTTCAAAATTAAAACTTTACCCATTGAAAGCCACATCTACCATGCTTTTTGTTTATGAGCAGTAAGAAATTAATTGAATATATATATATATGTGTGTGTGTGTGTGTGTGTGTGTGTGTGTGTGTGTACATATATATATATATACACACACACACACACACACACACACACATATATATATATATATATATATATATATATATATATATATATATATATATATATATATATATATACACAATGACAGGCTGGGAGTCAGGAACTCATCTTCCGAGTTAAAATCTGGCCTTAGACATTTATCAACTGTGTACCCTAGGCAAGCTCACTTTACCCTGTCTGCCTCAGTTTCCTCATCTATAAAATGAGTAGACAAGGAAATGGCAAACCACTCCCATATTTTTGCTAAGAAAACCCCAAATGAGGTCACAAAGAGTCAGACATGACCAAAAAATGACTGAGCAGAAAATGGGCAAGGTACATAGGTAGAAGAATTGAAAGGGCAAGCTCTTGGAGAGAAGAGATTATTTTTCAATTGTCTTTGAATCTCTGGTGTGGGGATGTAGGGATACCCATCAATGACTGAAGAAGAAAATAGAGTAGTAAACAAACACTTACATGGTGCCACTATGCACCAGGCACTATGCTAAAAACTTTACAAATATAATTTCATTTGATCCAACAACCCTGTGAGGGTGGGGCTGTCATTATCCTCATTTTATAGGTGAATAAAGTGAAGCAGATAAAGATTTAATGACCTGTCCAAAAGGAAAGAATCATGCAAAAAATATGTATAGGAACAATTTCCTCAATTGGTGAAGGAATAAAAACGTGTCTGAGGCTAGATTCTATCTAAATCTTTCTTCTGACTCCAGGACACTATCCACTGTACCACCTTGCTGCCTGAACAAATGATAGTAGAGCAATATAATAGGATATTATTTCATCATCAAAAATGATGAAGAGACCAGAAACAAGATATTCTCAGATATGATCAAAACATAGATTTATTTTGCTTGATTTGGCATTTGTTACAAAGAGGGGCTTTTTTTTCTTTCACTGGGAGAGAGGAAGAGTAAAAGCTCTCACTCAAAGAAAAAGAAGGTGGCCAAAAATTTATGTAAGAGAACAGAAGTCCAAAAGGAGATACAAACTAGATAACATTGAAACAAGCTGATTTATTATGTTGTTTTTTTTTAAGTGAATTGTTCATAAAAGAGATTTACAGTTTTACATACAATTCTCTTTTCTGTTTATTGTATATAGAAATGTTCATGTTAATTTGTTTGTCAAGTTCAGAGTAATAAAAAGCAAAATTAATATGTTTTCATTAAAAGAATTGCCCAGACTATTACTCTCAAGGCTGTCTATAATTCTTTAGGGCTCTTGGTTCAACAGATGGGTAGTTAAAGGATCTTTGATTCAACTCCATCTATTGGAAGAAGAAAGATATCTAAATGAGAGGAAAAAAATGAGATTATCTTATTGAATCAAGATTTCTAAGGTGAAAATAAAAACAATATTTGATTCTACTAAAGAGTTGATGAAGGATCAAGTCCAAAAGCCAAAAGCAACACAAAAACTCCTCCCAGTAAATTCATTCCCAAGAGATCAAAGGTTGGCATGGAATATGCGTCATGTACAGAGGTCAATTTCTTAGATAACATTGAGGGTGTGTGAAGGATGCCCTATGAGCTTCCTATCTGAATGAGACTGATTAGCTGGGTATGAGCAAGGCCTCCAAAGAGGCAACTAGTAGAGCAGTAGATAAAGCACTATGTCTAGAGCCAGGAAGACCTGAGTTCAAATTTGCATTCCAGAGACAATTAATAGCTGTGTAACTCTGAGCAAGTCATTTAACCTTTGTTTGCTTCAGTTTTCTCAACTGTAAAATGGGTATAATAGCACCTATCTTGCAGAGTATGAGGATCAAAAGAAGATAATTGTAAAAGTGCTTAGCACAAATGCCTGGAACACAGTAGGTGCTATATAAATGCTTATTCCTTACTCCAACCCCCCAAAATGCTTGCTGCCAGAACAACTCTGAAGTTTTGCTTTGGAAATGAAAAACGTTTTCTGACTAATGGGAAAACTGTCATGTAGGCTGAACTATATCATGTCTTTGGTTTTAAGAAGGTAAAAATGAATGATAAAGAGAAAATTCTTATATAAAATATTTATTTTTCTATGCCAGTAAAGAAAGATTTTTTAGTTTGGGGACAGCCATCACAGGTATGTGTGTGTGTGTGTACATCCTGGCCCAAGTGGACTCACCTGCATTCACTGCTGGCTGTTCCTGTAAGGCAAAGGCAGAGGCCTTCACAAATGCTGACATGAAGCCAAGTTTCAGGTTGTGTTTTTTCAGAAAACTCTCTTTGTGTCGGGCCCGCATCTCCTGGATATTACTGCAAAAACACATTGTAAATATAAGGAAGCACATGGGTTGAGTTTTACATGTTTCTAAACTCATGCATAGATTAAAATCTACTAAAACCCTACTCCAGTGTCTAGTTATGGTATTAGGCTAATCCCTAGATTTCCAAAGTCAGGCTATTCAAGTGGAGTAGAGGGGACTGGATATAGGCCTTGGAACTATCACTACCATCACCCAAAAGTCAGCCTAACTAAAATCAGAGAGGCTCATCATCAGAAAATTGGCCATGAGGTTATTTTTTCCAGCCACAAATACTCATGAAACCATCTTCTAAAGCATGGAGGGCTTATGATCTTCATTGATGAAGGCATCCCCACTAAGGAGATCACAGATTTTTCCTGAAGAACAGATTAGGCAAGCATTTTACTACAATTCCTAATTTCTCTAGGTTGTACCCTTTGAACAAATTGTGAAATGGTTCACTGAAGGTTATCATGATTAATGTGTTCTAGTACAAGGAGAGACAAGAAGGAAAAATGCCAATCTACTTCTAATATACTGTAGACTTTTTGAAGATCTCCCATCATTTTTTTCTCTTTCTTTTTTAAATGTCCTTTTTAGAAAATATATTTTTTAATTACCAGATGTTTTCCTCCTTCCTTCCTTTCCTCCCAACCCTGCATTAGAGGCCAACATTTGACACAAATATATATGTGAAATTAAGCAACATGTAATTTCTCATATCAGTTCTTTCTCTCCCATCATTTTTTTCAAATATTACTATATAGCTTTTCATTGGTGGAGAACATGAACTACAACAACAACAAAATCATGTTGTTTGTGTGCTAAGAACCTAGATAGAAAAAGAAGCAGTTTTGTTAGAAAACTATTTTTCAAGGACCCAAAAACTAAGGCATGATTTGCACCTATTATATTCCTTGTTCCTTTTTTGGCTATGGCATTAACTCGCCAAGTTGATAGCATGAGCACATAGGTCCCTGAGTAAGCAAATTAACTCTTCATTCAAGGCCATGATGAAGCTTGAGATGGGTATTAAATAAAGTGATAACCCTTCTAGGTATCATATTATTCCCCACTTTTTCAGGTTCACTGGTACCAAGTAAGTTTCATGATATTTTAAAAATGAAATTTGGTCTCATACAAAGCTTGGGACTTTAAGCTTCAGTCTTTCCCTTATACTGGAAAAGCAAGATTTTCTGAGAAGCCTTCAGAAAGCCATAGAAAGCCATGTTTACCTGCTTCTTCCTCTCTCAGAACCACTTTAGAGACTGGGAAACAGTTTTCCCCATAATTTTATCACTGAAATATCTGTACTTATTGGAATAGATTCATGTGATGAAAATTGAATTTAGGTCTGTCTCAGTCCCAATGCTTAGTTCTCCCTATATAATAGGTTTAACACAATATTAAAGTGAAAGATAAGATATGACACAACTTTAACTATCCATTCCAGACCTTTTTGGCTTCAAAAAAGGAAGTTTTCCTAGGGGGGCTGATTGGGTTTACAATGTTTTCCTGAGTCTAACCTTATTTACTGCTAGGATTACCACCCTAAAGACATTACTGGTTCCCAAGACACAAGAGCTGCAGAAGAGGGAAAGAGAAGTGATAAACATCTTTGCTCTCAAACATACCCAAATTCTATTGCCTTGGTCATTAAGGAGTTTCTATTTCTGAGTTCTGACCCTTAGTAACAGAGGCCATGGCAACTAGGGAAAGGAGCTGGTCCTCAGAGAAGACAATGGCATAAACACTAAAGGCAATCAAACCAAACCAGATTACTAGATGTACTGAGACCCTAGGTCACTGTAAAATGACACTTTGATTAGCTATTGAAAAGAGGCTGAGATACTGCATTTCCCTTTCTGTTTTGTCAACTCTATCTTTGACAGTCACAAATATTTACATGTGTTGTCTTAAGAAACTGGGTAGGATTTCAAAGTACAATTCAATTTATGTACAATTTAGCTTTAATGCATTGTAACATAAGCTGTTTTGCTTTCTAATCCATTACCACAAGCTCCTTCCCGGCATCAAATAGTCAGAACATTCTTGCAGCTTCTAAGAAGGAAAAAGCTCTTAAGCTCTGCCTCAACTTCTCCTGGTTATTATAACAAGAAAATATATGCACTAAAAATCGTAGTACTGAAAGTGCTTGATCCTCCAAAATTGGATAGACATTTGGATATGGATATTTATCCATAAACTCCCTTCTTTTACTTAAAATTATATTCCTTTTTTGAAAAGCTGGATATCATGAATACAAGGGATAATGTAAAAAAAAAAAATTACTCATGCATATGTACTGTCAAAAAAAATTATAAAATTAATAAAAAAAAAAAAAAAAGGAAGGAGAGGAACATGAAACTGAAAAAAAAAAAAAGAAAGAAAGAAAAAGAAAATAAAAAAGCTGAATATCTCAACTTCCCCAAAAATATTAACAAAAGGAAATCAAAATTTTACTAAGAGTGAGGAAGCAGTGCAGGAAAGAGCCATACTTTCTAACCTGTTTTAACCATAGTTACTATTAGTCTAGGCAAAGAAATAAGGAACCAATCACTTTACTTGAAAAGGAAGCAAAATATTGGTTCTGAGCCACTTTTACTAACAATCACTTCACAGAATGGAAGGATGTTAGACCTGAAGAAATTGTTTGGTATCAACAGTGGTGACACAGGGAATGCTGGCCACATTTTAATAGAAATGGACTGAAGGTCCAGAAGAACAAAAATAATATTAATACATTCTGCTTTGAAAGAAAAGTAGCATTTGCAATAGCTGATCATCTATTCCAGGCTCCCAATTTTACATACAAAGAAAAAAATTCCTGAAGAGGTGACATGAAAATGAGCTGGAGAAGGAAATAGCAAACCACTCTAGTATCTCTGCTAAGAAAATTCCAAATGGTGTCAAAAAAAATCAAACACAACTGAACAGCAACAATAAAAGCCTTACAAGTCCCAATTTAGTATTCTTTTCACTTAGCAAATATGAACTCAGTAAAGCAATGAAATAAGCTAGTAACTTGGCCTCCTTCTCTCTACTCAAATATATCTGCCACTATGAATATATTTAAAGATTTGTTGCATTTTTATCTTCAAACTTGAAGAATCTGAGAGACATACATAAATTTGGAGAGTCAATCAGAAAAAGAAACAATCAATCCACTGTTGGATAAAAGAAACCTATTTTTCCTAATATCAATACTGGGAATCTCTCTTCTAAGTGTAGGACAGTGACCATTGTTTCCACATCTTCCAAATACATAGAGATGGCATTACAGTTCCCACCTCATATCAATCTCATTGAAAGTGGTCAGCATTGCACATGTATTTTGGGCCTCCTTTAGGCGCTGAGCAATACGTAGTCGCATCCTGTTCATTTTCACCTAAAATAGAAAAGAGGGTGAGAGTCTAGAAAACTGGATTCTTGAGATCAAGTCTGATCCCAGTTAAGCTCAAAGTAGTATCAGCATTGGAAGGCATGGGGCTAAGAAACAAGTAGGATGGTGTGATTCTATATAACAGGAGCTGTAGTCTGCCCTTTTCTGCAGTGATAGTTTTAAAAGATAAGGAAAGCTTACTTGCTTAGATTCACCTTTAAATCTTTTCTGGTTCTGAGGCCCAGGAAATGGTTTGCTTTTAAAATCAAACTAGAGTCATGCACAAGACCAACTACTTGTGGAAAGAAGATATGATATGCAAAGGAAATCAGACAGTACTTCTGAAGTGGCAATTTTCTAGATGTTGCTGCCTTGTCAGGCAAGAAAACCCACACTCTTGCCCACACTCGAGGTTTTTGTCCTAGCTGACAGAAGCAGAAACAATTTATTGAATGTGTTGAGCACCTTTGCTTAGAAAAAACACTCCATGAATCATTTCTCAATTCAATACTTCTATAGGTCTTGCAAAATGATCACTCACAAAGGCATATTTTAGTTTATTTTAAGTTATTATTTGCAAATTATTTAGCATCAGGCCTGGCACATAGTAGGCCCTATGTATCAGCTATTATTATTTACCACTAATATGATAAGCGGGACATAGGTCTTATGATTTCATTCAGACAGGGAACCTGAGAGAAGAAACTCATACCAATGCAGACAGATTTTTTTCTGTCACACAGTCTTGAGAGCTGCATAATGCAGCAGTATCTAACTCAAATAGAAAAGGGGTCACATTAGAAAACCACATACTAGTACTGTCTCTTTTCTACTGCATTTCTACTTTGCTATATAATTCCTAATTACATTTTACTCAGGTTCTGCTAGGGATGTTGCACAGTGTTTGATACCTCTGGCCAAGAGCATTGAGAGGTTAAGTAACCCAGAGACCAGACTGGATTCCAGGAGCTCAATCTTCTTGGCTTTGAGACCAACTTTTTATATGTTATATTAGGCTTCTGCACAATATATTAACAGCAGCTTTTATAGCGCTTTACAATTTAAAGAGTGTTTTTCTCATAACATGTATGTAATATAAGTCGTTATAATTTTTATAGATAACAAAGCAGATTCAAATAGAGTGACTTGCCCCAAGTCACTTTAATAAATAAATCCAGGACCCTTCTGTTTCCAAATTCATTCCAAATTTTTTTTCTGCCCTACACACTACCTCTTAAGGGATTGATTGTGGGCCAAGGCTGGACTGGGGGAGTATTTAGTGAGATATTTCATAAAACAGACAACTTTACATTCATAATTGGCTGCAAGGCTGATCATTCCTATATTGATACAGTATTCACCAGCCATTGTTTACAATCCTAAATAATTTCTTACATGCCTCCCCTTTGGTTTCCCCATCCCTAGGAAGCTTGTAGAACAGCATTTCTTAAAGCTCTTGAGAAATGGTGAAAACTGAACATATTCTCTGTCAGTTTCTCATTGTATTACCAATCTTTGGTCTAGTAATTTTAACTATTTTGTCCAAATTCAAAGTATATTTTGACATCAGGGAGGACGTATGAGCTCTGGAAATATAAACAAAGCATACGTAAACATAGTTCCCGCCTCCAAGAAAGCACACCAAGAGGACAAATTCCTGAGAGGTTGTTGATTTGCTTATAGTAGTCTGAAAACTGTCACTGTCCTGCTATGCCCCCCTCTTTAGTAATGCCCTTATCACCTTAAAACTGGCATTCATTAGTCCTCAGCAGCTTACCCTATGTTCTGAACGCACACCTTTGCTAGCTCCTGGCTCTGCTGTAGAAACAGCAGCAGAGGGTTTTACTGAAGACACTGGAAATGAAGAAAAGGTAAAAATATATCAGGAAGGGAAAGGATTTTTACTATTACATCTTTTATCTTCCCCCCTCCCCAAGGAATTGGGGTTAAGTGACTTGCTCAGGGTCACACAGGCAGAGACTGAGGCCAGATTTAAACTCAGGTCCTCCTAACTTCAGGGTTGGTGCTTTTCCCACTGCACCATCTAGCTGACCCGCCTCTTGCATCCTTTACAGCATCAAGTAGACTACAGATGCTTAGTGAAAAATACACAAAGAATTTGGCCAAAAACTGCAATGAAGGATCCAATTAGGCCTGACATGAAGACTATTCAGAAGGAAGGAACCTTTGTAGACTTGGAAGAAACAGTTACAAAAAGGGACACATGGAACTTGATGAAACACCCTTGCTTCTATTTCCATGGGAATAAGACGTTGCTTACCAGGTTTGGTATCAACAGGTTGTGATGACACAGGAGGAACTGGGGGCATCTGAGTTGGTATAGATGCAACAGGTTGGGGAGGAGGAGGAGGAGGAGGAGGAGGAGGGGGAGGGGGAGGAGGAGGAGGAGCTGCCACAGAATCTGGTTTAGGGGCTGCAGCAGGGGGAGCTTCAGCTGGTTTGGCTTTAGCAGGAGCAGCTTTAAAAAAAAAAAAAAAAAAAAGAGTTCATTACACATACTAAAAAAACTAATAGCACAGGCCTCAAAAAGTAAAGCTACAAAGAGAACCTGCTGTTTTAAATTCCATTTCAACCAATCAATTTATTGAATGATTCTAGGTATCAGATACATAATAGGTAGAGACATAAAGAGGTACTAGATATTTCCATGCCCTTAACAATCCCTATATGTGCTAAATCAGATTATAGCCCTATGTATTCTCAGTTCTTACCTGGGAAAATATATTTTTAAAAAATATATTTGTAATGCACTTGGTAGAGAGCCTTGCATGTAGCAGGTGCTTTTTAAAATGCTTATTCTCTTTCTCTTCCCTTCACAAAATTTATAGCCAAAAAGAGGATTCAAGTTAAAACAATCTAAATAAAATAGAAACTATGTTATTGCTTTCTCTAAGAAGAGAATGTACTATATTGATTTTATTTGACAAGTATCTCTTTAAAGTATAGAAAGATTTACAAATTCAAAGTATTTCATAGACCCCTCCCCAATCTTCCCCCCAGTCTTTCCTTATTCTCACAACAGTAAGGAAAAAATATTTTAAATAGGACCCTATACTTATATTAGACAGTAAGACATACTCTTACCCATTTGGAGACCTGTTTTGTTTTGTTTTTTAACTACAGAATGTAAAAGGTAAAAATCTAAAATTTCTCAAAAGGTTTTTTTTTTTTTTTTTTTAATCCTTCTACTGTATTCCCGTCACTCTCCACCTTTGGCTTAATAATGATCCCCAACTTTAACTGGTTTCAATTCTCCATTCTTCCCAATGGTTCTTACAGTCTTAGGCCTTGAATGATCAAGAAAGCAACATGGATTTAATGGACATAGAACTGAAACAGAATCTAGCTTTTCTTCTATGTAATTTATTTACTAGGTATGCAGCCTTGTTACAATTCCACACCTAAAGTATATGAAACACCAAATTACTTCTCCTTTTAACCAGAAGTAAATTCAAGTTATAACAGCTCTAGATTTAAAAAGATTATCAGCTCATTAAAAAGCTTGCTTCCATCACTCTGGGCACAATCCTTGAGGTCACCCCTTCTTCCTCAAGAATATGCTGGGCTTCTTGTGCAGTTTCCATGACTCCTATATAAAGGCTGCTATATCCCTTGGAGGAGGCAGACACTTCTCTCTCTAGGTTCAGAGATTTCTCCCCAGGACCTGAGGCCACCCTGCACTGATTTAGCAGTTTACTCCTTCACTCCTCCTCAAAATCACTAAATATGTGGCCTTCTTGTCAGGAAATCCTATCTAGACTGACCCATTTCTTTTAGTCTTTTTTCATCTTTCTGAAATACACATAACTAGCCAGTTGAGGAGTTTGGCTCTCTGCCGATGAAAGATGCCTTTCACTTTCTACTAAGCTAGTACAGCAGCAAGGTATATTAGCTACAAAATTTCAATACCCAGTGCCTGTCTACTTTTATGTCCTGAATCAGACTATTATAAACAAGCTTTTAAAACAATTTATAACACTAAAAAGAACCTTAAGAGACCATCTAGGACAACCTTATCATCTTAGTGATGAGAAAACTGAAGCCCAAATAAGTTAAGTGATGTGCTCATGGTCACAAATGTAGCAATAGAACTAGGATTTTACTGAGGTCTTTTGGCTCCAAAATGTCAAACTTGTTATTGGATGAAGTTCCTACATAATCAAGTGACATTTAAAATTTTCACATTTACAAAGCAGAGATTACTGGCATACCCAGAGCCTGTTTTAGCCACTTCCCAGGGTCTCAGATATCCCTAAGTGATTTTCCATAACTCTTATCTTTAACAAGTCATAATTTCAAAGCTAGTTTATCTTGTTACCAGAAGTGTCATGTTATCACATCCTCTATCTTCAAAATGTAACAATCCCATATAACATAGGCTGGACTAAAAAATAAATGATGTCATGCACTGAATTCTTGTATATACACTATACAAAGTGCTACTTCCTATCTCTGGACTATTGTCCTTACTCTCTCTTGAAAATATATAAAGTACAGAATGAGAAATGTGAGCAGGTAAGGAGAAGGCACTTTGATGTGTTCTACTTCTTGACTACTCCTCATTTATCAGTCACTTCAAGTTCATACTAAACAAATATTGCCACTCTTACTCCCTCACCTAAGGTGGTTGGAATGCCAAGGAGAGTTCTTATGAGGTGGGAGGGAATCAGTACTTTTATTTTCAGTCCCATCTCCAAGGTGGTGTGTTGGAGACCATGACAACAGGAGCTCCTTCCTTACCGCCAGTTTTCCTGAGAGTGAACAGAGGGGTTCCTCCTTCCACTTTCCCTCCATCAGGTACCAGGAGGGCTTCAATCACTCCATTTGCCGGTGATGGAACCTGCACAGCTGTCTACAAAAGGGAAATGGAATGGGGGAAGAGTCAGTTTTTATTCAGTACTAGAATCAAGTTAATCAGAAACAATAGCAAGCACAATACATAAAAGAAGTAAAAGACATCCATTTTTCCTTACAAAGAAATACCAAATTCAGAATGTATTCAACAGAAAAAGACAATGAAGGAATTAGCACTTTCAACTCTTATCACTGTGCCAGTACTGCAGATAAGAGGATCAAAAGCCAAATTTCTCCTACCTTTTCAAGGAACTTACATTCCATTGGAATATGAAGACAATAAAATACACAAATACAAAAAACTAAAAGTTTCATTACAATTAAGAAGGATCAAAGAGCATTTATAGAAAGTTCAGAATTCTAAATGTGCAGATGAGCAGGGTGTGCATTCTATCTAGCTTTGAGGGAAAAACTATGCAATGCTATATTCCCTATATAGGGAACACCCAAGTAGGCCAGTTTGGCTGGTAAATGAGAGTGTTTAAAGACAGTTCTGTACAAAAATGTAAAAATGTGAGCTGAAGCCAGAAGGGAAGGTCTTTAAAAGTATTTAGC
Organism: Sminthopsis crassicaudata; assembly: GCF_048593235.1. Classification (NCBI taxonomy): domain Eukaryota; kingdom Metazoa; phylum Chordata; class Mammalia; order Dasyuromorphia; family Dasyuridae; genus Sminthopsis; species Sminthopsis crassicaudata. The sequence continues at coordinate 314,028,970 of NC_133618.1, forward strand.
CTACAGGAATAGGAAGTTGCTGAGGGACTTTTAGAACAGAGAAAGGCTTTAAGAAGATTAATTTGGAAGCTGGCCAGGTCCATGGGGGTGGGGGTGGGGAAGCTGTAAAACCATAGTCAAGATACTCCTTTTAAGAACACCTGACAAACAAGTGAACTATATAGATCTGCACACATATACTGTATCTAAGATATACTTTAACACATTTAACATAGATGAGACTGCCCACCATCTAGGGGAGGGGGTAGAGGGAAGAAAGGGAAAAGTTGGAACAGAAGTGAGTACAAGGAACAATGTTGCAAAAATTACCCATGCGTATGTTCTGTCAATAAAAAGCTATTAAAAAAAAAAAAAAAAAAAAAAAAAAAAAAAAAAAAAAAAGAACACTTGACAGGCACATGATAAAAGTCAAAACAAATCTTTAAAAGATTTCCATGACCTGTTGTTACAGTTTGAAAAACCCCCAAACATACTCACAAACTTAACTATTCCATTAATAGTTCCTTGGCTATTTTTCATCTCTTTTGCTGGCCTAAGGAACCAAGGGAAAGGCACTAAGCGCAATATAATAAACTTACCTTGTCGGTTTCAATTTCACAAACCACTTCATCTTCTGAGACTGTGTCTCCAACCGCTGAAAAACAAGTGCTTATCTGTCAGAGAGAAAACTCTTAACAGAAAGACATTTTTAAAAGCATACATTTGACAATGCCATTTTCTGAAAAAGCCTGAAGAAAATGTGGGAGATATAGGATTCTACTAACCAAGACGCATTTATATTTAATTTACTTATAACCTGGAGAAGTATTTACTACATAATATTTATGCACATGGAATAAAAAGGAAAGTATTCAACTAGACAGGGCCAGCCAGCTCTACACTCTTTATCAGCCAGAAGCAGCACCAGAAGATGAGACTTTCAGATCTTTGCCCCAAATGAATTTAGGTCCTAATTGCTTGAGGACAAAATGATGTAGTGCAGTTCCTAGGGAGGACAAAGTAATAGGGCCACCAGGCCTTGGGAATGCTGTAGTTCCATAAACAATGCTGGTTGTCAGATAACAATCTATTGATCAGTAATATCAAAGTTTCTGAGACAATGTAAGACACAGAATTTGATACTAAGACCACTCCTCAATTCTACCTCTAAGCCACAAAACTAGCATATTAGTGACATGAAGCACCTGATCTATCTTTTTCTTATAAATTTATCTTCTTGCTTCTGGTTCTTTGCTAAATTCTTTTTTCTTTTTCTTTTTTTTTCTGAGGCTGGGGTTAAGTGACTTGCCCAGGGTCACATAGCTAGGAAGTGTTAAGTGTCTGAGACCACATTTGAACTCAGGTCCTCCTGAATTCAAGGCTGGTGCTCTATCCACTGAGCCACTAGCAGCCCCTCTTTGCTAAATTCTTTTGGAACTTAGCCTACTTCAACTGACATTACAATTACAATGAATATTTTTGCCCCTAGACTTGGGAATAAATAAATAAAAATAAAAAGAGAATATGAAATCTTACCTTTCTCCCACCTGACATCACCTTCTGTGACAGACTCTGCAAATGCTGGCGTCTTGACTGTAATAAGATCATTCTCTAAATAAAAAAGGAAAAAAAGTCCCATGAATAAGTAACTCTTTTACCACTATTTAGTTTTCTTTACACTCATATTCCTCTCACAACAAGGCAAGAACCTCAGTTTAACTCACAAATACTTACTGCACACTGCTGTAGTTCTGAAGAAGCGAACATTCAAGACAGAGTCATCTAAACTACAGGAAAAAAAAACCCACACAAAATAATTAACTCCTTTTAAATGATATGCTTCACATAAATCCTTTTTTTTGTTTTCAATTTTTAAATAAATGCATGTGCGCTCTTTCATAGTCAAAATTCTATTCCAAAGAATTGTTTTATATGCTTATAATAGTACTCAATATGTATCACACACTTAATAAATATAATTCACATAGCATATAAAGAAACAAGATTGGTCTTACTCTTTCAAATGTCAGCCTGGACAATTCAGTCTCCCAAGGCCTCACCAAAAGAATCAAGTTCTTTATTTTTTCATTTCAGTTTTCTCTTCTTTCAATTAACTAAATTCAAGTAGTATTTGTTACATGTCCACATACGGCAGCATACTAAATATTATGGAATTCCTACCTTAAAGCTTACAAATTAAGATCAGATAAGGCAGACAATATTAAATTTACAAATTTGTAAATAATATATAGACTATAAATACTACACTATACATCCCATATGTACATTGCAGCAATATGAACTACTAAAAGAGGCCGTGGAATTTTTTTTGACATGAATATACCTCTCTATCTATAGTTTCATATTTTATTTCGAATATCAGCACCCTGTGATTCAACAGTAGCAGACTGATTACTGTTTCAACACTTATGATGGTCTTTGATGTAGTTAGTATATCATCTTCCTCAGAAAGCTGTAAAAGCCACTATAATAGTTACTTGCCAAATTTCCTCTTACCAGCATTCTCAAAGAGCTTCAATACAAAAGGGATAAGGGAGAGGACTATTATTTATAACTAAGGGTTAATACAAAAACCATCTGGTTAGCTTTTCTTCAGGCTCTGCATAAGTGAACACAATAGGTAATAATCTCTGACTAATTCAGAATTCTGGAGGACCAAAGATCAGTACAGAACTTAGTTTTGCACTATACATTCTATAGATACATTTATGTTTAGAGAAACCAGATTGATTTTCTTGTTCTTTTGAAGAACACATTGGATAATTCAGTGCTAGGAGGCTTTACAGAAGCTTTTTTTTTGGTTTTTTAAATAACTTATTCCTTCATACCACTTTATCTTTAAGGGAAGAACCCTTCTCAGAAATGTCACTATTGGTAGTTGGGAGATTATAGTAAACATTTAACTTATGTATCCTTGTGTTAAGGATGTTGGTACAATGTATTCAAATCAAAATGAACATTTTTAAATTGAATTTGAATTTTTTAAATTGAATCTGCTATCCAGTAGGCAGAGTGCTCCTAAAAATCCTAGTAGAACACAAACAAAACCAGGATTCAACTGAGAATATCCTCTCTGGTACACAATTACTCCTAAAAGCAGCCAAATAACTTTATTCCAAAAAGGTAAGCTATATTAAAATGTAAGCTCTTTGAGGGTAGGGGCTGTCCTTCTCTTTGCTTTTATTTGTATGCCCAGTGCCTAACATGGTGCCTATCACATAATGAGCATTTAATAAATCCTTATTGCTGCAGGTCTACTTGTCTTTGTAAGCTGGAATGAATTTCCACCTAATGTTTGTAGAATCTCCAGTTTCCCCGAACACATAGTACACATACTCTTCACATTGTTTTAACACTTCAAAGTATTAGTTAAAACTAAGCTGTCATCAAAAATAATTCTAAACCCTCAAAACATAAGTTAAGATTTCTGCGCCTAGAGGCCAAAAAATCAAAAGCCCTCCTAGATATAGATATCCTGGGAAGGATGTTCACACTTCCCACATAACACTTACACAATCTTTTTACTGTAAAGGTAAGCCGGTCCCTGGCATAGGGAGATACCTGCAAGGCAAATAACAATAATAAATAACCACAACAACTACCACCACTAAGAATCTCAGTTTTTGCCTTATCACCTGCTGAAAAATACTGGGGGGGGGGGGGGGTTTGGTTCCTCTCTAATCCCTAATACAGGGTACAGGATAAGCTTCAATCAGTAGTACATAACATTTTAAAATTACATAGGGATCCTGGGTTTCTATTTCCTTGGGAATAAACAGGCAATTTTTCTACTTATCAGATTCAAACCTCATTATCCTTTTTTCTACCACTTTTTAGCTTAGTTACTTTTAATTGAGGCAAGAACATCTCTTTCTGGAAGAAATCTAAGCTATTAACAAACTTAGGGAAAAATGCTCCAAATCACTAATAATTAGAGAAATACAAATTAAAGCAGCTCTGAAGTACCACCTCACACCTATCAGAGAAAGATGACCAAAAAAGGGATAATGACTAATGTTGGAGGGGCTTTGGGAAAATGTGCACACTAATATACAAGTTAATAGAACTGTGAATTGGTCCAGCTTTTTGGAAAACCTAGAGTTATAGCCAAAATGTCATTAAACTGGGCATACCTTTTGACTCAATGGTATCATTATTAGATCTATAACGCAGCGAGCAAAGAAAAAAAACAAACCCATGTGTACACATTTATTTAAGCTCTTTTTGTAGGAGTAAACAACTAAGAAGGTTCCTATCTATGAAGGAATGACTAAATTCGTACAGTATATGGATATAATAGAATATCAACATTTAAGAAACAATAAAAAGGACAGTTTCAGAGAGATCTGAGGTGTATAAAAGCAGACAGAAGTAAGAAGAATGAGAACAATTTATCCAGGAACAACAACAATGTAAAGACAGACAACTTTGAAACACTTAAGAACTTTGATTAATGTAAAGATTAGCTACAACTCTAGAAGACTAATGATGAAGCATTACTTAGCAAAGTGATGAATTCAAGAAGCAAAATAAGATACACATTTGCAGAGTAGTCAATGGAAGAATTCAACTATGAATACTTGTTACAAGAGCTTTCCCCACCTCTTTGCACCCACAATGGGAAAGAGTAGCAATGTGAGGAGGGACAGGGACAGGGTGGAAAAAAAGTAAAAAGTGGAGCACTGAGGCATCTTTTTTTTTTTTTTTCCTAATGCAATGAAGAAAAGCCAGAAAAAAAAAATACACAAAAAATAGGACAATTTTGAAACCTACAAGTTGAAATTACATGTTAAATAACTTGCAAATTTATATAACTTATATAAGTATAAACTTTTCAAAAAGCAAGCTGTACATAATTTAAATCTTCAGTTTTATGTATAACATTTTTCTGTACAACATATGTGAAAATATCCATTTTATTCAGTTCATAATATAAAGAAAAAAACAAAAGAGAATTTTTTTCTCCATCCTCAAATTGTTCTACAATTAACCATTTTTGCCACTGATAACTCTACATTATAATGACATAACAAACTATTAGCAAACAACCAGTTAAAATTTATTCAAAATTACTAGTAATCAGAGAAATGACTATTAACATAACTCTTAAGCTACCATATTACATCCATCAAAACAGTAAAGATTTAATGAAAAAATCAAGGTGGGTGATAGAGAAATCTAAATCAAACTGTCACATTGCTGAAGAAGTTGTGAATTAATATGATTATGAAAAAACAATAAAGAATTATGTAATAAAAGTCACAAAATATTCATCCCCTTTGACCTAGAAAATTACCTATATGCCCTAAGGAGGTCAGCAAAAGAAAGGACTCATCTATATAAAAATATTCATGGCAGCATTTTTCCTTTTGTTCAAGAAATTTTGAGCTTACACCAAAAAGGAAAAAAAAAAAAGTAGTATTTCATAAAAAGAGAATTGTATATACAGATGCATGTACAACAAAGAGTGTTTTTTTCTTTTTAAGTCTAATAAATTCAACATGTTATTTTCAAAGCTGTCCTGCTTATGTGTTGCCTACTCACTGAAGATCAGCTATGCTCACTTTTATAATGTTCTGACGACCCATTTTTCTTTTCTTTTTTTTTTAATCTGGTGTAACCTCTCTACTCCCCATCTCACCAAATGAGAGAAGAACATCTCTGCTTCAGATATGCATAGACAAACAAAATAAATCCCTGCATACATCACATTTGAAAATGGACGGTAGAGTTTATCACCAATCAGAAGTTAGGTAATGTGTTTCAGCAGCATTTTAAAATTTTATTTTCAGTTCCAAATTCTCTCCACTCACTGAGAAGATGGGAAAACATATGTCACAAAAATGGAAAACATGCAACACAAATTCCAGAGTTAGCCATGGCCAAAAATGTTTTGATCTGCACTCTTGAATCCAGTTTTCTCTATGAAAGTGGTTAGGGCTCATTATGAGTCCTTCAGAAGTGTAACTGGTCATTGTTTTGGTTATTTACTCAGTTTTTCAAAATGGACCTTTCCAATATTGTTATTGCATAAAGTGTTCTACTTGTTCAGCTTACTTCCGTTTGTCTCATGATGTTCATACAAATATTCCCAGATTTTTCTAAAACCATCCTCTTGAGAGAGCTTATAACAGTACTGCTGGGTCAAAGCCCATGCCCAGTTTAGTTCCCAACTACTTTCCAGAAGGGTTGGAGTAGTTCACAGCTTCACCAACAGTGCCTTAGTACATGTGTTTTCTGCACAGTTGCTCTAGCAGGTCCTTTTCCTTTTTCATCATCTTAGTCAATATGATCAGTTCAAGGTGGTGCCTCAGAGTCACTTTAATTTACATTTCTCTAATTATTTGTGAATACTGATAGGCTGAATTCCTTCCTCAGAAACTGCCTATTCATTTCCTTTAACCTTTTATCAATTGGGAAATGGTTCTTTTTCTTGTAAATTTGATTCAATTTCTTATCTATCTTAAATCTTTTTCAGAGATCCATTAAGTGTGGCAGAATAAAAAAGGCAGAACCAAAAGAACAGTAATATGCTGACCAACTAAATTAAGGAAGATAACAGCAAACAGAAGCAATAGTGTTGCCTTATACAAATGACTGTACATGAGTCATTTCTTTTATCAAATCAGCAAATAATAGAAAGATGGAGCCATCAATCCCAATCATTTTCTTATGTTTATGTGACTTGGAGTTGTGCTACCTATTTTTCTTTGTTCTTTGTTTTATTCTAGGATTGTTGTTGGGGGATGGGAGGGACATTTTTTTTTAAGGAGAAATAGTCTATTCCAAAACTGTTCTTCCATAGCTACATTATTCTTATGTTGGGCCATATAGTCTATACTGTTTTTCAGTTTATTAACAGCTTATTTCCTGTTCTAGTTGAAGAAAGAAGACCCCAAAAATGTAAAGTCTCCAACTTATATTCCCTCTCTACAAATTCTACTGGGGGGGTGAAAATGAAGTAACTCAGCGACCCTTACGGATAAAGATTCTATTAGGCTCCATTCTCTATAGTAACACATCCTAGACTAACTTGAATGATTGAAGCATGAAATGATGGGAAAGTACGTTGGATTTACGTATGATCCTAAAGTCATCCCTGCCTTTGAAACTTTCTGATTTAACCATGAAGAATCTAGTGACCCATGATGCATTTCCAATCCATTCCAAAACAAGTCTTTTCACTTCAATATTTCGTTTTCCATCCTACAAGAGGGAATGTTTACTGACAATTTTCAGTAAGCTCATGTGAAAAAACTGCTTAAATTTAACATGTAAAAACACCCTGAATATTGTTAAGAGTCAGCGCAAAACTTACCAGGCAAGGAACGCCTCCCTAAAGGGCAGTTCCCCTGTAGAGAGAAAGCATTACCAGAATTTTTCAAGAGATACGACAAAAAAAATTACCACCACCACCACCACCACCACCACCACAGCACACCCTCCCTTCTCATAATTATCGCACTGCCGATTAAAAAAAAGAAAGAAAAGAAACGGGAGATTTAAATGGTCCGCTGCGTGAAGGACGAAAACCCGGACTGATTTCAACGGTACAGTGAACTCCCTTACAAAGAGTCAAGGCGCAGGAGCCCGGGGTTACCGGGCCGGCACAAGTCTAAGAAGCCCTCCTCTGTAGCCACTAAGACACCCTGATCTTTTTTTTGAAAAGTGGCCTTCTGCAAAATTTAAAAAAAACAAAACCAAAAAAAACCCTTCACTCTTCGACACTGGAACAGCCCCGAGAAGAGGCGTCAGCTGAGGGACCTGCTGTCAGCCTGACCCTGCTCCTCTTGGCTTTGGGGTGCAGCCTTCCTCCTTCGGCCCCCCAGACCTTGATCTCCGACTTCTCCGCATCCCGCAAGGACCCCGCGGGGGCGGAGAGTGTCCCGGGCTGCCGCCAATCCCAGGGGCATTAATAGCCCAGGCAGACACGGGCGCGGACCTTTGGTCCCTTCCAGCCGGGGGGAGGGGGCGGCTGTCCCAGTAGAGGTCACGGGCAGGACGAGCAGCCCGTCCTCCGCACCCCTCCTCCGCCTCTCGGGGCCCCGCGGGGCCTCCGCGGAGCGCGGCGGCGGCAGCTGCAGCAGGAGGGCATTGATCGAGGCCCGGGGTCGGGGCGCAACAGAGACCGGCGCCCGCCGTCGGCGCACGGTGGGGTGGGTGTCCCGGGCGGGGACAGGAGACGGGATGGAACGCAGGGCCGCGCGCGTCTCCGGGCCCAGGGGCCGGGCGGCTCCGGCCCGCGGCCCCGCGCTCTCCCGCGGCCTCCTCGTCCCGGTGCCCTTGGTGCCCGAGCCAGCGCCGCAGCCCGCCCTGCCCCGCCCTGCCCTCCAGCCCTCGGGGAGTCTGCACGGGCCCTTGCCAAGCGGTGTCGGCGTCCACTCGCACCTGGCCCGGCTCCTACCTTCTGGAAGGCGGAAAGCGAACGGCTGAACGCCCGAGACAAGCAACGAGAACGGGACAGCATCGCGATCCAGGCAGTCGAGCCTAGGGCGGGCGGACACCGGATATAGGGCCCGGCAACAGCCGGAAGCGCGGCGGACGTGGCTACGTGAGCGGGGAAGAGGGGAGGCAGGGTTATACCATTGTGCCTCTTTGGGGAAGGTTGTCCTGGGGTGGAGGCCGAGCCTCGGCCCTGGAGCTAGCTGAACGTCCTTCTTTTATCTCCAGCTCTAGTGGGCCGACTCCATCCCTTATCTACTTTTTAATTTCCCTAGGTACTGAGCACCGCGTGCTGCAAACAGTAGGCGCTTAATAGATGCTTAATGGAGAACTAACATGACCGAATGGCCAAGATAACAGCCAAGCAGTCCTGGCATAACTGCCTGAATAAACCACGTTCTCCTTCATCTCCTGCTTCCCCAGTCACAAGTCCTCAAGGCGACCCATCCCTCTCCTTCCCCTGAAAAGCTGCTCCCCCCGGGCCTTTCTCGAGCCGCCTTCTATTCTGGTTTTCTTCTCCGGAGCCCCCTTGCGCGTTCTTCTCTCCTTTGTCTCCCTACCCCTAACAATGAACGCCCATCTCTTCTCTCTCCCTTAGCTGTCTCCTCCGTAAGACAGACACCCAAGTCTACGCTGCCAGCCCTAACGCTTCTCCTAATCTTCCGTTTTACAACTAGTTCTAGATACCCTGCTACGGATAAAGCCCGAGGAAGGAAGGTATTGTGAGACTGGAGAAGGAGGAGGGACTACAGCTAAGGAAGCATTCAACTTTCATTTTACTTGGACCAGCTGGCCTCCTCTCCCTGAAGGGGGAGGGGAGTGTCCTGCCAAGGGACTTTGGATATTTATAACAACATTCACGGGTCACACAAAGTTATCAACTCAGAGAACTCGAGCCGCGAGAGCTCGTTGTACTCAGCTTTCAGCTCATTGTTTGCCCTTGCCTTGGCAAAAGATTTTCGCTGGCTTTACGCAGTTGTCAGACATTTCCCACCCCTAGCTTATGTCATCCTTCCATCATTCCGATTCAAAATCTTGAGCTTCCTTCACCTCATCTCTCCACTTTCCTGTCTTCTACTCAGCTTCATTCAGTTCACAAACTTTGCTCATTCTCAATAATCTCTCACGCGTCCTTCTTTATTCACCCTACCCTCACTCATTCAAGCTGTCACGACAGTTGCCTTTCTAGTTTCCCTACCACCAGGGTTTTTAAAATTTTTGTTTTATTTTGTTCTGTTTTACTTCGGGTTTTTTTTTTTTTTTTTTTTTTTTTTGATCAGCCAACTGTTAAACTCATTTATTAAGCACTTGCTAAGTGCCTAACACTAGGTTTAGAACTAGATTTGCAATCTCTTTGATATGGTGAATATCCTTATAAATTAACATCTGTATAAACCTGTTATCTAGACAGTTGCCGGGGTACTGAAAGTGACTTTCCCTGGTTCTGGCGGAGAGTAAAGGGCAGGGGCTGGGTCTGAAATCAGATCTTCTGACACCCAAGCTTGGTTGACTGGCCATTACTGTATTCTATATCATATACAATCCTGCCAGATTAATATTTTTTATTAGGATTCATTGGCTCTCCAATGTTGATCAAATTCTGTCATCCAAAGCCTTTCTCCTCTACAATCTTAAAATCCGTCCCTTTCTATTTGCACTTCAATCACTTTCATCGGCTGCCTCTTAGCTGAACCAGTTAAATCATTTAACAAATTTTCTACTTCTTTTTTTGCTCTTCCAAGTAGTCCGTCCTTTGTAATCCCAACAGAATAACCTTCCTTATTAAGAAGCCTGGTCATGTCATATCTTTGCATATAAATCGTCAGTGGCAAAATACTGCTTACTGAGCAAAGTTCAAACTCCATTTTCCTGGTATTGCAGCCCCTTTACGATCAGCATTCTACCTTTCTAACCTTGTTTTATATTTTTTTCAATGTACTTTGCACTGAAATAAAACTGAACTACCCTCTGTCCCCCATCCCCCAAACTTCCATTTGTGCCTTTGCTCATATCATTTCCCATTCCTGGAATACCCCTCTTTTCACTCTATGTTTAAGTAATTCCTGACTTTTCAAGGCTCAATTCAAATCCATTTTTCCTAACAACTACCAACCAGCTACTCCAGGGCTTTTCTGAAGTTCTCTAGTCCATGTCAGGCACCAATTTAGAAGAAATAACAAATATCAACTAAAAGTCATTTATATGTCAGGCTCCATGCTAAACACTGGAAATATAAAGAAAATGCATTGCACTGAGGCAGGATGCTTCAGCATGAGTGCTGGTTAACAGTTGATAGTTCAGTTTGTCTGGAATACAGAGAATGTGGAAGTAATAGAGCAAAATATCATATATGCTACTTTAAACTTAATGTTCCCCAAAGCAATACCTAGCATATGCCTTGGACATGGTGGGTACTTGAATATTTGGTAAATGAATATCAGATTGAGTGAGCTAGATTTCATGTCTCTTTGAGAATACCAATGAACCACTTATGCTTTTTAATAAACCAAGTATCTAATACAGCATTGCACTCTAGAAATGTTTACTAGTGATGAAGATAAGGATGGAGAAGAATGGATGAAAAGATTTCAAGTAGGATGAGTGAGCTTAGAAGTATATAATTCATAATCAATTCTTGTTTTCAACCTAGCCTTACTCAAAAGTCAAAAGTGCATCCATCTTATACAGAAAACCATATCATTGTCAACATATCAATAAATGTTTATTGAACTAATTTTATGTTCATGGTATTGTGTAGATGGAAAATATAATATATGACATTTTTACCTTATGGCCCTTAGAATCCAGCTGGGGAAATAAGAAGAATGTTGTAAGTTGAGAATTACAATAGATGGTACACAGAGTGATGATACAAACAAGAATTGTTCAAGCAAGAAAAGGATATTAATAATTATGATCAAGGTTGAGGTAAATAATGGAACTTCACAAAGGCAGTGAAGTTTGAGTTGAGCATTGAAAGATGGAGTTAAGAAGACAGGAAGAGATAAGGTATTCTGAATGACAGAAACTGTAAGAAAAGGCACAGAGTTGGCAGTCTTCAATGTGTAGAAGAGAAATAATCAGACGAGTTTGACTAGAAGAGTGAATAGAACTCTGAGCCTAGAATCAAGAAGATCTGAGTTCAAAGATAACATCAGACACTTATTAGCAGTATGACCTAGGGCATGTCATTTAACCCTGTTTGCCTCAGTGCCCTCATCTATAATATGAGCTAAAAAAGGAAATGGCAAACCACTCTTAGCATGTTGTGAAGAAAACTTCCCAAACAGGATGGAGCAGGGAGTCACAAAGAGTTGGACATGACTGAACAACTGAACAACAATAATGGGGGTTCTTGAATGCCATTAAAAGAAGTCAAGCCTTTATTCTGAAGACTATGGAAAACTATTCAAGATTTTTTGAGCAAGATCAAAGTGATACTTTAAAAAGATTAACCTAGTGGAAGTACACAGAATGAATTGGAGTAGAAAGAAACTGGAAGCAGAAAGATCAGATATTCATTCAACATTTATTAAGGATTGACTATGTGTGAGACCCTATGCTTGACACTTTGGATACAAAGATGGTTAATGAGGTGACTGCAACAGAGATAGAAGGTAATAGAGGATCTGATCCAGAATGATAGCACTGGGAATGGGAAGAAAGAGACAAACCTAAGAAATATGGCAAAGATAGAATCAATAATGTTGGACTGAGGGAAAGTTTTAAAATTGGGTGACTAGAGAAATAGTAGTTGCCACCAAAAGAAAGTCTGAAAAGTAAAACAAGTTTTTTAAATTTTCTTTTGTGGAAGGAAGGAAGGAAGGAAGGAAGGAAGGAAGGAAGGAAGGAAGGAAGGAAGGAAGGAAGGAAGGAAGGAAGGAAGGAAGGAAGGAAGGAAGGAAGGAAGGAAGGAAGGAAGGAAGGGAGGGAGGGAGGGAGGGAGGGAGGGAGGGAGGGAGGGAGGGAGGGACACTATCTATTTATTGGGTGATCAGGAGTAAGCTGCAAAGAGCCAGAAGATAGGTTCTGCTATAATTAGTCAACAGAAGTCATCCCAAATGGGATTTATATGACTTAAATTGTGCCTAAGGAATTAAGGGGAAGATGAAGGCTATTCACAGAAAAGATATTTATAATCCTTCATTAAACCATTTCTGTTAACATAGGCACATAGGCACTACATTTTCCATTTCATACTTGCCTTTTCTTCTTCACAGAGCATCCAGTGCACCACTTTGGGACAGCAAGGTGATACAGTAGATACAGTACTGACCCTTAAGTTAGGAGAACCTAAGTTCAAATGTGACCTCAGACCTTTGGCACATTCTAATTCTGGACATGTTACATAGTCCTGATTGCATCACAAAAACAAGAGGGAAAAAATGTGTTCCTTTGGGTCCCCTCAAGGTATTTAATAAATGTTACTGGATGACCAAATATTTGTTGAATTAATGAAGGAATGGTTTGTTGGCTAAAAACATTGCCTTTTTGATTGAAGTTCCAACATTTGGTGACCTAGTTGGTGTGATTCATCACACAGTGTCTGGCACAGAATGGGTGTTTAATAGATGCAAGATCAGTTGATTCATTGAATGTCTAGTCTTCCAGATCTTTACCTTGACTGCAATTTCCTGAAATCACAAGGCTACTAATGATTTTGTGGGAATGAGTAGAATGGCTCCAGAGCTAGTAAGAGAACAATTCATAAATACCAACCATATTTGCATTCTTGCCACAGCACCAGACCTATTTGAAGCCCAAAAATCACTAATCAAGAGTCAAAATAATCTAAATTACACTCATAGACTGTTAGGAATAGAAGAGATGCAAGAGATCAGTTAGTAATCTTTCTACCTTGTGACTAGTAGTGTCAAGTAGTGTCAAGATTAAGTGATTTTTACAAGATCACACAGTCACTGGAGCTGAGATTAGAAGTTAGGGTTCCCTTCTCTTTTCCTATTCTCTTTCCAAGGAACTGTCCTCCCCCCAATATTTATTGCTGTTAACATGAGTTTGGGCTGCTAAGGGGCGCCATATGCACAGAATTTTCATCTTTCTGAGTTCAAATCTAGCCTCAGATGCTTAGCTACTGTATGACCCTGGGCAAGTCATTTAATTCTATTTGCCTCAGTATCCTCATTTGTAAAATGAACTGGAAAAGGAAAAGATAAACCATGCCAGTACCTTTGCCCCCCCCCCCCAAAAAAAAATGGGATCAGGAAGTCATATACAACTGAAAGCAATGAACAAAAATGAAATATTGGTTTGACACCTACTTAACTCCTCAAGAGGTTTTTGCACTTTTCACCCCCAAGAATTTTGATCATAAGCATAAAACAAGTGAGCTTGTGATGTGGCAAATTTGGCCTATGTATACATTAGTATCTATACAAACACACATCTACATGAACTTTTTAGAAATACAAATGGGCTCTATACTCCATGGCTCCCATTCAATTATGAAGTTTCTGTCCTCACAAAGACACAATCTGCTGTGAGAAAGAAATTTGTGATGAGTGTTGTACCACAGCTGCCTAAAGTTAATTTTCCTTTCTTCTTTTACATGGTCCAACTGGGCCCGTGTGTGTGTGTGTGTGTGTGTGTGTGTGTGTGTGTGTGTGTGTGTGAAGATATCAAGGCCTGGCAAATCATTTTCTTTGCTTGTATCAAGAACTGAGGCAATCAAGGAGACTCTAGTCAATAGACTGATAATGTTTCCCTGGAAGATTCAATGGTAGATACATTTTGCAATGCTCATTATTCATTCTAATTTTTAAATCACAGAGGGAGAAGATAGTAAGGCTGAGGAAACTTTTGGGATATTACAAAAGGCTTCTCCATAAACCTGTTCCCCCCCAAAAAAAATTCCTGGTGGTTCTTTTTTGTTCATTCCTGTGCTCAGCTGGTGTCTCTATCCTCTTCCATTCAGAAAGCTTGATTCTAGAAATCATAACAACTGGTCCTTTCCATAAAGTTGAAATGGAGTATTTTTCTGAGGGCTAGGTTTCTAAAGCCTCCACCGGGGACCCTGAAGGGAAGAGAAGAGGGACATTCATTTTGGAGGGGATTTGCCTAGGTCTTCTGAAGTCAGGGCCCAGAGCTCCATTTGATGGCATCAATCAATCAATCAGCAAGCATTTATTAAGCTGCTACTATGTGCTGGGCCCCATGCTAGGTTCTGAGAATGAAAAGACACAAATGAAATAGCCCACCCACATCTTCAAAGAAGTGCATTCTATTCATTGAATCAATAGGAAGGGCTTGTCTACATTTCTCTCAGATGGTATAGTCTAGTGCAATTTGGAATCAGAGAACCTCTTTCCAAATCCCAGTCCCCATTATTTCATACCTGGGTGACCAAGGACAAACCATTTAACTTTCTCGGTCCTTAGTTTTTTATCCATAAAATGAGTGGATTGGACTAGATAACCACAGAAGTCCCTTTCTGTTCTAAAGAGGCCCCTGTAGGTTTTGGGAAAGAAGAAAAAGACACTTTTTTCAGGCTGTTTTACTGAACTGAGTTAAGCTAGCTTTGTAGGCACCTGAGCAGCATAGCCACATGCTGGAGAAAAGCTCAACTTGCACTTGGCTTACTTAATTTGCATATTCATAAGCCCCCCACAGCTGGTTGGCTGCCTGGCCTTCTGTAAAAGCTTTTCGGTGCCAGAGGGAGAGATCCAGCACTGTATAAGTGGGCCCTGCCCTTTTGTCCACTTGCCACACCCTGGGAGCCACTAACAGAAGCATCCCAATTCATCTTAGCTACATCGGAAAAAACTTTACTGAGAAGAGCAGAAGAGAGAAGACAGTGATTGATCCAAGTTTATTTTTCCACAAATGATCATGGACATTGTAGCCTCAAGACATCTTTCTACCCATCTACACTTGAGGGAAAATGTCCCCCTGACACAAAGTTACCAGGAACCAGATTGGATGTAATTCTTCTTGGGTAAGTAATAATAATCTCTTACTCTTATCACTTTTGTATCCTCACAATAACACTGTGAGGTACTTAAAATGAGGAGTTTGGGCTGATATGATTATGAGTATGGGCAAATAGTAATATTCCCATTTTATAGTTGAGGAGACTAAAGTTAGAACTTTTGATTCCATAGAAGGGTTAAAAAATAGTGTGGTATAGTGGATAGAACACTGGACTTGGAGTCAGGATTTCAAATTCTATCTTAAACATTTACTAACTGTGTTAACCTGAACATGTTTCTTGACTTTTCTGTCTCAATTTCTGCCTCTATAAAATGAGGATGTTAGACATGACCTCTAAGTTCTTTTCTGACTAAATATAAATTCTACGATCCTATAAAAAGACTTCAAAGCAACTCATCTCTGACATGTTTGAGGAAGCTAAATAGTTCCTGATTGTTGATGTACCAATGAAATGAACAAAATTATATAAAAGGCAGACTACACACTGCATAACTTCTGAATAGGGACAAGAATGGAAAAGACTGGGAATCTTGACTGCTTTAGGAACTTCTAATTCTACCATAAACTAACTTAGTTATCTATAAACAACAATGATACAATAGGGTTTCTTTTCTATCATTGGTTTTAAATATGAAAGTGAAATGGCTCACGCCATCTGGTGAGCATACATTCAACTGACTAAATCAATAGAAGGAGCAAGCTATTTGGAAGGAAGGTCTGGAATCTGATTTCTCTCCTCCAGGAGACATTATCTTTTGTCTGTGTATTTATGGAATGTTGACCCTGGACAGTATTAAAGAGCAAAGTGGGGAGTATCCCTGTGCTCCAAACAATTGGGACCAGAGCAGAGCATCTTAGCTACTTCATCATTCAAAATGAAATAAAAATTTAGTGTTAGCAAGAAATATGCTGATACAAATATATATGTGTATATCTAAATATATATCTCTCCATATATATGCATAGGTATATATATGAGTATGTATACACACAGAAAAAAAAAAAAAGGATCATGCCTTTAGTTATCCTATTAGTAATAAAAGCAGAAATGGAAGCCTAGTATGGCCATAGGGAAAATTGTGTAATTGGCCAAATAAACAATCCCAGACAGAAAACCAAAGGGTAAATAGGGTCTTAAAAATAATCTAGTATAAGCTATTAATTTTATAAATGAGATCCAGAAAATTTCAAAAATCATGTAGCTAATGATTGGCAATCAAGACCTAAGTCTCATAACTCTCACTCCTGTGTTCATTCACCATCCCCTGGCATCTTTTTAAATTCCCTACTATGATGGTAATAATTCAGTGATATTAACTCTGAAACTTACTTTTCCCAATATTTGCATTTTAAGACATCTGAATGCTTAAACCAGTGGTCCTCAAACTTTTTAAATAGGGGGCCAGTTCATTGTCCTTCAGTCTGTTGGAGGGCTGGACTATAGTAAAAATAAAAACTCACACTCTGTGTCTGTCCCTCATCCCATTTGCCATAACCGGTGGGCCGCATAAACGTCCTCAGCAGGCAGCATCTGGCCCTCGGGCAGTAGTTTGAGAACCCCTGGCTTAAACCATTAAATGTCTAATAGTGAAATTTCTAATGGTTGTTCATTCGTTATGGCATCCATGGGAAAAGGAGAAAACTTTGGGATAAGGCAGTTACCTCACATATCACCGCACTCAGGTTAAGTTCATAGCAGGATTTAACAATAATAATGATGCATTAATATTTGTTCACAACAATCCAGGGAGGTAGGTGCTATCATTATCCCCACTTTATAGGTGAGGAAACAGAAATAGATAGAAGTTAAAGGATTTTCTCAGGACCACATAGCTAGTAAATATCAGAAGCTGAATTTGAATTCAGGTCTTCTTGACTCCAAGGGTAACTTGACATAGTAGATAGAGTGCTAGACTTGAGAATCAAAAAACTATTTCCTAGTTAAAATCTGACCTCAGACACTTATTGGCTGTATGGCCCAAGGCAAGTCACTTAAGCCTGTTTGCTTCAATTTTCTCATCTGGAAAATGAGTTGGAGGAGAAAATGGCTAACATTCCAGCCAAGAAAACCCTAAATGGGGTTATGAATAGTCAGTATGACTGAAAAGCAACTGAAAATTTTTAACTCTAATTCCTGCATTTTATTCACTCCCCATTTACTTGCTGGGCCCAAAGTCTCTTTGGGGAACCGGACTAACTAGAACTCACTGAATTAAATATGCCCACAAGAACTAAGGCTTTGCTGATGAAAGTACAGAAGGAATTACACTAAACCAAATTTATTGAATCTTCTATGATTAAGGCTGCTCTTTAAATAATAGCAATAATATCAGTGATCAGACAGACTCAGCACAAGTCCTATGCATAGTAAGTACTTAAGAATCAGCTGCTGAATGATTATAATAAAAATAACAATAGATGGTATCTTTTATCCAAAGACTTCAAACTATCTTGTCATTTTTTGTTTGTTTGTTTCTAATTTAATCCAGAAGAATCCTTTCTGTTTTTTAAAACCCATACATTAAGAAACACAAGTATCTTCCAGTCACTAAAGGTATCACAATTCTCCAGATCCTGGCTTTCTCTTTTGGAATCACTTTAGCAGCTGTTCCATAGTGTTCTTGCAGCAGTAAACTACTGAGTTTCATACTTAAAGGGAAGTGGCTTGTTGGGAATTCTTTCTTGATAATGCTACTGTAGCATTATCTACCACAGCCTAAACTTCTATAGGTCCCAGTTTGTGTGGTTTAATATCTTTATCCTCAGTCAGACAAAAGGAGATTGCCCATTTAAGTGTCTTGCTCATTCCGTGTGTCTGTCATTCCATTTCATTTGTGTTTTGCATCTGCTGTCAAGGGAAGCCCAATGTTGACTTGCAGCTTGTTCATGAGTCCCAACCATTCTTTACTAGTGGTTGAAATGTGGTTTTTGAGGATGCCACCTTCATGTTGTGCAGGGAATCAATCCAGTTCAACAAACATTGGTGAAAGGAAATGGTTTTTGTATCTTTGGTTTCAAATGTTCAAAGATGAAGGTTTTACTGATAATGGCAAGAGTCATATATTCTAAGCTCTATATGTACTGAAGAAGAGCTATAATTTTCCTTGCATATTGATGTTCAGACATTTTTTGTCAGAAAATTATATTTTCTGTCTAATAGTCACACAGATGACTGGTTTCCATGATACATCCCCCCCCCCATCTCTTAGGAATAAAAAGATCCAAACAGATATGGTGGGTACCATACCATTTTTGGTGTCTGATGAATGCCTATCTTTTCAAGGATTTCCTTTCAGTTTAACAAATATGAAATGCCTATTATATCTAATGCGTGGTGCTAGGGATGTAAAGATAAATAAATCATGGTCCTTGTTTTCAATGGATCTTTTTATGTTCATTGTTTCTACTTCCTCTAGAGAAATAAGAATTTCTCAGTCTGGCTTCTGATCTTATCTCTCAACTAAAACTGCTTTCTCCAAAGAAAGACAATTTTGTTATTCATTCATTTCTGACTCTTTATGACCTCATTTGGAGTTTATGTGACAAAGCACTGGGTTAGGTAGAAATATGAAAAAATATTCTAAGCATATGGAGTAGTAAGATTAAAGGTGCAAAGACAAGAAATTGTCATATATAAGAGAGGTTGATCAATGTAGTGTCCTGATCAATTTGATGAATTGCCACAATCAACTAGATAAGATTACAGGACACTGATCTTTGTCTAAAAAGCGCCTCTCAAGGGAACAGATATGCACTCTAATATTTTGCTTAGAACACTGGTTTACAGATGTTTTAGTTGAACATACAATCAATAAATTGTTTTTTCCTAGTAAGTATGCTGAAGATGAGGTGTTATTCTTTTAATGCCTCCTGTGTAAGTGCTGTGGTGAGTGTTAAATTGTAATTATTCTAAAGGGCTGATACCCAACTCAGAAGCGGGGAAAGTTGAGAATTTGCACAGCTTTAGAGGGGGTGGAATGGGGAAAGTTTATGGTGAAGACCAGACCAGTAATTGGCTTCCATGGTGAGAATGGGATGTAAACCATGCTTCCAACCAATTAATGAGATGGAATCAAGCCATTGCTCTTTGTGGGGAGGAGTGGGAAGGGGGAAAGGGAAGGATGATGGTATTTTCCCCTCATTCATTTCCCCCAAAGATTTAAAGGACATAGAAAACTCTTCTGCTTGGATGTCAGTGATTGAAGCAGCCTCCAAGATATTTGATAATATCACTGGACAGAACTATATGGGGTAAGGTGTAAGGCTTGGAAAGGTAGGAAGGGGCCAAGTTAATGAAAGGCTTTAAATATCAGCTTTATATTTGTTCTTGGAGGTAATGGGAAGCCACTAGAATTTACTGAATATAAGATGACATATTTTGATGATGTAAAGGGGAGAGGCAAGAGGGACAATGAACTCTTACAAGGTGAGCTGCTCTCACTCTGTAGCTTATAACATAAGCTGTGAAATAGCTTGACCCTTTTTCTAGCACATTCTCTCCCTATTTGCTGTAGTAAGGGGAGAAGGGGAATTTCTTTTTTTGTACCCCAAATTGGAAATAATGTTGATTTCTAGGAGAAACATGTAATAAGCTTAAGAATTCCATTTCTTGTCTGCCTTCTTCTCCTTCTTTCCTTTTCTAGAGTTCCACAGAATGAACTTTACCATATTTAATTCTAAATCCAAGAGTCCTTGAGGACACTGGGACCTAGAGGAGATTTTCTCAATAGTGTGCTCCTTGAAAAAGAAGGAAGATTGCCAATATAGCTTCCACATCTAGAGGACTGAAATCATCTTGAGGACTGAGGGGAGGAAAGCTGAACTTTGCCATTTTCTTGAGATTACCATGAGTTTTTAGGCTAATAAATATCTGCTGAATGGGGATTATTTGTTTAGAGCCCTCAAAATGTCTTTACTTTCTGAGAGGAATTTAATGAGCCATTTGAGTGATCTGTGCTTCTGTCTTTATTGTTAACTTCTGTGAATTCTTTTCTTTTTATGCATCTTCTATAGGGAATAAAATAATAGCAACTGTATACATAATCCCTATTGTATATCATGTGCCAATGTGGACCTACTGGCATATTGAGACAAACCTACATATGAATTATGTCATGAACATTTATTTTCCTGGAGTGCTCCAGGTTGTAGTATGAGCCAAAGAGAATGATCTTTTGAGTAAAAAATTGTCCCATCACCATGATTAGATAGGCCATCTGCACTGTGAGTGCTAAAATGATATAATACTCCTGGCCTCAGATATCAATATATAAATGTGAAGGGTTTTGAGTAATGAAGTAGTAGGTACTAAAATGCTTATTGAATGGTGTTAATGTAAGGAGGTAAATTTGACTTTACAGATATCAATGACTTGGTAGAATGACGAACATTGCAATGGAAAGATGATGTGCCTTACTCAAAAGGAACACATTAGATAAGAGGTGGTGTTTCTGATAAAAACAAAATAGCTGATATTACATAATCCTTTTTAAATTTTTCTCTTACTGTTGAGGGTGCCACCATTCTCTCAAGTCACCCAAATTCACAACTAGGTGTTATCCTCAATTCCTCAATCTCCTCTAAATCCAATCTGTTGACAACTTATCGATTTTATTATAACTTGAGCTCCAAAGCCTATTGGAATGGGATACTCTCCACCAATGACTTGAGTTTACATGAGGAATGGCAAGAGCAGGGGAGAGAGGAGTGCTTTTCTCGATTTTTTGGACCTGCTTGGAATCTCTCTAGTCCCTTTGGGTTTTGGTGCTTTTGACTTTCAGCTTCAAAAAAGATGGATGATGCCAACCCCATTTTGGCTTGCTGAATGACAAAAGAAGCTGGAAAGACAGATGGCAATCTCCATTATATCCCTATTCTCCAGCGTTCTACACTAAAAACTTGGGTAAGATCTAAGACTGACACACACTCACACACACACACACTCTCTCTCTCTCTCTCTCTCTCTCTCTCTCTCTCTCTCTCTCCACACACACACACACACACACACACACACACACTCTCTCTCTCTCTCTCTCTCTCTCTCTCTCTCTCTCTCTCTCTCTCTCTCTCTCTCTCTCTCTCTCTCCACACACACACACACACACACACACAGAGTTTCCTTACCTTGTAGCTTGTGGGGGAGTTTCTTTACACTGTATTGTTTAGTAAGTATTCTCATATATGAATGTATATATCGATATAAATATATAGATTGCTGTTGTCCTTTGTTCTTGAAAAGGACCATGACATCAAGGAGGTGATGCTATGACATGCAATTGGATTTAAGTGAGGAAGGGCTGTATAAGGTAACCCTCCTTCTGGAGGGGAAACCCTCCAGAGCCGTCTGGGTCGAGGGGCAAGATATAAATCAGGACTAGAGAGCACCCTGGATGTGTGTGTGTGTGTGTGTGTGTGTGTTTGTGTATGCTCGTGTATGTAGTATGTATACATATCTGTGGATAGATATTTTTCTGGGTTTTGTTTTTTGCTATTGACTTGGATAAATGGATTTCTTGAGTACTTCCTTATTATGTGTATTTTGGCATTGGTTTCTATGATGTCTCTTGTATCAGTCCTCTTCCCTCCTTTGACCCTAGTACCATTCTGGGTCTAGTCTCTTCAGTACACTTCTGCTATGGGACTTGCACTTGGACTATTGCAGTAGCTTGTTGGTGGTATCCTGTCTCACATTTCTCCCCATGCCAATCTATATCTCTCCTTTAGCTGACAATTTTCTTAAGTGCAGGTCAGACTGTGCCACTCTCTCTACAACTTCCCAAATAACACCAGGTATTATTCCCTTTCACTTCAAGGATCAATATAAAAATCTAGCATTTGAAGCCCTTCATAACATGCCATTCCTATCTCTCCAGTGTTCTTAGACCTTAACATACACTGAGGTAGTAAGTGATCAAGTGCCAATCCCTAGTTTTCTTATTTTAACTGGTGGTGTTTGGTGGGTTTAAAAAAAAAATAGTGTTGGTCTAAAATACTTTGCCATCTATTTTTTCAGTTTTCTAGAATACTAAGCAACTAGGAGTAATAAAATTCTATTTCAGACAGTAAAACACATATCTCTTTTTTTTTTTTTTTAAAGAGAAAGGTCAATGCTATAGGCTAATAAACTTTATAGCAAATCTTGATAAAATTATAGAAATATTAAGAGGGATTATTAATATATTATTAAGAGAAAAGGTGTGGTATAGTTGAGTATAGGATCTAGAGAAAGACCTCTTCCCTCTGACATTTACTAATTGTATGATCAGAGGTAAGTTTTCAAACCCTCAACAGTTATAGAATCACAGATCCTTTAAAGCACTGATAGTATAAATATTGTTAAGAGACTTGTGCTTATAAAAAAGAGAAATGTTAGCATCAGAACAAGACATGCTATTTTTATTTCATCCCCATAAGGCATGACTGACTCTCCTCAATCAACCAAGAAAATTTCTTCCATGAAAACTTTCATCCAATAGCTCAAAGCCATGCTAGGCAAACAGCTTATACTTTGAATTATTTAATAGACATTTCTAGGTCTTGTTTGCACCTTGATTTAACAGAGGTGATAGACCTAGTTCACATTTAGTTTTTTAACCTGATTCAATTCAGAAGTCATAGCTTGTAATTGTTGAGCAAGTAGTATAGAATACTCCTCTTACATAAGGTTTCAACTACAGGAACGGGGTTTGAAGAATGAATGGATGATAAAGCATTTATTAAGTGTTTACTATGTGCCAGACATCATGCTGTGTTGGGGATATAAATACAGGAAAGCAAGACAGTCCTGCCTCAAGAAGCTTACATTAATGGGGGGGAGGGGGGAAAAGCATAAAAGGTAGCTAAATAAATAAGGATTTGAAGGAGTAACTGGATAATAGGGAATAAGCTGATATAAAATGAAATGAGCAAAACCAGAAGAACATCAGACATAATAACAGCAAGATTGTAAGATGATCAACTGTGAATGACTTAATGATAATGAAAACTATTCACCTTTAGAGAAAGAACTGTCTGAAAGCAGATTGAAGCGTACTTTTAAAACCTTTATTTTTCTTGTTTGGTTTATATTTCCTTTCATCATGGGACTAATATGGAAATATATTTTGCTTGACTACACATAAAACCTATATCAAATTGCTTGCCTTTTCAATGGAGGAGGAGGAAAGGAAGAGAATTTAAAAACTAAAAAATTTTTTTAAATATTAAAATTGTTTTTTCATGTAATTGGAAAAAATGGTAAATTTTAAAAAATAAAAAAAAGAACTAGGAAGTGATATACAGACCTGATTTGAAACAAAATAAAGGCACTTATCAGATATTACCTGTCACCCTGAGTAGTTTTAGGAGCAGAATTTAGGTTTCTAGTGGGACAGATAAAGAGAGATAACAGATTGTCTTCCACATCTGAAGATATTATGACGAGAGATGAGACTTATTTTTCCCAGGGAGCAGAAATAGGAATAATGGGTAGAAGAGAGAGGCAGATTGTGGCTCAATATAAGGATACATTTCTTGATTATCACATAAAAAAAAAAAAATGGAATGTGCTGCTCTGAGCAGCAATGAGTTTTCTATAGGCAGAACTCTTTAATGAAAAATAGGTAATTATATGATAAGCATGTTTCAGAGGGGATTCAAACTTCAGGTAGGAGACTGAACCAAAGGGCCGTTGAGATTTCTTTCAGCCCTGAAACTATGATTTTTAAATATTTCTTTAGCTAGAGCAATATAGGATTTGCCTAGAACACCAACTACTCTTCTGAACCTCAGATTTGCCCGGAATAGAGGCAGCTCTAATTAATTAAATTAACCCCAAGAAGTGTGGAGGGGGAAGGAGAAAGTCCATTTAGGTAGTGTATAAGCAAATGGTTATAATGGTGACTGGGGTTTTCAAAGAGAGGGAGATTCTTTTTAACCTTCTCTTGAAACCATATGAAACAATTTTTTTAAAAAGGCCAAGATAGATAACTACATTTAGAATTAGTCAGATGGTACAATGATCATACATTTAAAAAAACCAAAAAAACCCAAGAACATACCCAAAATGCAGCTGAGGGGCATGAGAGGATCCATGATAGGCAAATAGGGTCCTCTCTGAAAGGTAAGTTTTAGGAGTTTCTAAAGTTTCTTTTTCTTCTATTTCAGGAGTTTGCAAAGCAGAATTTAAAAATCTGGTCCTGTTATGGTCTTTCTTAGATCCCTGGAACTGAAGAGTCAAAGTTTTCCTCCTCTACTTGTTCCCTCTCAGTCTTCTAACTTCAGAGAAAACTCCATCATTGAATGAACCAGTGCATTACTGAGGATAGCCCCATGAGCTTTAGCTCTGAGTATTTAGGAAGAGACTGCAGTTTTGAAAAACAGAAACAAAACTATTTATGAATACTTTCTGGTTCTAAATTTCAGTGAAATTATAACAACTTGATAATCTTGTGAGAAAACTGTCAGCATGGATCCAAATTTTCTTTTTCTTTCTTCTAAATCTCAGACATATTCTCACATGGGAGAATCAATGAAAGAAGAAGGAAGCAGCCCATCTTCTAGAGGATGTGGGCAAGATTCACCCATTCCCTGGGACCAAATCACCATTTCTAACTTTGTTGATTCTGACTGGTTTTGTGATGAACACATACAAGCTAAAAGGGCCAGAGTAGAAACTATTATACAAGGTATGGCTCTTTCACCAAACCCACTGGTAACCTCAATCAATTCCAGAGAAAAGGATAATGGGAATCTCACAGAAAAAAGCAGGGAGAATAAAAGAAAACAAAAACTTCCTCAGCAGCAGAATCCTCAGGGGGGAGAGTACTCAAGGGCCAGCAGAGAAAACTGGAAGAGAGAAGGTCATCATTTTAAGGAACAGCTTCAAATGCTGCAGCAGCAGCTAAGACATCTTCAAGAGAGACTCTTCCAGCTTTCTGAGCACAGTGTCTTGGTTCAAAGCCAAAAAGCTACTGAAAGGAAAAAAGATTCTTTAAAATACAAGAATGACTCAAATGACCTTTGGGCTATTGATCATTATAAAGATCTCAAAAGGAACTTCACAAAAGGAGAGAAACCCAAAATTTCTGAAGAGGAAAGCCAGTCTAGGGCTCCCCGGTTGATAACTTACGAAGAGAAAACTCTATCAGAGATATTAAAGAAAGAATTAACTGGAGCTGTGTCACAGGTTGTAGATTCAGTCTTAAGAAAAGTATTTACAAAACCATCAGATCACCAGATTCAACTGATAAATAGCATCCAAGTGCCAGGACAGGACAGAAAAAGTGGTTATTCTATCATTACAGGGAACACAAAGAAAGATCAGTTTTCTATGGAAGGTTCCCAGAACATGGCACAATTACAAGCTGAAGCCCAAATGAGCGCTTTGTCATTGTCCATGAAGAAGTATTCAAATTCTTTAGGGCATCCAGTCAATTCAAGAATGAATCAGAATCTCTACCAGAATCCTTCAGCAAACTTAGCTATGACTTCTCACATTCAAGAGAAACAGATGCTTAGCCAACTATTAGGGTATGGACAAAATGCCCATTGGACTTCTAGCTCTCCCCAAATTTCTTCCTCTCAAGATACTTCCTCCCCACAGTCTCTAGATCTATCTTGGAGTGCTATTAAGCATCAGTTACCAAGCATGAGTCAGCAACAATACCCACTGCCTTTTACCTCTAGCCAAGTAGAAAATCTGACTCTTCTTCCAACAGTGAAGATGGAACATGGAAACCTGAAGACCAACATAGATGTGATCCCTTTCTCTTCTGTCCATATATCCTTTACTGGTTACTGAGACTGTCTTGTCACTGTCCCAAGAAATTGAAAAATTATAAATGATCGAGGGAGGCCTGCATGACATGTAGAGAAAAGCTAAGGTTTCTCTTTCATGGTTTTTCTCATGCCTTTTCTTCCATACCAGTCTTTATAAGAATCCAAAGCTTTTTATTATATTCAAAAGACCAGCCTTGCAAAGAGATGACAATTGCCTATAGTGTTTTTTCATGGACTCTAGGAAATCTTACCAAAATTATTCCCTCCAGTTCTTGTCATGGTAACTGGTAGTTTGCCATTAGAAATTAAATTCTTTGGGTCTTGAAGAATTTTCTCATTCCAAATGTATTAACACCAGGAGAGATATCTTTAGGTCATTTAAAACTAAACCCTTAATATTTTTAACCAAGATTTCAATCCTGGTAGTCTTTGTAAATAACATACACAAAGTAAAAGTGCTAGACAAAACCATCATGCAGGATATGATGGAGACAGTATTAGTATCTGATAGTTCATGAGAAAAAAATCTGACAGTTCCTGGTAGAACAAGAGAAAGAATGTACTGTCAGAAGTGATAAAGGGCAGTCGTGGGGGAAGTAAGTACTCAAACAAATTTTACAGGATTGAATATGATTATATTTTTTCTTTGTAATAGCCTGGCATATAATAAGGTATTATTTAAATTTTATAGAAAGAAAAGGGGAATTACTTCATTTAGACTGAGGCAAAGATAGGTGTAGAAGCTAGATTTCTTAATTCCCTATTTACTTCGCTGCTCCCATAGATTTTTCCAGGTGTAAATTTATTAAGGTCACATAGGCTTTAAGTAGCTGCTACCTTATAGATGCTTAAGGATACTGCTATCTTGCAAAGTATTTGTAGAATTTAAGAGCAGGTGTGACTTGGTATGGCTCACACGGATGTTGGTCCTAGACTAAAGGAATAACTAACTTCTAAACCATTATGTATTTCAAATTTCTACCTCTTTCTAGCTTTGGCAGTCCACATGTGCCTTACCCCTTTATGTTAAACAATAGTTGTAGAACTAAGGTTTCTTCCAGTAAAAAAAAAAAAAAAAAAATTATATCTAACCCTGCCATCTGTAAGTATCATGTAGGCAAGTAATAACAATTATCTAGTTAAGAATCTCTCAGACTGAAAGATTGTATGGTATTTACTATTGGTAATTACTATGGTAATATACTATTTCAGATAATAGTAAATAGTAAGAACTTCCAATTGTGAGGTATTCTCTCCCCATGATGATGTTGATGAGGTCTAGATTTTGGGGTTCCTGGTCAGGGAACCAAAATAATAAGGTTAGGGTTCCTGGTGGTCAGGGAGTTAATGAGGTTAGTGATAG
This sequence comes from Sminthopsis crassicaudata, assembly GCF_048593235.1. NCBI lineage: Eukaryota > Metazoa > Chordata > Mammalia > Dasyuromorphia > Dasyuridae > Sminthopsis > Sminthopsis crassicaudata. The sequence continues at coordinate 314,056,481 of NC_133618.1, forward strand.
GTTCGGGGTTCAGGGAACCAAATGAAGTTTGACTCCCCTAGATCCCCTTAGCATTCAGTGCATGGCAGGGAGTTGTGGGAATCCCCCTTCTGGTGGCGCAGAGGTCCCCTTTACGAACCCATAAAGCTAGACTGGTAAAAGAAGTTTATTATTGGCATTGGAAAGTCAGTCTTTGCTATGCATGAATAGAAAGACTGAATTCTTTGGTGGCAAGGTCCTGTCAGAGAAGTAAAGTTTCTAGCCGAAAAATCTTGATAGAGAGAAACAAAGTCTTGTTAAGGAAATAGGTGAGAAAGATAGGGGGTAATGCTGAAAGAGAATATCATTTCAGTGGGCAGAGGTTGCTGCTATGCCAGGGAGAGAGAAGTTCCCTTGGCATGTTAGGGACTCTGCAAGGACTGAGCCCCAAGTTGGCTCATTTTATAATGGAAGCCTCAGCTAGCAGCTCTTGATGGGGGCTGGAATTTGTACTTTGAGCTGGAATTAGAGAATCTTGAAATTGAAAGAGTGCCTCTAGACTGATCTTTAATTCCATGGGAAGGTTAATCAGTAGAGAGTGTTATCAATGGGGATGGTGCCTATCTCTCCGATAACAAACAGAATAAAGCTGTTTGTCCTGTTTCCCTGGGGCAGGTTTTTTGCAGAGGCAAGGTTAAAGGAGAATCTCTCTTTCCAGGAGCTTCCTAAGTGCTTCACCTCATGGTTCACCCAGAAGTCAGAGAGAAAGAGAAAGAGTTTTGGGGCTCCCCTCATCAATGTCAGATTATATTAGATGATAAGGTAGCCTACAGGGTAACCCATGTCTAACAGCTTTCTGTCTTGAACACCTGCACAAGTCCATTCATGGAAGAGAAGAGCTACTGTCAGCATATCTGAGAAAGACCCATAAGGCATCTACTCTAATATTGCACTGAAAAAAAAACAGACCTAGAAAATTGTGTTTCATACTGCCATATATAAGGATGGGAAGGGACTTCAGTGACCAACTAATCCAATCTTTATCTGAGCACGAATACTAGGCATGTCAGCAGTATTTCTGAAAGTCTTGGTCTAAACACTGGTGGTGAATAATCTGCTCCCCTCCTGAGAAACTGTTGAACAGCTCTAATGGTTTAAAAAAAATTTACTTCCTTATATTAAATTCCACCTGTATCCTATGTTGATCTCCTGAGATCAAGAAAAACTAGTATAGCCTCTCTTACTAGTGACAATTGTTCTAATACACATCTTCTTCAAACATTCCCAGTTCCTCCTATCCTTTTTAGACTATGACTTTCCATTCCCTCACCATTTTCATCTTCCCCTTTTGGATGAGTTCTAGCTTGTCAATCTCTCTCTTAAACAAGATACCCAGAACTTAGTATAACATCCCATTCATGGCTTGACCAGGGCAAAGCACAGCAGGATCATTATCACCCTTAGAATGGAAGCTTCTATTAATGCTGCCTTAAGATTACATTGGCTTTTTTGGCTGCTACATTCCACTGATCACTTCTTTTGAGTTTGTACTTCATTAAAGGAGATCTAGTGCCATGTCTCCTACCTTTTTCTTCAGTATCTACTGGGTTCGCTTAGCTGGACTGACTGGACTCACTGTTCTTGGATCTTCTTGGATCCAGTTTTGGTCATTTAGTCATACAACTAAAAGGAATTCCCAGGGTTGGTCTTGTGTCAATACACCATTCAAACTAATTGTCTATACGGTAATATTCTAAGGGATAATAAAATACTCCAAAATATTTTTCCTCTCCTCCCCCCATCCCCCAAAGCATATATCCACTCTTTGGAAACGCATTTCCTTGGGTCTTGAAAAGTTTTTAACAGTATTCAAATAACACAAAAATACTTCTGAGAGTATTGGGGTCTTTTAGAGGATTACCAGGAGCTAGGTCCTAAGGAAGAGGAATGGAGCCTAGGCCAGTAGGATAGTGTAAAGGAAATTGAATGCTAAGGCAAATCTTTATTATTATTAGGGCTATTTTATTATTTTTAGGATTATTTAAGGATTAATGTTATTAGTTGGTTTTCTTTTGCTAAGTTTTATCATAATAATTACTGATCCAAAGCTTCTTATGATAGTTAATTTAGCCCTAAATCATCCCTTTATTATTCACTTTTGTTGTTTTCAAACCCTCAGAATTGATTATTCCTATGTAATAACTCTTTTCCCTTAAGGACAAAACAAACATTTAATTCTACACCTCCCCTCAGTCCTGGGACCTTTATGCTTCTAGAATGAACATACGATATCAATGCAGAATCACACGTTTGGAACTGGAAGAAATCTTAAAAGTTAACTAGTTTAACTTTCTCATTTCACAAATGAGGAAATTTGAAACAAAGAGATCATGCAATAAATGCCAGGGCAGAAATTTGAATACAGGTACTCAGATTCTAAGTCCATATTGGAGTTATTAAGTCTCCATATTAAATATCATATAGACACAAGGGCCAGAATTGATAATTTAATCAATGATGCATATCTAATTTCAATATACTTGAATAATAGCAGGTAGTCTGCTAGGGCCTGGATCCTACTTTCCAATGATGCAAATTTTCTAAACTACATTTTACATATGCTCATGCAAAACTGGTAGATTCATTAAATGTTAGGGGGCCTTAGAGATCCATATAATCCAGTTCCCTTATTTTATAAATGAGGAAAGTAGAGTCCAAAGAGGCAAAGGAATTCTTGCTTGGGTTTTTAAATGGCTTAATCCATATGGGAGAAGGCTGGAATCTTCATTTATACATGAATTCCAAGCTTATACTTTGATTCCAAGCTTCAAAATGTAAAATTGGTGAATTATAAAAAACAAAAATAAAACAACTGTATATATGGCATCAAACATCAGGAAAGAACAATATTTACTCAAGCTCATCTGAATTATGCAACAAAGGAAGAAGACCACCCATTTGCAGGAAAAATAAAAGCCACAAAGAGCAAGATAATTTGTAGTTCAGAGGGATTGATATAAATTATCTCTCCTTGACCATGGGACAAATCCAGGAGGGGCTAACCCCTGGACACCTGAAGAAGGCCAAGCTGATGTTTTTTTTCACCCGTTATCCAAGCTCCAGCCTCCTGAGAGCCTATTTCCCTGATGTTCAGGTAAAAACAATTCAATTCATTTGCAGGGCTAATGCCAACAATCAATAATTTTGAAAACACTTTACAGGTTTTTACTTAGCTAGGGAGAAGAGAACTAAGCAGTCCTATTACTTTGGATCATGTACTTTAGTTCCCCCAAGTGGTTAGTTATAGAAAACACAATTAAATACAAACCTTAAGACCTTAAGAAGGCTGAGTAGGAAGAGATAAGCTACAAGAGTAGACAAGAATAAGTACAAGTTTTAGCGAGCTTTTAAAAAATTTATTTGAAGGTCTTAAAATCATAGATTATTAAGAGATGGGAGGAATCTTAGTGATCTGGTCCAACCTCCTCATTTCACATTAAGGGAAACTTACTGTAGAGGTCAGGTGACATGTTGGAAAACACATAAATAGCCAGTGCAAGGGTCAAGACTTGGTCTCTGGCCTTGGGGCAGTGCTCTTCCCACTACACACCACTCTAGTTGTAGTAATTTACTTTAACAGCAAAGTTACAAGATCATTAGAGAGCTCTGATCCAGTCAGGGCTACATGCAGGAATTTTATTTAGTAGGTTCACAGATAAAACTTTAACATAGAGAGATGCAGCAGAAGAAGACTCTTTTCATTTTCTATCCAGATGATAAGGGTTGAGTTATCAATCCTAGCGATAATCACAGTTTCCCTTAGGTAACTGTCATAGGGCTGGCTATCCTGATCTTGATTCACCACCAGTCAGAGGGGGATGCAGCAGGCAGGCAGAGGTGTGCTGACTGGAGATAGCTAGAGCTAGTTCACTTAAGAGCCAATTATTAAATTTTCAGTGTGAGCACGTGCATCTTCAATACTGGCAAATGCTATAAATTAGGGCTTGATTTATTGCTTTGATGATTTCTAGACTTAAAAAGGTGGAAATAATGCTGCAACTAAACTTAAGGTATGTCTTGCACAGTTTTTTCTCTCCTCCCTCCCAGAGAGCTGGTTGTAAATCTCTTACTAGAACATCCCTAAAGGAAGGCTTTATAAATGTAGGTTTTTCTCTCCCCAACTGTTTGCAGATTGCTTTTACAACAATCTAGCATACAAAACATCCCTATTGTTTTGGAAGCACCAGATTGACAAGGGATACCAACAAATCCTCAAACTACTTCTTTTCTTCTTTTAATCGGGCATGGGAAGGAAATCCAGTCCAAGTATTCTTCTTATGGACCAAAGCCCTCAAATGCCCCAGTAAATTAAGCCATTAGGTCTAGTATTGCTACTGAAAAGGTTCTAATCAATGAGACACAACATTGAAAAAAGAATGATTGGAAGTAATGTATTTGGTACCATTAGCAATTTATATCTATTTCCTACTTCCAGTGTTTCAAAATGAGCATTGGCTGACCTAACCTATGTATCCATGCATGCCAGCTCTGACAGAGTAAAGTGAAACCCAGATTTGGTCTGTTGGAAATAGGATTTCTGTTTATCAATCATCAAAGAAGAATTTGTTGAATGATCTATGTTCTTGGCCCTGTCTATGATGAAAAGTATTTTAATAGGTGATATGTGAACTCTTTGTCTGAAGCAAAATTTGACTTAGTCATCCTCAAATGCATTCATTTTGCAGCTGCATGTTGCTGACAAGGTCTTTCCTTGAATCTTATCCCTACACACACATATTACCCCCATGTCTTATTCTCTTTTGGATGGGATGGTGGTGTTTGACAGCAGTCATACGGTCTAGCTGTGTGCAGAAGAACTTGGTTCTGCTGATGTATATTTTGCTGCTTCTCTTTCCCAACTGCATACAATGAAGTGTTCACTTTGGGAACTAAAAACCAACAATCAAGTGGAACTCAGAAAGTCAGAGAAGTAATTCTTTCTTAATGGACAATACAACTTTGATTTTGTTCTATTTCTAAATGAAGACTATGGAAAATAACCATGACACAAATAAAATTTTAAAAATGCAAAGCTTTTAAGAGAAGCCAAAAAGCCCCACCATTCTGAACTGGCTGTTGATAATTCTATATTTTAGGGTCTCATGAGAATAGGAGGGAACATTTTAATTTTTTGATCTGTTGATTTTTTTTTTTTCAGTTTAATCGCTGCATTACCTCCCAGCTCATTAAGTGGTTCAGTAATTTTCGTGAGTTTTACTATATCCAGATGGAAAAATTTGCCCGACAAGCTATCTCTGAGGGAATCACAAATCCGAATGTGCTGAAAGTTCCCAGGAACTCAGAACTCTTTCGGACTCTCAACATGCATTATAATAAAGGAAATGACTTTGAGGTAAGATTACCTTGTTTCCCACAAGGTACTATAATCAACATTTGAATTATGATATTGAGAATATGGTACTGCTTTCCTTAAGAGATCAATGGAAGATTACTAAGAATGACCTAGACATAGTTAACCCAGAAATTACCACCACCACAGAGTAGGAATAGAATTGAGTGTAACAAATCTCCATTTCATTGTCCCACTGTATTTAGAAAATATGGGTCTGGGAAGAGAGAAAAATCTACCTTAATGTTAATATTTAGCCAACATTCAAATTTCCAATCTTTTAGGATCTGAAGAAGATATTTTCTGTAGTATACTTCAGTGACAAAGCTGTCAAAACAAGTACACAAATAGTCTATTTGGTTGATGTTTCTGTTACAAAACAACAGACAAATCTCTTAACTGACAATTCATTATAATACAATATGTTGTTTTCTCTGAGCCAGAATAGATTCCATAATGAATTCTCCCCTTTTAAAAATCACACAATCAAGTGATTTGTTCATCCACTCATCTATCCATCAATCAGTATTGGTCACAATTATAAATAGGTAAATGATTACCTCTGGAAAGGGAGATATTGACTTCAGTTGGCAAGGTACTCAATTACAAAAAGATTTTTGGAAAACAGAGAATTGAACTAGACTTTTTTTTGTCTTGAGTATTATCATTGAGGGCTGGAAGGGACTTTAGGGATCATCTCATCTAACCCTTTCATTTTACAGACAAGGAAGCAGTTCCAGAAAAGTAATGTAAATCCCTCAAGATCATATAGAACTATCTGGGGAGCTTTCTATCCTCAATCCTTCATAGATTCTGTAAATTCTGGCTGCTCCTTGATTAAATTAACTTGATTCTTAAAAAAGTTTCATTTGGCTGGCACATGGAACAGCAAAGCTGTTTCATATGCTTACTTGATTTATTCAGGTTTACTTAAAAACAAAACACTAACAATTAATGTGAAAAGTTAATGCCACATCTCTAAACTTCAGTACAACCATTTGACATGCGAGGCCAATGAAGAACAGGGTCACCGAGGCCGGAATTAACAGATGGGGCCTACGCATTAAGGGTGACATCCTAAGAATTTGGGTCCACTTTCTATAGTCTGGCTTGAATCAGATTTCTGGGCTTGCCTTCCACTTGACAATAGGGACCAAAGAATTCTGAGATACTTGAGTTGGCCTTACAAAGAAGGAGTAGGGGGTGGGAAGTGGAGGATTTGGGAGTGCTTAGGTATGAGCAAAAGTATCATTACTTAGAGATATTCATTATGTCAGGTTTATAAGAAAACAATGGGGAAAAAAAGCCATTGTGTATGAACCATAGATTCTTTATGACAGCAAGGTATTATGCTGTAGGTGATTTACAAAAAAGGTAATATAGAATGTTCCTTGTGTGTTCAAGGGAAGATTTTTTTGTTGCCACCATTTAGTCTGAATATATTCTTTGGTGTCTGTTGAAGGGGACCCTGAAGCTTATCCCCATAAAAGTCAGGGAGGATCTCAGTTTCTTGGTGCTTTCTTTAGTAGGCCAGTTATGCCTATCCCAACACTCACCATGGAATGTATAGTATTTAATATGTGTAGTGGACTTGTCATTTGTTCATTTCTTTGCCTCAGCAGGTCCCAGACCAGTTCCTGGAAATTGCCAGCCTGACACTTCAGGAGTTCTTCAATGCTGTCACAGCAGGGAAAGACTCAGACCCCTCCTGGAAGAAACCCATTTATAAAATCATTTCGAAACTGGACAGTGACATTCCTGAGATATTCAAATCTTCCAGCTGTCCACAGGAGTTACTTCAGAATTAAGAGTCTACCAGAGGAAGGGAGTTGTCCTTTTTCAAGGCAAGAAATGAAGAATAATGTGCCAGAAAATTACTGGTCTGGGCTTAACATGCATTTGTATGAAAGTACAAAGAATATAGCTTTACTCATAGGGGAGAACAAAAAATAAAAAGGACTATTACCATTTCTTTGCCAGTATTCTCTTCCCTGAGTCTCAAAAGATATAGTATTATGAAATTACATCAGTTAAATGCAACTGGCTAGCTTCACACATGTTATGTAGGATTACCTTACATGTGGTATTTGGAATTTAGTAAGGATTCCACAGGATTATATCCTGGCTTTCCTTGGCTGGATGCTGAATTTCTATGTTGTCCACAATGGATATATTCAATAAGTATCCCAGCTCTATGGGATACACAGAACACATAATAATAAGTCAGTAGTATCCAGCAATGGCTAAGGACCCAGATGTAGTTTAAGTCCCTAGTTCGTTAGCTGAGGGATCCAGGACACACTTACATAGTGCTTCAAGGTCACCTTGCTGCAGGAAGTGTCACAGACCTTAAATGCACTGCAGTTCACTCACTACTATCAGCTGGAAAATGGCCAATCAGCCAGGGACTATCAAAAGTCTCTAGTTATCCACTGTAGTTGATGCCCAGGGAGGTAGCTTTTGGTGATGACAATTCCCCACAGCAAACAAGGTTTCACCAAAGATCTCAGGAGCTTGGCGGCACTGCATGCTGTGCACTACGGCATTCAGGAGACCACCTCTGCAATAAAGAAGAGAAAACCAGAGCTCAAAGGCTACTGTTAAGGTGCTTGACTAGGTCCACCTGGTGGGAAGTCTAAATCCCACCAGAAGTCACACTAGGGCCTCTCAGCAGTTAGTATATGTTCTGCAAATGGCAATGGAATCCTAACTACTCCACAATTACCCATCCACTGCCCAGCTCTGGCACAGACTGAAGAATTTATGAAATCAACACTGTGACCCACCACAGACTGCTGACTCAGCTAAAGAATGTCCTCTGCAAAGTTAACCTTTTCACGAAGCCATGACATAGGTCTGTCACTCAATTTGAGGTCTAATTCTGTGACTTTACTATTTCCCCTTCTTGTTCCTCACTCCATTTCTTTATGCTGCCATACTTTGTTGTTGCTTCTGACATCATTGCATAGCAGGTGAATGAAAACTTTTGTTGAAGCCAGCTTAAATATTTGATGGTCTCTCAAATATCTAGAACTTAGGCCCTTTTCTCTTAAGTAAAAGTTCAAGTGTAGAATTGTTTTAGTTTAGAAAAAAAAAAAAATTTCCCAAGTGCCATATTAATCCGATTGCATTCAAACTTCCTTTGACTTTCCTTCTATAATACCTTTATAAAAACATGTTAAATTGAAGAGTTTTAAAACAAGCAAAATCTAAGTATTACTCTGAGCATAATTAACCATTCTAAATTATATAAACAGAGCAACTGAGCACAATCTACAGAGAACTTGCATTACAAAGTAGGAAATGATTACAAGTTTACGTCACTATCTCATCTAGAGAAGTCCAGTTTTGAATCTCAAACCTGAAATTCATTAAAGACTAAAACAAAACTACCTCTAGGGCAGTAAACCTTGTCTCTGAGATGATTCAATTAGATGATGTGTACAAATCAAAATTGAAACCATTTTTGTACCCCACAGTCCTTCCAGGAAGTATTCCCTAACCACAAAGCTTAGAAAAGAAGAATGTACAAACATATCTACTAAGCCAACAGAAGAATTCAATTTTATTGCATTTTCCTTTCTGAGGCCATATAACTTTCTCTGTTAGGGAACACTTATTGAGTGTGAGCTGAGCAGGTTATATTCTTCTAGTATCCCAAATACTGCTAATGAACTGTTCATTCTTTCCATTAAGATATAGTAGGCAGCTATTTTCTCCCAAATTAGACATATTTGCATATACATACTCCCCTCAAACATTTTACATTTGTTTATTCCTTCAATGGCATTCCATGGTCTCCCTGGTGCTGTTTTTTCTAATTTAATGCCCAACTATCAGTTAAAAGAAGGCAGTTAAGTGATGGTCCATGCAGAAAAAAATTTATTAGAAGAAATATTTATAAAAACTTGTTTTCTAACAGCACAAATAGCTGCAAATATGACCTATACAATGAGAAACTGATAACCAACTTCTTTGACCCTGAGTTATTAGAACTCTTCACTTTCCATTTGAGAAAGGGCAAAACATAAAATCAGAGATGGCAATGTATATGCTCCCATTAACAAAGTCCCAGAGACCAATTAGATCTTTCTCCATTTAAAAAAATATATTCATGGTTTTCAAGGTTTATGATAGCAAAAATCACAAGAATTTCAGTCTTCTTATTGGATTGTCTTTTGCTGCTCTAATACTTCAAAAATTTGTGATCTACAACTATAGATGTATATCAAGCCCTTTCCATAACTTTAGAGTTGAAAATTTCAATATCCTGCAGGCATTCAGCTGATAAGTCTCTCTAAACTTGGTTAGATTAGTCTTCAGATGACCCAATTTGGCCCTGAGTCCATAGATGAAATCTTTCCAGCTGGGTAGGATCTGCAAAGGTTGGTCCACTATTAGTAGCTGAGAACACCTGATGTAGAAGAATCTTCACATATCATCTAGATTTCAAGGCTAAATGTCTACCTATTTAGGTAAGACGAAACCTTAATGTGTTGAATTTAACATTCAATCATGTTGCTTTTCAGAATTTTGTGTTTAATTGTCTAAAAGAAGCTATTTCAAAACCAACATTCCCAATGATACCAATTTCTGATCTTCAAAACCAGCAGCCTACTGCTGCCTCTTTCACCCCAAAGCCAGACTAGATTAAAAACAGTTGAGATCTACCTTTGACTGATTTTTAAAACTGTGAGTAGATATATAGAATTCATACAATGCAAAGAGCATGAGAAAGACAAGGAGAAAGGTATTTAATAATGAGCACAGGGGGGAGAAGAAGAAAAAAATCCAGCCCTCATAATTAGACTAAAATCAGTAACATATTTCTACTCAGACTGAAGGTAAAGTTATGACACCTGTTAGTCAAAAATGACACAACTGATAATTTCTTCAAGAATTAGCCAAAAGGGGCAGCTAGATAGAGCGCCAGCCCTGAAATCAGGAGGACCTGAGTTCAAATTTGTCAACACTTCCTAGCTGTGTGACCCTGGGCAAGTCACTTAACCCCAATTGCTTCAGCAAAAAACAAAACAAACAAAAAAGAATTAACCAAGAACCTGGGCTAAAATACCTAGGTTTGTGGCAGTATGACATTTGTTGACTAATTCACTTCAAGACAATAGTTAAAAACTGTGTTCTCAATGTGTTTCAAAACACTCTTTAAGAGGAGGGGACCTGATCTTTTGTCTTGGAGAACTGACTGGATATAATGCTGGAGTTAGGCAGACCTTAGCTAAAATGGTAACTCTGTTAATCTGTGTGATGAAGGGCAAGTCACTAAAGCCCATTGAAACACAGCCCTAAGATTTATCAATTAAATCATAGATAGGTTATGATCTGGATTAGTGCAGGAATTCTCATGGTTATCACAGATCCTTAATATAAACTACACATATGGAAATAATGACATCAGTACCAAATATAGTCAAGCACTTAGACATACTATATATACTACTCTGGTCTTTAAAAGAAAATGAAATATGATCCCTGGAGAAATATTTTCAATTTGATAATAATCATGGTCCAAGTTGCAACTGCTTATGAAATCCACAAATCAAAGCCCAGATAGTCATAGGGAAAATGTCAGACAATCTATTTGCCCTTTTGTGGTTTAAAAAAAAAAAGTGATTTATTTTTTAATCTAGTCAATGAAAAGAATTTTAAAATAGGACATTCAAATGATTAGCTAAGATTACAGAATGAGAAAAGATCAGAACTCAAGACTTTGTGATTTAATAGCTAAATCTTATACTGATTACTTTTTTTTTTTTAATTTAAAACCATCTTTCAGGTCATAATTTTAATAAATTTGCCATTCCCTCATTTTATTAGTTCACTTTATTGTCTTCTTCCTAAATATTTTACCTAGTTCTTTCTTATCCCTGCTCAAACAGGTATTATTTCTTATTTTCTAAGAGAGTAGATCTCGATCTCCCCATTTCTTTTATTGTCTTGTAGACTCTAATACCAAATCCTCATACTCTTGAAATCATAGCTTGACTGTGACTAGTATCCAAACTCATCCTTGGCAAAGTATCCTAATCATATGATCTATTTTTCACATACATTTTCATTGATAACACTATTTTCATTTTTTACTTTGCTCACAAATGAATTTTCCTCAACCATTTTATAATTTGGGGTGGGGTGTTTGTGTTTGTGTGTGTGTAAAACTTCCTTAGTCCTAATTTTTTTTTTTTTGCTTTTCCTTCTCAAAAAATACCCTTACCAAAATCCTCTCTTTCAAACTTCAGTGTTCATAGTATATAGCAGTACTCAGGACTTATCATTAGCTAGCACTAGTTTGAATTAGGGCTGGACTCCTATCCCTATATTAAAATATTACCTATTTGTTAAATAATTGAAGTTACTTAAGCAAGCAGAGACACTTTCCTATAGTAAATAGAGTGCTCCATTTGGAATCTGATCTAACCAGGATTCAAACTTGGCTCTGCTATATCTGTGAATCTTCAAGGTCACAATCTCTTTGGGCCCATTTTCTCATCTGCAAAATGATAGGGTCAGACTAGAGAACCTCTAAGATCCCTTCCTCCTAAATATATACTAGGATCCTATTTTAACATACTTTGTAAATCTTTAATAAGTAATAATTTAGTGTCTTTTTAGTAAAATGCTAATGATAAGAGGCAGAAAACTTTAGCTCAAATCAATAGACAAAAGTATTTGTCTGACTTTTTGAGCTGACCACAAAAAGCCTAATTAGTGCTTCCTTGCAGTTTACAGCTAGTTTATCACTTCTAAAATTACTCCACTGGCTGCACAACATACTTTCTGTGGTTGTTTGTACATCCATGTTTTGGGGTAAATTACATTTATTTCATCTCTAGGATTGGTTATCATACTAACAATAGAGTTGAAGTGATTTGGCTCTTTAAAAGGTTGAATCAATATTTTTTTAATTTTAAGCTTTTTGTTACGTTTATAAGGTTCACATTTTCTTCTTTCACTTAAAAGTTGGCTTTAGGATTATTTTCTCCACAGAGTTTAAATTAAAAGAATTATTTTCCTTCTTGAATCCCTTCATTTTTACTGTTATTGTCTTTGGTTTATTCTAAACCCAGCTTTTTAAAGTGACTTGTATTTATATACCCTGACTTCCTCATTCAGGGTATTCACAACTGCATTACATTGAGTATAATTAGTTCTTAAGTAGTAATGAAGATATCAACTGTTTTACTAAGTTCTCCCAATTTTAAATTACAAGAAAAAAGCTATTTGCATCTGGTAGTATTTAATATTTAGTCTTAACATTTTCAATCTGCTTTTGCTCATCATTATCCTGATATTTAAGTATCTTCACACACTGCCCTTCCCTCCCCCAATATCCCCATCCTTTGGCTTCACAAAGGACTACATTTTTTGAGGTTGGTCTTACCAATGCATAAATGACAGAAACTTTTTTATACTGGGGAAAAAGTAAAGCCTTACTTTGCAAAAGCAAAACCATTTGCTTGGTGCCAAGAGGTTTCCAGGTAAGATAACATGTCAAAACTTCCAATAAAACACACAGGTACGAACCTCTTTGCTAGATTGTACTTTATTGGCAACTAGACGTCATTAAGAAGATTTAAGAGCTGGACTTACCATACACCCAGTAGTCTTCTCTGTTAGTTGAAAATGATTCAACTCAACTCTTTATTTCTTTTAATAATGGTCCCATACATTTTAAATCTATAAAACCAAAATATGCTTTCTCTATAACTTTGGTACTTCAGCATGTCAAAATCTTATCTCTGTAGCTTTGGCACGTTAGCAAATATTCTCAATTATATGTTCAAACGTCTTCATTCCTTGCTCATAGTATGCAAATACACATAGATTGTCAGACTACAAATCACACTTTAGAGATAATATTTTGAAAATAAAAACAATTTAAAAATTGCAAGCAAAACATTTGTCATTATTACTAAAAGAAAATCTTAGTGAATGCCTAAGAGTTTTTTCAAATACATTAATGACCATGTTTAAAATGAAAAATTAAATGAGTTTTCTTATACCTACCATGCTAACCAATAACATTCACCACAAAGCATTCAGTGTTAACAACTTAAGTGTTCTGGGGATCCTGCAGGATTTTTAATACTGAAAAAGTAGGTTGACATCTTGATATTTTGCTTGTGTATTTTGTCAAGCAGTTTCATGCAACTGGAGGTTCCCAACGATAAGCTATCAAGGCAGTCCACTAAAAACATTTGTAAGGAAGTTCAGTTTGTAAAGACCTATTTTAGCCACTAATAATTCATGATGTAGCTGAAAAATATTTTGCTACTCCCTTGCCAGTTTTTTTGTGCCCCTACAAAAAGAGCAGTCTTTTACGTAAAAGCAAAGTTGACCAACAATGTAGGCTTCAAAGTTGGTGCAGAGGTTAGTTGAACACATTAAAATACTTGCCTCCTTTTCTGCTACTGGTTCCTGCTGTTCAATTTCTGTGTAGTCAGAAGTTTTGGAGATAAGATGGCTACTGAGGAAAGGTAATATATCCTGGGGGAAGGAGCAAATGAGTCTTCATTGCCATAGATGTATTCTTATTAAAATCCTTAAACCACAAATCACTAATATATAAGAATTGCCTCAACAAGCCATACTTTAAAAACATTTTTTGATGTAATAAATATTGTATTGGGAAAAATGGATAAGGATTGGCTATCAATACAAAGATAAATTACCTCATCAGATAAATGTTTCTCTAAAAAAAAAAAATATATATATATATATATATATATATATATATTTTTTTTTTTTTTTTTTTTTTCATCCCAATTCCATTTTGACTACAAAGCTCTAAAATTATTTTCAGACTTGGGGCACACACACGGTTTGGATAAAATATACATTTAACTGTTGACTTTATATGAACACAAGCCAGCATTTCAGCATGCTGAAGTTATCCCTTGATTGTCAGGCCCTTTTGAAAGATGTATTAATTCTCTCAAGGTTACATTAGTTTTATTTAGTATAAAACTCTGACTTATTTAGTAAGCTGAAGTAATTCCATTTATAATAGGTACCTAGAAATCAGAAAAATAATTGGCCCTCAAAGAATTCAACCAAATAACCCACACTTTATGATTAGAGTTGTAATGAGAAACTTCAAAATCTGCACCACAGATCATGTTTTATTTTTATTTCCTTATTACTTCCTTCAAAGTATTTCAGTTAGAATCATCAAGGGGGTGGGTGAGTTTTATATGGACCTTGTTAATGTGTGTCCTCAGATCAGTGGAAGATGGAAAATGTAGACAGCCTTCTCATCCTATTCAATTTTTGTATTTCAATGAATCCTCTATAAAAGACCTAATTCAATATACTAAAGACCTTCTTGTAATTTTTTTTTACTATTTAACTGGTATCAATTTAGTGCAGTTTTATCCAAATGTTTGCTCTCATTCTTGTCATAAGAGTGATTTTTTCTAGTCAAAAATGACCTCCATTTTGGCTGCATTTTAGTGCCCTTTTCATTTATATTATCATATATACTCTTCTTAATCCTGAACTCATCAATTACTGTCTTCTCATGTCTCAATTCCTCTTAGTCACCAATTTTTAGAAGATAGTAGCAAGACACTATAGAGCACCATAATTTGTCCATCCACTTCTCAATTAATGGGCAGCCACTGCTTCATTTTTTCTCTGAAAAATGTCCTTGGTGGGGCATTTTGTCTTTGAATTACTTGGAATATATGCCACAAACTGAAATCACTGGGTAAAAAAACCAGAAAATTTTAGAGACTTTTCTTGAATTCAAAATCTACAGTATATAATTGTTTTCTCATAGTTTCTCCAATACTGTTTCCCCATCATCTTTGCCAATTTGAAAGATATGAAATCTCAGAGCTGTTTTCATTTGCATTCCTCTTAAAAGTTTTATTTTAATAGTTTTAAAATTGTTTTTATTGAAGTAATTTCTTCTCCGGGACCACCATAGGATATGTCTAAATTTTAATTTTACATTTCTCCAGTCATTGTTAATATGATGTTCTGGTTTTTTCTTTTCATTCTTCATCAGTACCATATAAGTCATAGTTTTTCTTTGAAATCATATTTGTTATTTTTTAACACATCGTTCATATATAATCTATTAAGCCATTGCTAAATCTAAGGGCCCAGTTTTTTAATAGCATTTGGCATTTATATTTTCTTTTTGCTTCTGATTTCCAGTATGTTATATACTGAATGGGATCTCTAAAGGGTAATAGTTTAGAAACTTTCCTTGCTTAATTACAAATTGTTTTCCAAAATTACAAAATGTTTTCCAATTTCCAAAGTGAGATTGTTCTAACCAACAATGTAACATTACACCTCTCCAATAATGAAGATTTTCTTCTTCAGTCACTACTTGTTGGGTGGGAGACAAAACCTATGCTATTTAAATTTCCTTTTCTCCCCTATTTGAGCAAATTTGCATGTATTGACAGTGATAGTTTGTGGTTCTCCCCTGGAAAGCTAATTATCTATTGGAGGAATATTTTGGCTTATATGTTTGTATAAGTTCTCTATGTGTCTTGGCTATCAGACTTTGTAATATTTTAGGTAATTTCTTTTTGCCTTATTCAACATTTTGCTGTTTTGCTTACACAAACCTTTTTACATACATTCTAATTTTTGCTATGGACACTTTCATCCCTTGTTTCATTGAGAAATTTCTCTTTAGTCCTAGTTATGAAAGATGCTTTCTTTTCACTCTCATTCCCTTTAATGTTAAGCAATTTTGGCCATTTACCCACTTCAAATCTATTATGGTATATGGCATGCGAAACAAACCTAACTCTAATTTTTGTGAAAATTTTTTCAGTTTTCCTAGTAGTTCTTGTCAGGAAAATCATTCTTCCAATAGTCTGTGTTTATAGGCTTACCAAACTGGAATGCTATGTTCAATTGCTTTTGGATTCTGCTTGTCTGATTTTTTCATTGATCTAGTTTTCTATTAATTTTCCTTATTTTAAAATTTTATTTTAATTGTATTTATGTAAATAATGTGTGGCTTGATAGGTTAATTCAGAAACTTTTTGTATTTTTGAAATATTGAGAAGAATTTTTCCATTATTTAATATTATCAATAATGCATTGAGCACTGATTATTTTGGGGAATTTCCTATCCTGTTATTTTACTTACTGACATCATCTTCATGAATTATCTTCTATGATTGTACTTTTGAGTAAACCATCATGTCATCTACAAATGGATCTTATCTCCTTTTTTGTAGTCAAAGTTGATACTTTCATTTTACTGATAAAACTAGCATTTCTACTACTATGCCAAATAGTAGTAGAGATAAAAAGCCATTCTTAATTTACCCTCCTACTTATTGAGAAAGTTTTCAGTGTTTCTCTGTTGCCCTTGGCTTTAAGTATACACTTTTGATTCTTGCATCCATTGAATAAATTCCACTTGGTCATAATAAATAACTTTGGGAAAACTCATTGTTGCAAAAACTCATTATACTAAGGTTTCATGTATAAAACTTCATCA
Source organism: Sminthopsis crassicaudata (assembly GCF_048593235.1). Classification (NCBI taxonomy): domain Eukaryota; kingdom Metazoa; phylum Chordata; class Mammalia; order Dasyuromorphia; family Dasyuridae; genus Sminthopsis; species Sminthopsis crassicaudata. The sequence continues at coordinate 314,073,343 of NC_133618.1, forward strand.
ATAATTATAATATTCTGCTGTAGGGATTTCTTCTACTTTCTCCTAGGAATCAAGCCCAGTGCACTTCACTACAGCACCATCTAACTGATTTGTTGATTTTTATTGGGTTTCATTTTAGATTTTCTAGTTTTTATAATTTTACATTTATTTCAATCATCCTCTCGATTTCATTTTCAGAGGATCCCCACCCCCTCATCTGCCCTAGTGGCATCATTCTAATTTGGTTATTTTCTATAATTTCTCATGTGCTGGACAGAGCTGGCCATTATAACAATCTATCCTTTCATCACTAGCTTTCTGAAATTTTGACTATTCAAGTATTATGGAACTAAGATTTGCACCCACATAGCACGTAACAGAAATACTTCACACTTTGGTTGGAGATGAAACAAAGGAAAAAAAGATGCTACTCTATATCTTTCTGCATCACTCTTCTTCTCCCCCCATCATGACAAGCATTGTGAGAGAAAAATTCTTGGGATTTTTTCTGGAGTGGGGGGTGGTGTGAAATAAGTAATATCTGGGATCTTTTCCATTAAAAAAAAAATCCCTTCAAGATATCTTTTTAAAAGGTTCTAAACACCTTTCAAATTATAAGTTGCCTCCAGCACAGATTTCTTTTGGATGTCTTTAAACAAATTTAGCCATTCTTTTCTACTTCATCTTCCTAAATGCTATTGGTATTATCACACAGTACACTAGATACAGAAGTAGTAGAGCCAAAATACATAGTTCCAACTTTTGTCCATAGAAAAAGATCACTGAAAATTATTGCAGGTTTGTTCCACTGTGCAACTGTTTATAAACCTAGATTAACTGGGTTGGCTGAATCTCAAATAAAACTTTCTGTGGACTCTCTATTTCTTAAGACTATACTATTCATCTTCTATTACCTTACTCATGTTGCAATAATACTTTTATTAATTTCAAATCTATGCTGTCTGCCCCATCTCTTAACAAAGTTATTACATACTTTCTGGCTCAGACATCATGGCATCCATCACTTAAGCTTCTCTAAAGAAACAATGTCTTTAATTTTGCTCATTTCACAATTTTAGAATTGACAAGCTTATCTAGTCAAGTTTGATTTACTATAAGCATTTATGTCATCGTATCTTTAGCTTTTCTCCTAATCTGAAGACTATAGGAAATAATTGTCTTTGAAAAGAGACCTATATTTTTAACTAGCTATTTTGTCTAGTGAGTCAATTTCACCTTCATGATATTGTTAATACCTGTCCCATTCAAACTTTAGAATTTGAAAGTAAAAGATATAGGCTTGATTTCCTGGAATATAAACATGAAATCATAAATTTAACATCTTTTCTTCTTATTGCTTAGTCCTGAGTCACATTTCCCATCATGGTTTTTTGTTGTCTTTTCTGTTGTCAAAAGTTTGCAATGAAATAACTAAACATATGTTCACTCATTTGGAAGAATCATCACTTTCTTCATTTATTTTCTCTCTTCTCTAAGGGATGTTGACACAAGAGCTGCATTTATCTTCACAGAGATCTGCCTGCTCATATTCACCATAAGCAATACAAAGTGATAAGGCCAAGTCACTATTATTTCTTCTTGTCTTTGGGCACAGAATGAAAACAATTCTATCAACTCTATTATTATTTACTCTTCTAAAGAGGATGTGAGGAGAATGTATCATTTCTTCGTTAGTGACTTCTTTAATTGTTTTAGTTTTTTGAATAGCAAAAGAGATGTGATCCATTTCCTAAAGTAGTCTATATCTCCTTAATAAGGTTTAACTCTCAGGTTACATCATGGTATAGAAGTGTGCTCAAGACTCCCAATGGCTCTTTCAGAGGATCTCAAGTTGTAGCCGATCTTATAAAGCAGAAAGACTTTGAATATAGGCCCTGAAATAGACTGTGTCTGTAGTACAGTTGGGAAAAACCCAATTAGCAATCAGGTCAGGATATTTTTGGCCACTTCATGTGATGGTATGGACTAAAATACAAAATGATTCTCAGTCCTGTGCAATCCCTTCCTGCTTCTTCAGTGGTGGTAGCAAAGTAACAGGAAAAGGGGTAGAGACTGCTAAGTATTACATAGTTCTTAGGTCAACTACAAAAATTAGCTTAACTGTTTATTTCTTACCATGCAATCTTTGTCCAGCAACCAGTGAGTTGACACACACTATTAGAAGTTATATAATGAACACATTAAATCTCAACAAATTTTTATACTAATAACTTACCAAGTTGGGGGAGAAAACTAGGGTCAAAATTTCAGCTTATTCAGATTATGAAAAAAAGGTATTCTGATCTTGTAAACTTAAACACTTTTAAAATAAGAAGGTTCATATTTAATGAAAGTAGTTTGCTCTGAAGAAAAGCAAAAAGCTCACTAGAGTATTTTGTCCTGGCAAATCGAGTCTAACAGGCAAAAAGTAATGAAAACAGATGGCTCAACAAAGTTTTTCATTATTCCCTGAGCAAATATTCTGGGCAAAGAATTGCCCCACTTATAATAAATCTAAATCCAGGGGCACTGAACAAATGAATAGTATTAGTCAGGAAGAAATATTCACAAAGGGAAAGTATCTGATTGGGGAAAAAAAAAAAAAAAAAAAGAAATGCACATTAATTGAAATTTCTATTTTTTCCAGCTCATCAAAACATTACACATATCTATCCCAAGCCATATTTATCTTGATTTACAGCTGTTACTTTTTTCCAGTCTAAATCTTTCAAATCTGTTACTAAGGACTCCAAAAGGAGAGTGGCGAAACTTCATAAACTGCAAAGAATTTAAAATTAGGGTCTTGCCCATACTCATACCAGGGGAATGATAAAAACAATAGAAAAGGAACTGTAACAAATCATGAACTCAAGAAATCAACATATGGTTAAAGTATACCAACCTTCAAACTGTTAGTTGCCAGAGAAGGGCTGCAATTGCTTCCATTTTTTCCAAGGCAGAAACAATACAAAAGAATAGCGATTTGACAGCAAAATATTGAAGATCAAATTCACATATAGGCATAAGCCAAAGCTGCTCCATTTAACTAAAGGAAAGTTTTCTTCCTTCAGAACAGGAATGTGTCTATTTACTATATAGTACTGATAAGTTTCCATTTAGGTGCAGAAGGTAATATAACAAAAAGTGTGTGTAGAAATAGGAATACTGGAGAACAATACCCAATAAGGCCCTTTATCAGTATTTTCACACTAAAGGAAGCAATGAACAAGTGTCTTACTGCAGTTCTATGTTAAAATAGATATATATTGTTTCCTAACACTTCAGTGAAACAAAATTTACCACCACCTATAATATGAAGGAAAAAAATGCTTCTAAAAAACTAAATATGTATATTATTGCCTTAAAGTAACTAGAATTGTAATATTTCATTTTCTCTAACCCCTTATCAATGTTTACACCCACATCCACATATTTAAAGCACTTAAAACTTGTTACCTTCCTGATTCATGCATTTGTAAACATCTACAGCCAAAATATGGAGACTTTTAAAAGCATTTGTAAACCAATTTGTATCTGTTAATTTTGCAATCAAAATGTACTATGCCATTAAACAACGTGGAAGAAAAATATATCATAAGAAGCCATGGCAAAAAGTCATTACATTGTCTAAAAAGCTGGTTTATCTGTTTAGCAAAACTAAATTACCTGACATGCTGTTATATACATGTTATTCCATAAGATTTTTCTAAATGAAATTGCAATTTTCAGACAATAATGAAAATTCACATTAATGGGGAACAATATCAGAGAATTTCTCATATAAGCACTTAAGTGACATATTAAATATTAGGCCCAAAGTATTCTGAGAGAGCATTAAAGAGGAATCAATGGTATCTTAATCTATATTTTGAATACTGCAAAATCCATCCAATCTTTTGGTAAGTTTACAAAAGGGAGTCTTAAGTTTAAGATTAATGTTCTTCCCAAGAAAGTTACTAATGTTAAGAATACTGGATTAGGAGATCTGAATCCTATTCTTGATTTTACCACTATCTAGTTATGTGGCATCAGTTAAGGTTTTTCATCTCTATAGACTGAATTCCCATTATAAGATGGAGTAGAGCTAAAAGGTTTCAAACATGTCTTCCAGCTTCAACATTCTAAAGAGAAAATATACATGCCTACCATGAAAGCACACTGAAGCAAACATACTAAGTGTCCTCATCCCTGAACATGGGAAAAAAAGGGAAAAACAATGTAGAAAAATAAATTCTAGTTACATCTTTAGGGAACAGGAAGCCATTCTGTCAAAAACATGTAGTAAGTCTCTCCCAAGAAAGGAATATTAGATAAGTTGTAAATTCAGATATATTCAGTTACTCAAATATAGTGTCTTAATTTAGGTAACAATGCCAAAAGCTGAAAAACACCAAATATGCCTCTTTGAGAAAGACTTCAAGCTTCTTATAGATAGGAACAATTATCTTAAGTGGAAAATGTATCAATCTTTCCCTTGTTGTCCTCTCATGTTCATACCTATAGGCCCTTCTTAGGATTAGATCTCTAAGTCAGTGTCAGAGGGATATCAATATAACTAAGATCAAGATGAAACTGCAAAAGAAAATGCAGACATCTATTGGGCATCCAGGCAGGAGGTTTATAATCCAAAGGAAAAAATTCAGCTGCATGCCTTGGCTAATCCATTTCAAAATGAGGCACTTTTACAGTATTTATCCCCAGAGTTAGCATTTACTTTTTGTCATTTGTTCAAAAGTTGTTCTTAAAGAAAGAAGTTGTAACCATGAGAGAAGGGATTTTTCTTTTTATTCCATCTCCATTTCTTAAATATAATTGAATAAAATATGTCAACTATCAGGTCCCAACTCATAAAGAGCAAACAAACTCCTAGTAAATTTTGAGTAAAAGGAATGCCAACATTAAATAGATTAGTGGGGAGAAATGACATGTTATCAGTCATTAAAAGATAAGGACAATACCAACCTCAATCTCTGATTCCCCAAAAGGGTAGAAGATAAGATCCCTGCTTCAACAAAGTTTGTTCCGGATTGATTTATTAAATTACATGAATAGTTGAAGTAATGGATTACTTAATTCATTTGCAATTTAAAGATGTTAGGCTTTCCCCCATTATTATTTAACTCATTTTGCAGTGACATTGAGAATACTAGAATAAAGTAATAAACTAAAGTGTGTGTATATATGTATGCATCTCTCTCTTTATATACATAGGTATATACAGATAAAAAATGCACACATATAGATAAGTATACCTACACACTCAGACACAAAAACCCACACACCCACCCCAGATTCTTAGGACCATAAAGAGTTTAAAGAACTCTACAAGAGGTAATATATCAAATAGAGAGCATCATCCAAGTCATAAAGATCCAGGTTTTCAGTCTTTCACATACAGGCTATGTGACTAAGGGCTTGTCATTTAATCTCTATATGTCCCCAAATAAAACCCTAAGATTCTTAAGTAGGAGATCACTTGCTTATCTCTAAGGAGTTTCTTCAGTAGAAATTCTTTAATGCAAACATAGATCTGGATCCCATGATTCCTTACACACACACACACACACACACACACACACACACTTTCTCTCTCTCTCTCTGCCCTCTTCTCCCACCATCTCCCCTAATTAAGATTACAGAATTTAATCTCCTGAAGGGCAGGGCTTTATTTTTTGCTTTTGTATTCCCATAGCACAGAGCCTTTGCATACAGGCATCTTGCTGGATTGAAATTTCTCCAGCCTTGCTGAAGGAAAAATTTAGGTTTTAGCTCAGTCTTTTGTATTCCCAAAGAGAATACATATGTTAACAGATCTGAGGTAGCAACAAACTGACACACACACCAATTTAACATTATATTTAATGTATTTTCCAATACATCTATGGCTGTTTCTGATTCATTCTGCTCACATTTATAATGCATTCATTAAAATTCTTTCAATTTTTTTCTCTACTACGAAATTTACAAACCATAACACATTTTTAAGGCAATTGCTATATGAATTTCTTTTGGCCATTTGGGAAACACTCTGAAATCTGAATAGCAAAGCCACAAAATCGGTTCAGTTTTTTCCCAAGTCAATTTCACTTTCTTTTAGGTGCAGTTATTTGATCTCTAACCTCCCAATAAACCTTTGCACTAAAATCATGTGAATTAGGAAAGGCTTTGCCATTAATGATTAATGATTTGGGTTTATTCCCCAAGGTCATTATAACTTATCTCTAAAGAGTTGCCTTTTTCTGATCCTGCAAGCATTTCAAAGCAGGAGTGTTGTTTTTCATTTGCATAAGATGGCATAAGCACAGAAAGAGAAAAATGCCTGCAAGGATAAAATAGGGCCCACTCTGAGATATTGGCAATCGCTATTTTTTACTGTGTATGCAGTAACAAAGAGTGGATCACGACACAAAAATAAAAACCACAGCAGTAAGAGGAGCTTAGTGGGAATAAAGTAAGCCTACATCTTCTTCGGAATTACAGTGCCCATCCTGGATGCTTTATTTTTTGATATGAAAACAGACACCGGGTATAAATGATAAACTGTAAAATAAACATCAAGTTCTTATACAAACATTGAGATATTTTCCATTATTCCTGTGAAGAGTTTTTCATTGAAACATAATGAAAAAGGCTGAAAGAGTGTGTTAACAGAAATGTATTAGATCAATAAGCAAACAGAGAAAGGATTATTAAATACTACAAACAGTGTTTTTTTTTTTAATGTAGCAAATAATACATTCAGTATTGACTGGTTAAAGAACTTAGAAGCATCTTAAGTTTAAACATTTAGCATTGCAGGATAGAGAAAAGTACAGAAAAGGATTTCACCTTAAATTAGTGTTTCAGGGCTACAATTTCAAGTATATTAATATCTTGTTCAAAAAATGGTACTATCCAATTAATTGCCAGTCAAATATTAGTTCTTTTTACACCACATTGAATGTAAACAAGCAAACAAAACAATTCCTTAACTATAAATGTAAAGGAAAATAAGTCTAAATATTCAAGCTTTTTAGAAACAAACTTACAACTTGCTGTGTTGGGTTGTGAAATGGGAATGATGTTTGGGAAGAAAACTTCTCTCCAATTCCCAGGCTGAAAAATGACTTTTTTCCCCTTTGTTTAAAAAAAAATTTAAAAAAAAAAAAAAAAAAAAAAAAGGTAAAAAGAGGTCCTCTTCTCTCTGTAGACAGGAGGGGTATTTGGGTTCTAGCTTGGGAAATCTCCAGGTTATACCCTGGGATACCTATAATAAGATTGTTTTGTGTTGGAGGCAGAGTTCACTGATGAGGAGTCATCTAGTAAGGACAAGAAACCCAGACTTTTCAGGGTTATATTCCAGAGGATTCCTCATCACCTCATATCATTTTCTAGTATTTTGTTTGAAAAAAAAAAATCAGTACTTCAAGCTCAGCACTAAGGCATCATCCTACTGAACTCCATGGAACATATCAGTCCTGGCCACTAAGATTTTAATGGACACACCGGAACAGAGGAAAACAAAAAAGAAAAACATTATCATATAGAACAGGTATTCTCCAGGGAGCTAATGAATAACTTGAAATTAACCACTACCAGTCATCAAGAGGCAAAGATAGATAAAGAAGTCAGCTACAAAGACAAGAATGTGATCAAACATTGAACTTTTTGTTTACAATATGTAGGTCCTACAGAATACTGAGCTCTGCAACTGTCAAGGAAAACAGGCTTGGTATGTAAAGCTAGCACACATTAAAGACACACAACATTAAATACAAAAAATAAAATGGAAAAAAAAAAAAAAAAACAAGAGAAAGGGGCCCATGCTGTATAGCCCATGAACCTCATTGGCTTTATAGTGAAAGTTTATTGTTCTTAATCCTAGTACAATCAGCTACCAATTACATACAGTATAAAAAGGAAACGGCCACAAAGCAATGATGATACAGTCAGTCTGTGACTTTATACAGTGGAGGAAATCTGTTAGATTTCTTCCATGATCCCACCCTGGCTTTAGTAGCTAAACTATCAACCCCTCCCTTCCCAAAACAGTTAAAAAGAAAACTAGCATCTTGCTCAGGTATAGCAAGATTCTAATACCTCTTGGGGGACACTGGAGATCATCTGCCAATATTTAGAGAAACTTGTAAAAACTAAAGCAGCAGAAACAAAACATAAAACTGAACTTGGAAGCGATGTGACCCCCCAAAGGATCTCCATAAGTCCTTGACTTCAGAGTGCCTAAAAGCAATCATCCTGCAAAGAAAAGAAAGGGGTGTTATATAGCATAATTTAACAGGAGAAAAATTACAATCTTACAAAAACTATAGTACTACATCTCTATATCTCTCCTGAAAAGTATATAGCAGATCTAAGTTCTTGTTGATGAATTCTTTGGAGAGAGTGAGGAGTGGGCAGTTATACAAACCTGCTTGCCTTTTTAACTCCATTTATAGGCCATTACACCCATGACTTGTAAACATGAGTAACTATTATAAAACTGTGTTAAGTATGCAAGGAAGTTTTAAATCCTCTGAGGAAAGGATGCAATTTTTTTTTTTTTTTTTTTGGCAGAAAGAACTACTTTACAAATTGTTTAGAAAATGTTACAATCTTACCTTAAAGGCAAAAAGGACTCCATTCAATAACTAAGTCTCAGATATATTTGGTGCGATTGAGGGCTCTTTCAGCAAGGTGACCACTTTCATCTGTGATCTTCTCCCAGTCAGTTTGTCCAACCACAAAACCTATGGCCCTTTTCCTATCTGCATCTTTCTTTTCTTCCAAGTCTGCCCATCTTACCTACAAAGAACAGAGCATTAGGCTGGGCCTTTCAAAAAGAAATATGCAAGAATAGAATAAGTTTCTTTCCTTCTGTGATTAGCCCATGGAAAAATTAACTTAAAATCAGTGATTTAAACAATGAATCTATTTAAAAATAAAAAAAATAATATAAGGAAAAAATGGTAAACTCGAGTCACAGGAGAGAAAATTCTTGAAACACTTCTTAAAACAATAATTTTCATTATGAATATAGTTGAGAAAATGGCCATTCAGAATGTTAAAGTGCTATCTATTCTAACTCCATATTAAATAAGGAACATTTAAAAGATATAGTGAAAAAAAAAAAAGATATAGTGAAAAAACCTTTATACAATAATTCCCATATAAATAAGATGTAATGCTTAGTATCAAGACTTTCTTTTGATGTATTCATATATCTCACTTATCTTGACATCTCAGACACAGAGAGAATATAGTCACTACCATACCTATTTAAAGAGAAGGAAAGAGCAATCAATCAACAAGCATTTATTAAATGTCTTCTAAATGTCAGACACTGTACTAGGCCCTGGAGAAACAAAGACAAAAAAGAAATGGTACTTTCAGGAACTTACATACTACCAAGGAAGTGGTATGTAAATATTTCCAGGAAAATGATAACTAAAAATGAAAAAATATGGAAAGCAAATACAAGGTCATTGGGGGAGGAAGAGTGGGGAATATGGCTGGGATTAAAGGCAATAGCAGGGGTGGGGGGAGTTGGAGTGTGGTGGAGATTAGGCAAACCTCATGCAAGAAGGTAGTCCCTGTGCTTAACTCTGAAGGAAACTCAGTATCTAAATATCCTTAGAGTTGAAAAAAAACTGCATTACAGGCATGAGTATAGCATATGCAAAAGGACAGAGATGAAGGCAGAATGTTGTATGTGAGGAACATTATAAGTAGGATGGTTTGGTGTGAATGTAGGCTATGTAAACATTAATTTCCTGAAATAAACCTGGTTAATGAAGCTGCAGCCAGACTATGAGAGCTTTAAGCATCAAAAAGAGGAGTGTGTATTTTATTTCAAAAGCAATTAAGGATCTGCCAAGTTTTTGAGCAGGGAAACAATCCAGTTATACCAAGGCTTCAGGAGCATTACTTTTGTAGCTAAGTACAGATGGAGTGGAAAAGGAGATACTTAGAGAAGGACATTGTAATAAACCAAGACAAAAATCGTATGACAATGAATATAATGTTAATTAGTAGCAAGGTTTTGGCCTTGGAGACAGGAATCTTACTTCCTCTCCTATGCCAGTAACCTCTTTAGGATAGAATCTATCATATTTGGAAATTATGAAGAATATTTATAACAAAGCTTCTCCAGAGGAATGGAAACTCCTTGGGAGCAGGAACTATCTCCTTTTTGTCTCTGTAACTTCAGTACTCAGTACATTATGTCAGATACAGGAGGTACTTGTGTCTGTTAAATTTACTTATCCAGTATTTCAAAAACATATGTGAACCATAGCTTCTGCCATGTATCAATTTCTGCAATATTTGTGTTTGGCAAAGATATCTATCAGCACACATTAAAAAAGGGCTATGAAATAGGAGACACAAAAGTGATCTCTACTTTGAGTTAAGAAATTTCATATTTTCAGTGAGGGTAAATAGCTACTTTCTGAAGAACAGCTACCACCCCAATTATTTTCTAAAGAGATGATACTGAAATTAATTTGCTCTCCATGAACAATACTTGGCACAAATAAAGGCAAGTAGCCCAAGAACATTCTGAATAGCAAAGAAAATTCCACAAAAGGAATAAAAATCTTCACAGATAATAGTACTAATTATTCCTGATTCTCCTTTGAAAAGTTAATTTTCATGATTGAACATTTTGTTCAATTTCCTCCATTGGCTTTCCTGAAAAACTTAGTGAATAATTCTCTTCTCTGTGTGTGATGCTAGTTATCTATGTGTACTTTAAATTTATTCTATCAGAGATGATGGATTTCTTTTGATCCATCCATAACCTTCTTTGCTTAGTCTCCCTTATGATCAGGGATGCCTGTGAGTCAAATGACTGTGGTTACTAGATATGAATAAATTACCCATGAATTAAATTCATGGCTTTGTTATCATCAAGAGAGCTGTCAATCCATTCAGATCTTGAATAATCTTAAACTCACAGGACAGATTTAGAGCTAGAAAGTCACATGCCCAGGGGATGGGATAAGGGCAAAAGGGAACTAGATACCTTTGCAATATGCTACACTTCCTTAGCTTGTTTTAAATTATAGTTCTAAATAAAATTGGTTATATGTAATTTTCTATTCTCTATCCCGTTTTTGAATTGAGGATTTTGCTTTGTTTGAAGTGAATTTAAAGATTAAAAAAAAACCTAAGGAAGTAGCATATTGAAATGGAAAGCACCTGGACTTTTGAGTTAGATCTTGTGTTGAAAACTCTCTACTGTTCTTTTTTTTTTTTTTTAAAGGCAAACAGAGGTCAAGGAATTTGCTTATGTTTGAGGCCAGATTTGAACTCAGATCCTCTTGACTTTAGGGTTCATACTCTGTCCACATTGATATCTATTTTTCTTCCCTTTCTGCCCCTATCTCATCCCCTGGGCATGTGACCATAAGGGAGACTAAGCAAAAAAGCTTATGGATGGATCAAAAGAAATCCATCATCTCTGATGGAATAAATTTAAATACAATAAACTAAAAAACTTAGTTTCTTTATAGAAGAACATAAACAACAACAAAAAATAAAAAGATAAAACTATATTATAAGAAATGTCTTTTGATTAAATGTGTATCTGTATCACTTGGAAGTAATTGAAATGAAATCTAAAACTCCAATTTCAGTTAAGCATTTCGGTAAAATATAACAATGATAGTTACCACAGGACCACCTAAATATTTTGTGGCATAATTTAATTATGCTGAAAAACAGACTGAAAATGCTTAAAAAATCAAATACCCAGGATACAAGGCCTGGTGCTGAAATGTGATGTGATACGTGTGTGTGGTTTGGACATTGGTTTGGCAAGCTTAAGGTTGCAGTGAAAAGCAAGTTAGAAGAGTTTAAAGGTGACTTCTATTTGGTAGCAAGAAAGAAGGATGAGGAGCCAAAAATCAACTCTTTGCTCACAGGTGCCTTTATTCCCTGTAACACAATTATACGATAACATACATGGATGTAGAAGTTATGGGTATGCCCATGACAATAAAAAAAGCATCCAATCAAATACCTGTATTATGGAGAACAAAAAGTGCTGGAGGAAATATTATCACTGGATTTGCAAATCAGTATCATTAAGGAGGTCTTCCTGGTGAATAACCTTTTTCTAAGGAACTGCTTTTGCTTTACTGAGAATTCCACAGTACAAGTTATTATTCAGGAGAATGAAAGATTGATCCAATGTCCCAAGTAGATGTGGCTATCAGTCCTACTCCCTTCCCATTTAAGAATCCCTAGAAATCTAAAGGAGGAATATGGGAATGGACAATGGCCTAGAGATCAAGCAGGCAGCACAGCAATAGAGCATATATAAGCTAGATACATGTACATACATATACTTTTTTTTCCCCTTTTACAACAGTTTTTGGATGAGTCAACTTTAAAATGTTCCCTTAAATACTCAAGTTATTCTAATATTTCATTTAACAAAAGATACTAAAAACACAGGAAACAAACTGGATTTTCCTCTTAAAGCAAATGTTAAAAAACAAAAACAAAAACTTACACTTTGCCTCTCTGTTAATATATAAATTCTAGCCATTTTTTCCAAAGATGATGGACCAACCTTCATATCTCAATAAGCATTTTGGCTCGTGGTGTACTGTTTAATAAATGCTTGCTGACTTGAACTGAACAAGATACAATTCTATTCATTTCATTTTATTTAAGTTCTCTACTCTCAATGCTTTTCAATAAGTATTTCAGCCAGGCAATTCATTAGGTCTCTCTAGTGTTTTGGATTACAAAAATAAAAGCATGTGCTTGTTCTGTCCAGATTGACACTTTGGAGGATCTCAGTACCAATCTGAGTCCTTGATCTTGGGACAGGAGTAAGGAGCAGAACCCACGTGGATGGTCAAACATGGAGTTTCATGTTCTCTCAGCCTTAAATGCCTTAGTACAATTTCATCACTACAGTATACTGTGCATGTGCTAACTATAAGCACCTTGCTATTATTATGTAGATGCCTCTTTGCTGCAAGTATCTCTGCTTCAAGTAGACCACCGGTTGTCACGCCCCCTGACTTCTCAGGAAGGCTGAGATGCCCCCAAGGGGAGATGAGAGCCGAACCAGATATTATCAGCAGGTTCCCTCTGGGTTGAAGGATCTTACACTCACCCAAAGTAATCCCACTGTCTGTGGCCCTCTACATCTCCCGCTTTCTTTTGTTTTAATTGAAGCAGATATACATAAATCCATCAGCATGGGAGGAATCACACAAGCAAGTAGTAATATCACACAGGCTAGTAGTAATGTAACAAAACGAATCAGCATGAGGAATCACACAGGCAAGTAGTAATGAACACTATGAATCAACAAACAATATGAATCAACAAGGTATTATAAAAGATTTCCATGAGTCCTAGAAGGAGGATATATAAATAACAATCACACATACACCTCCTTCAACAGCCAAGAGATTGGTCCAAGACCAATCTATTGTCCATCACTTCATGTGTCACGGAATCCAATGATTCCTGTAGGTTTTCAAGTCCTGCATCAGTCTCATTAACAATTATTTTTGATGTTCATCAGTCAATTGCCATGCACGTAGGGCTAATTGCCATGCTATTTCAGTGGCAGACGTATTCAGAGATGGAACCACCACATGTTTCTTGGGTCTTCTCCATTTCGAAGGTCTTCTCTTTTTCCATCTCTCTCCGAATCCGAAGGATGAGGCGAATATGGAAGATGAGCCAAATAGGGAGGACGAGCCGAATACGGAGGACGAGTCAAATACAGAGGAAGAGTCAAATACGGAGGACGAGTCAAATATGGAGGATGAGTCAAATACGGAGGACGAGGCGAATACGGCTTGTTGGCACCCATCTAATTCCTTCTCCATCTGTAGAGATACAAGCAAATCTTCTGCCCCAAGCTGTTAGTCTGTCTGGTCCCTTCCATTCACCACTCTCCGGATCTCTCCACATCACCTGGCAATTATCTAAAGATATCGGAGCTGCTTGCACTGAACACTGCCCTTCCGGCGGGTTATGAAACCTGTCTGCCAGAGCTAGTGCATCTTCATCAAAAACCAAAAAATTAGTAGTATAGAGAGTCAAGTTTAGAAGTTCTCTAGGGTTACCTGTGGTTCCCCCTTTCTTTTGTTTTTTTGGAGGAGTGTCTTGATGTCTCTGTTCCTCCTCTCTACTATTGCCTGTCCTTGAGAATTGAAGGGTATGGGCACAAAAGTGTATGAAATGTTTGGAAGTATATGCAGGTCCATTATCTGTTTTTATTGCTTGTGGCACACCCATAATTGCAAAAGCCTGTGTAAGGAATTCAGTGACCACTTGGGCTGTCTCTTTTACTGCTGCTATTGCAAAAGTAAATCCTGAGTTGTCCACTACAACATGGATAAAAGACAGACGACCAAAAGATTTATAATGGGTCACATCCATTTGCCAAATTTCAATGAGTCTCAAACCACAAGGGTTCTTCCCTGGAGGGAACATAGGAGTGTGGATATGGAGGCAAGCTATATAGGCTTTTACTAAGTTCCTAGCTTCCTCTTTTGTTATCCCAAACTGCAGATGTAAAGTTCGAACAGCCTGATGATATTTAGAACGAGATTCTTGGGTTGTCTGAAATATAGGAGTATTGGCTATCGTGGTAAGAAGGAGATCTGCCTTTGAGTTTCCATAAAAAATAGGACCTGGAAGTCCTATATGAGAGGGGACATGTAAAATATAATACTTACCTGGACGTTTTCTCACTTGCTCTTGAAGTTCCTTAAAAAGCTGAAATATGTTAGAAGCTACAAATTTTATTTGGGCTGTGCCGATTCTTTGTGCCACACCTATTGAATAGGCTGAATCAGATGAGTAAGGTGATGAGTAAGAGCTAGCATAATGGCATACCACTCATTCTGCTGAATGGAAGTTCTGATTACTTTTTTTATAGCCAAGCCATGAGAATATACAGCACAAATGTTATGTTTGGACGCATCTATAAAGATGATTAGTCCTTTAAGAGGAACCTTAGAAATATTTTCTTCAAAAATCCTTGGTCAATTATTTAATAGCCAGGTTATCTTTAAGGAAGACCCATGTGTAAAATATGGAGCTGTGGCCAATAAAATTTGCCATTCTGGTATGGTTTCACAGTATACAATGATTTGTTCATTGGTATAAAAGGTGTGTATCTTGTCAGGTCTCATCCCAGATAACTGTATTACTCACTTAATTGCCTTCAATAAGATTCTAGCCACAAGCATTGGCTAAGGAATAAGGTTTTGGTCTGGTTGTGCTTGGAGGGTCACTCACTCAATCACACTATTTCCTTGATGAAGGACTGCTGTGGGTGCCTCTTTTGTAGTAAAAACTGATATTTCCACGGGTTTTTAAATGACTTTTTCAATCACATTGGATAAAGCCAGTTCAACCTCTCTGAGAGCCTCTTGAGCTTCTTTCGTAAGCTGGCAGGGTGAGTGTAAAGCAGTGTCTCCCCTTAAAATGTCATATAATGGTTGCAATTGATAGGTAGTTAAACCTAACATTGGACGCGTCCATTGGATCTCTCCTATCAATTTCTGAAAGTCATTTAAGGTGTTCAACTTCTCTGTTCTTAAAGAAAGTTTTTGTACTGTAAGCACCTTAGGATATACTTCATATCCTAAATTTTGAAAAAGGAGCATGCCTTTGAATTTTTTCTGGGGCTATATACAATTGAAAGTTTTTTAGTGTTTCTATGATCAATAATACCATAACACAACAATACAATACATTAATACAACATTTGCTATTACTTTTCTAATTCTTTCTACTAAAATAAAGGTGAGTCTTTTAGCACTCAGAAAAAGTAACTGACAAAATTTCTTACCCTCTTCTTTCCAGGTTCAGAAGCTCGGGTATCATAATCATCTGGAAGTTGAAGATAATCCTCCATCCTACTGGCAATGGCTTCCCAGTCCCGCTTCCTCTTAGTACCAGTCCTCAAGCCATCCAACTTGTCTGAAGGACAAACACAGAGCCTAAGTGTTAAGGGAGACAGAGTGAGTTTGCACAAAGCACAAATACAAGGGAAATGGCTGGAACACACTTTCAGAAGATATCCACATTTCTGAAAGCAGCATTGCTTGTAGATCCAAATTGTCTTCAGAGCTGGGAAAACATCTGACTCTGAGCAACTTCCATCTTTTGTCTTTTACAATGGTTTGGTGGCCATAACGAAGTCAGCTGAATACCAATTCAATGGATAAATACAGGCAAAAGAGCATGACTGCCCAAATAGTCATAGCATTTCAGCTGTTATGTTCTGAAGGTAAAATGCAATTAATTCAGGTAACTTCTGAGGATTATCCCTTCTATTTAGTAGTTCAACACAATATTATTGCCCCATATTCGACCTGAATTCAACCTGAAATAATATTAGTATTGTGTTATACACACAAGAAAATGCACTGACAAAGATACAGAGGTCAATTAGTGTATAAAATTATTTTAGATGTAACTTCTATACAGCACAGAATCCTGGGTTTCAAAAGTCAAAATGATGATTTGAGGTAAAATGGGGGATTGATTCTCCATGGATTTATGTTCTATAGATACAATGTGAATCACCATTTTCTTCTGTTTCTTAGTCAAGTAATGTTTGACTATGAGACAAAAAAAAATAAAATGACCAAGTGTTGAGTACAATTTCTGGTCATTCAGTTCCAAAGAAATAGGGTCCTCATTGTGCTGTGATCAAGAAGTATGTGATTTTAAAATTATGTATGTTAGCCTAAATTACTTCAAGAACATTACATGGAAAAAATGTTAATATTTATTCCTATTGATTCAGAATGTCATGTGTGGAAATCATGTGTTATACTAGATGTATTTGTAGCCAAATGTGGCACTATAATTATGGGTAAAAATTCTTTCAAAAGTTCTATTTCTAATAACACTTCAATTAAAAAAAACATTATTAAGCTAACATGGAAGAGGCTTAAACTTCAGAAACATCAAGTCATACATAAACAAAAAAATTCATGTAGAACTTAAGTCTGAAAGAGAAAAACAGTCGAGGCCTTTAGAAACAAAAGTAGAATTGATAATTTTATATTTGTTACAGCAAAGTTTAATACATATTAATCATCTATTAATGCTTTACAAGTAGGCTTCAAAAATCAGTAAGATTTTATATATGTGGTACAACTTTGACCCTCTAAACCATAGTATTCTTGGAAATCAGCAAGACAGAGCAATATCTGGTCTAAAGGACTGCTAACAATTACCATTTACTTTTTACAAGGAAAGAGAAATTTCTATCATCTCACTATGGTGAAAAATATCCTGAGTCAATCAACTATATTCAAGAGTAAATTCTTTTTAATCGCCACAAACATCAAAACTGTACCCACAAGGTATGAATTAGAGCAGATCACACAGAACCTCAGAGAAATAACTCCTTGACTCATGAAGGGGCAAGGAATATATACATATTACCTTTAAAACACAGACACATACACACACCACCACATAAACATAAATCCATGCACCAATAAAGTTCTTCTAAGTACAAAAGTATATAGTATTATCAAAAGGACAACTCCAACACAGAATATGGTATTAAAAGAAAACTCCACAGGACTTTAAGACTTGAAAAGAGGTCAGTTTTGATATTAACATATTTCAAATCCCAATTCCAAGTATCATGACTACAAAATAGTATAGGAGGGCACACTAAGAAATAGAAGTTTTCCACATGGGCTGTCTGACAGGATTTATAGATTGAAAATTTGAGACTGGCAATATGGATAAAAGAACAAGTATTATTTTTAGTTATAAGTACTTGAGAATGCAATGTTTAATTGAAAACTTTAATACTTCACAAAGTGTTTAAAAGTTTCCTTCTTGTGTCTGAAGAAAAATTTCACACCTCTCCATAAAACATTCTGGAAACCCAAAACACACAGATGTGCAGCATGCGATAAGTAAAGAAGAACCTGGCATGGCAAACAGTTTTATAATAAAGAGGTATACTTGACATTAATGGCTTTGAGAAGTTAGAATTTCAAAGTGACAGGAAGATGAAGTCTAAGCAGATCACTGACTCAAACTGTAACTTCACAAGAAGTTACAATATGTAATAAAAGAACAAAATTCTCTTCAAATTAAACTGTGTTTTCTAAAAGTAAATGGCATTTCTAAAGAATCTGTTCCAGGTGAACAGAGCAGTCAGTTATGAGTCCGGAATGTAAAAATTACATTCTAAATTGAGATGTGGTCTGATTTTATCTGGAGTACAGAAAGTTAATACACAACAACCTATCAGCATTGGCAAACAGCATTGAGACAAAAAAGGTAACATTGTTAGAAAGTCAAAACCTGAAAGAGAATGTTGACTGATGGCCAAAAATACTTTGCTTTTCATAGTCTAATAAGTGTTTACAATTACGATATTTTACCCAGTGAATTAGCAGTTTTTCAAGACTCCATATCACATCTGCATGGCCTGGCATGTATTATCTAACATGAAGCAAGATGCTTGAGTTGTAACACCTATGGAGGAGCCACAGCTCCTCATATAAGATGGCAAGGGCAATATTCTCAACAGTTGCAAAACACACCTATGTACAGACTGCTTTAAATTACATTAAAATTATATCATTGCAAACAGAATCTAGGTATACTTAAAATTTATCAAAAACTTATAAAAATGTAGTATGTGCCTCAAGAGTTCTCAAATATTTTTTGTTCATGGCATAGTATTTATTCTTTGTTTTGAGGGATTGAGAGACTCATACATGTGATTGCAAGTGTAAGTTCCATATAACTTATGGAAGACTCATGCATGCAAATGCTCATCTGAGTTCCACATGCACTTGCAACTACAAGTGTAATCTGCGTACTCTTGGCCAAATTTCATAACATGCCCTTTGAGAACCACCGGGGAACTTAAATGAATGCAGACTGAGAAACTCATAGACACTGAACTAGTTGTTTAAAAACTTTTGGTTTAAAGACAGTATTTTTAGCCAGTGACTTGTTTGTAAATGAGGAAATATCTGGCCTCAGCCCTATTATGCTGTGATGCTGGTAAAAATTTGCCATGAGGAAAGCAGACTGATATTTGTGTCTATCCAATTCACAAGGGTACTACTTCAAGAATACTCAGAGAATGTCTGTAGAGCACTCAGAAACAAAAGCTGCTTCTGGTAAATCAATTAATGCATATTTAAATAAACACCTACTACAGGATGCTACAACATTCAAGTAAATGGGAATGGGAAGGTAAATAAAACATGTATTCTCTTGGTTGCCAAAGTCTCACTTCTTAGAAGTAAATTTCATTTCCTAGGCAAACTACTCAAAGAAGTAAGCACTTCCAGGACTGCACATATTTAATTTGCCTTCCACAATTGGACTATCTCCCAAAATAACAAAGAGATCTGAGATGAAAATTATCAAGTGGTGTAGAAAATCATTATCACTCTGGTTTAAAACAATAAAAACTAATTGCAAACATGTTAGTACTGATTTCTCATATTCACAGCCAGTTCTTCAAGAGGCTTTTAACAATTTAATTTCTGAATATCACAATCTAAATAAGTCTGTTCTTAAGATCTACTGGATATATACATACTTATATATATATAAATAGATATCTATGTATATACAGACACACACATATATATACATACATACATATACAATATGTGCTTTTTGATTTAAAAAAAAAAAATGGTAGGTAGCCCAGAATTTTTCCAGGAATTACTTCCAAGTTCAATATAGAACTACTTGGAAACATGCCATGACTATACTTCATTTTCTCATATGTTTTAGAAATTAAAAAGGAACAACCTGACTTGTAGAATTTTATCCGGGATCATCCTCTTAGATCACATACATCTTTTTAAGATATGTTTAACTGATATTTACCATATATATATTTTTAGTATTCTTTTCTCTAAATTTTATTTTTTTTCTCTCCCTGTCTTCAGAAAAAAAAAAAGTCAATTGTTAAAGAAAGGGAGAGAAAAATTCCAAAGTCAGAAAAACAGCCTAGCCAAGTATTACAATGTAAGGAACTTTATTTCATTTTAAGATAACTTTTAAAATGTATTTAAGGAAATATGTATTCATGTTTCTAACCATTCTTTTAAATCTGTAAATTTTAAAGGCGATTATAGCTGTTTGAAAAATTAAAGGACATAGCTGGTTCCCATTATGACTTCCCATGCATACAAAATACAAGATTATGCCAATGACTACCTATAGTTTTCAAGCCACATTTACTGTGTGGTTTCAGATAATTTTTCAAGAAATTACAACAAAGTATCTGGCCTGGTATAAGTAGTATTTACAGAGTTCATGAAAGTCTACTTTGATTACACAATTATAATTCATCATTCTCTTTGAGTGTTAAATATGCTAACAGATAAGTCAGGGCAAAATGAAAAGCATTTTCTAGGCAACTGCTTGTAACATGAACCATTCTGATTCAAGCAATCAACACAAGATGTGAGCAACTTAAACAATTTTCAAGTAGTAAGACAGTTCAAGAATTTTTAAACATTCAGCTATTAACTTCCCCATTGTATCAACAGTATTAAGAATATGAGAAAAGCAGAGACTTAAAAGCATTCTTTACTTTATACACCAATGCAGGATGCATCACATTCTCTTGTCTTTTCACAAAATGTGATTTCTTTTTTTTAAAAAAGCATTTTTAAAAGTCAACCCAAAATATCAAAACATTTCTTTGTGATGACAACTAAATGTAGTAAAAGTCCCATTGCATCCATAATTACATTTCTCCCCAGGAGAACCTTGCTTTGAATTACACCCAACTGATTCTGACAGATATTTCAGGCAGTTGTCTCCTTCCACTTTTCAGGGGACTCCTATAAGGAAGGCTCATTCTTCTCAGAGGCTTCAACTTCGTAAATACCCTTTCACTTTACTTTTACTTAAGTAAGAACAAGGGTTAAGGTATTCGCAATGAAGTCTATGATTGGATAGTGGTCACATTACACTTTAAAAAACAGATATCCAGTTGGTACCAATGTTACTAATCTATATAAAAAGTATATAAAAGGATCAATTTATGAATTGGCAACAATACTAAATTTATTTCACATTTTTTCTCTTTAGTCTAATATTTAACTGGCATTAAAAATATTTCATTTGTAATATTGTTCACATCTACATATAATTTTCAGGCATTAGAACGGCTAAATGGTTATCAAGAAGATATGATGGAAGATGTAATATGTGTGCCAAAAAGCTTCATTGAGTAGAGACTCAAGGAAACCTACTTTTCAGATAGAAGATCTATGTAAATTACCACCAGGTATCAGACATATAAAAACAGGAAAAACAGAATACCCACCTAGCTTTGCCTCAGATGTGTCCATCTCCCATTTGCTTTTCGGAATGTAACCCTAAATCGTACACAGAGAGAAGCTCGAAGGGTTAGAAAGAGACACATACATGCATATCATTTTTGAACTGGAAACAGTATTAAAACTGGGAATAGATTCAAGTTCCACTCATTAGTTATAACATTGCCTTGGGTAAAGCACAACCTGAATTATCAGCAGAGGAAATTACTCAGATACTAAATTCACCAAACTTGACTCCTTGGTCCATAGCAGTCACTATGGATGATCATGAAGACGCTCTGGGGGCAGCTGTTGCACAGACCTAACAAATGTGACCTAAATCACAGCTGTATAGCACATAAAACATAAGTGCATAGATGGTTACTATACTGATACTGATCAAAGTAACAGGACTTGTAATACATAACAGGAGCTAGGTTATTTCCTTAATACAACTTCAAACCTCAAATTGACTAGGCATATTTTCCCAAGAGTATTCAAACAAAATATGGTTTGTTTCACTGCAGTACTAAATATTCAATAGAAAGGAAAAAAAAAACTTAAGTATTACTAAACCCACAAATGAAGTGCAAACTTATTTTTAAAAGATTTGGTCACTTACCAGGTAAATCTTAGAAAAGTTAGATATTACTGAATTTATCTTCATTGGAGTATTGAATTTTAAAGCACTTCAAAGTACATTTTATCAGTTAAAAAGTATATGGTAAGGTATGCTTTATTAAATCCAGGGTCTAGCAGAGTGCCTGGCACATAGCTGACATTAATTAATGCTTACTGATTGATCAATTGATTAAATTACATTTCCCTTTGTGTAAAGTCAAATATCTCAGTAGATTAACTTATTGAATAAATGTATATGTAATAAACAATTATTTTATGAAGGTATTTCAAAAATTTCAAGGTCTCCAGTATATCTACTCATTCATCTTATTTTCAATTAAGAGATTTTGCTTAGTAAAGCTAATTTTTGTCATGCTTACTGTGAATCCCATTCCCCTATATTTGGTGCTCTGTTATGTGTTATATCCCCTGACATGCAGACTTTAATTTAACATTGGGGTTTATTTTAGAGTATTATTCTTTTTCAGAAAGAATTGTCATCTCTTTCAAGAATCAATAAAGTCCTCCTGCTTCAAACATTCAAGTTTATACAACCAAGTGAACACACACTATAACCAAAATATTTGTGACAGAGCTCTTGGCATCAGGCTCTATATTCACCATAGCACAATTGCTTTAAGAATCCTACAAGTGTTGTACATTTCTTGTCATTAGATGGCACCAACATCTCAACTTCAATTTACTAAATGTTGTATCAGGTCATAAATTATACTAAATTCTTCACCAAACACATTTTAAAAATAAGAACAGAACCAAGTCAAAACTATGCTGCAGGGAATATAAAAAAAAAAACAAAAACAAAAACAAAAAACAAACAAACAAAAAAAAAAAAAAAACAACTGATCCAGTTTGTACAAATTATACCTTAAAATCAGCTCAAAACATTAGCATCACCAGAACAATGCATTGTATAAACACTGACCCATTCCTCTAGCTTCACTGAGGTGCAAAGATGACAAAATAGCATCATACTACTAGTCACAGAAAAAAAAAGTGATTCTATTAACTTAACCAGTTAGCTTAGATCTTACCCAAATGGAATAATTTGGACAGTGCAAAATGCCAGGTATTCTGTGTATTCCGTTTATATAATTCAACTAAAGTAAGACTCACTCTTAACCCTTTGGGTGCAGGATGGTTGGATTTTTCCAAGGATCTTTTAATACAGTTAGATTAGGCCCTAAAAGCAGATCCTGAACCTGCTTTTTCCAATGGGTTAACAGTAGTCTTGTAACACAGCAAATTTGAAGAAAATGAACATGTACTCCAACTTGGGGACAGAAGAAATAATGCAAGAAACAAACTCTATTGCTTCTATTGTCTTCTCTCTGAAGTGAAAATAGTTAGTACTATTCCTTTTTCAGACCGATTATGTTCAAATACAAGTTTTCACCTAGATTCTGGCAAGTCAAAGGTCTCTTTAAATGAAATGCATATGTTACCTCTTCCATCAGGAAGATTCTTTCAAAAGTTAAATCTTTATGAATTTTATATGTGATCATTTCTCAGCACTGACACTACAGATAGAGAACAGATATTAGCAGTCAAATCTTAGCAAAGAGAATGGGCCCTTTACTTGAATTTCCCACCTGCAGTTTTAACAAATATGTCCAAGCACAGTTTAGTGAAGAAAAAAATGTATGTCTTAGCAACGCAAAACAAAACATGCTAAAAGTCATATGCCGTGAACTTTAGAGCTTATTTTTTCATGCACATTCAGAACCTGTGAAGTGGTTTCTACAAGTTGACATCATCTCTACAAATTCACATGATTTTCCTCAAGTCCTCTAAATCACACAAGGGCTCCATGGCTTCAGCTCCTAAAGATCATGTATGTATGCTAACACTTAACACTTTGGGGACTGGAAGCAGGGCTCAAACTTAGCAGATTTTCAATAAAGAGTATAAAGAGGGACTCAAGTGAGCCAATGAATTGAATAAACCTAGCAATATTTCAAAACAACAGTTTTTCATGCCACTGTGGGTTATTTCACTTGTCAAGCTATTCTACAGGCCATATTCCTGAATAACAGATTGAGCCAAAAGCACCTACATTATTATGGGGGAAATAGGTTGTGTTAGGTGCATAAGGACTTTTGACTCACTCTATGCAAGTCTAACATGAAGCAAACAATGTCACTGACTATATAAGACAAGACATATTTTCACATACCCTTTTAATAGGATAGAATTTAGAAGAACAAATCCAGTAGCAAGTGGTAATTAATTGCTACTTCATCTAATAACAGTTCTTAAGAAAGAGTTGATATAAAACCAATTCTGAAACCTTATAACAAGAACAGAGGTTTATGTAGGTGGTGGAGCTGACTGCACCACATACCTGCTGGAATATAATTCTATCTTACCCCTTATAACCTTAGAAAATTCAAATGTGGAATAAATGCCTATGAGAAGCAGTATTCCACCCAAACCTACAGCCTATAGATGCATGTGTAAGGGAAATTTTAGACATGCTCTGTAAAGAAGTTATTTACTCTATGAACAAAGACAACATTGCTTTGAACAAAGCAATGAGTTTCCTCAAGTCTTCTTAGGCATGCTTGCATACTGAATCTATGACTTTCTACTGCATGTAAAGGGAGCCACGGTGCTGGGAATGGAAGATTGAAAGGTCAGTTAGGCCCTTCTAATACACAATCTGTTCAAAGTGGCTGATCATTCTCCTACCAGTTCGCTTTCCTCTTCCTCTGCATCTTTCTTTTCTTCTTTCTGCTCTTCAATATTTGCATCAAAATCTTCCATCTCCACCTGTTTACCCCACAATGTTTATAGTTAAATGTGTTTATAGGTTAACATTTACAAAAACAGTTTATTCCAAACCATGACTTGGGAAAAGGACAGAGGATAAAGGTTAATCGTCATTTCACACAAATAATCAGCAGAACAGAAACTCAATTATGGCTAATATCCAATCTGAATGGAAAAATCTAAATTTAGAAGACAAAGTAGAACAAAATAGGAAATGTATTTTGGCAAATCATTCTGATTTTTTTTTTCTCCTTCTAAAATGCCTTATGTTAACTAGTTAAATAGTATGCTTGAAGTAGGCATTTTATACAGACCAACTATTAGACTTTAATAACTAAATAATTACTTCAGCATATTAAAAAATCTTAGAAACTGAGAAAGCAATCTATTACCACAATGATTAAAATGAGTAAAAACAGATTTTTTTCCCTTAAGAAATCAGGGAATATTGTTAAAATCTATTATAGTTAATAACTCAATTTTTTTTTCGAATCACAAAATGTTTTCTTAACTAAATCAGGCCTTTTAGTATACTTTCAGTTTAAATGAAAAGGGAAAATGATTTCTTAAATTTATATAATCATTTCCATAGGGTCATCAATTTTGATGTGGAAAGGCCTTAATGGCTTATCTGGGCAACCTTTCATTCATTCAGAAAGCAAATGAACAGCATAGTTTAAACCCAGATCCTCCAATTCCTATTCTATATATGATCCTTTTCCTACATCATCATCTTCACTAAAACCAGAGAAATTTGTTTCCATCTTTGACTATTTTCAGATGGTATAAGGATAACTCTTATACTTTTAGTGAACTTTGCAGTGCAAAGACTATACACAACCTCCAGAAAGTGATGGCTTATACATTACTCAAAAGTTGGCATTAATGACAACTTTAGGCTCTATCTCCTGTAACAATGGCCTATGAAGCTAGAAAACACAGAAACTCTATCATTTCCAACTCTTTTTCATTATGAAAATTCAAATTTGTTTTGCACTCAAATCTAAGCATATATCTACCTCTTCAATAGCAGCATCTTGCAACAAAGAACGAATATCCAAGCGCATCATATGACGAGGTGCAGTCTCCCAGTGATCAGCCATCTAGAGAGAGATTGATATAATAAGGACACCTGACAGAAGTAGCATAGTAGAAGGATCAATGACATCCACATCAGAAGGAGTGAGTTGGAGTCCTGCCTGTCACTTAATATCTATGGGACCTCTCAAAGCTCTCAAAGTTCTTTATATACATTTTATAATTAATACTTAACAGCTCTATGAAATAAGCATTACAGCTATTCCCATTTTACAGATAAGAAAATTAGACTCAGAGAGATGTAGTGATTTCTCCTGAGTCAATCAAGACAGAAAAAAACAGGGAGGGTTTGAACACAAGTCTCCTAAATTCAGGCAACAAGGCAACGTGGTGGATAGAGTGACAGGCTTGTATCAGATGAACTCATATTCCTAAATCATCTTCCAGCCTTGGACATTTACTATCTATGTGCCCCTGGGCAAGTCACTTAACCCTGTATGCCTCAGGTCCTCATCTGTAAAATAAGCTAAACAAAGAAATGACAAACTACTCCAATATCTTTGATAATAAAACCCCAAATGGGGTCAATAAGAGTCAGAAATGACTGAAAAATGACTAAATGACTCTTGACTTCAACTCTAACTCTACACACACTACCCTATGCTGCTTCTTAGAAAGTAAGACTAAGAACTGGTCACTTTCAAGTATTAATGACACCTTTCTTACCAAAATATGATGATAGCTATAAAGACCTAATAAAGATAAAAAAGGCATTTTTATAAGCATAACAATGGAGATCCTGATAAAGCTCCACTTCAACAGCTTAGGACTCTATATATTTCAAAACAATCACCTTATTAATTTCCTTAAGTTTTCGTCCATGAATGTTTCTTTTGCCACAAGTCTGGTTATCTGCACTCATTTCAGCTAAATATACCTAGAAAGAATGAATCAGAAATCAAGCATACATTTAGGGAATTATCATGACAACATAAATAATATGAAATTAAGTTACCCCTGTACCTCAAAGCCCTTGGTTTTTGCTGCACTCCAAAATTGTTCAAAATGCCTAACGCGGTCATTAATGGCATCTAGAATTATGAAGGGGAAAAAACCATCATCCAAAGTCTTTTTGAAAGTTTTGAACATGCTGGTACGGTAGGTCTCCTCCATATCAGCTTCATATTCATATTCCATCACCTGGTTTAAGGAAAGAATAGAATTTAGCAGAAAATAAAGGAAGATGTTTAAACCAGCCATCTGATTAGTAATTGTGCAGAATTAGTTACTAGCTCTAAGCACATCTCTAAACTTTGTAATTATTTTCCCATACACAAAAATATTATAAGATATCTGGTGGAGGGTGAAGTTTTTTTTTTTTTCCTTCTCTCTCAGAAGTTTCTATTCCTAAATATATCTTTCTTAAATTCCATCCCCAAACTACAGAAATCAGTTTCTGTAAATATACCATACCTTTTTTTTCACCCTCTTTCCTGTATCAGGGTCTTTCTCTTCTTTTTCCACTTCAGTGATAAAGTAATCATCCAGGCTGAGTACTCTAGGTGCAGGTCCTCCACACTCTACTTCCTTATCCTAAGAAGCAATTGAAAAAAGGCTGCTTTTTTCCTATTAAAACAAAGCTTATTCTCTGAAAATCAAGGAATCATTCAAGCTTGTTTTCCTAGTTCAGAAACCAGAAAGGCAATTTTTGAGAAAAACACTGAATTTGAAAGGGGAAAATGATTAAGTCTTACTGTATGCATCCCTGATCAGACCACAAATGGAATACTGTGCTTAATTAGTTCTGAGACAACTGAACTATGACACTGAAAAAGTGAAGTATATCCAGAAAAGGGCAACTAGAAAGAAAGTGGAAATCAAGCCATGCAAGGAATTAATTAGCTGAAGGGACTAAAAATGTTTAGCCTCAAGAAAAGACTTAAAAAGAACATGATAGCTATGCTTAACTTTTAGAAGAGAAGACTTCTAAGCAAAAGGGATCATAAGGAAGAGGGACTTCTACTTGGTTTACAAGAACAGAAAGAGGCATAATGCATGAGATTTCTGCTTGACAGAAGGAAAAATTTCCTAACAAATAGCGTTGTTCAAAAATAGAATGGATTGTCTTTAAAAGCATCTATTTCCTCATTCTTGGGGTCTTTAAAAAGCAGACACTATTACCATTTGTTGGGGACATTATAGTGAGGATTCTCATTCAACTATGAGTTGGATTCAAACTCTTAGATCCTGCAGTTTTGTAAATGTCCTCAATGAGCTTTCTGGGTTCATAATCATTACCTAATCTAGTATTTGTAGTGACAATGGTGAAATGCTTGGGCAAAGGGAACAAAAAAGATTCTAGACAATCTCAGAATAAATGCAAATGCTTACATAAAATATAACATGCAGAAGTAATTTGAAGCAGAGGGGACCAAAAGAAACAGATATTAGAAGCCTACCTCAAACCAGCATGCTAGTAAGAATAAAAAAGCATAATAACAAACATCTTTGTCTTTTCTGAACTCACACGAATAAGTTTTGCAACATGTGTCTTTCCACTTCCTGGTAATCCTCTCATTATCACGACTATCTGAAATACAAAGTACAAAAGGGAAAAAAAATTAGTGTTTCTCTCCAACAGAAGCATTTCTATGTAATGAAGACTTTTATTTGAGAATCAGATAGATTGCCTTACGAATTATGAATTACAGAAGTATATATTACAATTCTCTATAATTATCAGCAAATAAATATAACTAAGTAAGAGCCTGACCACTTCATGGTATGAAAAGTTTTTTGGTGTACACATTTAGAGGAACACCTTGGAAAATAAATTATTTTCCTTAAACAATTTAATCAAGACTCCTGCTTTTTTTTTTCTTGTTTTCCTTCATATAAAAAGAAGTTTAAAATCCAGGTCTCTCATTCTTAACTTCTATGAAAGATAGCCTTTAAAGTGTCTTTATAACATACTTAGAGAATTTTTTTAAAAACCGTAATTATTCATCAAATTAAACCAGGGTTTCTAAAGATTTTTCAGTGCTTTAAAGAAACTCAGAATATATCATGACTTCAGGGAAAGATATAGTTATGTTATATTTATGCTATAGGAACTTTTAAATAGTCAGAATTTGAAGTGGGTTCCTTATATGACTCCAGACACTATATAACATTGTGGAAAACATCTTAGATTCTTCAAAGATCAAGGTTTCAGTCCCAAGCCAGTTACAATGTCTATGCCCTTCAGATTCTTCATCTGCAACACCTAACTTATTAGGCCTGCTTTGAATAAAGTACCAAAAAGCATGAGGTAAACATAGGCTGTGTGTACTTTTATATGAAAATTATCTACTTTCATTCTACTTACTCTCTCAGGTCTGCTCTCTCGGCCTGGTGGTTTTAGAATATCATCAACATTCTTAGATTCAGGTTTCTTCTCTACTCGAGGAGCTGGAGGTGGTTGGTGACTTAGTGATGGTGTAGACATAGGCATCCGTTCCTCAGGATAAGTCCTTCGGTCTCCTAGAATTCAGCAGTTGAATATATGTGTTATCTTTTTTTTTTTTTTTTTTTTTACTAAAACAATAAATTTAACTTTCTCTAGTCATCAATCAATACTAAAGATCCAGAAGCTATTTTAAAGATTTAATTTGTTAAATTTAAGTTAATATAATAGAATGAAAGAAATGGACAATTTTAATTATATCCTCAGGGGTCTCAATGCCTTTGGAATGCCTGCTTAATTTATATTAAAATACTATCTCTTTTTTTTCTTAAAGGAAATGAAATTCAAAGGTAAATATTATATATTCTCATCTAAAAACTTTCACTTTAAGAGTAAAAATCACTTGTCTTTAAGAAGATAACTTAAAAAGCATTCACCTGATACTCTACTCTCTGGGTTTTCATGACATTGCTTTGCCACATTGTTGTTTGGGGAAAACCCAGAGAGTAGAGTATCAGGTGAAGAGATAAAATGTACAGAGAAATCCAGAAGGATAAGAAACAAGAAAAGGCCACTAGATTTGGCAAGTGGAAGATCACTGGTAACACTGGTAAGACCAGTTTCAACTGAGTGAAAAAAACTAAATGTAAATAAACTTCATTCTTAGAACTTAATGTATATTGACAATGAAAAAGTTCTCCCAATGTAAACATTTTCAGTATCCTGGCATTTACTGAGGCATTTCTTTACCTCCAAACATGGAAGGTCCATGGTCATAAGCTGGCCTATCAGTTTTTCGTTCATATGAAGGTCTATCAAATCCACCACGTCTGGATGAGGAGTGATCTTTTTTATCGCGATAAGACTGTGTCCTAGAAGGTGTGATTGGAGGTGCCCTGATTAAAAAAAAAAAAAAAAAAAAAAGTAAAGAAAAAAAGACAATTAGTGGCCTTGGTTTGTGAAATAACCATAACTCTAACTCCTATTATGGACATTTTACATGCCAAATATTCAATTTTTAAACTGCTTTACTACACAGATCAGCTTTACACCTTCATTCAAAAAAAGATTAAAAACTGCAAAGGTCATTCGCCCATTTTAAGTGTGTACTGGACTCACCCTTTTTTCTAAAATAAGGTTACCTCCTCTTTCCTCTAACAACTTTTACCTCCCCCCCCATGACTTATCATTGCAGAGAACATAAATACTTGCTTAACAAAAATGTATTCACAGTCCTTTCCCCACCCAAATAAATGTGCATAATCTAAATATACAGCTAATTAATTTTCTGTAAAGCCTGACTAATTAACTGTGAAGCCTGAGTTTATAGTAATCTTCATGGCTAATACAGCCATAGAATTCACATAAAGAGAATTTTCTGCAGCATACCGGTCTTCCCGAGGACGACGATCTCTGTCAAACCGATCACGATCATATTCAATAATGGCACGATCACGATCTCGGTCTCTGTGTGTTTCTCGATCTCTTTTAAAATCTCTATGATCTACCATGACATTACTCTGACGATCAAAATAAGGTTCACGATCCCTATCTCTATCATACCGGTCTCGTTGGCCTGGATGCTCTGGAAAAACAAATAATGTGAAATTAAACAAAATAGCCTCAAATCTATAATAAAAGTTAAAGATGAAGTTAATCTACACATTGCTTTCATCAACTAAAATTTGAATTACTTTTAGATATCACAAACACAGGCATCAAAAAAGCAATTGTTACCCTAACTCAAAAGGAAATACAATATTCCCATCCTAAAAGGTTTTTAAAAAGGTACATTTCAGAGCAGCTAGATGGCAGATAGAGTATCAGCTCTGAAATCAGGAGGACCTGAGTTTAAATCCAGCTTGAGACACTTAACACTTCCTAGCTGTGTGACTCTGGGCAAGTCACTTAACCTCAATTGCCTCAGGAAAAAAAAAAAAAAAAAAAAAAAGGGTGTATGTGTGTGTGCATTTCCAGGGCAACTAGATGGCACAGTAAATAGAGAGGAGACCCTGAAGTCAGAAGGATTTGGATTCAAACCCTGCCTCAGTTACTTGACACTTACTAGCTGTGTGACTCTAGGCAAATCATTTAACCCCAACTGGCTCACCAAAAAAAAAAAAAAAAAAAAAAGATTCATTTCAGGGTATTTCTTACCTGTCTCAAAAGCCGATCTTTCTGGTAAGGGGTCAGGACGCAGAGTTATTCTCTCCCCATAGGATATCTGTTCAACTTTATTAGTGGATATATCTAGTAAGAAACATCAGGAATAATAATACTTAGTGTAACACTTAAGGCAGATAAATAACCTGGTAAGATTTAGATGCCATGAACTTTTTGGATGGGTTTAACATATTAACTTGTGTGTGTTGACCTTAAGACTGACTTCTGGGTGCATATTTTATAATTTGCAAAAGGGAAAAGAATAAAAGAGTTTTATAAAGACTTCTTTACTGATACGCTACCACTTCAGACACACACATACTATCCCACTAACAAGAATCCCAGGGTTGATTACAAAACCCAGAATCTGAGAAACCTGTATTACAAGAGCTAAAGTCTTTGAGGAGAATTATTTTTTCCAGGGAGGGAAAAAAGAATTTCTTGGTTTTAAGATGTCAACTATATTTGCCAATTAGCTTTACTTCTTAAAAGATGGGACTCAGAAATGAATTCATCCACAAAAAGTCATACATCAACACCATCTTTTCAAAACAACATTCAAGTCTGTATTACATTGTATTTTAATTATCTGGATAGCTAAAATAGTACTATGGGCACTGAAACAACAAGATTAAACTATGCTTAGTAACATAAATTTCAGAAAGAAGAGAGGAGATGAGATATAAAAAGAGAGGCAGAAAGTGACACAAAACAGATTGGCACAAAGAAAGCTTGGTAATATCTTTGTCACTAAATTCCTAGTCCAATGTCTCAAGATGGTGTGAAGGTGACCATGCAGTCTTCACAGCTCTATAAGTAACAGGCAAGCTCTAGAAGGCCTTTAAAATTGTAGAAAGGTTTCCAGTATGGTTTTAGCTCTACAGCCTATGTCTGCTTTCCAGGACTACCCTAAATATGAAGAAAATCATCACCAGCAGATGAGTCACTTGCTAATCTCAGGGACCATAGCAACTTAAGAAATTAGTGCTTACAAACTAAATGTATAGTGTTCTAATTCTTATTCTGAGTCTGTGTCTCTCACCCCCCCACACACACCCTCTCACTTCAACAAAAAGAATGTGACTTTTCCTGGACTGCTGATAAATCTAGAATCTACAAATCTGATTTGCAATACGCTAATGCCTTTGGTTAAAATTTTTCCTAATAATATGTTAATTTCATGATTGTTATACAAATAAGAGACAGCTGATTGGCAAAAGTCCTAGACTAAGAGTTGGGAATACCAGGATACAAATCCTGCCTCAAACACTAAAGAGCTATGTGACCTGAGCTGGTTACTTCCCCTTTTTCTGAATTAGTTTCCTTATTTACAAAATGAGAATAGTACCTTCTTTATTAGGGTTGTTGTGAGGATTAAATAATAGATACAAAGGTTTGAATAAATGCTATTATTTTTTCTAATCATATGATATACTATTTTTGGATTGTTTATATTCCTCCTGCCTGAGAATTACCTGTTATAATGAAGTTTTGTGGGTTTTTTAAAAAGAAGAAGATAAAGAATATTTAGCAAAAAAAACCTAACCAAACAAGTAACATCACATGTCACTTGCATACTCATGGCCTCTCCCCCACCAGACATCCCATCTGAAAGGCACAATCTCAGTTATTATTACTGTTATTAGTATTATTAATCAAACATACCTGGCCAGCTGGCTTTGATCCTTAATCTTGTATTTACATTTTATTGTTATTATTGGTTTTTGCTACTGTTGTTCAATCATTCAATACTGTCTTACTCTTCATGACTCATGGATCACACTGTCCATGGGGTTTCCTTGGCAAAAATGCTGGAGTAGTTTTTTATTTCCTTCTCCACTGAATTAACAGAGGTTAAGTGTTTTGCCCAGGATCAACACACCTAATACTTATAAGTGAGTCATTTCCCAATTGATAAATATTGAAAGGATATGAATATGAAGTTTTCAGACAAAATTAAAGCTATCTATAGTAACATAAGGGGATGCCCATTGATTGCAGAATGGCTAAACAAGTTGTCGTATATGACTGTGATGGAATATTATCTCACTATAAGAAAGGATAAGCAGGATGCTTACATAAAAATCTGGGAAGACGATGCAAAGTGAAATAATCAGAACCAGGAGAATACTGTTCACAGCAATGCTATACAGTGATCAACTGGAATGATTTAGCTTTTCTCAGCAATACAGTGATACAAGACAATTCCAAAGTACTTATAAGGAAAAATGCTATCCTCCTCCAGAGAAAGAACTGATGGAATCTGAAAGCATATTGCAGCATACTTTTTTTTAAAAATCATTTTTGAAGGGTTTTTTTTTTTGTCTGAATTTTTTCTTTTTTCTTCTTTTTTTTTTTTTTGCTAAGGCAATTGAGGTTAAGTGACTTGCCCAGGGTCATACAACCAGGAAGTGTTAAGTGCCTGAGGCCACATTTGAATTCAGGTCCTTCTGACTTCAGCGCTGGTACACTATCCACTAACTGTGCCTTGCATTTTCTTTTAAAACATAGCTAACATGGAAATGTTTGTTATGACAGCATATGCATAATCTATATCAAATTGCTTACCTTCTCACTGAGAAGTAAGGGGAAAAAAGGTAGAAAAAGAATTTGGAGTTCAAATTTTAAGAAGCAGATATTATATTTTGGTATATATGTAATTGAGAAAAAAAATTAAATGTTAAAAAGAAAGAAAAAAAAAGAATAGGAACCAAATATCTGAATTTCAAAATTACTCACAAGTGTTTAGTTTCACAACACAAGGAAATAACTAAATATATGGCAATAATATGATTACATATATTACAATAATGTTATTAGGCTATTAGGTAGAAGTTGTAAGAAGCCTACATCAGATATATATATATCAAACCTTTCTTGAGATTTCCCCTTATCTAATTCTAGGGATACAAGTCAATCACAGTTACTTACCACGGCCATGGCCATAATCCACTGTCTGCTGTACTGGAGGGGGTTTAGACATTGACTGCATGACAACAGGAATTGGGCTTGGAGGGGGAATAGAAGGATGAATAGGTGGTGCTTTCATTGCAACAGGTGGTGGACCTGTTTCTGAGGTATATTCTGAATTTAGTCCTTTATCTTCATTTGTATCCCAGAGTCCATGGAAAGAATCTTCATCCCAACGTTCTTGTTCCATAGCAGCAGGCTGTGGCTTTACCACAGGAGGGGGAGGTGGGATTGGGACAGGTGGCCTTGTTATAGGAATAGATGGTCTTGCTGATGGAGCAGACTGTCTCATCCCTGGAAGGGGTGGTTTACCCATAGGAGGAGGTGGCCTGTAGGAACCTGGAGGCTTTTCAAAGAGTAAAAGATTTACTAAGTATACAAATTGCCTCCAAACTTAAAAATACTTGGGTTATCAACAGCATAAATGTCTGTGATGGGTAGTCTTAGTAAATTTATGACAAGGGCCATAAAGCAAAGCAAATGCTTCTGTACTCATTATTTTCCTTATAACACTTATCACCCAAATTCTTCCAGAACCATAGCAACTTTAAGTTTTGTCTTAAGATCTATCAAGAATACATATTAACAAACATAGATCGTATCTTATCCAAACTTTTTCTCCCCTACCTTACCCCAAATCCTTGCAGAGTACTCTGCACAGAATTAGTGGAGATTATTGCCAAGGTAGAGAATGCTGCTTCAGTAAACAATCACAAATTAGTATTATGAACTTGTTACTTTTTCATTTATATTGAGTAAAGGGTCAAAGAAAGAAAGAAAAGAGACAGGATTTTACCTACTTAATAATTTTTTGCTAAGCTTATAACCATGAAAATACATCTTATTTCTTACCTGAAAGATTCCAGGGGGCCGTGCAGATGTAGCTTGCAGTCTTGGTGGCTCAGGCGGTGGCAGGGGGAGGTCAGGTGCCTGTGGCTCAGCAGCAAAATCTTTGAGTTTTTGAAGCTGCTCTTTCTGTTCTCTGCATGTATATTGTTAGAAATGGTCATGTTCTGTCTTATTCCTTTTGTAAAATACTTGTGATTGATGTTCAAGGATAAAATTTACAACTTTCTTTAGTATCCACAGGAGGGAAAAAAAAAAATCAGAACACCCCAACACAAAAGGACTTTCCAGATAGTGATCTCTGCCCCAAGATAGGTCACTAGCTAAACCACTGAAAACCAATGGCTATTTTCTTCTTAAGAAACCATTAGAATAAATTTTACAATCCTTATATGCATTTCAGTGTTTTGATAATCAAGTGTTCTTTTCTGATTTTGATCCTTCATTTCTAAACCCATTTCTTCTTGTTTATCTACCCAAAGATTAAGCATAAATTGGGTTTATTCCATTAAAAAACTAGCTAAAGAAATTCATGCTTCAGCTGACATATCCTTAGTTTTCTTGACTCTGGTCAAACCAATCATGCTCCTTCAACCTTTCTTTATAGCCTTTTCCTATCCATTTGATTTTCTTTGGCCCAAAACTTGTGCTCCCAAACTAGATATAATTTCAAAGGATTTTGGGGTCTTCTAATCCATATTTCTTTTAATATAGATCAGTATTGTGATGATTTCCCACAACAGTACAATGTTTCCTTATATTAATTTTAAGCATTATGATTAATTCTTATTCTGTATTTGTGTGTTTGGATGAAATAAAAAAGGAGCTGAGATGAAATTAGCAGATAAATTCACTCTATATCCAATTATTTCTATATTAAATTCAGGGAAAAAAATTTTCAGGTATATCAAAGGTAACACTGCTTTTCAGAAAAGCATAAATAATCCAGTGTGCTATATTTAGCAATGAGTGGAAATTATTTAAATTTTTAAAAAATTCATTTTTTAAATAAAACTTAAAACCATTCTTCAAAAGTTAAGAGATCAAACTATAGTTCTCAAAAGAAGAGTTGCAGAACTGTTAGTAACTATATGTAAGAATAATCCAAGTCATTAATAATAAAAGAAATGTAAATCAAAAAAACTCTGAAATTTCACCTCAACACCTTGCAATTTTGGCAAAGATGACTCAAGTTGGAAATAGCATTAGAATTTCAGAAAACAGATACATTGATATAGTGCTGGTAGAACTACGAATCAGTACATTCCATTTTGAAAAGCAAACCAAGTGACTAAAATGCTCATACCCTTTTGAACCAGATTTTCCACTGCTAGATTTATATTCTAAGGAGATTACAGAAAAGTCACCCTATTCACCTAAATATCTGTAGCAGCATTTTTTTTGTGTGTGATAACAAAAAAACTGGAAACCAAGTATCCATCAATTGAGAAATGGTTAAAAAACAAACAAAAAAGCAACCTTGCAATATGCAAATAAAATGGAATACTATTGTCTTGTAAGAAATGATAGATATGATGAAAACAGAGAAACCTAAAAAGATCTACATGAACTGACAATGGGCTAAGCAAGCAGAGGAAAGAAAACAACATACACAAAACTACAAAAAGACCAACCACAACAATTAAAAAAAAAAAAAAATCAAAAGTGAATGTTGCAAAATTATGAACAAACCATATTTCCAAATAAGAGACATGAGAAGACACCTTTTCACCCTACTCTATTGCAAAAGCAGGAGGTCCGTCAATGTGATTGATCACGTTTTCAGAATTTTACAACATAATGATCAGTTTAACTTATTTTTTTCCATTCCTTTTCTTTTCTTTTTTTTTTTTTTTTTTTTTTTTTTTTTGGGGTCCTTAAAAATATTGTCATATAAGGTGGCTCTCTGGGAAGGGAAATGATACTAGGGAAAATTTTAATAATGACTTAACAAAAAGTCAAAAACAAACACTTAGATCTAAAAAATAACACTTGCTCAGGGTTAAAAGAAAAACACAGCAAATCAGTTCTATACTACACATCTCCTTTTTCTTCTCTTCCCTCCCTACCCCTACCCTATTCCAGGAGTTCAAAAGGAAAAGGAACCAGGTATTTTTCTAAAATGTACTTTCTAAAGTCTAAAATGTTATTCTCTTGAACTCATGATGTCTGTAACAGATTTTTCTAGTCAATAATTCAAGATGGACAGTCAGTCTCTTCATTTTTCCATATTGTGACTTTATATTAACATATCAATATTAATTTTTCTCTTGTCCCAGAACTTCAGCTGTGTTCTTAACTGGTATAATCAATCTATAACTGGTAGTTTAAACCAACAACATCTAGAAAATGTTGCAAATTCCTTGAGGGAAGAGACTGTCTTTTCTTTCATTAATTGTATCTCCAGCAATTAGTATACTAAGTACATAGTTAAGTGCTTAATAAATGTTTACTAGACAATTGGATTGGATGTTTTATAAAGAACTATCCCAAGGGGCAGCTAGATGGCACAGTGGATAGAGCACCAGCCCTGAATTCAGGAGGACCTGAGTTCAAATCTGGTCTCAGATACTTAACACTTCCTAGCTGTGTGACCCTGGGCAAGTCACTTAACCCCAGCCTCAGAAAAAGGGGGGGAAAAAAAAAAAAAAAGATAATAAGAACTATCCCAGAATCTAATCAAAAGTTTTAGAAGAATTACTAAAGATTGAATAAGCTGTCATGGACTTCTAAGTTTCTTTTTTTTTTTTTCCCCCCCACTGAGGCTGGGGTTAAGTGACCTGCCCAGGGTCACACAGCTAGGAAGTGTTTAGTGTCTGAGACCAGATTTGAACTCAGGTCCTCCTGAATTCAAGGCTGGTGCTCTATCCACTGCGCCACCTAGCTGTCCCGACTTCTAAGTTTCTATTCCATAATCAAGACAAATGTTTTCATGGTGTAATTTGTACATAAACCGGGACTGGGAGTCAAAAATTTGGATTTTATTACTTATTCCACTATAGAAAATATTTCATCATATAAAAACAATAATAACTCAAATAAAAATTGCTATTTCCAATTATGTAAGATTGAAATTTCCAGAAGTAGGAAATCAAAGCCTGAGAATTTAACTATTAAGAAATTTGCAAAGATTGATAGAGCATTTCAAAATTACGACAAACACTAGTAAGCATATTCTCTTATACCCAACATAAAAGAACTGGCCATCTGAAAGTAAAGAATAAAGTATTCATTAGAAAAAATAAAAAGGTAGTGATGTCATGACCCAAAAGAAATCTGGGCATTAAAAAGTCAAATACAGAGAAACACAGTCAATTTGTTGGCAAGAGATCAATAAAGACCAAATAATTTTTAATTTTTGTATTTTAGGGTATAAAGTTGTAACTCACATGGATCACTTCAATTCAAAAACTCATGAAAGGCACTGTGCTAGGAGTGCGCTACTGGAGATACAAAGATGAAAAATGGCAGGTTTCACTCCTTAATTTATAATCCTGTTGGGGTGGGAGTTGGGGAAAAAAGGAAAATGGGAACACAAATTGTCTCTGAATGTGAAAAATGCATTGATGGCATAAAAAGTAATATTTTCGAGTACAAAGGATGATATACACAAATATATTTTCACATTAATATTCCACTCCTATCCTAGAGCTTTAAGGCAGGAAAAGTCCAGACTGGCTGAAAAATTTGTATTTTTGTAAACAGTAACCAAAAAAAAGTAATTAAAAATTTTTGAAGGAGCAAAATAGTCAGTCATGATCTGTACCTTAGAAAGATTACTTTGGCAACAATGAGATCAATAGATTAGAAGGCAGAGACTCAGAAGCAGGGATATAAGTTAGAAGGCTATGACAACAGTCTAGGCAAGAGATAGAGACCTTAACTAAGAGTGGTAGCCATAGAAATGAAGGAATAGCACAAGAGAGATTGTGGTCAGAAGTAAATAGACAATAACTAAATTTATTTTCTATTCAAATGCCTCTAATTCTATAAAAACATTACCCTATCCCCAATAAAGTCTCATCAAACATTTAACTGGGTATATATATCATAGAATTTTTATCTTCCATAAAAATGCTAGTACCAAACACTAAACTAAAACTACTTGAAAAAAGATAATTCCCATAAAGTATATCAGATCATTCTTTAGAAAAGCTTAAATACTTTTCTGACTTGAGAAATTATCTTCAGTAGGTAACTTACCGTAGCATCTTCAATTCTTGTGCAGCTTTCAAAATTATTTCATGCTGCCGTTGACTGAGGACCATTACACCTCCAATGGACTGATCAGAGTCCAAGTTTCCCTCTGCTCCCAACATTTCAGAAGAATGGTGTGACGAAGGAATAGGAGGCATATGATCCCCCATAGGGGAATGTCTGTCTACATCAGATGGGTACCATCTGTCTGACAATCGTTCTCTCTCCCAATCCATTCGCTCAGGAAGGTAATCCCGTTTTTCCCGCCAAGTTTCTCCTCTCTCAGGATATTCTCGAATTCTTAATTCCCCCCTATCACGAAGGTCCCGATCATACATGTGATCTCTATCTCTTTCATCTCTCCATCTGTCATCTCGATATCTATCCAAAGGTGGAAGAGGAGGCAGAGGAGGCAAAGGTGGAAGGGGGGGAATATCACGTTCATGAAATTGTGATTCTTGGTCATCCATTGGTCTCATGTAATCTCTGTCCCATTCTCTATCCAATTCTCGATCATACATATCCATAGGTCTTCCCATCCGGTCTCGGTCCCTGTCCCTGTCCCTGTCTCTGTCCATGTCCCTGTCCATATCCCTGAAGTCACGATCCATATCACGATCTCTATCCCAATCATCCCACCATGGTCCTCGCCGATCAACATCATGGGACCGAGATGGTGGCAATGAAAATCTGTCCTCTCTGTTGTAAGGATCTACATCATCTTGATAATCTGGTTCACATTCTCTCCAGTATCTTTCTCTGTCCCAATCATCAAGTCTTTCCCTTTCCAAAGGAGGGACATTTCTACCATCTAATGGAAAGTCTTCATGCCCTCTATCCTCTCCATGATTCCAGGGAGTTCGAGAGGTTTCATCTCGATGATAAGGGGGCATTTTTTCTCCATCTCCAATCCTAACTGATTTATCTACATTAGAATCTAATCTGGGAAGACCTTTATCCCGACCAAATTCTGGTCTGCCCAGTCCTCTTTCCCGACTTCCAGGGCGTCGAGGTGGTCCTCTCTCTCTGCTCCCAGCCCTGTGGAGTGGAGGTCCTCTCTCCCGGCTCCCCGCCCTTCTAGGAGGCCCTCTCTCTTGACTGTTGGCCCTTCGGGGAGGTCCCCTTTCTCGGCTGCCTGCTCTCCCCCTATCCTGTATGTCTGTCTGACCTGGAATTTTTTCCCTACCACTTCCCAGCCTCCCTAACCCTCTATCTCGACTGCCTGATCGTCTTCCCATCACCCTCTCTCGACTGCCTTCTTGTCTGCCCATCTTCTCTCGACTGTCTTCTCTTCTGCCTATCACTTTCTCTCTAATGTCTTCTGGCTTGCCCATTCCAGGACCCTGATTGATTATTTGTCCTCTCCCTCTATTTGTCAAATTCTTATCCCTCATGTCTTCAATTCTTCCTTGTCCCCTACCTCTGTAAGATGAACTGCCACCTCTATTGCCTTCTGGTCTATGATCTCTGTTATCTAGCCGAGGCAAACCTTTGTCCTGGTTATTTTCTAATTGGGGGATACCAACGCTGACAGATTTTAAATCATTATTTGCAGTTAACGATGGAATAGGTGGTGGTCCTCCCCCATCCATTCCTCCTGTTCGTGAAGGAAAAGTTGACTGAATAGATGAAGACTTGTTTGGAAAAGGTTTCTGGCACTGTCCGGGTATAGATTGACCAGTTTTGTCTATTTGTTTCTCCATATTTTGAGAATTCTGGCTCCAGTTAGAAGGATCATTAGGTCCTGTTTGGACATCAGTTTGAGGAATATCATGCTGAGTATCTTTTAGTTTCTCACTGGACTGAAATGACTTAGAATCCTTCACATCTGCAGAAAGAGAAAATGGAGTTGGTGACATTCTGTTTTTTTGTTGACCAGTGCTGGGGTCTGTTAAAGAGTCCTTGTTTCCTAGATGAGATTCTGTTTGTGATTTGGGTGGATGTTGTTGTTGCTGCTGCCCATAAGGCGGCTTAGAACCTCTCCACTGTGGTCCACTTTGTCGAGGGCCCTGAGAAGTATTTGGAGAAATATAAAATTGAGATGCTGGCCCCCGGGGAATTGTCCCCCATTTGCTTTTAGATGCACCCTCTGGATGGTGCCCTTCATACTTGGGTCTTGGCCCATCTGAGCGATGTCCTTCAAAACGAGGTCCTTTAGGTCTCGGTCCTTCACATCTTGCTCCAGGTGCATCAAATCTTCCTCGAGGACCATCAAACCTATAAACAAAGTAAGATACATTTAAAGAAATCTAAATCAGTTTAGGCAGAAAAAAATACAACATGTTTAAGACATTTATCTTATGTGTTATAAGATCAAAAATATTTCTTTCATTAGTAGTTTCAATGAATATAATACACAACTTCCATCTTGGGATCAGCAAGGTTGGCAAACTATGGCCCACAGACAACTCTTAGAACAATTGTATATGTATATGTGTGTAAGTATATGTACTAGACAATAAGGGTTATATGACTTGCTCAGGGCCACACAACTAGTAAGTATCAAGTACCTGAGACGAGATTTGAACTCAAGCCCTCCTGATTCCATGGCCAGTGCCCTATGCACTGCACCACCTAGCTGCCTCTTAGAACAATAATATTAAATATGTCTTGAGAGATTTTAAAAATCCTATCATCCAATTTCCTAGAAAATAAGTATCATTATTATACATATAAATAATAACTAAACAATGCAGAAATGTATGGTTTCTAATAACCAAAAAGGACAGAATTTATACAATGAGAGCAAAGTCCATTCATTTTAAAAACAATAATCTCCAAAGCCATTATGCTATAAGTTGCTACTGAAAAAAATGGGAATTATAAGTTAGATCATTTTAATACTTTTAATAACATAGTGTCATTTTATTAGTTCTTAAAGATAAAAATGTCGATAATTTAGCATTAAGATTTGGGATATTATTTTGAAAAAAAGTTTAGGAGATTATTTTGGAATCACATTTCATAAACTTAGTTTAGAACTTTCAGAAAAAGAAAAAAGGAATAGGATAGATAATATTATGCTGACTGGAAAGAAAATATTACTTTGTCTTATAAAATAGATCAGCTCTCTTAAAGTGGAATCTTTTTGGTGAAATTTCAAGTGCATTTATCCGAAGGACAAAAAATGTTTCTCTACAAGGCAAGAATTTTATAAAGAAGGGATCTGGCAGGGAGTCCCTATGACAAGAAAAAGGCAATTAATATTCATGAGATGGGGCAGCTAGGTGGTGCAGTGGTTAGAGCACCAGCCTTGAAGTCAGGAGGACCTGAGTTCAAATCTGGTCTCAGACACTTAACACTTCCTAGCTGTGTGACCCTGGGCAAGTCACTTAACCCCAATTGCATCAGCCAAAAAAAAAAAAAAATATATATATATATATATATATATATATATATATATATATATATATATATATATATATATATATATATATATATATATATATATATATATTCATGAGACAAGATGCAGTAGAATGGTAAGACAAATTAAGAAAAATGAGTTCTGGTCAGAGCACTCTACCTACTACCAGTAAGTTCTAAGAACTAAGGCAAATTAGTTAAACTTTTTAGGCTTCAGAGAGATTGTACAATTAGATGATCTCAAGGACCGTGACCACTAAAATTCTAAGAGTATATAGAAGCTAAAATACAACTGGCATGATCCTGGATTAATGATGAGACACATAAGATGCATAAATAGAGTTTTTTAATCATAGAAATTATAAGTATACTTGGATATAAAATGTATATTGTGCTTGAAATAATTATCTTGCTTAAGAGTTGTATTTTAAACAGATTTTAAATGAAAAGTAATTAAAACTCCTAATTTGGAGAAAAAAGAACAAAAACTTTGTTTTCATATATATACTACTAAAATCAGGCTTGTGACTAATCTTGATTCTAAGAAGGGTTCAATCAAAACACTTTCATA
The DNA here is from genome assembly GCF_048593235.1 of Sminthopsis crassicaudata. Taxonomy (NCBI): domain Eukaryota; kingdom Metazoa; phylum Chordata; class Mammalia; order Dasyuromorphia; family Dasyuridae; genus Sminthopsis; species Sminthopsis crassicaudata. The sequence goes on from NC_133618.1 coordinate 314,116,634, forward strand.
AAGATGCTGGACACAAATACCGGAAGCTAAAAACACTCACTTGATTGATTCTGTTACTAGGAAAAATTTAATGGAGAGAGAATAGTAATAGTTCAGAAAATAGTAATATGGTAAGATTACAAAAATTAAAAAAAATAATAATACAAAGTATATTTTATTTATAAATATTTATTCAAAATCAAAAGGCGGTTTTCCTCTTTTCCAAATGTAAACTATGGTGGGGGGGAAAAAAGATGTTTTTCTGATTGATGAAGCAGAATAAGTTCATTAAGTCAAAGTTCACGTACATGTTCCTCGTCATTGTTGTGTTTCAGACGAAACTAAAAAGTGACAAAGGAACATGAATACTATAATTCAGTACCTTACTGTCTTTACCTGCAGAAGTTGTGACTATGATTATTGTTTAATTCTTGAAGGAATGAAAACCAGCTGCCACTCTGCAGTTATGGTCTCAGAGAGTTGCCTACAGCTTTGGAAAGTTAAACAACTTGCTCAGAGACACAGAGCCAGGACAGAGGTGTTGAGGTAGAATCTGAATCCAGAACTAGAGTGTCTATAGCAACTCTGTCATTCTGCTTCTCATAAGATAAAGACAGCAGACATGTACAAAACTACAGTTATTTTAACATTCAAGAGAGGATGAGGATTCATACATCTCATAAGCTTTATATTTAAGCAACATGAATGATAATTAAAAAAATTTTTTTAAATTTTTATTGATTGATTTGTATTTAGGAACAGAAAGTCAGATCTCCAGCGGGGGAAGAGACCTCAGAACCATATAGTACAACCCCTTAGTTTCATAAATGAGAAAAGTGAAGCCAATGGATGTTAAGTGATTTCCCTAAGTCATTAGACAGAGAACGGGGTACTGATTTTGAGTGATAAAATTCAAATCCCTCTCAGGCCCTCGCTAGCTACAAAAACTGGGATGAATAGCAATCTCTCTCTACCTCAGTTTCTCAATGTCTTTCCAATCCGTTATGGCTCTGAACTCAGGTTTTCTAATTTTATACTTTAACTTGTTAGGTCACATTCATTTCTCTATAGATCCCTTCCTTAACCCCAAATAGTCCTTATAACAAGGATTTTTAAGTTAAAAAAAAAAAATCAGTTTTGCAGGAAAATAGCTATTAAGTGATAGTATAGGCAATATTCCACACCTACAATCTTCTTTTTCAGCAATGGAGAAAAACGCACCATCAATTTTTCTTTGTGATGAACCTCAATTATAATAATTACACAGCATTCACTTTTGTTTACTTTTCTTTTGTTTTGTAAGAAACAGAATATTGCCTCCTGGTTCTTTTTATTGCACTTCCTGTCAGTTCAGAGACTCATGCGTCTCTCAATTCCTCATATGCATTGTTTCTATAGAACACTTTATGTTTTCTTCAAATGTAATCCATAAACTTTTTTTAAACAAATATTTTGATAACTAAATTCAATATAATTAATTTTCTTTGTAATTCTGTATCTTTTTCGCTATACACAAAAATGATTAAGAAACTCCTGCTTTACATTCACGTTACCATAGTTTGTTTAGTCATTCCTCTATCAATGGGCACATGCTTTGTTTCCAAGTCTTTGATACCACAAAAAGTTCTGCTAAGAGCTTCAGTTTCTTGGTATACATAAGATCTTGATGTTTTTTAATATCTTTGGAATATAAACCTGGCTGTGGAATCTCTGGCTCAAAAGATATGGACATTTTAATAACTTCTTTAATCACTATCTTTCTATTTTTTTTTTACCTTTGTCAATTTGTTGAATGGGAACTTAAAAACCAGATTTCATATTTATTTTATATTGTTTACATTCAGTGATTTAAAGCCATCTTTCATATGGCTATTAAAGCTTTAAAATTCATGGCCTTTTTTCCTAGACCTTATGTCTTATTTCAGTGATATAAGTAATTCCCAGTGAATAAACTTCTCAATCAATGATGACCTACACTTTCACTGTTGGAAAAGTGAGAAAGTTGCCTTACAGAGCCAAGAACAGTCAAGTGGTACAAGATAGAGCACCAGATCTACAGTAAAGAAGGCCCAAGTTCAAATATAACCTCAGACACATATAAACCATGTGACTTTGGGCAAGTTACATGACCTTTGTTTGCCATAGTTTCCCACATGTAAAATGGAGATGAAAATCATAATAGCACCTATTTCCTAGGTGTTGTGAAGATCAAATGAGATAACATTGTGTTTAGCACAATCCCTAACACAAAACAAGTGCTATATAAGTTATATATATATATATATATATATATATATATATATATATATATATATATATATATATATATATATATATATATATATATATATATATATATATATATATATATATATATATATATATATATATAAAAAATCTGGTTATACGAATGTCATCTTATTAGAGCTGTGTTAATTGTTCATATAGCAGCTCTATGGTAAAATGAATAGAGAATCAGGTATAGAATCAGGAGGATCTAAATCCAAATTCAGCCTCAGATGCTAGCTATGTGACCCTGGCCAAATCACTTGACTTGCGAGTATTCTAGTTATCTTTGCCAAGAAAACTCCAAATGGGCTCACAAAGTCAGGCATGACTGAAATGACTCAACAATAATAATTCTCTATATATCTCTTGGATAACAGATTCATATCAGAGATATTTGAAGCAAAAAAATTTCCCTAATGATAGGAAAATGCTCTGGAATATCATTTATTGCTCTCTGTTAAACAGACCCCTTTCTTATTCCATATATATTAACTAGATTCAGGCAAAATTTATTTTCTCATTTTACATAATTATATATTTTATTTTTCTTGTGATCTCTTTACTTAGCCAAAATTTTGAAAGTCGCCTGACTTTGATGTTAGTCTAAAGTAATTCCTATCAAAATATTTTTCAGTTTTTATAGTAGTTGCCAAAGTACTTAATAATTTTCCAAGTACTTAATAAACTCAAGTTTGTTCAATGCTTGGTTATTAAATTTGAGGGTTTCTACTTTGTTTATATAGCTAGTTCAACTGATTTACTTTCCTAATTTTTAACCAGTATCAAATAGTTTGATGATTATTGATTTATAATATAATCTGAGCTCTGAAAATACTATCATTCCAACTTCTTTATTCCTATTTTTTTCCTTTATTTTGCTTGAGATTTTTTGACCTTTTGTTCCTCCAAAAGAATTGGATTATATAGCTCCATAAAATGTATCGTTATCTATTTGACTGACATGATACTAAATTTATTCAGAAGGTAATAATTTTTTTAATAGTAATAATTGTTCCTCCAATTTTTACTCATTCTTTATTTCTTTAAAGAGTATCTTAAATCTTACAAGAGAACTATAAGAATCATTTACTTATTTTCACCTCTTTAAAAAGAAATAAAAAGTATTTCTCATCTGTTTTTCTCCACTCTCTAGTTGACAAACTATTTTTGGCAAACTGAGAATCATTGCATAAAGTAAAAAGTACGTGAATGCCAAATAAAAGTGTTAGATATGACATTGTATATGGATGTGTGAGTTTTTTTGCTCCTAATAACATTCACTGTTTATCTAAGACTTGTCTGTCTTATATTAAAAATTATACCAAAATATTTGAAAGGAATAGCAAATTGTATATAGGAGATTTGCAGTTTCATGTACAATTACCTTTTATTGTGCTATGTCATAGAATGCTTGTTTTATTCCATAAAGTAAACAAAAATTATGGGGGGAAAAAAAAGTATCTTGAAATCTTCATAGCAACTATTTTTTTTTGACTGAGGCAATTGGGGTTAACTGACTTGTCCAAGGTCACATAGTTAGGAAATGTTCCACCTAATTGCCCCCATATCAACTATTTTTGATAAGGGTATGATATCCAAAATATATAGAGATAAATGTAAAAGACCAAAGAGTCATTTTCCAATGAATAAATCATATCAACAAATAATTTTTTAAAGAATTCCAATATTCTTCACACATGACTTATGAACAAAAATTAACAAACATTTTTAAAGATTGAGTTGTTCTAAATCTCCCCCCAAAATAAGCATTTTGCAAATCTATTTACATTTTTACTGCATGTATACGGGAAAACTCTTAGATATTTTGTAGCTTTTGTATTATTTTGAATGGGATTTCTTTATTCTTTCTTCTTAGATTTTGTCACAAAAGAGAACTTGTCCTATTTGTCATAGACACAGTTTCCTATAAATTTTTTTGAAACTTCCTACTTCACTGAAACTATTATCAGTTTGATTCCCTGTTGTTTTTAAAGTAAATCATTTTTCATCTTTGCAAATTTTCATGCATTCAATTTCTCTTTCCTCTTTGTTAATCTTAACATTTCTAAAAGTGCCTTCAAATAATAACACAAGAAGTAGAGTATCATTGCTTTATTCACATACTGAGATAGCCTCTGATGTTTATTCATTGCAAACACTAAACTCTATGATATGTACTCTTTACATTTAAAAATTGTTCTAGATCTACCCCTTTTATTATTATTTTGATATGATAATATCATTTAAGGATTTTTTTTATAGTAAGGGTTGTACTTCATCACAAGAATTTTTGGTATCTGCTGGTATAATCATGTGGCTTTTATTTTAAATATGATTATATTGTTGACTTAATGCTAAACTATTTTTGCACTGCTGATATATGTCCAACTTGGCCACAGTGAAATAAATTTTTTGATATATTGTTCTATAAACTTTTTCTAGGATTTTATTTAAAGTTTTTAATTTTAAGGGCAGCTAGGTGGCACAGTAGATACAGCACCAGCCCTGATGTGAGGACAACCTGAGTTCTAATGTGAAGTCAAACACAACACTTCCTAGATGTATGACCCTGGACAAGTCACTTAACCCCAATTGCCGGGGTGGAGGGGAGGGGGCAGCAGTTATTAATTTTATACATTGTTAATATTGGCTTATAGGTATTTTTTGCTTTATCCCTCACTTGACTGGGTATTAGGACTATATTTGTCTCAAAAAAATGAATAAGGTAAGAGTACTTTTTTCTTAATTTTTGGAAATAATTTATATAGAATAAATATTAGCTACATTTTAGATATCTTATAGAATTTACCTATAAATCTGGTGGAACAGCGTTTTCCCTTGTAATCAGATCAGTGATATTCAAAGATAAAAAAGAACAACCCAACAACAACCACCCAACAGAAAGTACTTATTTTAACTATGTTAATGGAGTTTTTAAGATTAGTTTCTATATAAATCATAATCAGCAAAGGAGCATCAAACATACCTAGGACCGCCTCTTGGACCTTCTAAATAAGCACTTCTAGGAGGATCTGGAAGCAGCCCACCTGATCTCACTGGTGTATCTTTAATTGTGCCCCCAGGCTGGTTTGAAGCAGTTGATGATCCTGTAGCAGGAATTTTGGATTCCATATGTCCTTGTTCAGATGAGAAAGAACTGAATGGCAGAGGAACTTTAGAGTTCACTTGTTCTGAAGAGCCCATGGATGATTTTATTGGAGGATGGTAAGGAGGAGGTGAACCAAAGGATATAGGAGTAGGAAGTAGTGCTGGTCTAGGTTTATCTGGAGCTTTTGAGCTTTGAGAACTGGTAACTGGTGGAACTGATGTGGTAGTTAATTGAGGGGGTAAGCCTTGGGGAAGAACTCCTGAACTGAGATTTGGGGGAGGCATTCCTGGAGGGGGTGTTGCTGATGACAAAGGTGGAGGAGGCAAGACAGGTGGTGCTGCTGTTGAGGAAAGGGATGGTGGAGGAAGAACAGGTGGAGGCCCTGTGGAAGAAAGCGACGGTGGAGGAAGAACAGGTGGAGGCCCAGTTGAAGAGAGAGATGGTGGAGGAAGAACTGGTGGAGGTCCAGCTGAAGGCAGAGATGGAGGCACCCCAGGTGGAGGAACAGATGTTGGTAGAGGAGGCATCACTGGTGGGGGCATCACAGGCGGGGGTACTGTGGCAGGCAGAGTAGGGGGCATAACTGGTGGTGGTAATGATGTTGACAGAGATGGAGGCAATACAGGAGGGGGCATTGTTGGTATTGCTGGAGGCATTTGAGAATATGGAACAAATGGAGGTGGTATTGTCATGCTTCCCATATACTGATTTTTCACATTCTGAAGTGTGCTCACTTTCTCCTGAAGGCTGGATTGAGTAGCTTTTAAATGTCCTTGCCACGAGTTCCACTGCTTCTCATACTCTTGAAGCTGATCTTTGTGAGGATAGGTATGGAGCTGCTCCTGCCACTGCTGAAACTCTCGTTCCCATTCTTTGAAAAGATGCTGAAATTGCTGCTGTTGCATTTCATAATGCCGCAGCTGCATATCTACGGACATAGTCTATAAAATGAAAAAGAAAAAATATGTATTTAACATGTCTTCCACTTACCATGTACTCAGGAAACCAAATAAGCAGAAAATCACTAAAGGAAATATTTATTTCCTCAATGAATTCAATTTTGAATATATCAACAATTGACTAAAATAGACAAACATAAAATTTATCTCCCTCCCGCTTTTGTGAAGGATTCCAGAGAATATAGTAAAGCTGGATTCAAGTCAATTTCATAAGATAATCCTAATAGCTAGAGTCCACCATAAGTCTGGATGTGAACAAAAAATTGTATAGTACAACATCTTGGGCCTTCAAGTTTATAATAATGAGCAGAAACCCTCTCACACAAAGGGGAAAGTTCCAGGCAACTGGAAAACCACTGTAGAAGACCCAATTGCTGTTGTTTATCTGATAATCTTAGTACTCTCCATATTTTATAAAGACAACAATTGATAAAGAAAAGCATAGTACTGTGGAAAAAAAAAAGTGATTTGGAATCAGAGCACCCAGGTTCAAAATACAGCTTCATGTCTTTGGGTCTCTGTGTCCTTATCAACAAAATAAGAAGGTTGGATTAACAAGCTGATCAAGTTCTTATACATTCAAAAATCTATAATCCAATGATCCTGTAATCTAAGATCCTAGGAACAAAGCTCATATCCTTTATACTGATCAGTTAATGAGAAAATAACCTGTATATGTGGTGGTTGCTGTATGATCTGCTGGTACTGTTGTAGGATCTGCTGTAGCTGGGCATGCTTCTGCATTATTCCCTGATATTGAAAGCCAACTCGATGATGCTGATGCTGCTGCCAGTGTGCTGCTGCAGCCTGTAATTGCTTTAACCTGGCCTCTTCTTCAGAGTCTTCAGACTAAAGAAAAAAAGAATACAAAATCAAAGTTATCATAACACACACACACACACACACACACACACACACACACACACACACACACACACACACACACACACAACATTGAGACTTGCATGGTATTTTAAAATTAAGAGCCTTCAGTCCCTACCATTTATCTGACCAATTTGGGTGATCTTTCTTACCATGTATGTGAAATGGCAAAGAGGGACTTCAACTTCATGGTCCTTTACAGTAAAAGCACCGGCCTGACAGAATCTTGGGAAGATCAAATGAGGTAATAATATTTGTAAAGTGCTAAGCACAGTGCCTGGCCCATAGAGGGCACTTTATTCCTTAACCCAAGGGCCCATAATCAATCATGAACATGGGAGTAGTTACTGTCATAATTATAAATCAAAATTTTTAGTTCTTCATTAGAGAATGAACCTATATGTTTATACGTCTACTTTTTTTTGCTTTATATAAAATCTGAAAAGAGTTATGATCCTTTTATTTCCATTTTTTGCAACTTTTATAACAAATGAAGCCAGATAACTATTATACTCTAATAATTTCTTAGTTCAAGCTTCTTAAGGAAATTATGAACTTTGGATTCGCACAATTCCTCTTCCTGAACCAATATTTAACTGTACTTTATAAGAAGAATATGTCCTTAATGCTACTGCAATGCTAAAAACAAACTGCCACATAAAACAAAATAATATAGAAATGATTTAGAATAAAATTTAAAAGGATACAATATTTGATATCTTTCAAACTTTGAAAAATGATTATCTAAAATAACCAAATATCCCTTCAGTATCTGGAAGTATATGGTGTAGAATAAAGAGTCTCTCTATCATCTGGAACGAAGCTAAGAGAAAAGAAACTTTCCTTAATCTATTAATGATGGATGTAGCTATGCATTCTTCTCTAAAAGGTTATTTTTGGTGGCTAGTATATTTTGTTTTGAGACAACAGATATGGGGGCAGCTAGGTAGCGCAGTGGATAGAGCACCAGCTTCAGGAGGACCCAAATTCAAATCTGGTCTCAGACACTTAACACTTCCTAGCTGGGCAAGTCACTTAACCCCAGCCTCAGAAAAAGGGGGGAAAAAAAAAAAAAAGAGAGAGAGAGAGAGAGAGAGAGAGAGAGAGAGAGAGAGAGAGAGACAGAGACAGAGACAACAGATACTTCCCAAACTGCCCAAATCATCTGCTTTCTTGTTTATCCCTCTCTCTCAGAGTAAAATCATCAATGCTTAGAACTGATATTTTTCCATTACTGTCCATTAGAAATAGAAAGGAAAGGATATATAATTCAACTCTGATAATATGCTATTAACTTGATCTGTTGTATATGACTTGAGTTTTGTTGCTTTTTATTGATGTCTTTACAAATTTTTTAAATTAGTATTTTATTATACAACAACATCACAAAAACTTTGAAAAACTTAAGAACTCTATAAACACAATTATCAATCATAATTCCAGAGGACCCAGGATACAGACCAAGGCATGGCCAATGCAGGAATCTTTCCTGCCTGGTTACAAGGATTTTGAATTTTGTTGTGCTCTTTCTTTTCTTTTTTTTCTAATTTTAATTTTTAATTTTATATTTTTAAAGTCATTGCATACTGTTCTTTTTGGCTCTTTGCCTCCAAATTATATACAGCCTATATATCCATTTTTAAAATCCCTACTTAATGCCAAGGAATTAAGTGCATGGCTTACCTGGGGCTCATCAGGAGGGAGAGGAGGTGGAACCTCTTCACTTGGGGGCGGTAATGGGGGGTCCTGACATGGAGGAGGTTCAGGGATTTGACTGGTTGATGTAGTTTCTTCTTTCACTGGCTCTGGTGCATCTTTCACTACTCCAGGGCCCTTTAGTGGTTGCTGTCCCTGTGCATGTGCTTTAGCCCTTTGTTGCAGGCTAAGCAAGTGCTGCTTATACCAATACTGCTGCTGTTCCTACAAAGAAAATTATTTGTGAGAATCACTTGTATAAGCTATTTATCCCTGAAAAAGTGTTGAGGAAAATAGAGTGAGTACGTGTGTGTGTGCTTGTGTGTGATATGTGTGTCTGTATCTATGTATGAGGGTACAGTCTATTTGTCTGTCTTTTTCAGAAAGCATGAAAGAGACAAATGGCTTTGAGCCACAAACTAGAGAAATACTTCCAATTCCTCCTTCTTGTGGAGGGAAATAAAACATCCTTGGGACATATAAAGTCAACACCTCTAAATAGAGATACCTCCTCCACATCCCTTCTTTCTCTCCCTCATTCTTTTTTAAAAGCATGTGTTGCCATTCTAGATTAATCATAATCTAAAAATGTGGCTCGTTTGTTGGATGTCAAATCAGAAATAGTATCTGTTATTCTTTTAACATTCACTTAAGAACTAATCTTTATTCCCATGTTTATGCACACTGGTCTCATCATCTCATAGCCAAAGAGCATAGCCAATCACAAAGCTTTATTTCAAATACTCCATCCTCCCAGTGACCTCTCCTTTCTCTGAACTTACTGCAATTATAGTTCATTGTCTTAACTTTTCTTTTATTGTACTCTCATTGCTTCAGGCTTGTTAATCTTTTTTCCCCTCCAATTAAAATATAAGTTACTCATGCCTGTATCTTCATCTTCCCCTTCCATAACCCCCTATCTCTACTGCTGCCACATATAATATTGAGCACAAAAAGCCTAAGTGATATCTTTTTTTTTTCTGAAGTTCATTTTCCTGCTCAAAAGGTTCAAAGACTGCCAATTTATTGCCTCTAATATAAAATACAAACTCCTCAATCCACAAACTGAGGCCCTCTACAAATGTGACTCCTAACTTCCTTTCCAGCTTTACTTAACATTGCTCCCCTACACAAAACTTGCATTCCCACCACACTGGAATACTAGCTGTTTTCCTGAATTTGATCTGTCATTTGTGCCACTAGTATCCTTCCTCTCAAAATCCTTTTCTTCCTTCAAGGCTCAACTCTCACGTCCCATCCTCAGTTAAACTAATCCTTTTGTCTCTAATCTTTAGTGCTCACTCTCTTGCTCCTTAAATTATCTTGGATTTACTTCTCTGTGTAAGCATGATATCTCCTCAGAACAATGGAAGATTCTTGGAATCAGGAGCTAACTTTCTTTTTGTCTTTCATTCCTAGAAACTAGCACACTGTTTTGAACACACAAGATGTTTAATAAATTTTTGTTGATTTGAAACAAAAACAGCATATCTCCCTATCTTCCATCTTGAAGTATAGTCTATACTTCAAAATTTTTAAGAATCCGTGGTTTCATTATTATAGGCAGGTACTCTACAAATGAAAATAGCAACCTTTCTGTAAATCAAGTAGATACTTTTCAACTTTTCAGATAGTCAAAACTTATCACCATGAAGCCAATCTGGTGGTAGAGAAACTCCAAACTTCACTAGGATGCTCCTTTAACAACCACCACTGGGGGCAAATAACCTGAAGACTTTCTAGTTTGGGCAGGATCTACTAGAACTTGTATAATTCATTTTTGCAAAGCAATATGATATTATGTTAATAAAGTGCCTAAAATGTCCATACTCTTTGATACAAAGTTTTGACTGCTAGGCTTATACCTTAAAGAAGGCACTGATAAGAAAACAGTATCCATATACACAATTTGATTTTTAGCATCACTTTTTGTGATAACAAAAAAAGTTGAAAACAAAATAGATGCTCACTGACTGGAGAATAGCTAAATGCAGTGTGGGTACACAAACATAATGAAATATTACTATTGTGAGAAATTATGAAAGTGAAAAATATTGAGAAATGAGGAAAGATCTACAAAAGTTGATGCAAGAATGAAAAGCCAAGAAAACAACACATACAATGATTACAACAATATACATGAAAACAAACAAAAATAAAGTGCTTCAAAATTATAAAGAATAAGCATGACCCCCAAGGCAGCGGGTGGCACAGTGAATAAAGCACCAGTCCTGAAGTAGGAGGACCTGAGTTCAAATTTGATCTCAGACACTTAACACTTCCCAGTTGTATGACCCTGGGCAAGTCATTCAATCCCAATTGCCTCAGAAAGAAAAAAAATAAACATGGCCCCAAATTAAAAATATTAGATACTCTCATTCCACCACTTTTCAAAGATGAAAGATCCATCTTTCATGGACATACTTTTAGACTTTCTCAACTAATTAGATTCATTTTTTTCCCCTTCTTTTTCTATTTTGTCTTTTAAGAAATGCTATTTATTGATAAGCTGATTTCAGAAAAGCCTGGGAAGACCTATATGATCTGATGCTGAGAGAAGAGAACAGAACCAAGAGAACACTGTATACACAAACAAGAAGATTATATGATCAACTGTTTTGGTCTGAGTTTTCTTGCACAACATGACAAATATGGAAATATGTTTAAAAGGATAGCATATATTTAACTTATATCAAATAGTTTTTTGTCTTGGAGAGGGATAAGGCAAGTAGAAAAATTTGGAACCCAAAGTTCCAAAAAAATGAATGTTGAAAACACTCTCTACAACTATTTGGAGAAATAAAATATTATTGAGGGGAAAAAAAATGCTATTTATTACATGGGATGGTCTTTTGGGAGGCTGAGGAGGAGGGAAAGAGATACCAAAGGAAACTATGTTGATGTTTTTTAAAAAAGACATCCAGTAATTTTGATTATGTTAAATTAAAAAGTTTTTGTACAAACAAAACCAATTCAGCCAAGATTAGAAGGGAAGCAGGAAAATTTTTATATCCAAGGGCTTTGATAAAGGTCTCATTTCTAAAATATAGAGAGAATTAACTCAAATTTATAAGAATACAAGTCGTTCTTCAATTGATAAATGATCAAAGGATATAAAAAGACAAAGCCATTTCTAGTCATGGAAAAATGCTCTAAATTATTATTAGAGAAATGCAAATTAACAATTCTAAGGTATCATTACACACCTCTCATATTCGCAAAAATGAAAGGAAAAGATGACAAATGTTGGTGGGGATTTGGGAAAACTGGAACACTTAATATATTGTTGGTGAAGTTGTAAACTTAGCTAACCATTCTGGAGAGTTAATTTGGAACTATAACCAATGGACTATCAAACTATGCATACTCTTTGTATCCAGCAGTGTTTCTACTGGGTCTGAATCCCAAAGAGATCATTAAAGAGGGAAAAGAAGCCAAATGTGCAAAAATGTTTGTAGCAGCCCTTTTTGTAGAGGCAAGGAACTGGAAACTGAGTAGATGCCCATCATTTGAGGAATGGCTGAATAAGTTATGGTATACGACTAGTATGGAATATTATTGTTCTATAAGAAACAATCAGCAGGATAATTTCAGAAAGAACTGGAGAGATTTTACATGATGTGATGCCAAGTGAATTGAGTAAAACCAAAAGAACATTGCACACTGAAATAAGATAATGTGATAATCAACTCTGAAAAGACTTGGGCTCTTTTCAAAAATGAGATAGATGATTCCAATAGACTTGGGATGGAGAGAGCTATATGCATTCTGAAAGAGTTTAGGGACTGAATGTGGATCACAACACGGTATTTTCACCATTTTTGTTATTGTTTGCTTGTTTTTTTTTCCTTATCTTTTCCCTTTTTGATCTGATTTTTCTTGTGCAGCATATATATGTGGAAATATATTTAAAATTATTTAGAAGAACTAACCATGATTACTTGCTGTTTAGAGGAGGAAGGAGAAAAATTTGTAACACAAGGTTTTGCAAAGGTGAATGTTGAAAACTACATGTATTGGGGCAGCTAGGTGGCGCAGTGGATAGAGCACCAGCTCTGAATTCAGGGGGACCTGAGTTCAAATCTGATCTCAGACACTTAACACTTCCTAGCTGTGTGACCCTGGGCAAGTCACTTAACCCCAGCCTCAAAAAAAAAAAAAAAAAAAAAAAAAGAAAACTACATTTATTTTGAAAATAAAACACTATTAAAATTTTTTAAAAGATATTCAGAAAAATGTATACACACACACACACACATATATAAACAAAAACCTAAGTGAGCCTTAAAGAAGTACAAAAGGCTTATTTTGACAAAAATACCATTTCCTTATTCCTAAGTACTCCCTCTCCCAATTTTTTTTTTTTTAAACAAATTTGTGAGGAAGCAATCATTTCCATTGTGTAGAGAGTACTGAACCTTCAGTCAGAAATGAGTTTAAATCAAGGCTTAAAAAGTTACTACGTAACTCCAAGCAAATTAACTGCAGTCTGTCTCAGTTTCCTCATTTGTAAATGAGAATAATTAACTGTTGGGGCAGCTAGGTGGCGCAGTGGATAGAGCACCAGCCCTGAATTCAAGAGGACCAGAGTTCAAATTTGATCTCAGACACTTAACACTGCCTAGCTGTGTGACCCTGGGCAAGTCACTTAACCCCAGCCTCAGGAAAAAAAAAAAAGAGAGAGAGAGAATAATTAGAATAATTAACTGCCTATCTCTTCTCAGGGTTATTATGAAGACAAAATGAAATAATATTTATATATTTAATAAATATGTAATATTTATTAAATATTAAATTATTATAAATTCATTATATTTATTATATATTATTTATAATTTGTTGTAAATATTCATTATTATTTATTAAAATATTTTAATATTTATAAAGTGCTTTGCAAATCTAAAACACTCTATTAATGCTAATTATTACTACATAACACAATACTAGAAAATACTATAAGGCATTTCAAGTCAAGGAAATGTACAGTTTATGTTTTATTCAGAAAAAGAGCTGAGTAAATAAACTACCTCCTCCAGGAATGAATGAAAAAGCATGTAATAATTCCTGTACTGAACATATTTTACTTAGATTGCTTGCTGTCTTGGGAAGGGGGAGATAAGGAAAGGAGGGAGAAAAATTTGGAACACAGTCTTACGAAAACAAATGCTGAAAACTATCTTTGGAAAAACAAAATACTATTGAGGGAAAAAAAAAAGTTTAATTCCTATGTACAAGACCCTATGCCAAGAGTTGGTGAAATTGAAAAGTAAGACAATTCTCAAAGAGTTTGCACTGTAATAAGGCAGACAACATACACAGATTTCAACTATGAATCAGGCCCAATGGTTCTTAGGGTGCAGAAATACAGAAGATGACAGGATACCTTTTTAAATGTAATTTCCACTGTTTCTGATGTTGGTTACATTCCGATTACAGCTGGATAATGTAAGTTTATTATAAGTTCACATCATATTAAATGCCAGTTTCTTAATATTTCAAAGCAAAGAACAAAGAAATTTTAAGGAATTAATTTTTATTTGTACTTCTATTCTTAAACTTAAAGTATTAAAAGATTCTGCCTGAATTAGTTAATTGGTAAATAAATTCTTTGAGACTATAAGCATAAATAGTGCCAAAATGCATGAATTAAAAAATCCAAAATATCTAACAGTAAATGTTTATTAGTGTCATATGTAGGTATTGACATGTAAAAAAAAAAGTTTGTAACACAATAATACAAGAAAGTCTCTTAAGTAATCAAAATTAATTTTAAGAATCACATATGCAAAAAAAAAAAAATATCTATTGCCAAAAAACTTTTTGTTCAAAATTACAACTTGACTGTTCCTGTAAAAAGAAGACAATTTCAAGTGTCCAGAAGAGGCTAGCCTATAAATTGCACACTCTTATTTGGAATAATTGTACACAAAATTTTTTATCTGTTGAGAAGACACTGGAATTTTTGTGGCTTAGAGTTATAAGTGGACAACTATTATACCTTTATTAAGTGCTTACCAGATGCCAGGGATTGTGCTAAACCTTCAATAAACTAACATTCTAATAAGGGAGACAATATGTAAACTACATAAGTACCTACAAAATAACAAGATAAATGGCAAGTAATCTTAGTAGAAACACATTAGCATTAAGGGGAACTGGAATAGTCTTTTGTAGAAGGAATTTTAGCTGAGACTTAAAGAAAATCAGGAAAGCAGAGATAGAGTATTCTAAGTATGGAGGACAGAATGTTTTGTGGGAGGAAGAGTATGGATCATAGGATACTTGAAGAATAGTAAAGTATAGGAAGACTAGAAAAGTAGGAAGAGCCAGCTTATAAAAGGTTTTAAAAGCCAGTGGATTTCATGTTTGATCTTTGAGCTAACAGTTGAAATTAACTAAATTAACTAAATTCTTCATTGACCTCTAATACGATCTTCCCCATAAGTAATGGAAGAATAGAGCAAGGACCTGGAGCCAGGAAGATCTGAGTTCAAATCAGGCTTTAGACACTTACTAGCTATGTAATCCTGGGCAAGTCACTTAGCCCTATTTTCCTCATCTATAAAAGGATTTGAAGAAATAATAAACACTTCCAGTACTTTTTTTTTTTTTCCTGAGAAAGTTGGGGTTAAGTGATTTGCCCAGGATCACATAGCTAGGAAATGTTAAGTATCTGAGATCAGATTTAAACTCAGGTCCTCCTGACTTCAGGGCTGCTGCTCTATCTATTGTGCCACCTAGCTGCCCCACTTCCAGTACCTTTACCAAGAAAACTCCAAATGGGGTCACAAAAAGTCAAACATAACTGAAAGGTCTCAACAATAAGGCAAAGAGAACCATCATTTCTTTCAATCTTCAACTTGAAAGAAATATCAAAAAGAAATCAGTTTCAAATTATCTACATGCTCATTTCAGAAGAAATGAAAATACTAGAGAAAATGATTGCAGAACCAGGAAAGATCAAGAACAGGAGATGTACTACCAAAACCGAAAATGTTCAAAAATGCCCTGACATTTGAAATAAAAGAATGTTTATAAGTTACAGCCCAATGAGCCTAACCAACTCCTGGGAAGATTCTAGAAGAGATTAAAGAAATCATTAGTTAACATTTAAAAAAATATTTAGTGATCAAAGGAACCATTATTGTTTCAAGAACAAGTCACAGGAGATTTTGAGTTCTTAGATCTCTCTGAAAGGTCCAAGCTCAGTGAAGCAATGGCCAATTACTCTGCTGTAGCTTGCATATATATTATAAGCAAAAACAGTAACGAGTCAAATCTGAGAATACCTACATCTGCTCACTTCATTTTGCACCCGAAGTTCTAATCTTCCTACAGCTGAAATAATGGCCATAATGGACTCAAGGAAAAAACTGACAACTGACCAGGAACCAAGATGACATCTATACTCACAAATATTTTTAAAGAATATTAAAAATAAATTTTATAAATTATGAATTATTATATAACCTATAAATATATAATATAATCATATATAATTTTAAATAAATTATAACTTATAAATCATTATAAAAATAATATTTAAAATATGAGGTCAGATTGATATAAAATGGTGGTAAAAATAATGATCAGGAGAACAAGAAGATGAAGAAATGAATATGGTTGCTCAATTTTTCTGCGATGCTAACATAAAAGACTTGTGATGTTTTTATGGATATTTTCTATGTTGTGGCTATATCTGAAGAGTAGGGCAAAGAATAGACCAGAAAGAAATGTGAATTGGTTATATTCCTGGTTGACAATTCAACAAACATTTGTATCTATGTCTTATTAAAACAAAGACTGGTGATTTTTTTTTTTTTGGCTGTTTGCTTGGTTTTTTTCCCCCCACTTTTGATCTGACTTATCTTGTGCAATACAACAAATATGGGAAAATATTTAGAAGATTTGCAACCTATATCAGATTGCTTGCTATCTTGGGGAGAGAGGAGGGAGGAAGAGAGGGAGAAAAACTTGGAACACAAAGTTTTGCAAAGGTGAATGTTGAAATCTATGCAAGTATTTGGAAAAATAAAATACTATTTTAAAAAAATAAAGATTGGTAAATGAGCAGAACCAGAAGATCACTGTACACTTCAACAACAATACTGTATGAGGATATATTCTGATGGTAGTGGAAATCTTCAACATAAAGAGCCAACTCACTTCCAGTTGATCAATGATGGACAGAGGTAGCTACACCCAGAGAAGAAACACTGGGAAGAGAATGTAAATTGTTAGCACTAATATGTCTGCCCAGGTTACATGTACCTTCGGAATCTAATGCTTATTGTGCAACAAGAAAATGGTATTTACACACATGTATTGTATCTAGGTTATATTGTAACACATGTAAAATGTATGGGATTGCCTGTCATCAGGGGGAGGAAGTAGAGGGAGGGGGAGGATAATTTGGAAAAATGAATACAAGGGATATTATAAAAAATATATAATAAAAAATTATAAAAAAAAATAAAGATTGGTGAGAATTTAATAACTAAATCTTATAAGAGAACCTAAGTGGTATGAGCCAACTGGGAATCTCACAAATAGACATCATCTACTTATTTTACTTTAGACAAAGTACCAGTTTTCAAAGAATGGTAACAATGATTCAGTCATCCTGCAAAAAGTAGTAACAATATCATCAACTTGTCTTGTTACTGTTGCTGTCACCTACAGGACTATTAGTCACTTTCTCCTTTTTTAAGGATCATGGATCTAGAGGTGGATAAGACTTAGAGGTTTTCTGATCTGTTCTCTTCATTTTGCAGATGAGGAAACTAAAGCTCAGGAAGGTTAAATAACTTCCCCAACCTCACCCAGCTGCTAAGCATACTAAGCAGGATTTAAACCCAGGTCCTTTGGCTTGAATCAAGAGTTCCTTTAAGTGTACCAGGCAATCTCCTAAAGGAATTTCTCCTAAAAGAACTTGTACTTGAGGATGCTAATATCCAAACTAATGTGTATACCGGACAGAATGTCCCTTTAAATATCCTGGTTCCTAGTCTGTCACTCTTCAATGCCAATGATTTACCTCCTTTTCACCTCAGCTACACCCAGGAGTAGTCACACAATAGATAAGATCACTTCATGGTATTAGTTTCTGAATTTTCTCACATTAATTTCTTGACCTTTCTTTTCTGTTTTACCTCTCTCTAAGAATTTATTCTTCATCCTTACCAACACTTTAGTTCCAAGACCATTTCCATACTTTCTCCCTTCTCATCCTTACTCTAGGCCAGACTACGGCCCGGCCTGCGGGCCACATGTGGCCCACTGAGGACGTTTATGCAACCCGCTGGTTATGGCAAATGGGCTAAGGGGTGGAAACAGAGTGTGAGTTTTTGTTTTTACTATAGTCCGGCCCTCCGACAATCTGAGGGACAGTGAACTGGCCCCTATTTAAAAAGTTTGAGGACCACTGCTCTAGGCTAACTTTCTTGTCAACTGTTTGGACAAGTTAAACATTATCCTTTTCTCTTAAATCCTTGCTCCTCTGTCCTTCCACCATTCACATCAGTCCATCTTCAACCCAAAGTCACCCTCTCACTGCCACCACTATTACCTCCTCCACTATCATTTACCATTTGGCTTTCTCTACTGATACTTTTTGGATTGATGATACTGCTAGAAAAGTAGTCAAATAATCATAATGACTGAATTCAATACAAATTAAAGTAGTTATCTGATATTACTAGATACTTTGCATTTATAAGTCATTCTTTTTACTCTTACTCTTCCCTGAATCATTTTTTCCTCCACAGTAACTAACTGAATCTTGTCCTTTTCCTCAAGCCCGAAGGCCACTTCTCTCAGCATATAATCTCACATCTATGAGAGAAATCCATAAATTTATAATTCCCTTCATTGCCTCTATTTCATACTTTAGTACCTTGTACCATCCTCAAATTAATTCAGATTGTTCCAATTTGAGGAAAAGATTTCTCTTCTTGCCAATGCTAACCCCTTTATTCATATCCTTGATTTCATCCCCTCCAAGAAACCTTCCCTCCTGTTCATTCCCTCCCTTATCACAAAATCATTCCTTAACTGGCTCATTCCCTAATGCCTAAAAATACTCTTAAAAGCTCCATTCATCCTTAATAAAGTTTTCACTTGCTCATATCTTTTAATCATCCTATTGTCCTATATCTTCTACTATTCACTCACTCCCAGATCCAAGAAAGAGTTGTCTATTCTCAAGACTTCCACTTCCTCACTTTTCAGCCCCTGGCTTCTGATCTCTCCACTCTGCTCTCTCAGAAGTTACCAAATCCAATGGCATTTTCTTAGTCTTCTTCCTTTTTGAATACTCTGCTGCATCTGGCACTACAAAAAAGGCCTTCCTTTGCTCTTTCCTCTCCTGGTTTTCATAAATGGCTCATAAGATCATAAATAGATAGAAAGGATGTTAGAGCTAAATAGTCCAACCCCTTCGTTTTATGGATGAGGAACTGGAAGCCCAAATGAAGCTCTTGGTGGTTGTCTATCATTCATTTTCAAAGAGGATAAATGATATTCTGGGTGAAATCTTGATTTGCTTGTGAAATGGATTTAAGCAAGGCAGAATTGCACAAAGTTGTTAGCTTCATTCTCTCATTCATCCAAGTCCAGTAATAAGAAAAAAGTTATGAAGAGTGATGATGGTCCAGAATTTATTGGATGATACTGTCATCTTCAATGAATGACTAAGCTCTAAGCACTCCACAGTTTCTGCTTCAACCACCTCCATGATCATGGGAACAGATTCATTCTGTCAGGGGAAGTATTCACAGACTTGAAGCAGATACCTCTTTAACTCACAGGTTTGAAGCCTATCAGTTACACTCAAAATGGTTTTGTCCATCTGTCAAGGCAATTTACTGGGATGTGGTCACTCTGTTATAGCTTCTTGGAGCCACAGGTGAGAGTTGAGTGCCAAGTAGATAAGCGTCTTGAAAAGGTTCATATCTGAGGTGCTTGTGGTTTGTTCTTCCTTCTGGAAGAGGACCATGATATCAAGGAGGTGATGCCTTGACATGCAAGTGAATTGGATTTAAGTGAAGGAGGGCCAAATCAAAGGTGCTAATTCTCTTTGAACAAACTATACAGAGGGTTACACAGAGAGTAAATAGCAAACCCACAACTCAACCCAAATCCAGGATTCTTTCTACTATACCACACCCTTCCCTTCCCTTATAAAACACTTATCAAAACTTTGAAATACAGTAGACATTTAATGAATGTTTTTTCCCTTCTCCCCTTCTTTCTCAAGTCTCCTTAGCTAGATCACTGCAAATCTCTCATTCCCAATTCATAGTTGTTTCCCAAGGCTCCATCCATCTTTAATTTTTTCCCCCATCAATTATCTTATAAATTCCAGGGATTAAATATTAATACTCTGAAGAACTCTAGAAGTACCATATTTCCAACCGCTTCCTAGACATCTCTACCTAGGTATCATATTATGTTCACTATTTCAAACTAAATTTGTCCAAAACCAAACTCACTTAAGACTTTTTAAGTCTACCCTTTCCAAACCTTCCTATTTCCACTGAAAATTTCACCAGTTTCCAAAGTACTCAGGTTATCTTTGATTCCTCTTTTCCCACCCTATACCACCTCTTCCTCCAGGCAAACAGTTGCTGAATATTGTTCCTTCTTTTATCTTCTCCACTACTACCACCCTAGTTTGTAATCATCTCTTCTGGCCAGAATTATCATTGTCTCCAGTTTCTCCCCATCACCAATCTTTCTTTTACAAAGCAGCAGTTCCTTATTGCCTATGAAATAAAATTCAACCCCAATAGCACCAACCCATACTTATTTCATTTTATTCTACTTTATACATTATACATTCCAGCCAAATTAGAATATCAAGTACAGAGAACACTTAATATTCCATCTCCTGCCTTTAGGTAGTCACACAAGCTGTGGCCTAAGTTTGTAAATGCAACTTTGACTATCTCAGCCTTTCAGAATCCTATTTTCCTTAGAGATCCAGCACAAGAGCTATCGCATCTACGAAGCCTTTTCATATCCTCACAATAACTCCCCTACTCCCATCATTAGTATTTTGTCGGTCCACAAATTACTTAGTATTAACTTATCTCTGCATAGGTTGTATTAGCCCAACTCTAACTAGTAAAATATAAGCTCCTTAAGGGCAGACTTCCATCTCTCTAATTTAGTAGAGTACCAACCCTGCACTTATTGTTTGTGAAATTCAACTGAATTACTATTGGCCAACATGATGGGATTCATCTATTGTTGGAGAGTAAAAGATGTATGAATTTATAACTAGTTTTCTGAGCCAGTGACTCCTCAACAAGGTTAAATGTAAAGAGAGAAACCTGTGTAACTCCAAAGGAAATGCCTTCCAGGAAGGAGCTATCAAATATAAAACAATTACCACTCTTAACAAGGCTACTCTTGACAAAACAATTCTCATTTTCCAAAACCAGTTAGAATTGGGCAGTGAAAAGAACCTTAGTTAGAAAGTTAAAATTATTTAGCTATAAGTGGTTGTCAAAACTTATACACACACACATATATGGCTAAAATCATGCAAATACTGGTACGTTTAGGGTATGTAACACAAACCAATGTTCTTTATTTTTTCAAAGGATATTTTGGTTTAAATTACTATGGAAAAGCAATTTACCATGTTTAGCAGAAATTATGAGTCTAGTAAGCACTTTTTAAAGAGTTAAATTTGAAATTTATTTAACTGACATGTCATCCTTTACTCACTAATCCTGAGTATTCAAAATCTCTTTAAATGTTTACTATTTCATAAAAGTATAATTCTCTCTCAAGCAGGAAAGAGGCTGTGTAACCTTGATTATTTCCTTGGTCTGTATGCTTGGGTTAGACCTTTTTATACTTTCATAATCCTCTGGATTTATTCCTAATAAATTGAACCAAACTAGCCAAAGATAAACCCTCCAGATTCTGAAAATATGCATGCTCCATTAAGGAGCCTTCTTTCATTAGTGAATCTTTAACATCTCCAACTGGCCAAGCCTCTGTCCAACATGGGTGCTTACCTGTGGGGTCATAGTGGACGGATCTGGGGCTGCCTGCTCAGCACTCGTGTTCTTGGCGCCACTCTCCAAAGGCTCTTGCTGGGCGGTTGTACTTGTACCAGAAGGGCTGGGTTGTGGCGGAGCCAACTGGGATTTGGAATGGGACTGTGAAGAGTGGGAAGGAGATGACTGGGACTGGGCCAAGTAAGGCTGGGAATGGGACAAATAAGACTGAGAGGAGGTGGAGTAGGAAGAGGTGGACTGGGAAGGAGCGATATAGGACTGGGAGGGTGGGGAGTGGGAGGGGGATGGTTGAGCTGGTGCCAGGTAGGACTGGGACGAGGACTGGGGGAAGTAAGAAGGCGGGGGCTGACTGGGCATGTAGGTTTGGGACGGGGGGATGTAGGAACCGGGGGGTACTGGGGGGGATTCGGGCGGTGAATCCAGCTCCATGGGGACTGGGCCAGGGGGCCCGTCTCGGTGCTGCTGCTGGAGCATCTGGTGCTTGTACTGCTGCTGCTTCTGATAGCTTAAGACGGGCCCCGGCGGCGGGGGCATCGGCGGCGGCGGCGGCTGCCAGTCCCCGTAGCCCCCGCCGGGCATGACCGGAGGGGGCGGCAAGGGCGGCGGGGGGAGATGATGGGGCTGAAGGACGCACTGCATCTGCTTCTGGTGCATCTGCTGCAGCTGTTGGAGCTGCGCCAAGTGCTGCTCGCGGAAGCTCAGGAAGCCCGAGGAGGCAGGGGCCGCCGGCGCCGCCGCGCTCGAGTAGCCGCCGGGCCCCGGGGAGGCCTCGGGGAGCCCCACGGGCGGGGGCGGCGGAGGCACCGGGGGCGGCGGGTAATGGCTGGCTCCGCCATAGCGGCCCCAAGTCGGGTACATGTCGGAGGAGGGGGCAGAGCGATCCCCGGCGCCGTTACTCGTCGCAACCGACCCAGAGGTCTGCAGCCGCCGCGACTGCCGGAACTCGCGGCGTCTCCAGGCCCCGGAGCGTGTAAACGGAGCGCGGAAATACGCAGGCGCCGAACGCCTTCGCCCGCGACTGCAGAGGCGAAGGCAGGGGCGGGGCCTAGCCCGCTGCGCTTGCGCGGTCACCATCGAGAGGAGAACAAAGGCAAGCTAGAGAGGCCCTGTCTTGTGTTGACTCTAGGTTGCCATCTTCCTTCAGGCCCGGAAATTGTCGAACATTGCCATAGAATTACAGACTGTTTCGAGCTCCATGCTACCCTGGAAGATGTGGTCCGTGTCACAAGATCAAAGGTCAAGAGTTAGAAAGGACAGACATCATCTGATCTCCTCTTATTTTTACAGATGAAAAAGCGAAAACCGAAATGATCGTGGATCCCCTGAGTAGCAGTTCCCTAGCCTGGCATTCTCTGCTCTGCAATCTCAATCTACCTCCTTTCCAGTCTTCTCTTTAACAAGCGATCTCACAGAAATCAGAATGAGAGATTTAGAGTCGAAAGGAAATCTTCCAGACCACCCTTCCCAATTTTTTTAAACAGATGGGTAATGAAAACCAGATGCGCATGATCCCTCATCTTCCACAGCAAGAATCCTTAACCTGGTGTGTTTTAAAAAGAATTATAACTATAGTTCCTGTGTATATTTAATTCTGTTCATTTAAGAGCTTTATCCCGCTACCAAAAGATTCTAGGAAGAAAAAAATTGGTTTAAGAACCATGCTCTGCGTAGTAAGTTTACATAGGAACAGGGAAGCAGAGGAGTGTTGATCGCTACCGTACTGGGCTACATTAAGGCGTATGTTAGAGTTTCACAATGTTAAATGCAACCTTTTTGTTTGTTTTCATTCTATATGAAAATGGTTTTTGTTGGTACTTGTCAAGGTCATATTTAAAAAAAAAAAAAAAGCTGCTTTACAAAGTCAGCAGAATTTTCTCTACAATGCAAATCCTTTGGTCTAAGTACTTAATGCCCTCTGCAAACTTGCCTATCTTTCCCATCTTATTTCGTACAGTAGCCCTAAAAAAAACCACCCCACCCAACTGAATTCTTTACAATCTTCTCTGTTTCTTCAGCTGTAAAATAAATGAGACAGTTGGACTAGAGAACAAGGCTCTAAAGTCCTTTCCGATTCTAGATCCTTTCATTCCTTCCCAAGCTGCGCTCATTTCCACCTTTCTGTATTTGCTTCCGCTGATTCCTTATCCTGCAATACCTCCACGTCCCCCATCTAAATCTCCCCATCTGTAAAGGCCCTGTAACTATTCTCTCCCTACATTATCTAGAGATGCTCATACCTGGCAGAACTAGGTCAGAGGCCCAAGTCAATCAGTCATTAGTCATTCAACAAGAATTTAGAAAGTAACTTTAGTAAGAAAGCTTACTAGCATATAAAAACAAAAATGAAAGTCTCCCTCTCTCCTGCTTATAGTCAACCTGTAAAACATCTTCTAGTATAAATAAAATAGAAAAATATACATAAAGAAAATACGAAGTTATTTATTTTTGAAGAGGAATAGTAACTGGGGAAACAGGAAAGGACTCATATATAGCACTTGAATCAAACTTTGAAGGGAACTAGAGATTCTAAGAGACAGAGGTGAAAAGAAATGCATTCAAGACATAGTAAACAGCCTCTGCAAAGACATAGAGACAGAAAACAAATTGTTCTATATAAAAATTAGCAAGTACATCTTCAGACATATCAAACTGGATATCCATCAGGTATCTTAAATTCAACATGTCCAAAACTGAGTTTATTTTACCCTTTAAACTTCCCACTGGGAAAATGTATTACCTCCATGGCTAGCAAAATGCAACCACCTGTTACTCTCCTTGGCTACCAGTTGTTGTTTAGTTGTGTCCAATTCTTTATGATCCTGTTTGGGATTTCCTTGGCAAAAAACTCCATTTTACAGATGAGGAAACTGAGTTGCATTCGGTTTAAATGACTCGTTCAGGATTACAGCCAGTAAGTGTTTGAGCCCACATCTGAATTAAGAAAGATGAGTCTTTCAGACTCCAGGCCCAGCACTCCATCTACTAAAACACCTGCCTACCTAAGTACTCACCTCTCATTCCCTGATCTCTACCCCCAACTTGTGATCCATTCCAACTCTGTTCACCCATTCCCCTCCACTTTTTGAAGGTTCTTCTTTCTTCCTTCCTTCCTCCCTGTCTTCCTTCTCTCCCTCCTTTTCTTCCTTCTCTCCCTCCTTCCTTCCTTCCTTCTTTTCCTTCCTTCCTTCCTTCCTTCCTTCCTTCCTTCCTTCCTTCCTTCCTTCCTTCCTTCCTTCCTTCCTTCCTTTCTTTCTTTCTTGCTTGCTTGCTTTCTTTCTCTCTCTCTTTCTTTCTTGCTTTTTCTTCCTCTTCCTTCCTTCCTTCCTTCCTTCCTTCCTTCTTTCCTTCCTTCCTTCCTTCCTTCCTTCCTTCCTTCCTTCCTTCCTTCCTTCCTTCCTTCCTTCCTTCCTTCCTTCCTTCCTTCCTTCCTTCCTTCCTTCCTTCCTTCCTTCCTTCCTTCCTTCCTCAATAATCTTTTATTTTTCCAAATACATGTAAAGACAGTTTTCAACATTTATTTTTGTAAGATTATGTTGTTCCAAATTTTTTCTCTTTCTCTCCCTTTACCACTCCCCAAGACAACAAGCAATCTGATAATCTGATATAGGTTATACATTTACAATACTTTTAAAACATTTTCCATTATTTGTCATATGCAAGAAAAATCCAACCAAAAAGCAAAGAGAGAGAGAGAGAGAGAAAGCAAAGAAACACACAGAAAAGATGAAAATACTATGCTTCCATCTGCATTCAGATTCCATAGTTCTTTCTTTAGATATGGATAGCATTTTCCATCCCAAGTCTATTGGAATTGTCCTGGATCATTTTATTGCTGAGAAGAGCTAAGTCTATTATAGTTGATTATCATATAATCTTGCTGATTATTCAGCTATCCAATGTTCTCCTGGATCTGGTCACTTCACTCAGCATCAGTCTATATAAGTCTTTCCAGACTTTTCTGAAATCATCCTGCTCATCATTTCTTATAGAGCAATAATATTCCATATTCATATGCTAAATGACATTCTGAATAGACATTCACTCAATAACAAAAAGGAAAGAAAACTAGGAACATTTCTATGATCTAACACTGAATTAAATGAGCAGAATAGGACAAGTCATACAATATTTTAAAGACAACAAACTTTTATTAAAGACTTAAGAACTCTAATCATCAACCGTGATTCCAGAAGACTAATGATGACATACTATCTACCAGATGCAAAGTGAAATGTATATGTTTTTGTACATAGTTAATGTGGGACTTTGTTTTGCTCAGCTATACATGTAGACGAAGATGGAAGGGAGAAAAAATGCTTGATAATAAAAAAAATTAATTTTATAATTAAAAAAAGAAACTTGAAGCCATTCATCATCAGCTTCTTCTCTTCTCCTTTTCTTTGTAGCAAAATATCATCTCCCATACTCTCCTCCTTTCCTCTGATTTCTCACAATGAGGTGGCCTTTATTTTTGTCAAGGCCAGCTCTACTATATGAGTCCTTGATCCTATCCCCTTTTCTCTTCTTTAGAAAAACGCTCTCTCATACTATTGGAGATACACTTCATGAAAAGAAGATGTTAAGAAGACTAGTCTCCTTATTTCAAGGAATTCAAAGTACTGTCTTCCTCTCCTCCCACACTTTTGTCTTTATAGTAGTAGACTTTGTTATTCATGTTTATTTTCCCTCTAATAATCTAATCTTTAAAAGCATATGCATAGATTTTTTAATGGAAGACTGGACTCCCAGAACTGTAGACATGTAGGAGAAGCCAGCTTCAATCATATCTCTTGTCCTTCAGCACCTGCAGTTCTAGATATGCTGAGAATAGACTTTCTCTTGGTGAATTCATTTCTGCTGTAGCTCTTGGTTTGAACTATCTTTCAGCTGAAGATCACATTTACTCTTATGTGCTTTAATATGCTAATCTATATAAGATTTCTGTGTACTTTAATAATGAGGTTTATTAGATTTTTTTTTCTGTAATCAGCATTTGATGGCAAGTATATGGTAACAGTTATCTTTTCTCTTGAGAGCAATCAAGGATAATTACTTTTTTCTGAATGCAGGTTTATACCTCTAAACTAGCAATATTTGAGATGGGGTTTTAGCTATAAAACTAGTGCAAAGCTGGAGGAGAGATTGCTTATCTTCAGCAATCTTGATCCCTATGCTCTTTTGCCCACCTACAGTTGTTGGTATTGCCAATACCAATATTGCTCCTCTTCTCTCTTTATTTAGCACTACTACAGATCTCACATCATATTTATCCAGGCCACCCACAAGCCAGCTGCATCTGTATATTTTGATATCCCCAAGGTGATAGAAGCCTATTTCATCCTCATGAACTACATTTCCCATAAGTCCATCCAATTTCTGTAGCTTGGTTACACTTGGAAAAACAGACTCAATGAATTATGTCAATTGCCTATGTCCAGCCAGACCATGATTTGGGAGAGCTAAGGTCAGGATTAGTTGAAAACAAGAATAGAGAATAAGAAGAAGAAAATATTTTGGTATTGAAACAACTCAACTTTTAACTAAACAAATGACCATCAATAATTCTAAATAGATAATAGGAATTAAATAAAAATAATTTTATCCCAAGGTTAAATCTAACTTTATATGTGTCTTTATAGTTCTTGTATGCAGAAAATTGTTGGGTTTTTACTTTTAAATTTATTTTGACATTCTCTTTGATTGTTGGGTTATATACTAACATATTCAAAATTGTAATCATTGTATTTTCCTCCATTAAATTGTAATATTAATTTTTCCCTTTTTAAAAAAGTACTCAGTCCTTATGGTTTGTTGTATTATCACTTTCTCTACCTTCTTATTATCTATCCTACATAAGATTTTTTGGATAAATCTACTATCTACTTTGATTCTGTTTCTTATGTGTTTCTGCCTTTTTTTTTTTTCTCTTTTCTCCCCTCTCATTTCTCTTCTCCCTTTTCCTTTCGAAGACCAGACTCTACATAATCTTCCCTGTACCACCCTATCTCATCTTTTGGTTTGCATAATATTCATCTATTGGAACCTTCCTAATAAATATCCATTAATTCATTCTCTTCCTTATTCCTCTTTATACTCTAGGATTTAATTTCCCATTCATGGGCTTCTAGAAGACTCAATCTTTGTTCCATCCTTTATCTAGATCATCTAAAAGTGTGATTTTTTTTTCTCTCATGCTTCCCTTCCCCATCTTTTTCATTTGAAAGCTCTTTTGAAGATATTAATTCCTAGAAATACTCATTCAAAGAGGTAAACCCACATGAACTTTTGTATCCAGAGCCATGGGACTTGATCCAATTTAAATCCTCCCATTTATCATCTGCTCATTTTAGGTCTAGTGCATCATCCTTCTGGATCCATGAACCTATCCTTTTCACCCATCTTTTTAACCCAGACCCTTTGGGGACCTAAATTACTCCTCCCTTAAGATAGAATATGATCTTGAGAACTATTACCTCTTTCTAGAGTTAGAGTAAAAGTTCTCTGAAGTAAATACTTTTCTTTGAAAAAACTCATCTTAATTAACACTTCCTAGATGTGTGACCCTGGGCAAGTCACAACCCCAATTGCCTCAAAAAAAAAAAAACAAAACCCTCATTTTAAAGGATCTAATACCTCATCTCTGGAGAAACTTGTCATGTCTTCAAAGTTTACTCTCTCCACAGATTGTTTTCTCTTTCTCCTTGCTTCTACTCTCCAAAACTTTGGATGTACTCTCTAAAGGTCCCACTACCCATCAGTCAAGTTAAGACTAAAAGAACCACAACAATATTGTGTCTATAGGTTCTCTTCTCCACAATCCTTCCTCACTACATTTCCTTCCATAAATTACTTTCCTCTGTATTCCCCTTTCACTACCAAGTTAATTTACTAATGGGGGAGCTAGGATTCTAATTCAGGGGAAAATTATCAAGTTCTTTCCTTTTTGGTCTCTCTTTGAAATGTAGCTATAGAAATTCTCTTTTATGTCTCCATAGACTTCAAAGAAGAGAATTTTTGAAAATCAAAAACTGTTTAGTTCTAGAAGTATGTAAGCATGATTGAACTTAATTTTTTCTTTTTATAAATGCTTGTCTTTCTTGTGTTTCATTTGATGAATTTGCATATGAAATGCTTTGCTCACCTCAAGTTTCTTTTGAAGAAAAGATTCTGATGCATCCCTTCTGTTTAAAATTCATTTTTTCTATTTATGATAAAGTTCAACTTTTCAGGATATGATATTTTGTAGTGCAAATTGATCATTGCCTGTTAGTAAATTTTTGTATATCTTTTCCATGTGGTCAACTTTGTTTTTCAAGGTATTCTTCTATTCATTGATGTGTGTGTGTGTGTGTGTGTGTGTGTGTGTGTGTGTGTGTGTGTGTGTGTGTGCCTCTTTTGCCATTTAGTCTATTCTGCTTTTTAAAGAATTAATTTTTTAGGTATTTTCCTTTTTTGGGCATTTCCTTTACTAAGCCATTGACTCTTTTTTTCCATGATTTTCTCACATCACTCTCTTTGTTCCCCCAGTTTTTCCTTTAGCTCTCTTATTTGACTTTTAAAATGCTTTTCTGAGCTCTTCCAGAAATTCTGGATCTGAACCCAATTTACATTTCTTTGAATTTCTTTGAGGGTATAACAATTTTGACTTTGTTCTGAGTTTGTGTTTTGATCTTCTTTGTTGTCATAACTTTTTATGATTAGGATTTTTTTTGTTATTATTATTGTTTGCTCACTTTCCCTTTTTTACTTTCTAACTTTATTACTAAAATTGGACTCTGCCTCTAGGGTAGAGAAGCATTGACCAAAATTTGAGGATTTTTATGCAGTTATTTTCAGAATTAGTTTTTGGGGTCTGTAAGCTTTCAGTTTTTTGGTAGGATCTGTTATTCTCCTGGCCTGTGCTCTGGTTTGTGAGTGACCTCAAATATTCTTCTCTGTCTTGGAATTGTGACTAGGACAGTGGCTCCTTTTAGAATATCATATTCCAAATTTTCTTTTGATGGTTCATGTCTTGGGTGGTTCAAACTCTTATCTTGGCATGCAGAAGGATTCCCTTTGGCTGTCTGCAATGTTTGTGATTTGATGCTAATTTTTTTTTTTCTGAGACAATTGGGGTTAAGTGACTTGTCCAAGGTCTCACAGCTAGAAAGTGTTAAGTGTCTCAAACAAATTTGAACTCAGGTGTGTGCTCTATCCACTAGCTGCCCTCCTAAAGTTACTTTTTTTTTATGTTAAAATGTTAAGGCTTGATAACAATGTTCTTTTCTGAGTTGCATTTGAAATTTGCTTTTGTTGGGACTGTTGTGGCCAATTTTGCCTTTGTGCTCAATACTTCTTGAGAAAGTTCTTGTATTGTTCCCTGAGATACGGAATCTAGGATTGCTATTATTTAATTAAATTTTTTTTTTTCCTTTTTGGAAGACCTATGATCTTTATATTATCTCTGAACATTTTAACTTCAGTCATTGCCTTGGCTAATAGAGAATTAATTTGTTTTAACCTTTTTTTTTTTGTCTTTTATTTCTATCAATGTTTCTTCTATCTTTTAATTTTTGTGTTCTAAATGCATTTGTCTTCTTGGGAACTACTGTTTTGGAGAGGTTCTTTATCATTTGCTTTAAATACTCTATTCCTTTGATTTTTAGATTTCTTTTTTGAGAACTCTAATTGCTGTTCTAATTTCTATCCCTAATTCTTCTTTTAATGCTTTTGTAAATCATTATTCCATTATAACTTCTGAGGGAGGAAGGATAATTTAAATTTTTTAGAACCCTTTCCTTTTACTCAGGCATTTTCACTGCAAAGCATTTATTCATTTTATTGGATACTTTCATCTATTTACAAGCTTTTCTTTTTTTGCTAGTTTGTCTATTGTTTTATTTGTAATGCCTTTCATATAGTTATTTTTATCCACTTTTATGTCCACTTCTATGCACTTTTTACATCAGCTTTTATAGACCTTCCCATTTTCTCCTGAAATTGTTTATTTCATCATTTCTTAGGACACATGAACATTACATTAAATTTATACACCACAATTTGTTTAGCTTCTCTTTTCAAGGATCTAAGGGTTTACAGGCCCTGAACTACAGTTTCTCTCCTTGCTGTAGGCTCTACTTTGGGGTCTTTCCTCTTTGCTTCCAGGGTTAGGGCTTATTCCCATGTTAGGTTCCTGCCTAGGCTTCAGGGACTGCTTAGACTGGATTTTGCCTAGAATCAAAGGACTCTGCTTGAGCATTGTTGAGCAGGGTTCTGACTCTGAAAGAGAGATCAGTGAAAACTAATAATTTCTCAAAGTTATTCTCCCAGGCTTAGCTTCTGCAATCTGGCTTCTAAAAGAATCAGGCTGGGCTCAAGAGCTGTTCAACTCAGGCAGGAACCACCATGCCAGCCCAGCCTAGAATGCCCTGAAGTTGTTTTCTCTGGCTTCTGCAATCAGGGTCCTGTGTAAAGACTTTGGCTAGGTTGGGTTTGGATGCTGCTAGCCACATGTTTCAGGCATGGAGTTTTGTGGTGGATAAATCAAAAATAAATGAAGAAATAATCTGAGCTATAAGATTTATTAGTAAAACATACATAATAAATAGATCAATGTATTCCCCAGTCATTATAAACACCTTGAATACAGATTTTTATGTATCAAAATAAATTTAACCAAAAAGGCCAACAAATTAAAAGAAAACAAATTAACCAGGGTACAAAATTAGGTAATCTGATTTCTGATTGGAAGGAAGATTAGGGACTTTCTAAGTTGAGAGGAAGAAAGTGAACAGGTACAATTCCTTAAAACCAAAAAAAGAGGTGTTCCACTCTCCCCAAGTGTATCAATCAAAGGAACATGGAAATAATTACTGATTGACCAGTAGGTGGCCATTTTTCATATTTGGTACATGGGTTACTTGAGATGTATAATTGTGGGAAAATTTCTTGCATCAATCTTTGGATCTGACTGGGTTTCTGATCAGCATAACTTAGGTCCTTAGGTATGGGTCTCTAAACAACAGGATGAGGTGGTTCAACTTTCCAGCCATGCAGGGTTAAGTTCAAATAACATAATAGTTTTCTCATCATTCTCAAAATTGAATAAAGTTTTATTACATAGCAGAAATTAGAAGAAACCCATACTTGGATAGAAATCAAATAGCTAGAACCATAATTGAGTCACGTGATGGAGTCAGTAAGTATGGTTCACTTAATTTCCACAATTTTCTTGATCCTTCTTTTATTCTTCTCTCTGTTTTTTGCTTTCTTCGTGTAGCTTGTCTATCCTAGAACCTCTAAAATAACTCTAGAGCTCCTCTGTATACCTGGGTTGGATGGAGGATCTTATCTGTTACTAGTGTGATACACCTCTAAACCACAATGGACTATTTGTTGGGGATTTGGACTCTCTTATGACCTAGCACATTACCACTTTCCTTCATTCCTATCTCCTAAATGTCTATTTTAGATGTATTACTTTTTGAGAGGAACCTTCATGAGGTCATAATAGTCAAAATCACAAGAGGCTTGCCCCTGACTGAAAATTGTGAAAAGTGCAAGGCATAAATGGAATTAATGACATCACTTTCTCTTGTTTAGTTTTCCTTGTAGTTACTAGCATGTGGGGAATTTATTTACTTTCATCTCCTTTTATTCCTATTATTCTATTTGGCACAATTCATGCAGTTTTAGGGTAATGAGGAGGTTAGAGCTTAGATGCATCCTCCTATTCAGAAATCTCCTTGGCTATATTTTTTAATAAACCATTTTTTCCTTCTAGATTATTTCACTTCATTCTCTTATAGACTTCTGGCACTAACAGAAACCTCTTTATTAGAAGATTATACCTTCAATCACTCTTAATTTTGGGTGCTCCAGATTTTACAGCTGCTATACATGGAACCAGGAAGAGATGACAAATTCCTTTCTCTTCACTTCAAATTCTTTTTACTGCTGTTGGTTTATACCTGCTTTATCAACTTACTCTCCCATTTCCTAAAATAGCTTTTCCAAAACTTTTTAAACACTTCTAAAATCTATGGCTCTCCCTCCAACCTTTTAGCTGAAAATCTTGTCTCATATTTTACAGAAAAAAAATTGATGCCATTCACTGTGAGCTCTCTCCTTTCCTCTCTTCCTCATCTTATAAGACTCAGATGCTTTCTACTCCTATCATCTCCTTATTTCTGTCTCACATGATGAAATACCCTTATTTCTTACTAAGATTAACACCTCCACCTGTTCAAGTGATTCCCTTACATTGTTTCCTTCAATAAACTGACCCTATTGTTACTCTATCACTTATTTTCAATCCCTGTTTACTGGTTTATTCCCTACTGCCTAAAAATAAACATGCTTGTGTCTCCCCCATCCTGAAAAACTCTCTATCCTTCCCTTCTGCCCTTTGTGACTAAACTCCTTGAAAGGCCATCTATTAACTTTTCCTTTTTTCTTAACTCCTTACAATCCAGCTTCTGATTTTAACATTCCATTGAAACTCCTTTTTCCAGTTACCCATGATCTCTTTTTTTTGATAATAGCTTTTATTTTCAAAATATGTAGTTTTTTACAACATTCACCCTCAAAACCCTGTTACAAATTTTTCTCTCTCCTTTCTCCCCTTCCCTTTTCCCCACCCCTCCTCTAGACAGCAAGTAATCTAATATAGATTGACCATGTACAGTTCTTCTATATATATTTCCACAATTATTATACTGCACAAAAAAAAAAAAATCAGATCAAAAATGGGAAAGAAAAAAAAAAAGCAAGCAAACAATGCAAAAGGTGAAAATACTCTGTTGTGATTCACATTCAATTCCCACAATCCTCTATTTGGATGCAGATGGCTCCCATAGTACATGCTGCTAAAGGACTCATAATTTTGAAAGATTTTTAAAAAACTACATATACACATTATATATATATTGTATGTATACATGTATATTATGTATGTTAGACAAATTATTATATATACATATATAATATACACATATAATGGATATCATAGTTTATGAAATTTATATACACATATATACTCTTTGAGAGCAAGTACTATGATTCCCTATGTACCCCCAATGCTTAGCACATGGTAAGCAATTAATACATTTTTAAAAATTCCTTCAATCTGTTCTTTCTAGTCCAATTATTATTCTTCATGGCAGAAATTACAGAAACAAAATAAGCATTGAACAGTTCTCTTTTCAGTTGGTCATTTTCTTCATTTTGTTTGCCTCATGCAGTGGTCTTCTTTCATCTTTAATTCTTTTTCCCTTAATATGGCTTAAAAAGAAAAAAAATAGAAACAAATTTTTTAAAAGTTATCTTTTGCATTTCTTGCCAACCTAGGGTCATTCTGAATTTCATTGTTCCTGACCCTGTTTTTTTTTTTTTTTAATTAAAGCTTTTTGTTTACAAAATATGTGCATGGGTAATTTTTCAACATTGACCCTTACAAAACTTTGTTCCATATTTTGCCCTACTTCCCCTCATCCTCTCCCCTAGATGGCATGTAGTCCATTACATGTTAATATGTTAAAATATGTTAAATCAAATATATGTATACATATTTATAGTTCTCTTGCTGCATAAGAAAAATCCGACCTAGGGGAAAAAAAAAAACCTGAGAAGGAAAACAAAATGCAAGCAAACATCAACAGAAAGCGTGAAAATGCTATGTTGTGGTCCACACTCAGTTCCCACAGTCCCGTGGGTGTAGATAGCTTTTCTTTCTCACTGAACAAATGGAAATAGTTTGTATCATGTCATTGTTGAAGAAAGCCATATTCATCAGAATTGATCATGTCTTGTATTGCAGTATATAATGATCTGGTTCTGCTCATTTCATTAAGCATCGATTCATGTAAGTCTCTCCAAGCTTCTGTGAAATCATCCTGTTGGTCATTTCTTACAGAATAATATTCCATGACATTTATATACCATAATTTATTTAGCCATTCTCCAATTGATGGGCATCCATTGTTTTCAGTTTCTAGCCACTACAAAAAAGGCTGCCACAAACATTTTTGCACATATGGGTCCCTTTCCCTCCTTTAAGATATCTTTGGGATATAAGCCCAGTAGAAACACTGCTGGCTGACCCTGTTCTTTTAGGATTATTACATTTTTGTATTCATTTTATCTGCCAATGCTTCTGGACACATCTTTTAAAAATCTGAGAGTACACCCACACAAATGTCCTCAAATAACTCTTCATTTTGCTTTTGTGCTTTTAAGATATCACTTAAGGGTTTTCCATTCCTCCTGGACTCTAACTTTGCTAAGGAATTTTAGCCTATGGGATCCTATTCTTTCATTGAATCCTTAAATCCTATGCAACCACAATTTTGGACCTGGGTCACAAATTTCTCTTTTTTATCACATAGTCTTAACATGCAATCACATCCCTCTTAAGCTGTCCCCTCTCTCATGACTTCAATGCTTTCTTCACTACTAACTTGTTCTTATTTACCTCCAACTATAATTTGATCTCCAATATCATAAAGCCCTTCTATGACTCATCAGTACTGTCCCATTTGTATTTTCTATTTCTAAACTTTCAGAAAAAGTTATCTATGTCAAGTACCCCCATTGATTCCTGAAGGCAGGAACTTACTTTATTTAACCTTTCTATTTTTTCCCCAATATCTAGCACAGGGTACGTAGAGTTCTGTACATAATTTTTGTGGAATGAAAAACAAAATACAGGATGGTTGAAATGGGAAAAAACAAAATGATCAGATGTTTCTTCAAAGTGAATTAAAAATGCATTCTTAACCTACAATCAAAATATCTCACTGATTATACTTTCCAAAGAGATTTGGTAAAGACTGAACTTCACAAGTCGATATATCATCCCTCTGTACCATCCCTGCCCCTTTAACCCAACCCCACTAAATTTCAAGAATATACCTCTCTTCTTTGGAGAGGGACTGTGGTTATGAAACAGTTCATGTCATGTATGAATTTGTAGATGAGTTAGTCCTGCTGGATTCCTTTTTCTTTGTTTTTGTATTCATTTGGAGTAGTGATTATTAGGAAATGAATGCAATGTAAAAGATGTCAATTAAAAACTTGGCCCAATAGAAAAGAAAATTAAGACATTTCCCCAGGATATTGACTTCAACTCGTATAATTATCAAAATGGTTCCTCATAATTCTAATACAAATTAGAAACTATTGCTTAGAAGTCTGAAATATATGCCCTAAGATATCTGGCAGCACATTCTTCAAGAAAATTTATTTTTTATATCTAGTGACAGTTTAAATATTTTCCTCATTTATATAATAAAAATGTAGATAGAAGCAGCTTCTACAATAATGGCAAAGTCAAGGGGAGAAGGCCCATCATAATGCTTGTTTAAAACCCATTACCCAACAGTGAAGAAGAATGAGACAATAAGGATAACTCAGTCTACAGAAATGTGTGAACAAAATTGATTTATATATAAATTAAATGATTTTTTTCATTAAGATTTAAAAACCATTTTGGAATAAAATAAAGTCTCTGTAAGCACATTTTCACAATATAACAAGTAAGAGACTAGAATGACATTTCTTTGTTAACTGTATGGATATTTTGTAGAATGGCATCACAGAAGTTCAGTCTCTTATTGTTATAGTCGAGGGGCTCCAAAGTCATCTGGCATTCTCTCGATGTTATACCTATTTAAAAGAAAGAATACACTGTTCAGAAAGCTTGAAAAATCTATTCAATGACCTTTATTTTGCTTTTGTATTAACTGACTGATATTCTCTTCTTGGTTTTGAAGCAACATAAAAGGGTATGAAATTTATCTTAGAATCTAGAATTATTCAGGCATTGAAAGAAATGCTGAAGAACAAACAGAACACTGTATACAATAATAGCAACATTGAATGATGATCAATTATGATTGACTCTTTTCAGCAATTCAATAATCTAAGACAATTCTGACTCATGATAAAAAAATTTAATCTACATCCAAAGAACTGATGGAGGCTGAATAGATTGAAGTATACTATTTTCACTTTTGAATTTTCCTTTTGTTTCTTCTTTCACATCTTAACTAATATGAAAATATGTTTCATGGGACTGCTCATATATAACCTATATTAAACTGCTTCCTATCTTAGGGAGTGGAGAAGGTATAAGAGAAAATTTGGTACTCAAAACTTCATAAAAAATGAACACCAAAAATTGTCTTCATATGTATTTGGAAAAAAATAATACTATTTAAAAAAAAGAAATTGAGGAAAGAATTTGTAGTAGAGTACACTAATTTTGTTTAGGCAGAATCCAAATTATAGAAAAAGAAGAAAACATTTCAGATTTGGAGATGGACTTAAAAAATTAAAGGCAGTTCTTTTATAGGCCTTTAGTTAACCAGGTTCAAGATGTCAGAGAGATTTCTGACACATTTAGATCTTAGACTTGGATTTATGATTTCTTTGTCTAAAATCAACTACCTCCATATCCTCCACCACTGTCTTGTATTTCAGTACCATTAACTTTAATTCCTAGCACTTTCTTTTGTCCTTTTCCCTGCTGCTTCAACTTTATTAACCCCCCCTTAATATTTAACTATTATTTAAATATTTGACACAATTATCTGTAAAATTTTGCATTTTGATCTTATCTTTAAATGAACAAACATATCTGAAAGGGCATAAAATTATGAATAACCACATTCCATTCATTATCTTCAGACATGTCTTACCTATGGTTAGAAATGTACATGATGGGAACTCCAGGGATCTTCCGGATTCTTCGCTTAAGATCTCGATCAACTGTAGCTACAATGTAACACTTGTGCTGGAAGAGAAACAAGGACTGAGATTATCTAGAATAGATAGACTAATGATACTGTCCTGTTTACAGAGAATACTAATGAAAAAAGCTACCAAAACAATGTAACACATAAAATAAGTAGTTTTCTAAGTGAAAGAATTAATCACTCCAAGAGAGTACTATCAGTAGCTACTTTTTATCTCTCTTTTTTTTTTCCCCTTCAGGAAGCAATATTCTTACTTATGAGTAGGTTCCATATGAATGTCTTCCCATGATAAGTGGATGTTTTTTGGCTATATGTAGAACACAGTTCACCAATTATTAAGCAATTTTTTCTAGGCTAAGAACAAAGCAGAGCCTTCAAAATGGATACCTGTGTGACCCTTTGGACTAAGCAATCATCTGCATATGTTCCTTTGTGTGAGCATGGTAATCGTTCAAATCGTGGGTCCTTGGCAATCCTGCAAGGATATAAAAGCTGAATTCAGAGACAGGTCTAGGTAATCTGGTCACTACCATTTTTAAAGTAATGATTTACAACAGAATTCATAAGGAGATATTAATGGCAGCATTTCTTTACATAGTTCAGTTCTATCAATGATGTAAATAAAAGCATAGATAACAATCCTGTTCAGAACAGGTTAGATTATGCCAATCTGGATAGCAAGTTGGAACTGCACTTCACAAGTTACTAAACTGTACATATCCCTTAATTCAGTGAGAGCACCAGTAAGCATATTATACCAGAAAGGTATAAAATAAGAAGGGAAGAGACCTAAATATACAAAATATGTATAGTTACTTTAAATAAAAAAGCTTTTTATTTTTCAAAAAGTAGTTTTCAGCATTTTCCCTTGCAAAACCTTGTGTTTCAAATTATTTTTCCTCCCTCCTCATTTATTCCCTCCCCTAGATAGTAAGTAATCCAACACAGGTTATATATAGCATCACTTTTATTGTAGTAAACAACTGAAAACTAAGGGTGGGGTGCTCTTCCTTAAATCGAATTTAACCGAAATTCTTTTAAGTCAGGGTTCTGACACAGTAATATCATTTAAGAGAACAGGAAACTTAAAATGTCACCTTTAATTGAATATGGAGATAAAAATTTTAAAGTAGTAGAAAAATATGATTAACCAAAATATCCTTGCTTATAAATTTTAGAGCTCTGAATTCTCACCTCCAACTCTATGGGTAATTAGCTTGAATTTTAACTAAGTTAATAAGATGAGAAAATTTAGGACATTAAATAAATGAAACAAGACCAAAGGAATCCCTGGTATGTCCCTACCTCAGGGCTACTCGGTACTTCTGTCCCAGTTTTTCGATTTCAGCCATTACACAGTCAGTTATGCAAGGAATGCCTATATGTAATAATAATAAAAAAAAACCCATATAAGAAACCCATATATTATGACCTTACTTTCTGATAATATCGTGACTTATTTAGAAAAGTCCCAGAAAATTGGCAAAGAAACTGAGATGATAAACAATTTTAGTAAAGCAGCAGGTTATAAAATACATACACTGAAATTATCAGCATCAACACTGTTCACAGTTGATCAGTAGCAATATAATAAAAATGTTAGAACTACTCTGTAAGTTTCAAACTAGAACAAATCACCAAAGGATTACTTTACAGAATTAGAGAAAACTAATAAGCAAATTAATTTAAAACAAAGGTTCCATGTATCTCTTTGGGAGATTTGTGAAACCTATGGTTTCCTGCATAGAATATTATTTTTTAAATGCATAAAGTACATAAAATATATATATATATATATATATATATATATATATATATATATATATATATATATATATATATATAAACCCAATTATATTAAAATAAAGTTATCAAAATGTTAAAGAAACAAGTTCACAGACTCCAGGGTAAGAGGAACAAAGATCTAAAATCTCTTTGTATTATAAACTCCAAATGTAACAAACTAGAGGTGGCAGGTGGCACCTGTCAGATCCATGATTAGAATTCTTTTAAAAATGTGTTTTTTTTGTATTTATATCATCTTTCTAAATATATTCTTCAAACCTCTACCCAATGAATCATTCCTTTTAGCAAAAAAAAAAAAAAAAAAAAAAAACACTTCGCCAAAATTAATACATTAATAAAGCACAAGTATATTCTTTCTTTCGTTTTTCTTTTTTTTGCAGAGGCAATTGGGGTTAAGTGATCTGCCCAGGTCACACAAGTATTAATTGTCTGAGACGAGTTCAAAGAGTCAGGAAGATACTGACTTCAGAGCTGGTCCTCTAATCATTGCGCCACCTAGCTGCCCTCAAATATATTGTTTCATGTTAGGAGAATTCTTAACCAAACAAAAAATAAAGGTGATCATGAAAGAGAAAATATTTTCAATTGAATAAAATTTAAATCAATGACTAGAATATGAAAAATTCAAATAGGAAAAATTTGTATCAAATACCTGATAAAAGTCTGATATTCAAGTCATATCAAGACACATAGAGCGAAGTAGCATAAACATAGATCAAGAGCTATTCTGAAAAGATGAGCATTCAAAAATATATTTTTCAAAAGAATCGCAAACTATCAAGAAATGAAAGAATGCTCCAAATCATTAATAAGATAAATGCAATACTCCTCAATGTGGCAAAAATGATAAAAAACATAAATAGTCAATGTTGGTGGGGCTGAAAGAGGCTGAAACTAAGATAAGTCTTGGTGAAACTTTAAAATGGAGTAATCCTTCTGGAAAATAATTTGGAATTGTAGGAGAAAAGTCTCTGAATTGTCCCAATCCTTTGACACAACAATCTCATGATTGGCTACATCTCATGATGACATAAAGACAGAAAAAGGTAGCCCTATATATATATACACCTAAATATTCAAAGTATTTTTGTAATGACAAAAATCCTAAATAAATACTCAAAAAGTAGACAGCTATTAGTGAGGAAATGGTTTAACAAAGTGTGGCATATGAATTTAATAGTATAAAATTACATAATTAAATAATTTTGGGGAATCCAGAGAAATATAGGCAGACCTATAAGAACTGATATAGAGTAAAATGAGTAGAACTAGGACAATATAGGCAATTATTACAATAATGTAAATTAAAACAAAACAACAAAGCTGAACTCAGATAACTTATAATGAGTAATCTTGGTTCCAGAAAACAAATGATGAAACAATCTCTCTCCTCATAATATAGCTAGGGAACTATGGCTGTGCAATGTAATGGATGTTGTCAAATTGTCAAAAATGGTTGTTACATCACAAAAGTTTTGCTTAATAGCTTTTATTACAAAGAGGCAGGAAATTATTATAGTGTGGAAATAACAGAACATTATGGGAGGATATGAGAATCACCATTTATGGGATTATCCTCAAAGGTTAATGAAAAAACTGAAACTTTTCTATAGTTATCCATTTTATTACATCAATAATTTTTATGTGCCAGTCCTTCAAGAATGTCCATGATTTCACCAACATGGGCACATTCTTTACTGACTTAATAGCAACACCTTCACTTCAAAACAAAGCATTTCATTGTACTACTTTGACCAAAAAAAGTTTTTTTCTGTTAGTCAAACTTTCTGGAGATAAGCTCAGCACTTAACATAAGGCCCACACCTGAAGCAAGTTCAATTTGGTAGACACTGGCAGAGCTTATGCTCCATAAAAACCAAAAGTCATTGTTACCATGACAATATTAGCAATAAAAACTTATGCACAAGAATAGCATATGTCTTCTCCATGACATGTCTAAATGGAAAATGTGGGCAAAACATGGGGAAAAGATGACTTGAAAGATTCATAAGAAGGCCTTAAGCATAAAGCAGATGCTATATGAAGGATTTATGAAACGACAGGATAAGTCACAGTGGTCATGCAATCAATATTGGTGGATGGATTACTTGCACTGATCTGCAGAGCCAATGAAGCACATGTTATAGCACTCAATAAACACTTATTAGATAAATAATATGAAATATGAAATGAGGTCCATTCCTCATTGAAAAGAAAAAAGAACTGAATACTAAAAATTCAATGATTTCCAAATTAGAAAGCTCTACAGAATTTATAAAATATTATACATTGATATTTGATGTTCTATAGGCACCAGGAAATTCCGAAGCAACTTTTAGAAAAAGAATTAAGGATCAAATGCTTTTACCCTATTCCATTTCCTTGAAAACTGATAGCTGCTCTAGTAACTAAATATAAAGATAAGCTCTCAGGGTAATAAAAAGTCCTTCACAACTATTGTAGGTAAATGGAACTTAACATGTTAAGGGAGAGACTGTTTCACTTTTGCTTCTGTATTCCCAGCACCTGGCACATAGTACACGTTTTATTAAGTGTTCACTGATTAATTCATGTTGAAAAAGTTTTATTCCAGGATGATACTCACATTTGGCATACAGACAATCCATCATTGACTGCACTAAGTCCAACTTGGCCTTAATGGAGAAATTGATAAAGTTGGTATCAACCAAGATGTAGTAAGGGGGTCCCAACTGTGTATTATATTGGAAGAACAAGCAGGATGGATGCTGGGGACTAAAAGACAAGAATATAGATTAATGTAAAATGATTTTTATTCAGTACCAACAACACACTTGACAACAACTGAAGTTCAGTGACAATTGAGAGGTGTCCAAACTCCTTCAGAGTGTCTCTTCAAGACACGCTCTAGAAAGAATGCTGATTAAAAAAGGGAAAGACTTTGGACAGCAAATGGAATATTGGGAAACGATAAAGATGGAGAAGTGTTTGAGGGTCAAGTTTTAAAGAGCTTTATATAAAGACATTATGTTGAATCCCAATGCTACAAGGAGCTCCTGGGGAAATGACAAGGGCACTTCAGTAAAAATTACTCTGGCAGCTGAGAAGAAGAGAAAGTGGAATAGGACAAAACTTAGAAACTTGTGGAAAAGGCTATTGCCACAGATGCAAGAGTGATGAGGGCCTGAAACTAGGATTGTGGCTATGTAAATAAAGATAAAAGGAAGGGTTGATAGACACATTATGGTGGGAAAAATGACAAGATCTGAAAATTGATGGCATATGTGGAGCAATAATGCTCAGGTTGATGCCAGGGTACCACAAGAAAAATAGGGAAAATGAGAAGCAAGGTGGATTTTTTTGGAAAAGATAATGAGCTCAATTTTGAATATCCCAAGTGTGAGAAGCCTATCTGACACCTAGTTTAAAATACTCAATAAAGAATTGGAAGTAGAGGACCATAGCTTAGGGAACACACACACACACACACACACACACACACACACACACACACACACACACACACACACACACCCCTCCTTTCGAAGTCATCTGTATAGAGATAACTAAACTCACGGAAGCTACTGAGATCATCAAATAAAAGAGTACATAGGGGAGAAAATCCAGACCAGTTTTGAGTATGCTTAACCTTACAAAGCCAATGAGCCAGCAAATCATGTGATCAGATAGTTAGGTAGAAAACAACATTATAAAAACTTGAGAGAAATGACAGTTAAGAAATTCAGAAAGATGAGAACTGGGAAAAGGCCATTAGATCTGTCAAATTAAGAGAGACCACTGGTAACTTTGGAGACAGCAGTTTTATTAGAAGCCACATTGCAAAAGATTTAGAATGAGGGAAATTAGAGACAATGGATTTAGATGCCTTTTCTAAGAGGCTGGCTATGAAGAGAGATAACTGCTTGAAAGGATGATATTATCTAAGAGGATTTTTAAGTATAGGAGACTTGGATATGTTTATGATCTGCAGGAATGTAAAGGATGATTATGGAGACCTATTTGAAAAGATGAGAAGAGATGAGATCAAGGGGACAAAAAGAGTTGGCCTTGATGAAAGGAGTCCTATTTTTTATTAGAAATGGAATACAAGTGAGATTAAAGGAAGCTATCGAGGGGTTTTAGAAATAAAGAGAAAGGGAGAAGAGGCAGCTTATGATGAAAGGTCTATTTCCTCAATAAAGAATGAGGTGACATTCTCAACAAGGAGAAAAAAGCAATGATAAAAAGAACATGAGGAGAGAAGCTAAAGCTTGGAACAAACTCTATTCTGAGTAGAATGTTGAACCAATTAGTAAGGAGTAAAAGGACTGCCTAACAGGGATGAGGGTGGAGCTGAGATTAGATAGCATAAATTTGTAGTAGAACAGTTAGCTAGATTGCATGACTTTCTCCAGCTCTGTTCAGCAGGATGTGAGCAGGAATGGAGGAAGTACATACTCAGTGTAAAACAGAATTAGGATTTGGAAAAAGGTATCAAGGGAGCTGGGCAAAGTAGGGTATGAATTAATTTAAAGTAGTTTGGAGAAAGGGGGATAGTAAAGTTACAGCAGGAGTGAAAGCCTGAGAAAGGATGGGAGATTAGAGGTTCCAGTGTGGACAAAGAATAAATTTAGGAGAGATATGGCATAAGGAGAAATGGAATGATAAGAGCTTATGATATAATAGAGGG
This sequence comes from Sminthopsis crassicaudata, assembly GCF_048593235.1. Classification (NCBI taxonomy): domain Eukaryota; kingdom Metazoa; phylum Chordata; class Mammalia; order Dasyuromorphia; family Dasyuridae; genus Sminthopsis; species Sminthopsis crassicaudata. The sequence continues at coordinate 314,160,790 of NC_133618.1, forward strand.
ATTTTGAGATTTTTTTGATCGTTCGAGTGAAATACTTGTTGGAGAAAGGGGCTGAAGTGAATCAGAAGAGAATTGAGGGAATGGGAAAATTGGGATATGTGGGGATCAATAAAAACTTGAATAGACTAATCAGATGGAGAGTAGGGAACTAGAGGTGAAGGGAAGAATATTCCTACTCCTTTCTCAAAGACCAATATATAAGGGGAGTATGAAGTATGAAGTACTGAAATTTCTTAGTATAAAGGTAGCAGTTGTGATGAAGACAAAGATTATGAGCCAGGTACTGAACTCCTTGACAAATGCATGAAAGTATCCTGGGTACTGATAGATAATTACTGCTACAATTTTTAACTGGTTCATAAACTTGATGGTGGTAAAGGGAGAACCTGTAAATGGAAGTGAGGAATAAAAAATATTCCAAATCACCCTCAAGGACCAGTATATAAGAGAAGTATGAAAGAAAACTCAGGAAATGCTAGATAGTGACTAGGAAAGCACTATTACCTGGGAGAAGCCAAGTCTCTTAATGAAAAGAATCTGAGAGGAAGAGGTTTAAAAGGGAAGTTTGTTAACTACATAGAGTCATTCTAGAGGGCTTGGTGGCAAGGATGAAGGTGGACATGGGAAAATACCGGGAACAACTTTGGATTTTCTTCAACACTTACACTTCTCTTTCTTTGAGAGCACTGGGATCTTTCTTCTCTTTTTTTTTTGGTTTTAATCTATCTTTTTCTTTTCTAAAAAAATAAAAAATAAATTTAGGAATAACATTCTAGTTTAAAAAAAAATCTGTATTAAATTTAAGGATAGCCAACTCAATTAATGTCATTAACAAGAACAATGACTTAGTCAAGTTGATTAAATTTAATCTAAATGATTAAATCTAAATTTGTTTGGTTTATCCTATTAGTAAAATCAGTTCCTTGAAGGCTGCAGTGAGAATTACCTTAATAACATACTGGATGTTAGGAGATTTGCCTAATTAAATATCTTAATATTTTTTTTAAAAATGTAGAATTTTTAATTTACTTCTAGTTAAACAAAAAGTACTTGTGGTTGATAAAGAGATAAATTATTTTATTTCTCTCAATCAACAACTTCTTTATCAAGGATTAAAATCGACATGCCAATGACAAATGATCACATCAAACACTTTCTCAAACTTTACAAGAATAAATGAGTTAGAGTCAGGGTTGGTTGATCAGCGCTGGAATTCAAATATTTCTCCAAATAAGAACAAATGCATTAAGATTTAATGTGAGTGAAGTGACTAGAGCACCAGCCCTGAAGTCAGGAGGACCCGAGTTCAAATTTGGCCTCAGACACTTAACACTTCCTAGCTGTGTGACCCTGGGCCAGTCACTTACCCCAATTATTTCAGTAAAAAAAAACAAAAAAACAAACAAAGAGAATACAAGGAAAGGGAAAACTTTTTTTTAGCAACAGGCCCGAATAATTAACCTCAGGACACAAAACAAGTTACTGCCTCAATCTGTGGGGCAGGTCTTCTAGCCTCCAAATCCATATCTACTCTGCCATACTTTAAATATAATAAAACTGTGGTATAAGCTATAAGAATGTCAAAACTTAAATTTTTTGGAACTAATTACTTGAGAGCAGCTATATTACAAGCAATCTTACATAGACAATTCTCCTAAAGAGATTTTAAAAATTAACATTTACTTTCAGACTTGCATTCTTTTCGAAATTCCCTATTTCCCTGAATTCAGAGGAGGTTTTCAAAAATTTAAGTCACATTTTAAAACGGGCAACACCCAACCGGGAACCGGGGACCAACTCTGCAAGCAAATGAACGACTTTCCTCTGTAAACGTCTGGTTTAGGTTCGTAGTTGCGGGACCACTCACAGTCTTTCGTCTCGTAAACTGAGCATTCGCTTCATGGAGGCGTATTTCCTCGCTTTCTTTTGTTTCCCCTGAAAACAAGGGCCACCTTTGAGTTAAAATCCATACCGCCGATCATTATTCTCCTCTCCCCGCCCCCCTCCCGGGCCCTCACCAACACTCCACCTCGCCCCTGGACCCCTCTCCCTCCCAACCCATTCCCTCGGCAGGAAGCTGAGGAGAGAGACAGCCTCAGAGCCCGGCTCGGGGGGCTTGCACCCTCCCCTCCGAATTCTTTATTCTTTAGTGAAGATAAATTCATTCCTCTACGTCCCTTCTCTTCCCAATTTCTCACCATGTTTCTCGATCCCTTCACAATCTGAGGGCTGAAGAGCGACGCTTACTTTCTACGTCACTTTCCCAGACTTCCGGCAACACGAAACCCGGAACTGGAAATGCTGTCCGTTCCTTGAGAAACGGAAGAACTTCTCCAGCCGGACCGGGACCGGGACCGGGGACCGAGGTCTCCGGCAGGGTTGGCGGCCGGTCCGGGGGACTCGGTGCTGGCGCTGCCCTAAGGCAGCGGGGCGGGGACCTCGTGTCGCTGCAGTCCCCGCTCTGGGTAACGTCTCTTCTAAGGCGGGGAAATCCTTCCGGCTCTTGGCTTACTTCAGGGTCCCCTAACGAGCTCGGGGTCGCAGGGAAAGTGGCCCCTGCGAGTCAGGATCCTGAAATGCCCTTGGGCCGAAGCGCCTTCCCTCCCCTGGAATACAGCCCGGGGCTGAGTGACTCATTCCTCATTCATTGGACAGATGAATGCGTGCATTCATCCCATGAAGGGGCTTGGAGGCTTATGGGGCTGTACGGTTTTGGTCTCGGCTAGACCATTGCGGAAGTTGTTGGGCGCGAATCTCGATGGTGGTTACCATATAATGGGTACAAATGAGAAAAATAGCGTCATAGCTTTTATCTTTGAGAGAGAAACCTTATGTGCGTGCGTCCGTATTCTGTACGCACATGCTGAAAATAACTTGGACATTTTAAGCTACAGTACTGTGTATATGTACATATATACGTACTTATACGCATGTGCGCACATATACACCTATGCATGCGTGTGTATAGTTAGCATACTATAAGCATATTTCTGTGCATAGCTAGCACACGTGCATATACTTAAGGGTACACATCATGTATATGTACATGTATTGTGTGTATATGCATATGTACAAAGCATAGTTAGCACCTCATATATGTATATATGAATGTATGTATGTAGGTGCATATACACGTGTATTGTGGCTTTCTACTACAAATTGTTTTTTTTTTTCCCCCTGAGGCTGGGGTTAAGTGACTTGCCCAGGGTCACACAGCTAGGAAGTGTTAAATGTCTGAGATCAAATTTGAACTCAGGTCCTCCAGAATTCAGGGCTGGTGCTCTATCCACTGCGCCACCTAGTGGCCCCCAAATTATTTATGTTAAGATGGTGCATTTTTCAAGTGGGACTTTTAAAAAAGTTGAATGAATAAATACACGATCTAATCCTGATCTCACTTACACTCAGACTTGCGCCATCTCATAATTAGACTTGTTATATTAAAGACTAATTTGAAAGTTATTGAAGTCATTAGTGTTTATCTTATAAATTTTTCTATAGGTAGGGGAAGTTTGTATGGGCACTTCTTGCTAATTCAGAACTAAAGAATTATAAGTAGACTTCTGCTATAATTACCATAGACAAGAGTTAGTTAATTCAAAGCCATTTTCTGGAATGGCACCATTTTGTTCTTTTCCTTTTTAGTTGTAGGCGTCATTTAATGACACGTGCCTGATTTTTACTAGCTTCTGGTGCCTGTTATAGGTGTGAATCATTGCTTTTTCATTGTTGATCTATTGACTTTAGTAGACTATATAATTAATATTCTGTAATTCTTTATATTGAAACCTTTTATGCAGGAGTTTGAGAGAATAATTCTTTCTCATGTACATTGAAACAAGAAGTCCCAAGCTGTCTCTTGTTGCTTTTGTTTGAAGAAAGGACTTTGTTGATTTGTTGCTATTTTCTCTATATTTTAGTTTTGTTATTGTGATTATACAGTGCTGCTTTTTGAGTCAAAATCCATGTAAGAACACATTATTCTTTAACAATGGTTTAAAGTTGTTTAAACAGGGTTTTAAGAGAGATGGTGCAATTAATTTGTTTTAGACATATCAAATTTTGATTTGGAGGCTGAATGTTTTCATTCAGAGGTGGTAGAAATGCTTCTAGAGACATTTATTCACAGATTCTTTTCATTTGATAGTAACTATTTTGGATTTTACATACTGGAGTAATTGATAGTTACATCTCAGGATATTATTCAGATTAGAGTACTGTAATTAAAAAAATTTATTGAACATCAACATACTTTGTCAAATATTTATGGCTTTATCAAGGAGTCTTTGGGAGGTAACATTTTGCATTTTAAATAGTTTGGTCTATAATTGGCTTAGATTTAGGTTTCAGAGAACTTTCCTTTGTTCTGTATCTTAATAAAGAACTACGTATAGAATGTATGGCACCGTTTACTTTTAGTGATTTTCAAACTTTTGAAATAGAATCTTTTTTATTTTTATTTTTATTTTTGCTGAAGAATTGGGGTTACACATTTGGGCCCAGGGTCACACAGTTAGGAAGTGTTAAGTGTCTGAGATTAGATTTGAACTCAGGTCTTCCTGACTTCAAGGCTCTATCCACTGCCCTACCTAGCTGCCTCTTTCATGGTTTTTTAATATGAAATTTTGATCATCTGTCGCATAGTTTTTTTTTTTAAGTGTTACATATACAAGTATCAAAACTGCCTTGCTTATCTGTGTCTTGTTCTAAACTTTTTGCTCTTTTCTATGTATTTTTAAAAATGTTTCTTTGATTTTTCTCCTCCTTTTTTGAATCATTCTCATTCATCAACTTCTCCCCAAATAGAAGAAGCCCTCAATTGTAGCTAATTGTTGTTCAGTCGGGTCTGACTCTTCATTGTTTATAGGCTTTTTTGGCAAAGATAACAGGAATGGTTTGCCATTTCTTTGTCCAATGGATTAAGGCAAACAGTTAAGTGATTTGCCCAGGACTCTACAGCTAGTAAGACTCTTGAGGCCTTCCTGACTTCAGGTCCAGTGCTCTATCCAGTGAGCTTTTTAACACAAAGATAATTAAGACAAATCAACATATTGTCTACGTTTATAATGTATGTTTCTGCATCTCTAAGTCTATTACTTTTGTGGGAAGAAGTGGGAAATATGCTTTATCATCAATCTTTTGCATTTGTGATTGGTCATTTTTTGGGGATCCTTTTTTTTTTTTTTTTTTTTTTTAAAGCAGGGATAGAGAACGATTTATGTAATCACTGTAAGGAGCTCCAGGAACAAGAACTCTGTCTATCTATGGGGAATTGATATTTATTTTGCTACTTTCTTAAAAAATTGCCTGCAGACACTGAGAGGTTAAGTGTCTTGCTCAGGGACTTGAACTTACCTCTCTTTAAATCTGAATCTGGCCCTGTGTTCTCTATAACACTGAGTATAAAACACTATAAAACTGTTTTGCATAAGTTTTCAAACTTTAGATTCCCAATTTAGATTAGATTAGTGGGGTACTGTAGAGCCCAGAGAAAACAGCCATTTGAGCAACAAATATTTTTTAAGTGCTTACTATGTGCCAGACATTGTGCTGAATGCTGGGGATATAACAAGGGCAAAAAAGTTCTTTACTGTCAAAGAGCTCCCATTTCAATGAGATAACAGCATCCAAAAAACTAGATAATAAAAGATATATATAGTATTTTTTCTGAAGGAAGGCATGAAGGGTGGGAGATAACGGGGAAAGGCCTCACAAATCATATACATGTATTATAACCATACTTTCCCGAACATAGTGAAAAATGTAGTGTGAAAAAACTTTGCTCTAGTATTCTTTTTAAAAAAAAGCATTAGAAATATTGTGTTTTAATTTGTTATAAGTCTAGACTCACAATAAAAGACCCTTTTTCTCATATAACTGACTTAAGGACATAGAATTTTGCAACCTTAAATAGCTTATAGTGTTCCAGTTGGAAATTAAATTTCCCTCATCTTTTGTTTTTGTTTTTGCTGAGGCAATTGGGGTTAAGTGACTTGTCCAGGGTCACACAGCTAGGAAGCATTAAGTGCCTGAGACTAGATTTGAATTCAGGTCCTCCTGAATCTACTCTATCCACTGCACCACCTACCTGTCCCCCTCACCTTTTTTAGATTACAGAAATTTAAACATCATAGTTGGAAGGAAACCCTCTGAGGTCAAAGGTCATCTAATCCAAAGCTTCTTAAATTGGGGATTGTGACCCTATAGGAGATCATGTAACTGGATATTTTGGGGTTGCAAAAAAAATTGGCAACAGTAAAAGGTTTCTAAATGCAATGACCAAAACTTAATTCAAAATCAAATGCCAAATGAATTCTAGATGTTTCTGGCAGTGCTATTGATGTTGCATTACTCTACTTCACTGTAACCTTGATTCTGATCATATAACCTGCACACTTTGCACTGCATATGCACTAATAATGCTAGAAACACCTCTGCTCAGATTCGAGACAGTAAAAATTTCTTGAGTGAAAAGAGATTGTGTGGGAAAAGTTTAAGAAACCCTGGTTTAGTCCAATCTATCTTTCTTTGAAGCAGGAACACATCTACAATAAACTTATCAAGTTATTATTCTAAGGTTCTGCTAGGAGATCTTATAGAGATAGGAAGATCATTTACTCCATTCTGTTTTGGGATAGCTCTAATTGTTAGGATATTTTCCCTCATTAAGTTGAAATCTGCCCTCTCCCCACATGTAACATGGATCCATTATCCTTATTTATGTTTCTTAAGGCCATACTAACCTAGCTTCTCTGTTTATGTACCTCTAAGTTTGGAAAATAGCTATTTTCTCTCCTTTCCCCCAAGTCTTTAAGCTAAACATTCTTAATTCTTTTAGTATATTTAGTATTTAGCATATTTAGATAACCTTAGGCAAAATTTTGGGTGTCTTTTTGATCCCATTCCCATTTCTCTGAAATGAGTTCCAACTTGTCAGTGTTCCTGCCAAAATTAACTATCTAGAACCTCTGATCTGGTCAGGACTTGTTAATGCTGCCTAAAATTATATTAGCTTCTTGACTGTGACAATACAATTTGTGAAGGGGCAGGTCAACTCTCTGAGAGCCTCCACAGCTGTGGATCATGACACATGAGGGAGTTTCAAGGAAGCCTTTGCTGATGCAGGTGTTCCTTATGGATTGGGAAATAAACTGGAGGCAAGAGGGAAGAGGAGAGAGGTCAGACAAAGCTACAGTCTCTCAGTAAGGAGGTCAGAGAACAGCAACTGCCTCTCAGTCTCCTTGTATCATCATTATCTGCTCACATGAAGGGGTGTTCTGAGTTAGGCCTCCAGCAGCCACTGGCAAGTAGCTCCCATATCATAACACAATTGAGTTTTTGATTCTTTCTACATAAACTTTTTGTTTGTAGAGTTAGGTAGAATCTGGGTTCAAATCCTTTTGCTAATATCCTGACTGTGGATCTGGTCAATTCATTTATCTTCTCAATGCTCCAGAAAACTTTTTCTAAGACTTTAAATTTCAGATCAGTTGCTTATCTGCTGTAGTAGGGAAGTTCCTCACTTGCAGTAGTCTAGAACATTGAAGTCATATTTTAAAAAATTTAAATTTAATTTTTCTTTTGTGTGGCAATTGGGATTAAGTGACTTGCCTAGGGTCACACAGCTAGGAAATATTAAGTGTTTGAGGCTGTATTTGAACTTGGGTCCTCTTGGCTCCAGGGCCAGTGCTCTATCTGCTATGCAATCTAGCTGCCTTGAAATCACAGTTTTGGGACAAAAATATGATACAATATGTCTTTACATTTTGTCCATAAGTTATTGAATGTATTGCTAAAGTTCAAATATACTCTCATTTCTCTAATCTATGTAGCAGCTTATCCAGAAAGGAAATAAGATTAATTTGTTGGTTTGAAGTGATTACTACTCATCTCTTAAGTGCTTGAAAACAGTCATTTTAATAATGTGGGTTAGTAATTTTGTCAGGAGTTAACATCATGCTTTTAATGATCTATAGATTTTGAAATTAAGTACATTTTCCTATCTCCCATCTTGAGGAACTTCACTTGTTCTCTATAATTTTTAAAGATTACTAACTAAAGCATGGAAATCACATATGTAGGTTCTCAATACACTGGGGATAGTTTATTTGGGTTTAGTGACTTTAATGACTTGAACTTATTGAAGATAACTCACTTATCTGAGATTTTATTTAACCAACTCTTTCCCTATGTAAAGAGCATTCTTTGTAGAGAAAACTGAAAGAAGAATTTAGGTATTAATAATCTAATATCATTTATATAGTGGTTTAAGGTTTTCAGAGTGTTTCCCATACAACTACCCATGAAATAGATAATGCAAATATCTAAATATCTCAATTTTATAGATTTTTTTAAGAAATAAAAAAGACAAGTAGAGAGATATGTTGAACTGTCCAATTCTACCCTTTCTCCATCATCCATTGTCATTTCCCCATCCACACCAAGCAGCAATTCTTAACTTAAAAAGTATTTTTTGTCAGATTTATTAAAAGCTTAACTTCTTTCTTTTCAGCTAACCTTCCTGATACTGTTTTTTAAAATTGTGCAACTCTTGTTTTTATTGTTATTTTCCTATTCTTGCTTCCAACATCTGTGTTGCAGTAATCTAGAACATCTGTGTGTCTTTAAGAAAAGCTGGTTGATAGATTTCAGTTTCCTGAGGAGAAAGATGGTTAATGGAAAGCCTGCTGATCTTGGAGTGAGAAGATTTGAATTTGAGTACCAGCTCTGCTGCTTGTCAGCTGTATGATCCCACAGATAAGCTTAGAGGAGGGGTTCTCAAACTACGGCCGGCCTGTGGACCAGATATGGCCCACTGAGGACGTTTATGCCCTTCCCCCCCTTTATGGCAAATGGGCTGAGGGGCGGAGACAGAGTGTGAGGTTTTTGTTTTTACTATAGTCCGGCCCTCCAATAGTCTGAGGGACAGTGAACTGGCCCCCTATTTAAAAAGTTTGAGGACCATTGGCCTAGAGAATGTCTTTAACAATATCTGTATTACCTGCTCTTCGAGTCTGTTGTGAAAAAAACAATTTCTAAACTTAAAAGCTCTATAGAAATGTAAGTTATTAACATGATTATTATCCAGATAACCTAAAAAACTTAATCTCAGTGATTTTGAGGAAGCAGCAGATTAATTTTTTAAATAGTATTTTATTTTTCCAAATATATGCTAAGGTAGTTTTTAATATTCATCGTTGCAAAACCTTGTGTTCCAAATTTTTCTCCCTCTCTTCTCCCTGTCCCCTTGACAGCAAGCAATCCAGTCTAGGTTAAACATGTATAATTCTTCTAAATATATTTCCATATTTGTCATGCTGCACAAAAAAACCAGATAAACCTTTAAAGAAAAAAGTTTCTGTCAGACATTTAAAGAACAAAGCAGCTGTTTTCAAAAATGTCAAGCTCTTCTTGAAATCAGTTGCTTATCTGCTTTAGTAGGGGAAGTTCCTCCTTGCAGCAATCTAGAACATTGAAATCAAGCTATTTTCATGAGAAAAATGTCGTTCTGATTTCCAAACCATGGAAAGATAAAGCACAATTAGAGATCTGTCAGCTGCCATTACTAATGAACAGTAATGCAAAAATAGGAAATCAGTCTCTGATAAACAATGAAACAAAAATTATTAAATCAAAGATCGATATAGAAAAATGAATATCTTTAATTAGAAGATTGTGTGTTTTCTGCTTCATTTAAATAATCTGTGTTTATATTGTCAGAATTTCTTGACTTAACTTGAAATTATTTGAGGATTCCTTACTCTTGATTTGAGTACCTCTTTTACCCTGGTAGTCTATAAAACCTCTTTTAAATGTGATAATTTAAGTCTAGAGTATGAACAGCTTATGTCAAGCATTATTCTTAATCATGTTCCCTTAAAATGGTCACTCCTGAGTTTCTCATCATTTAATTTTCTTCTACTTATTATTATGAACTTGACAAACATTGGCAAATATGAACATTCCTTATACAAGAAGAACAAAAAAATTGCACATGAAATTGCATCCTCATTAACTTAAGGCTTTTTATGTTTCAGATTTCACATGTCAGTTCTGTCTAACATTATCCTTCTTGTTTGTGTCTCCTGAATTTCCTCTGTTCCTTTCCTTTTTTTTTCTAATGATTTATTGATAATGTTCTTTGCTTATTTTTCAGTAGCACAATTGATCCCATTTCTCCTGCCTCTTCCTCCCATCTATTATTTTTAACTTGTTAACCAGATCTTCCTTATTGATAGGTATTAGGTCCCCAATGATAGTTTCTTTTTTCATTTCTGCCTTCTAAAACTTGAAATAAGTGAGTAGAAAATTTATTAATTTCCTCTGTTTTAAATAATGGAATTTTAGTGGAGAGAATATTAGCTTTGGAATCAGAAGACCTGAGTTTAGATTTTTCTCTTAAATATTCTTAAACTCTGGGAACTTGGATTAAAACTACTCGTGTTTCTGGGCTTCTGTTTCCTTATCTATAAAATGAGATGGTTAGACTGGATGGTCTCTGAGATCCCTTCTAGCTCTATGATGCTATGACTTCCCTATCACTTACCATGTCATACTCCTCTGCCAACTTTTTGCTTTGTTTCTGGCCCTCATCATTCAATACTTTTTTAAAAATGACTTACTGATTCATAATATACTATCATTGTAAAAGCTTTTCTGTTTCTCCCTCTTTTGAGATATACCTCCACCCCACTATTTCCTTCTGGTACATGGATAGCCAATACAAGACTGTTTAAATATATAATACTGTCTTTGCTAAGTGAGGTTATATGAGTATATGGGATAGAGAAGGAGCCATAGAATCAGAAAGTCCTTGGTTTTATTCCTACCTTTATTAGACATTGGCTATGTGACTTAGGGAATTACTTAACTTCTCAGTACCTCAGGCAACATTTTAGAACTGACCACATTACAGAAAGGGTATTAGTCTGCATTGGTAGAAGTTGCTCCTGGAAAGTTCCTTATACTTAGATGCCAAGTCCAGTAAAAAAAAAAAAAAAAAAAATCATTCTAGATTTGATATATAATGCTCCCTTTACCTACTCATATAATTTTACCCTTACCTTCCAGGCTTGGAGCATCTATCATCTAGTCAGTGGTAAGTCTTATTTTTAAGATACTTTGAAATGTTCAGTGCATTTGAATTTAGATGTCTGGACCCATTGTTTTATTACTTCCCTTGTTTAGTATTGTCTCTTGGGAATTATTGGCCTCTAGCACCACCATTGTTCCTAAGTCATATTTGCTACTAAGTAACATCTGGCCAAGAACCTATAATTGGATAGTTTTCTTCTTTTTCCTCCATTTTCAATTTAAACTTTAAATCAGATAAACAAATTACTGGGCAACCATACTACTAAATATATTCTCTTTCAAACTCTGGTTGGTACATTTCATCTGTAGCCTTTTATTTCTGCTTATTTCTTTGCCCTCCCGCCCTCCCTTCACACAGCTAGGAAGTGTTAAATGTCTGAGATCAGATTTGAACTCCGGTTGTCCTGACTTCAGGGATGGTGCTCTATCCACTGCACCACCTGGCTGCCCCTTTTTTCTGCTTATGTCTTAAGCTAAAATTCCAAAGTTCATTCTCTGATATTCTTTCTGAATTTAGCTTCTAACAATTGCATCTTCAATAAGCAGTAAAGATAAAAATAACAACTGTGCCCCAAGAAGTTTTTTTTACCTTAGACCTTTAAAATCTGTATAAATGTTTTCTATAATCTGGTTCTAATAGAATTGTTATAAGAAGTAGTTATTAGTTATCAGGTTTGACTGTTGTTGGGAGGTATTCTATAAAATCCTGTATTGGTCAGCAAGTATTTATTAAGCATTTACTGTGTTTTTGCCACTGTACTAAGCTCTGAGGATATAAAGAAAGGCAAAAATAATCCCTGCTTCAGAAGCTGACATACAAATTGGGGAGACAATATGTAATAAATTGTAATAAGCTAAGTCCATACAAGCTATTTTCAGAGTAGATGGAAAATAACCCCAGAGTAGAAGTCAATAACAGGTAGGGGGACTAGGAAAGGTCTTCTGCAGGAGATGAGATTTAGATTTAGGCTTGGAGGAAAGCAGAGAAATTAAAAGACAGGTGAGGAGGCCAAGCATTCTAAGCATGTGGGAGAGCCAGAATAAAGGCATGGGCGTGGGAGATAGAATTTTTGTGCTTGAGTACTGCAAGTAGGTTATTTTAGTAGGATATAAAGTATGTGGAGGAGAGTAAATTATAAGAAGACTAGAAAGGTAGGAAGGGGCCAGGTTATGAAGAGCTTTATTTGAAAGCAAAATAAGTGGTATTATCACATTTTTTTTTATTGCCTAGAATGTCTCCTGTATCTTTCTCTTCTTATGAAGACCTTTTAGTGCCAAACAGAGGATTTTTCATTTGATCTTGGAGGTAATAGGAATATAGTACAATCTGTACAGATGATTGAAATATTCCTTCATAACTGCTGAAATTGACTCTTCCTTTTATCTGTTCTGTATCTCATACAGAGGGTGGGAGTGTTCTGTTCATACTTGTGCTTGAGAAAAATAATTTTGGCAGCTTAGTGGATCAATTCAAAG